>NC_090440.1:1391139429-1391773660 GCF_031143425.1 Pleurodeles waltl | reverse complement strand
AAATAAAATTTATATATCTGAACCAAAAGTTAAGGGGGGTCTTTTTTCCTAAAATAAGACAGCTTTTCAATTTCAATTACACAAAACATGTTCTTTAAAGCAGCTTAATTTACTACAGTAAAATGTCTTAGAATGTCCACCTTATTGGCACCTAGAATGATTTACTGTTCATAGATGTATAAACATCTCTTTGTCATTGTTTAACCCAAAAGGAGTCTTAGGGGGTCATTCCAACCCTGGCGGTCGGTGTAAAAGCGGCGGCCAACCCGCAAACAGGCAGACGGCCAAAAAAATTGAATTCTGACCATGGCGGGAACTGCCAACACAGACCGCCACTTTAACACTCCGACCACCACGGCGGTACAGACAAGCAGCGCGGCGGTCACCACCAACAGACAGGTGGCAGACAATGTACCGCCCACCCTATCACAACTCACCAATCCGCCACCTTTTCTGGGGCGGGAGCCCCGCCGGAAAAAACACGGCGGAAACAGACTACGAACGGGAAAACGCTCACCCTACACACTCCACGAGGAATCTGGACAGCATGGAACCAGAACTACACATCCTACCAGCAATTGTCTACCTGCTCCTCTACCAGGAGCACGAACGCCGGCGCAGAAGACAACGGTGAGTACTGCACCTACGACACAGGGGAGGGGGGAGGAGAAAAGAATACGGGCACACACATACGCGACCCCCCCCCCCAACTACCTACACACCAATGCAGAGCAACAACTCAGAGTGACACCACCCAAACCCCCTGGAAGAATGCAAAGACAAAATAATATGTTATTGGAATTCAAATATATTGTAAGGCTAAGTAAATAAGTAAGTCGAACATCCCATAACTATATACACATATGTAAATTGTCCCGTCAAAATTGGCTTTCTGTCATTGTACGTGGGCCAATGGTCCTCAACACATGGGCAAAGCCCACACATGAGACCCGAATCCATTGGAGAGAACACTGCAGGGGCATCAGATAGGAAAACTACAAGCACCTCAGGGGGAAGGGAAGGGGGGGGGCACCTCAGCCACATGAGTCCACGACGCCAGATCCACGAGGGGCCTCCACGGCCACTGTTCAATCCTGGGGAGTGCAAAGCCACAGTCTCTCAAGTCTCTACAGTGGGTGGATTGCCCACTGTGCCATCCTGGGGAATGCAAAGCCACAGTCTCTCAAGTCTCTACAGTGGGTGGCTTGCCCACTGTGCTACAGTGGGTGGATTGCCCACTGTGCCATCCTGGGGAGTGCAAAGCCACAGTCTCTCAAGTCTCTACAGTGGGTGGCTTGCCCACTGTGCCATTCTGGGGAGTGCAAAGCCACAGTCTCTCAAGTCTCTACAGTGGGTGGCTTGCCCACTGTGCCATCCTGGGGAGTGCAAAGCCACAGTCTCTCAAGTGGATGACAGACTCCAGCGGTACTGGAGGACTCTTGGTGCCCAGAGTGTATCGTGCAGCCCTGTCCGACACTTATCCGGGCCTGCCTCCTTCTGCCAATGTGTCGGCGGTGCTTGAGTTGAAGGGCCCAGCGGAGCGGTGCTAGAGTTGAAGGGCCCAGCGGAGCGGTGCTTGAGTTGAAGGGCCCAGCGGAGCGGTGCTTGAGATGAAGGGCCTAGCAGAGCGGTGCAAGAGTTGAAGGGCCCAGCGGAGCGGTGCGGAGACGGCGGTGCCCAGCGGAGCGGTGCTTGAGATGAAGGGCCCAGCGGAGCGGTGCTAGAGGTGAAGGGCCCAGCGGAGCGGTGCAAGAGTTGAAGGGCCCAGCGGAGCGGTGCTAGAGTTGAAGGGCCCAGCGGAGCGGTGCAGAGACGGCGGTGCCCAGCGGAGCAGTGCTTGAGATGAAGGGCCCAGCGAGCGGTGCAAGAGTTGAAGGGCCCAGCGGAGCGGTGCTTGAGATGAAGGGCCCAGTGGAGCGGTGCTTGAGAGGAAGTGCCCAGCGGAGCGGTGCAAGAGTTGAAGGGCCCAGCGGAGCGGTGCTTGAGATGAAGGGCCCAGCGGAGCGGTGCAAGAGTTGAAGGGCCCAGCGGAGCGGTGCAGAGTCGGCGATGCCCAGCGGAGCGGTGCTTGAGATGAAGGGCCCAGCGTAGCGGTGCTTGTCTTGAAGGGCCCTGTTCAGCGGTTCTTGTCTTGAAGGGCCCTGTTCAGTGGTTCTTGAGACGGCGGTGCCCTGTTCAGCGGTGCTTCTCTTGAAGGGCCCTGTTCAGCGGTGCTTGTCTTGAAGGGCCCTGTTCAGCGGTTCTAGAGACGGCGGTGCCCTGTTCAGCGGTGCTTCTCTTGAAGGGCCCTGTTCAGCGGTTCTTGAGACGGCGGTGCCCTGCTCAGCGGTGCTACTCTTGAAGGGCCCTGTTCAGCGGTTCTTGAGACGGCGTGCCCTGTTCAGCGGTGCTTCTCTTGAAGGGCCCTGTTCAGCGGTGCTTCCCTTGAAGGGCCCTGTTCAGCGGTTCTTGAGACGGCGGTGCCCTGTTCAGAGGTGCTTCTCTTGAAGGGCCCTGTTCAGCGGTTCTTGAGACGGCGGTGCCCTGTTCAGCGGTTCTTCACATGTGTCTCCAGGGCACCAGATCCGGCCAATATATGGTGTTCACTCGCCATCCGACTTCTCGCTTGCGGGGCCCTCTTGCCTGTGCTGGTGTCCCGTGCCGGTGGGTGTCCTCCTTCACCCCCGGAATGGGGCTGGTGGGGCCCTCCTGGGCAGCTCGCCTGCTGCCGGACTTGTCGGCCGTGCTGCCCTTGCCATCCTTGCCTGATCCTCTGTGGCCCTTGCCTCCCTTTGGAGATGTGCCAGGTGGCACCCCACTCCCTGACGGTGCCAGGGTGGTGCCTGTGGAGGCTGCCGTCTTTGTCCTCTCGCGCCGGCCCTTGCCTTTTTGGGATTTTTTCCCAGGGGGTGGGCTGGCTGTCCCTTTGCTGCTGGCCGATGTAGCTGCCCTCGAAGGTGGTGGACTCCAATATCCCTGTACTATGGTCCTTGTAGGTCCAGGGGTTGTGGTGGCTGAGGTGCAGATTGGACTTTTACGAGATGGAGGGGGTGGGTCAGGTGATGGAAAGAGGTTAATTTTGGAGAGGAAAAACTTTTTAGGAGCAATGGGAAGGGTAGGTGCAGTGGGTATGGGAGTGGAGGAAGAGGATGTGGTTGTAGGAGAGTCAAGTGTGCTGTCTTTGGGTGCAGGTGCTTGTGACGGAGGCTGTCGTGAGGTGGATGGCTGTTGGGTGGGTGGATGCCTGCATTTGTGTGGTTTGGAAGAGGGGGTGACAGACACACTGGGAGAGGACACAGGGGACGTGTAAATGGCAGTGGGGGTGGTGACTGCCCGTGTGCGGAGTGTTCTGGTGGGTGTGCTGGTGATGGACGTAGTGGCTGATGAAGTGGTGCATGCAAGTGTGAGTGGAGACGTCACAGGGAGGGAGGAGGGAGACGAGGAGGAGGGGGACACAGAGGAGGCAGTGGCTGTTGGCATGTCTGCATGTGGATGTTGCTTGTGTGAATGCTTGTGGGATGTGTGGTGCTTATGTTTGGATGAGCTGACCTTGGGTGTTGAGGTGTGTGCAGGCTGGTCTGTAGGTGTGTCTGGGATAGGCAGAGGAACAGGGGAGTGGGACTGGGCGGAGGGAGTTGGAGGAGGGAGGCAGGAGACAGGGACAATGGCTGCTGTCAGTGCTGAGGCCAGAGAGTTGAACGATCGCTGATGGGCAGCCTGACCCGAAGGAATGCCCTCCAGGTATGCATTGCTCCGATGCACCTCCCTTTCCACCCCCTGGATGGCATTCAAAAGGGTAGACTGCCCAACAATGAGCGTCCGGAGGAGGTCAATGACCTCCTCACTGAGGGCAGCAGGGGTAACTGGGGCAGGGCCTGAGGTGCCTGGGGCGAAGGAGATGCCCGCCTTGGTGTGCGAGCGGGCACGGGGCGAACGCTGAGGGGCTGCTTGGAGGGCGGAGCTGGTGCGCTGGGTGGCGGCTGTACCTGTTGTTGCGGTGGGCACGGATGTTGCCGCCACCACAAGGGAGCTCCCTTCCGAGGACGTGTCGGTGTCGCTGATGTCTCCACGTGTCCCCATTGTGGAGCCCCCCTCGCCCTCCGTCTCACTGGTGAAATCAGAGTCCGTTGCACGGCCCTCCGGGGCCATGTGAGATGCAGCTCCCTCGTGCTCCAATGCCACTTCTCCTCCGCCAGATGATGCTAATGCACACATGAACAGGAAGAGCAGACAAAAAAAGGGGGGGGAGAAATAAAGACATGTTGAGTGCATGCATTGGCAACACAGTTGGCGGAGAGGACAGACACAGAAGCCCCCTGCACTACGCCGCGCACTCGGGGTACACTACTCAGTCAGTGAGACTTGGCCTACAAGCCAATGGACGACATCTGCACACATAGGTGACACAAGGCCATGGATAGCTGTACTTGGCACCCTACAGAGGTGGAGGGCGGTGGCACAGGGCCATGCCTTACGGAGGGGACTAGCCTACATAAATCGCCCTGGCCTAGGGATAGCCACATCCCTCCTCCCCCACCCAGACACCTCCACTGCACGCTAAGATAGCAGAATGTGCTTGTACTCACCCCCTTGTGTCTGCTGTGATGTCCTCACGCGCCCATCCAAATCTGGGTAGGCCACCGCCAGGATCCGAGACATCAGGGGGGTCAATTGACAAGTGGCACCCCTCCTACGTTGGGAGGCCATCCCCATCAGAGCCTCCGCGGTCTTTCTGCTCCCGCGGCGGATGTCCTCCCACCTCTTGCGGCAGTGGGTGCCCCGTCTGTTGTGGACCCCCAGGGTCCGGACGTCCTTGGCGATGGCACGCCAAATGTCGACTTTCTGATGGGCGCTGACCTATGTGACACGTACAGGGAGAGAAAATAAAATATCAACATTTTCTGCATGCTCGATGTGAGTGTCCCCCCCATCCCCACCCTTGCCATGTGGCACATGCTCTCATCTGTCATTTGATGCATGCCTCATACGCTCCCCTCCGCACCTTCGTTCATTCACCCCACTCAACCCAGGCATTGCCCACAAAGCATGGTCCCAGTGTACTAACCTGTTGGTCTGGAGGACCGTAGAATAGCGCATACTGGGGGAGGACCCCATCCACGAGTTTCTCCAATTCTTCAGAAGTGAAGGCAGGGGCCCTTTCCCCAGTCGCAGCAGCCATTGTCTCTTCCAGACCGAGGTCACAGCAGCACTTGCAGTATAGGTCCTCTCCTGTGGATGATCAGGTCTCGAGTGATTAAGCTGATAGAAAATGGCGGTCACACCCGCGGCGGTGCGTACCGCGACCGCCGGCGCACTTCGTCATTGGCTCCTGAAACCCATAGGGTTCTATGTTAACCAATGTGGCTTTGCACCGCGGTCTTCGACCGCCTACTGCCACGGTGTGCCACGCCAGCGCATTGACCTCACATCCCATTGTCACACTTCACAGGTCAGGCAGCCGCCATTTCAAGGGCCCACATGGCTTAATTTCTACTGCGTCACACAGGCCTAGGCCTTGCATTGCCACTCATACAAGCCATTCAATGCATAGCGAATCGTGTACTGTGCAAGCTGTGGGAACGTACCTGTGGTTTGCTTGACTCTGTGCTCCATGTTGTCCTTCCTAGGCACCGTCTGCTGGGACTTGCGAGGAGATGGAGGAATGTTCCCGTGTACAGACCGCTGGTGGACCTGTCGACAATGGTCATACTGACATACAGGCTTGACCGAGCCACTATACAGGAACTGTGTGCCCAGCTGGAGCCAGACCTGATGTCACCCATTCGCCAACCCACAGGGATTCCCCCTCTGGTGCAGGTTCTGTCAGTACTCCATTTTTTGGCAAGTGGATCATTCCAAACAACAGTGGCCATTTCATCAGGGATGTCTCAGCCTATGTTTTCTAAGGTTTTGTCCAGAGTGTTGTCTGCCCTGATGAAATACATGCGGAACTACATTGTTTTCCCTGAGGTGGGCGATTTGGCTACAGTGAAGGGTGATTTCTATGCCCTTGGACATATTCCCAACATCATTGATGGGACCCATGTGGCTTTGGTTCCCCCCAGTGAAAGTGAACAGGTGTACAGGAACAGAAAAAGTTATCATTCTATGAATGTCCAGGTGGTCTGTTTGGCTGACCAGTACATCTCCCATGTAAATGCCAAGTTCCCTGGGTCAGTGCATGACGCGTACATCATGCGAAATAGCAGCATCCCTTATGTGATGGAACAGCTAAAGAGACACCGTGTGTGGCTAATTGGTGACTCTGGTTACCCCAACCTGTCGTGGCTACTGACCCCAGTGAGGAATCCCCAGACCAGGGCAGAGGAACGGTACAATGAGGCCCATGGGCGGACTAGGAGGGTGATCGAGCGGACCTTCGGCCTCCTGAAGGCCAGGTTTAGGTGCATGCATATGACAGGTGGATCCCTAATGTACTCACCGAAGAAGGTGTGCCAGATCATCGTGGCCTGCTGTATGCTTCACAACCTGGCTTTGCGACGCCAGGTGCCTTTCCTGCAGGAGGATGGTCCAGAGGGTGCTGTTGTGGCAGCTGTGGAGCCTGTGGAGAGTGAAGAGGAGGAAGACGACGGGGACGACACAGACAACAGGGACACAGTGATACAACAGTATTTTCAATAACACACAGGTACGAATCAACACCGCCATTTCACATGTACTTACAGTCTCCTGCCTCTCTACTGTCTGAGTTTCCCCCCAGTTCATGTTAACTGAGTTGTGACTTTCCCTTCCGTTTTCAGAGATGTGGGCCCCACTGCGTGACCTCTGCTTTGTTTGCCCATGGACTACAGCTGTGTGACAGTGGTATGTTGTCATCACAATGTAACTGAACATTTTGGCACCGTTATGTCTAATACATTTGTTCAAAAGACAAGCAGACTCCAGATAATTTTAGGCAATAAGTGATTTTATTTATGTGCTAAATTTAGGAAAATGCTAGAAAATAGGTGATGGGTGATGGTGGAGTAATGTCCATGGCAGAGTCCAGATTTTCAGTCTCACAGGTGCATTGTCCATATGCCTGTGGAAGGATGGAGCAGGGGCAGTTCAAGGTTGGACAGGGTGACAATGTGGGACAGTGGGATGACATCAGGGGGTATCCTTTGCTGGCGGGGGTCTTGGCATCCTACTCTGTCTTCTTCCTAGATCTCAGGTACCGCTTGCGGGGTGGTTCTTTTTCTGCAGGAGGTGGGGTTCTGGTGGCCTGTTGTTGTGTGGGGGCCTCCTGTACACTAGCGCCGGCGGAGGTGGTGGCCTGTTCTTGGTCCATGCTAGTGACAGGGGCCCTTTGTGGTGCCACATGGTCCCGCAATGTGGTGACAATCTGGTTAAGAGCCACGACGATGGTCCCCATTGCGGAACTAATGGCTCGGAGTTCTTTCCTGAACCCCATGTACTGTTCCTCCTGCAGTACCTGGATCTCCTGGAACCTGGCCAGTACCGTAGCCATTGTCTCCTGGGAGCGGTGGTATGCTCCCATGATGGAGGAGGAGAGGGCCTCGTGGAGAGTGGGTTCCCTGGGCCTGTCCCCCACCTGTCGCACAGCAGCCCTCCCAGTTCCCCTGTTTCCCTGGGCCTCTGTCCCCTGGACCGTGTGCCCACTACCACTGCCCCCAGGTCCCTGCTGTTGTTGGGGTGGTGGGTCAACCTGGGAGCCCTGTAGTGGTGGACACACCGCTGATTGATGTGTCCTGGAGACAGAGGCATGGGCCCGCTGGGTGGGAGCTGTGCTGGTGTTCCCAGAGGGGGGTAGGTCTGCTGTGGCCTGTGGCTGTGTGAGGGGAACCGACTGTCCCGAGGTCCCCGATGGGCCAGGCTGGTCATCAGGGTCCAGGGAGACAGAGCTGCTGTCATCACTGGGGGCCTCTTCTGGGGGTGGAATGGACATTTCTGGACCCTCCTGGGCGGTGTGGTGGCGTTCGGGTCCTGCAGGGGTATAAGAGTATGGTTATTGCTTCTGTGTGTGTCATAGTGTGCAATGGGTGGGTGGCCGTGTACCCCAGTGCTGGCATTCCCTTGTGGGGGCTGTTGTGACGGTGGCTTGTGGGGGAGATGGGTATGTGCAGTGGGCATGCTTTGGTGATGGGTGTCCATGCTTTGTGGACGCATGCAGGGCTAGGTGTTGGGATGGGTGGGTTGTGATGGTGAGCCATTTGCAAGGAGTTGGTGTGATGGGGGTGGGGGTGAGGGTGGGGGTATGATTTGGCATGCAGGTGGGGTGGGGGGAATGAAGTAGTGAAGATTTGACTTACCAGAGTCCATTCCTCCGCCTACTCCAGCAAGGCCCTCAGAATGCAGGATGTTCAAGACTTGCTCCTCCCATGCTGTAAATTCTGGGGGAGTAGGTGGGGGTCCGCTGCCAGTCTTCTGCACCGCGATGTTGTGCCTTGATACCATGGAACGCACCTTCCCCCGTAGGTCGTTCCACCGCTTCCTGATATCGTCCCGATTTCGTGGATGCTGTCCCACAGCGTTGACCCTGTCAACTATTCTTTGCCATAGCTCCATCTTCCTGGCAATGGTGGTGTGCTGCACCTGTGTCCCGAAGAGCTGGGGCTCTACCCGAACTATTTCCTCCACCATGACCCTGAGTTCGGCGTCAGAAAACCTGGGGTGTCTTTGGGGTGCCATGGGGTGGTGTGGATGAGGTGTGGGGTGGGGTATGTGTTATAGAGTGTTGTGAGTGTGGTGGTTTGTGGTGTTTTGTGCGTGGATATTGTGTGGGTGATGGTGTGTGGTGTTTTGTGCGTGGATATTGTGTGGGTGATGTTGTGATTTGCCTCTGTGTGATGGTGTACTCTATTCTGTGCTGTCTCTCTCCGGCCTTCAGTCGCAATTGTGGTCGTAAGGGTTTGTGGGTGATGTGGGTGTGTTTTTTATATGGTATTGGGTGTGTGGGAGTGTTGTGTGTATGTGTCTCAGGTGTGTGTATTTTTAATTGTCCAATGTGGCTGTGTTTTGTAAATGTGTGTGTATTTTGACCGCGGCGGTGTGTACCGCCAATGGAATACCGCGGTTGAAAGACCGCTGCGGGGATTTGTGGGTCGGAATGGAATGGGCGTATTTCTGTTGGCGTGACGGTGGAGGTTTGGTCATCGCCAGTTTTTCGCTGGCCGTTGGTGTGGCGGACTTTTGTTGATGTCGGGTTTTTGGCGGTTTGCCAGTTGCGGGTCAGAATGACCGTGGTGGTTTACCGTGACCGCGGCGGTGTTATGGCGGTCTTCTGACCGGCGGTAAGCGCCTTTTACCGCCGAGGTCAGAATGACCCCCTTAGTTATTAATCATAAAATGTATCGTGATTCCAATTTGCAAAGTTTGCTTGTCCTGTCTCCCCTGCTTTCATTTTCCAGTAGGTAATCTATCCCATATTAGAACATTGGAATGCTGGGGGCTCCATTGAAAACAATGGAGTGCTGCGGGCTTTTACTGGCCGGTAAAAGCCCGCAGCGCCAACATTCCAATGTTCGCTTTGTTCACAGCAACAGCTGTGAACAAAACCTCACGGAACCCGAGGGGATTTTAATCCCCTTGGGCTCCGTGAACATTTTGTTTTTTAGTAGAACATTCTGCCCTGAGTGGCAGAATGTTCTAATAGCCTTAGAACCCGCCGTAGCGGGCTCTACCGGCTATTAAAGTCCCTCTCCCTTGTTAACGCGGGGAGCGGGCCTTTAATAGCCGGTAGAGCCCGCTACGGCGGGTTCTAAGGCTATAGTATCTCAGCATCCTCCAATCTCCTTCTTGATGTCCTTGAAGGTGTTTGGCCACTGCATACCTCAAATCAACCGGTTTGATGGCTCTAATATGTTCCAATATTCTTTTTCTGAGCATACATGTGGTGCTGACAACATATTTGAAGCCACAATGGCATGCCATCACATACAATACAAATCTCATGTCAGAAGTGATTCTGACTTTAATAGTTGTCTCCACCTGATCTTTATTGAGATATTTTCATTGATTGTCCAAATACTGAATGCTTTACATTGTTGGCATGCATTTCACAAAGCCATTTTGTTGTTCCATAAGCCAATAAGTTGCCAATTTTGGTGAAAAATAACTTCTAACCAATTTTATCTTGCAATGATGGAGCTCTGTGGAATGTTATCAATGCTCTGTCCTCTATCAATGCACCTATGTCAGTATCTTTTTTGATGAAGTTCCAATGTTTCCGTAAAGCTCTTTTTATTTGATTGCTTTCTTTACTATACATGGAATCATCCTCAGGGAATGTTCCTCTTTTATATATCCAGTTTCTTTTTTTGGAATCAACAGTTCATTCTGTGTCTTTTTCTTGATCTTTTACAAGCTCTTATGCAGATTGCTCCCCTTATATCATCTATTTATGAATCTCTGTATTATTTTATTATATTGGCTAATAGCCTCTTTGTTACCTGAGCAATTTTGACGCATGTGTGTTAGTTCCCCATAGGGCATGCTGGTCAGTAATGGTTTAGGATGAAGGCTTTCCCCATGTAGAATGCTATTTGTTGATGTTTCTTTTCTGTATAGAGTGGTTTCAATGTTGTCATTTTGAACATACATGGTAAGATCCAAAACATTGATGCTTTTCTGATTTGCCTCAGACATGAATTGTGATCCTAAATAATTTGTATTTAAAATGTTAAAGTAGGTCAGAAATTCATCTTTTGCACCATGCCAAATAATAAATAATTCATCAATATATCTTACTCATAGCATTAATAGCATAATTTTCTTGATTCCATGCTAACTCCTTTTCCCACCGGTTCATTGTTAAATTTGCATAATTGAGTGATAGGAAAAATTCCCATTGCTGTACCACATTGTTGAAGATAAATTTACTGATTGAAGAAACAGATGATATTAGTTAACCATAATTCAATCATAGGTAGGAGCATTCTCAAGTGTTGCAGTTCTCTCACATTGCGTTGGTTCAAAATATATTCATAGACTCTCACTCCTAAATCATGCGTAATAAATGTATATAGAGATACAACATTGATTGTTACCAACAAGTAATTGTCCGGACCAGTGCATATTTGTGAGAATTCTTAATAAATCAGAATCTTTGATGTACGAACTTAGGCCCTTATTACGACCCTGGCGGTGGGTGATAAAGTGGTGGTAAATACCGCCAACAGCCTGGCGATAAGTACCACCAAATTATGACCATGATGGTGATAACTCCCATAGACAGCCAATGTACCACATCAACCGCCACAGCGGAAACAACAGTCACCATGGCGGTAGCCGCCCCCAGCCAGATGCAAGACAAAATTCCGCCCACCATATTAAGGCACAAGAATCCGCCACCTTTTCAGGGGCGGTACCAATGCCATCAAAAGCCTGGTGGAAACAGAGCACAAAAGTGAAAGGACTCACCATTGGAGACACAGGGAAGAACCATACAGCCATGGAACCCGAACTGCAAGTTTTCCTGATGATCTTCTACGTTATGCTTTACCTGGAACACCAACGCCAGCGAAGATGACAATGGTGAGTACAGCCCCCTAGCACGCAGGAGAGGGAGAAAGGAAAACGACAGTGATACACACACGCACCACACACACCCGACATACACAAGCCATACACACAAGCAGATGCATTACAAAAACAATTTGACCCCAAAAATCTGCACAATAATGCAAGGACAACAGGAATTTACTAAAGTGATTGTAATCAGATCAACAATAAAATCAACACTCCGATTTTGCCAAGAAATAGATATGTACACTTGCATAAAAAAGAGACACTGCCCAGTCCATAGTTCAACGGGCCCAAATGGCCACAGGGCACAGTGCAAGGCCTCACTCGAATCCTGCACCAATCCAGATAGAACACTGCAGGGGCATCAGTTGTCAAATAGGCAGGCATCTCGGGGGGGGGCACCTCAGCCGGATGCGGGAACAAGCCCGCTGGTTTTGGAGGGGGCAACATGCCCTATGTTTTGTCCTGGAGAGTGCAAGGCCACAGTCTCTCAAGTGGGTGTCTTCCCTACTGGTTCTGGAGGGGGCAACATGCCCTGTGTTTTGTCCTGGAGAGTGCAAGGCCACAGTCTCTCAAGTGGGTGTCTTCCCCACTGGTTCTGGAGGGGACAACATGCCCGTTGCTTTGTCCTGGGGGGTGCAAGGCCGCAGTCTCTCGAGTGGGTGTCTTCCCCACTGGTTCTGGAGTGGGCAGGTCGCACAGTCGACCCTGGAGGCTGGACTACATGGCGTCCGCTGGCGGTGATGGCTGCATGCTGGTGGTGGTTGGGAGAGGCTCCTGGGCAGCCCCTGCACTCTCTGATGGCTGCACTGTGGTGGTGTTTGGGGGAGGCTCCTGCTCAGCCCCTGCACTCTCTGATGGCTGCACCGTGGTGGTGGTTGGGGGAGGCTCCTGCTCAGCTCCTGCACTCTCGCATGGCTGCACAACCATGGCTGGCGGTGGGGGCCCTGTAACAGCTGATGGTGGTGGCGGTGTTTGGCTGAGGGCTTCCGCTAGTGTAGATTGCCTCCTCTCCTCCTTCTCATGGGTTGGGGATCCCTTACCCTTCCTGGCAGGGGTGAATGGGCTCTTCCCTCCTCTGCCTGGTGATGCAGGCTACTTACCCCTTCTTTCCAAGTGGTGCAGGCTCTTTCCCATTCTTTCCAGCTGGCCCTGGCTCCTTCCCCTTCTTCGCAGCTGGTGCAGACTCCTTCCCTTTCTTCGCAGCTGGTGCAGCCTCCTTCCCTTTCTTCACAGCTGGTGCAGGCTCCTTCCCCTTCAGTAGTGTTGGTCTGGAATCCCTACCACCATGAGTAGGTGGTGCTAGCACTGCGACTGTGGAATGTTTGGCTGAGGTGCTGGGCTGGATCCTTGCTACCCTGCCCATACGTGCAGTACGGGGCAGGGGTAGGTAAGAGGTCAATTGTGGAAAGGAAAAGCTTTTTAGGTACGTTGGGGCGGGAAGAGGGAGGAGTAATGGGAGTGGAGGATGAGGGAGTGGTTGTTTGAGGTGTATCTCTGCTGGATTTGGGGGCAGGTGCATGGGCTATATGCTGTTGTGAGGTGGATGGCTGTTGGTGCTTGTGTTTGTGTCCTTTAGGATGGGTGGGACAGACACGGTGGGAGAGGACACAGGGGACGCATGCATGGATGTTGTGGAGGTGTCTGCCGGTGAGGTGTGTGTTCTGCTTGGTGTGGTGATGATGCTGGTAGTGGATATTGATGTAGTGCATGCAAGTGTGAGTGTAGACATAACTGGGTGGGAGGTGGAGAAAGAGGAGGAGGGGGAAACTGTGGAGACAGTGGATGTTGTCATGTCTGCAACTGAATGGTGTTTGTGTGATTGTCTGTGGGATGAAGTGTGGTGCTTGTGTTTGCCTGTGCCACTCTTATGTGTTGTCATGTGTGCATGCTGGTCTGTATGTGAGTTTGGGACGGGTTGGGGTTGAGGAGAATGGGACTGGGAAGTGGAAGTTGGAGGGGGGACGGTTGAAACAGGGACAATGGCTGCCATCAGAGATGAGGCCAAAGCCTGTCCACTGATCGCCAATCCACTGTGAATGCCCGCTAGGAATGCATTGGATTGCTACATCTGGGCTACCAGCCCCTGGTTGGCATTCACAATGGTTGATTGCCCTACATAGATGGATCTCAGGAGGTCAATAGCCTCCTCACGCAGGGCAGCAAGGCTGACTGGGGCATGGTCTGAGGTGCCTGGGGCAAAGGATATGCCCACCCTCCTGGGTGAGCGGGCATGCAACTTGCTGAGGGGCTACTGTGAGGGCGGTGTTGGTACAGGGGTGGTGGCTGTTCCTGCAGCTGGGTTGGTCACAGAGGTGTCCACCACCACCAGGGAGCTCCCATCAGAGGCGGTATCAGAGTCTGTGTTGTCCCCTCCAGTCTCTGTCATGGTGCTCCCCACGCCCTCCGTCCCACTGGTGCCCTCAGCGTCGGTGGACTCTACCTCCAGGGTCCTGTAGGATGCAGCTCCCTCTGTCGCCGGTGCCTCTGCTCCTCCACCAGATGATGCTAATGCACATAAAACAAGAAAGGGGGAGGAGAGACAAAGGATACACAGGATCAATGACTGCACCAACACCACTGTTGTGTACACAGCACCCTCACACAGGGAAGAGGCCTGCGCACTATGCATGGCACTACCAGTAAAATGGCTAGTCACCAAGGAATGAGGAGGGGCTCACACTGCCAACTGCAGCACACCTGGGACCCATGCAGTCCTGCCCAGAAGTGAATACTAACAAGCTAGGTAAGCACTATTTCACATTCAAACCCTTAGCAACCAGAGGACCAATGCTGCTATGTCTGGCCTGGCTTAGGGGCACCCAAGGACAAACAACCACAACCCAGAGACCACCCCACCAGCCGTAAGTTGTAATGATAGCCACTGCACTCACCCCCTTGTGGCTGCTGTGAAGCCCTCAAGTGCCCATCCAGTTCAGGGTAGGCCACTGCCAGTATGCGGGCCACTTGGGGGGTCATGGGCACCCCATTCCTCATTGGGAGGCCATCCCCAGCTGGGCCTCCGTGGACTTCCGTGCCCAGCGTCTCAGGTCCTCCCACCGTTTGCGACAGTCGGTGCTCCGCCTGCCATAGACCCCCAGGGTCTGCAACTCCTTGGCGATGGCACGCCATATTCCCTTCTTTTGATGGGCACTGACCTGCAGAGGCAATACAGACAGGAGAACACCAATAGATAAACAGTCCAGCCTGTCACACATATGGCCCAACATACCCGTTTGCATCAACATTGGCACTCACATAGCCCAGACCACAACACATACACTGCCAAGAGGACATCCACCCACCCCCCTTAGACGAGGCCTTCACACACAACTCCATGCATTCATGCCACATGCATCGTGCCCACAGTGTACTCACCTAATGGCTGAGAATAGGCATGCCTCCGTGGGAGAGATGCGGCGAGAATACGGCTGTTTAGTTTTGTCAACTGGAATTCCAGCCACTTATTCTGTAGAAAAGCGCTTAGTCAGAAGTCTTCAGTTACCAAACAAACTATGCGAGTCAACCCTCCCTGGCCAGAAGCGTCGCGTTTGTGAGCCTGGTACAGGCAAATTTTCAAGGAGGGAGTGCTGCAGATTCAAAGATACACACCTGGTAGTGATTACACTCGGGGCGTCCTGAAACAGAAGTTGGACATTGCCATTGACAGAGGCAATGTTGCCCTTCGATAGTCCTGATGAGGCCGTGAGTGGAAAGGCCGAAACGCGTTGACATTTAAAGTGGCGAGATTGGGTTCTGTAATTGGAGTCAGCTTTACAAAAATCATTAAATACGCACTGCAAAATACCCCAAAAAATATATAGGTATTTGACAGCTGCATGTATGTGAATTTCCAATCATCGCAACAGAGTGGATTACAACCAGAATGTTGAAAATGTAACCACCAATATCTCATAAAGAAAGGTTGGTGGGCACAACCCTCTATTGACGGTATGGTCAATCATAAGACTTTGAGAAGCTAGATGCTGACCTTAACTGAATGAAGAAGAAAATGTGAATTTAATTGTATATGTTTGAATTAATTGTAAGTGTGTAATATTTTGTTTTGTTATGTAAATATTTTGGAGTTCGTATTTCTTCACCAATGATTTATTGTCTGCCTTGCACATAAATAACTGTAATAAATTCTGGAAAGTAATGAATCCATAAAGACAGTATTGAGCACTGTGTTTGTAAATAATGATATAATTTATCCCGACCTATAGACCATTTTTCTTGGAGATGCCCCTGTGGCAGCAGTGGAGCCTGAGGACACTGAGGATGAGGAGGCATAGGATGAGGATGTGGACAGCAGAACCTCAGTGATATGTCAGTACTTCCAATGACACGCAGGTGAACAGTGCAACTTCACATATCTATGAGTATTGGTGTATTCTGTGTGGCATTGGCATGCTGGAATTACCCACTTCTTTCCCCTGCTTACTGTTACCTATGGATGTTCATCTTGCAGATGTTGGTGATATGACAACATTCTCTTGGTGTGATCATAACAGCCAGCTACAGGTCATTTATTCTATGCTCATTCTATGTACAGTTCATTTGCAATGGTTGTAGCTGTTTCAATCAATACAAATTTGCAATACATGAAATACTAGTAGACTAGTTTGTTCCAAGGGTGTTTATTGTACTGCTACAATATTGAGGGGAATGTGTAGTGGAATGGTGTGATGATGGAGGAAGGTCCAGGGTATTGTTCCAGTCTGTTCATAGCACAGGTGCATTGTCCATGAGGACATAGGAAGGGGAGCAATGGCAGTTCAAGGTGGACAAGGTGACTGAGTGGGACACAAGGGGAACAATCAGGAGAGTCTCATTTCCTGGCGTTGGTCTTGGCAAGTGTCTCTGGCTTCTGTCTGGTTTGCAGGGAAAGTTTGCAGGGTGGTTCACATTCTGCAGGGGGAGGGGTGCTGGTGGCCTGTGGGTCCTGTGGTGTTGCCTCCTGGCCACTAGTGGCAGCGGAAGTGAAGGGCTGTGCAGATGAATGGCTAGTGGCTGGGGCCCACTGGTGTGCTGTTGCCTCCCTCATGATGTTGGCCATGTCTGCCAGCACCCCTGCTATGGAGATCAGGGTGTTGTTAATGGCCTGCAAGTCCTCCCTGATCCCCTGATACTGTCTCTCCTGCAGCCGCCTGTTCCCCTGCACATTGTGAAGGATCTGGCCCATCATGTCCTGAGAATGTTGGTATGTTCCTAGGATCTCTGAGAGTGCCTCCTGGAGAGTCAGTTCCCTGGTCCTGTCCTCCCCCTGGCACACAGCAGTCCTCCCAGTGTCCCTGTTGGCCTGTGCCTCTGTCCCCTGAACGGTGTGCCCACTGCCACTGACCCTGGGTCCCTAATTGCCTTGTGGGCGAGGTGTGGCCTGGGATCCCTGTACAGGTGGCACACTGCTAATTGATGTGTCCTGGGACAGAGGTGTGGGTACGCTGGGTGGGTGCTGTGGTATTGGACCCTGATGGGGGAGGCTCTCTGGTGGTCTGTGAGTGGGCTTGGGTGACCGACTGTCCAGTGGTCCCTGATGGGGCAGGTAAATTGTCCAGATCCTGAAGTCCAGAGTTACTGTCATCACTGTGGGTTTCTTCTGTTGGGGGACTGGATAGTGGTGGCACCTCCTCTCCAGTGACATTGGCTGGGGTACCAGTGGGGATGCAAATGATGTATTATGCTTCAGGTGTCTGACATTTGTACTTCTCTAGCTTCCCCTCTATGGTTGTTGTTCCCCTGCCAGCCTTTGCTTGTGTATGTTGGTGTATGGTGGTTATGATAGTTTCCCTGTGCTGTGCATGCTTTGGTGATGAGTGTCCATGCAGGGCTGGGACGGCTGTCCATGCATTGGTACTGCATGCAGGGCTTGGCATTGTGATTAATGTGATGTGATGGTGGAGTGTGTGGGATGGAGTAGAGTGATGAGAGTGAGGGAATGTGATAGCATGCAGGTAAGGGGGTGATAATTGTCAAAAGTTGACTTACCAGTGTCCAGTCCTCCGCCGACTCCGGCGTGTCCCTTAGGATGCAGTAATGTCATGACTTGCCCCTCCCATGATGTGAGTTGTGGGGGAGGAAGTGGGGGTCCACCACCAGTCCTCTGTATAGAGAGCTGGTGTCTTGCTGCTATGGAACGTACCTTCCCCCCTAAATCGTTCCACCTCTTCCTGATGTCATCCCTTGTTCTTGGATGCTGTCCCACAGCGTTGACGCTGTCCACTGTTCTCCGCCATATGTCCATCTTCTTTGCTATTGATATCTGCTGCAAAGAGCTGTTGCTCTACCCTGACGATTTCCTCCACCATGACCCTTAACTCCTCCTCACTGAAACGGGGGTGCCATGGGTGTTGTGTGATGTGTCCTGGTGAGGGTGTATGGGATAATGTGTTGGGGTGTGTGATGTGGAGTGCGTGAGGTGTGTATGGGTGTGAGTGCTGTGTGTGTCTAGTTGTCGCTGTGCTCTTCTTCTCAATCTTGTGGTGGTAATAGTTGTTGGTGTAGGGTTGTGAGTAGTGTGGGTGTGTGTTGTATCATGGTGTGGGTGTGGTGTGTGTATGGGTGTCAGGTGTGTGTTGTTTGTATTGGCCAATGTGGTCTTGTTTTGTATGTGGGTGTCCATTGTAAGCGCAGCGGTATGTACCACCAATGGTTTACTGCCGTTGAATGTCAGCCGTGGTGATTCTGACAACATGCATTTCTTTAAATCCTTTATTGTGTCCTTCAGCAACATCCACCAACAGATGGCCAGCACATTTAACTCCTGCCTCTTTCCTTCTCTGCTCCGCTCCAACTGTCCTCAAGTGGAATACTCTCAATCGAGCATTCCACTCCCTACCTCATCATCTATAGAACTCTTGGCACGTATGAAACCATAACACATCTTTCCCCTTCATAACCCAACAAATATAACTAAAACAACATTATACAGATTACAATAACAGTATAGCATATATACATATAAAACAAAAAGAACAATGATATAATACAGATACGATAATGTAAAAATCACAAAACAACCAGCAGGAAAATGTATGTTAAATATCAATCATTTGCATAAATATTTGACATTTCATAGTTTACTTCACAAAGTCTGTGAGATGTTTTGGATAGATTCTGTTCCTCACACTTCTCCTCAAATCCTCAATCTCACCCAGATTGGGTAGTATTGTTTTTTCCTCCTTCATTGGTACATTTGGTTAAGCGAGACATGCTCCAAACCTCACCACCTTCAAGTACAACCACATTCTTCTTCACTTTTATAATTTTCTTAGGTCCCACATATTAGGATTCACCTTTAGGACACCAGAATGGCTTCTTGATAAACACCAAATCTCCCTCACACCAATTCCTTTGTCTCACACATTGTGTCTCATCAAACCTCTACTTGTATTTATTTTGATTCTCAATCACTCTGGCACTAACAGATTCAAAGGTACTTGACTCTCTATCATCTCGGATTCTAAAATGTACAATGAAGGATTCTATTTAGAACCTGCCAATCTGCCCTTCAAAATACGAAAAGAGGACAATCCTGTAACAGCATTAGGTGCATTCCTATGAGCCCAGAACTTCTCTCTCGGTACAACTTTCAAAGGCACCTTGTTCTCAAGAGCTACCTGAACACTTGCTTTCACAAACTGCTTCATCTTCTCCCCCAATTCATTAGCTTGCGGAGGATAGAGCGCAGTACGATGATGGGAGATAGCCAAATCTCTAAGCAAACTCTTCATTTCCAATGAAGTGAATTGGACACCATTATCAGTCACTACCACCTTAGGAATACCTTCACAAGCAAATACCTTAGTCAAAAACTCTATTACAGTTCTAGTGATAATAGAATGTACACAACCAGCAGTGATCCATTTAGAAGTGTAATCAACAAGAACAATCACAAACTTTTCATTGGGTGGTAACATTTCAAACAATCCAACTAAATCCAAACCCAATTTGACCCATGGCTCATCTGGAACAGATACTGGAGACAAAGGAGGTCTGTACAACTTTAGACTTGTCATACCCGGCACATTGTACATAATCCTTTACAACCGTCCCCACTTGTTTGTCCAACCCTGGCCACCAATAACATTCTCTAATACTGGCTTCTGTAAGGTTCCTACCCAAATATCCATCATGGGCCAAATTAATCAATTTCCCTTATAAACCAGTAGGCGGAACCAATCTGTTGTCCCTATACAAATTGCCTTCTATGATGCTCAATTCATCCTTAACAATCCAAAATGCTCTAACACCTTCTTGACATTCATTCAGGCATGGTCATCCCTCTACTACATAATCCATGAATATTCTACAAACTGTGTCTTTACTACATTCTTTATTCCATCAAAAGCAGATTCTTTGACCCACAATATGAGAACGTGCTCATCCATACTGTAATCAATTAATAAAATTCTAGAAAGGAAATCCGCAGGAATGTTCTTTTTTCCAGGATAATACTCTACTACAAAGTTAAAATCTAACAAACTTTCCACCCAACGTTTAATCCTTGGTGTAGTGTTCTCAATATTCCGCCATGCAAACAACTGTAGTAAGGGTCTGTGATCACTCCAGAGTGTAAATGTTAAACCCTATAGATAATATTTAAAATGGATTATGGCCCAGGTGCAAGCTTGTGCTTCACTCTCTATCACTGAATAACGATCTTCTGGTCCTTTAAGAGAACGTGAAGCAAAAGCCACTACTTTTTCTTCTCCATCCACTAGTTGAGAGAGTCTAGCACCCAGGCCCTTAAGACTTGCATCAGTAGATAAAATAGTTTTGCGTCTGACATCAAAATGACCCAACGTGGGCATCTTTCCAATGTCATCTTTCACTGCATTAAACGCTTCCTCACATTCTGGGGACCATTCAAATCTCACACCCTTTTTCAAAATTACTCTCAAAGGTTGGACTACACTTGCAACATTTTTAACAAACTAGGAGTAATATTCAGCAAGACCAAGAAATGACTGTTCCTGGTCCTTGTCAACAGGTGTCAGTACTGACATGATCGACTTAGCTAACTCTAGTTTGGGTTTAATGCCTTCTCCAGATATTGTGTGACCAAGAAATGAAACAGTACCAACTCTGAACATACATTTCTCTCGCTTCAAGGTAAAACCATTATCTCTCAATCTCCCAAGCACAGCTCTTAAGATAATATCATGCTTATCAGTGTTTTCACCATAAACCAATATATCATCTTGGAAAGATATGACCGAATCAAGACCCTTCGGTACATCTCTCATCACCCTTTGGAAACAGGTGGCAGCAATAGCTAACCCAAAAGGCATCCTGACAAACCTGAATGCCCCCAAAGGAGTAACAAAAGAGGTAAGGTGCCTTGAATCTTCATGTAGCAAAACGTAATGGTATGCTGCTGACAAGTCCATAACACTGAAAACATTAGCACCAGTCAGCATAGTCAAAGTCTCATTAATATTCTGTAACGGTTGTCAGTCTACCCATGTGGATTGATTAAGGCCTCTAAGATCAACACACAATCTTATCTTTGATCCATTATCCTTGGGAGCCAAAACTATAGGGACCAACCATTCAGAGGCTTCAATCTCTTCTATGACCCCCAAGTTTAATAACTTGTTGAGTTCTTCCTGTAATGGCTGTAACATCAATGCAGAACTTTTCTTACTTTGAGCACAATTGGTTTAGTACTGGATTTCAATATGATCTTGTGTTTACATTTTTTTACTAGACCCAACTTATCACTAAAAACTTCTGGAAACTCACTTGCAACCCCTGCGTCATCACTTACATTGGAGACAGTAAGAACCTGATCAGGGGCATTCGGGTTCAAAATAATTCCCGAATCTCTTTGATGATGCCACCCCAAGAGATTGTCACCACGTTTGGCTACAGAAACTTTTCCCACTGTCTCACGCCCTTTGAATTTTATTGACATTATGGGATATTCAAATAAATTAATTTTCTGTCCACCAAAACCAACAGGAGCAATGTCAGGTGGAATTAACTCAATGTTATCACCTCCAAAAATTCTCTCCCAATTTTTATCTCCTATTAGTGTAAAAGGAGACCCTGAGTCAGCAAGTACCAGAACAGTTTTCTACCCAATTCCAATATCACATTTTGGCATGACCAATTTATCCTCTGCACTCCCATTAGGTTGCAAATTTCCAGTACTGTTTTGTTAATACCTAATATCATGTGTTGATTATTAGTTGACTCATCAACCATATTCACTTTAGAGCTTTTGCAAACCTTTGCTAAATGCCCCTTCTTTCCACAATTCCACAAGTTGAAATCCTTGTTTACATAGATGTTTGTCCAGAGTCCATATGAGTACTAGGATTGAGACCCACATCTTTCAATTCTTTCACCCAAAGGATGGCATGTTCCATGTTTTCAGCAATTATTATTGCTTCCTGTATTGATGGGTTATTCAACAATAACTTCTCTTGGACTCTGGGATTGTTGGTGCAACGCACTAATTGGTCACGTTTTAAAGACTCAGGGGGTCATTCTGACCCTGGCGGTCCACGACCGCGGGAGCACCGCCAACAGGCTGGCGGTGCTCCCATGGGCATTCTGACCGCGGCGGTACAGCCGCGGTCAGAAACGGGAAACCGGTGGTGTCCCGCCGGTTTCCCGCTGCCCAAGGGAATCCTTCATGGCGGCGCTGCAGGCAGCGCCGCCATGGGGATTCCGACCCCCTTACCGCCAGCCTGGCTCTGGCGGTTTTGACCGCCAGAACCTGGCTGGCGGTAACAGGTGTTGTGGGGCCCCTGGGGGCCCCTGCAGTGCCCATGCCAATGGCACGGGCACTGCAGGGGCCCCCTAACAGGGCCCCACCAAGATTTTCAGTGTCTGCCAAGCAGACACTGAAAATCGCGACAAGTGCAACTGCACCCGTCGCACCCCTTCCACTCCGCCGGCTCCATTCGGAGCCGGCATCCTCATGGAAGGGGGTTTCCCGCTGGGCTGGCGGGCGGCCTTCTGGCGGTCGCCCGCCAGCCCAGCGGGAAACTCAGAATGACCGCCGCGGTCTTTCGACCACGGTACGGTCTTCTGGCGGTTCCCGCCAGGCGGGCGGCTTCCGCCGCCCGCGGAGGTCAGAATACCCCCCTCAGTTAGATCTGAAAAATCACAAGTCTGAGCCAATGTCTTAAGCAATGCAATATAGTTACTAACTCTCTCATCTCTTGCTTGTGTCCTCATGAAAAATGTATGCCTTTCCATAACAACATTGATACGACCATCAAAATGTTTCTTAAGCATCACGCGTGACATTTCATAAACATCTCTAGGTTCACCTCCGGCAGTGCCAATGTTTATTAAATCAAGACTATCATAAATATTCTGTCATTCAATCCCTAGATTGTGCAAAAGGATTCCTTGTTTCCTTGCTGGGGAGAATTTTTCACCACCAATACCAATTAAATATGAATCAAACAGGTTTATCCATTTCTTCAAAGGTAAAATCGGTTCACCTCGTTCAGATAGAAATTGTGGTGGTTGAATCATGCTGAGGAGAAAACGATGAGACATACTATATGCTTAAAATAATTCAAATACCAAAAGAGAAAAAAATATAAAAATTTTGAATAAATGTATAACATCAAGACTCCCAGAGATGAAATTCCAAATTTCTTGATTCACTTCCTGAAAGTTCCACAGTTTAAACAGGAAATGAGATCAATGTAATGTCAGCATACTAGTTGTTTCCCCATGTCCTGTAGGCAACATTCAGTAGGTGGTGCTGAGTTCACACAGATGGCCTGGTGAAAAACGTGGAGCAGGTTAACAATCTAAAACAAGGTATTTATTATAAAAACAATGTATTTGCATTATAGTAAACGATGTTAAATGTGCACGACCATAAAGAAAGTTCAAATAATGCATGCGTTTCCGTACACAGAGCACACAATGTTAAATGTGTGCGACCGTAGAGACTGTTCAGTTAATGCATGTGTACAATTTCAAAACAGTGTTTCCATACACAGCGCATACTTCTTTAATCACGCTTCCTTAATTGCGCGTATTCAATTTCAAGACGTCACACTCGAGGAACAGTGTTTA
Source organism: Pleurodeles waltl (assembly GCF_031143425.1). Lineage (NCBI taxonomy): Eukaryota > Metazoa > Chordata > Amphibia > Caudata > Salamandridae > Pleurodeles > Pleurodeles waltl. The sequence goes on along the minus strand of NC_090440.1, from coordinate 1,391,750,140 downwards.
TGTTCTCGCATGGGAGTGTGTTAAACATAGTACTTGCATGCTGAAACGCTGCCACTCCCTTCTATTTAAGTGTACATCACATGGCTTAAATATCAAAGGAAACACTTGTAGCAGGACAATAGTAACCTTTAGAAAGTAGTCAGTTCAAAAGCAGCACTGGTGAAAATGATTCCATGGATGATCTGACGCGTGAATTCCTGTGAAGGTGGATGCTTGGGTAACTCGTCACCAATTGACAAGATGTATTTCTTTGAATCGATTATTGCGTCCTCAAACAACATCCACCAACAGATGGTCATCACATTTAACTCCTGCCTCTTTCCTTCCCTCCTCCGCTCCAACTGTCCCCAAGTGGAATCCTCTCATTCGAGCATTCCACTCCCTACCTCATCATTAGAACTCGTTGCACATGTGAAACCGTAACAGATTTGTGGGTCATAATGTGATGGGCATTGCTCTGTTGGTGTAACGGTGTTTTTTGGGACAGACAGTTTATCACTGACCTTTGGTCTGGCGGATTTGTGTATGTGGCTGTATTCTGTCGGATTGGTATTTGTGTGTCATAATATGGTGAAGAGAATGTACCACCCACACTATTATGACAGGCCAATCCGCCACCTTTCCCGGGGCGGAATCAATGCGAACAAAAACACGGCGGAAACAGGACTTGGAAGGGAAAACACTCACCTCTACACACCACACGAGGAACCAGGACGCCATGGAGGCTGAACTCCAAATACTCCCTGCAATAGTCTTCATGCTCCTCTACCAGGAGCACAACCGACGGCGGCGACGACCACAATGAGTACTGCACCTACAACACAGGGGAGGGGAGGGAAAAGAGAGTGACACACACACGCAACACGCAACACCCCCACTCTCACCCACAACAACACACACACCAATACATGCTGAAACATTATATTTACACCCCCCAACCATCCCTGGAAGAACGCAAGGACAAAAGGAATTGATTGTAACCATTGTAATCAATAAACATCCATTAGTCCAAAATGTATATACACTATAAACAAATATGTACACCAAGAATTCAAGTCCAGGTGCTGCACCTATATAGTACGTGGACCACTGGGCCCAAAATGCATGGGCCAGGCCCACACAAGATACCCGCTCGAAATGGAAAGAACACTGCAGGGGCATCAGATCAAAATAAAACAGGCACCTCAGGGGGAAGGGAAAGGGGGCACCTCAGCCGGATGAGTGCACAACACCAGCTCCACGAAGGGGCTCCATGCCCATTGATGTATCCTGGGGAGTGCAAAGCCACAGTCTCTCAAGTCTCTCCAGTGGGTGGGTTGCCCACTGCTTTACCATGGGGAGTGCAAAGCCACAGTCTCTCAAGTCTCTACAGTGGGTGGGTTGCCCACTGCTTTATCCTGGGGAGCGCAAAGCCACAGTCTCTCAAGTCTCTCCAGTGGGTGGGTTGCCCACTGCTTTATCCTGGGGAGCGCAAAGCCACAGTCTCTCAAGTCTCTCCAGTGGGTGGGTTGCCCACTGCTTTATCCTGGGGAGCGCAAAGCCACAGTCTCTCAAGTCTCTCCAGTGGGTGGGTTGCCCACTGCTTTATCCTGGGGAGTGCAAAGCCACAGTCTCTCAAGTCTCTCCAGTGGGTGGTTTCTTTCTCCCCCCCCACTTTTTGTGGTCTCCCTGTTCTTGTGTGCATTAGCATCATCAGGCGGAGGATTTGTGCCCAGAGTGCTTCATCCTGCCAAGGACCCTGGAACTCACCACCAGCCACGTACGGATGACCACTGGGGATGGTAGCCATGTCTGCGGTGGTGCCACTGGCTCAGGTTGTTGCGGGTCCGCTGGCGGCGGTGTCATTAGCGGCTGTGCTTGCGGCGGTCATTGTGGCGGCGGTACTAATGGCACCCTCACTGACTGCGGTGCTGGTAGCTGGCTCACTGACTGCCGTGCTGGTGGCTGGCTCACTGACCGCGGTGCTGGCGGCGGTGTCAGTAGGGGTGGTGCTGGTGGCAGGCTCAATGACCGCGGTGCTGGCGGCGGTGTCAGTAGCGGCGGTGCTGTTTGCGGGCTCACTGACCGCGGTGCTGGCGGCGGTGTCAGTAGCGGCGATGCTGGTGGCGGGCTCACTGACTGCGGTGCAGCTGAAGTGCACAGTGTCTGCGGTGCTGGTGAAGGGCTCAGTATCTGGGCTGCTGGCGGAGGTGTCCGTGGCGGCAGTGCATGTGGCGGTGCCAGTGGCTGTCTTGTCCGCCGTGCAGGTTCGCGGCGACGTTGACTTGGCTTTATTCTTCAGGCCCTTCCCCACCTTGTATGGTGGCGCAGCTGTCTTGCCACTCCCCACAATTGTCTTGCCTGAGCCTTTGGTGGCAGGTGTTTTGGCCTTCTCCCTCCGGGATGTGGGCTACATTTTCTGTTTTGGAGGCGGGGGAATGTCCTTGGATCACTCCTTGGGACACTGGCAACCCTGTTGCTTGGCACACTCCAAAATCCGGGTATTGCTGGCACCACTGTGCCCGGTGATTTGGTGGCTGAGGTGCTGGGTTGGGACCTGGAAAGGCAGCCCTAGGGGACGGAAGGGGGGGTGTAGGGAAGAGGCCAACATTTAAGAGGAAAAGTTTTTTAGACACACTGGGATGAGTAGATGGAGGGCTTTTGGGAGTGGAGGAAGAGGTAGTGGTTATAGGAGGTGTTTGTTTGCTGACTTTGGGTGAAGGTGCATGGGCTGGAGGCTGTCGTGAGGTGGATGGCTGTTGGGTTGGTCTGTGACTGCGTTTGTGTATTTTGGGAGGAGGGCTCACAGACACACTGGTAGAGGACACAGGGGATGTGTGAATGGTAGTGGGGTGGTGAGTGCACATGAACGGTATGTGGTGATGGGCGTGCTGGTGATGGTGGTAGTGGCTGAAGATGCAGTGCATGCAGGTGTGAGTGGAGACGTGATGGGAGGGAGGAGGGAGATGTGGAGGAGGGGGACACAGTGGAGGCAGTGGATGTTGGTATGTGTGCATGGGTATGAAGCTTGTGTGAGTGCTTGTGGGATGTGTGGTGCTTATGTTTGCCAGAGCCACCCTTGTGTGTTGAGGTGTGTGCCTGCTGGTCTGATGGTGTGCTTGGGATAGGTTGAGGTACTGGGGATTGGGTCTGGGTGGAGGAAGTTGGAGGGGGGAGGCTGGACACAGGGACAATGGCTGCCATCAGTGCAGAGGCCAGAGCCTGAAATGCTCGCTGTTTATCTGCCTGGCCAGAATGAATGCCCTCCAGGTATGCATTTGTCTGTTGCAACTGCCTCTCTACACCCTGGATGGCATTCAGAATGGTAGACTGCCCAACAGTGAGGGATCTCAGGAGGTCAATAGCCTCCTCACTGAGGGCAGCAGGGCTGACTGGGGCAGGACTTGATGTGCCTGGGGCGAAGGAGATGCCCACCCTCCTGGGTGAGCGACCACGGGAGACACGCTGAGGGGCTGCTGGGAGGGCTGCGCTGGTAGGGGTGGTGGTGGATGTACCTGTGGATGCGGTGGGCACAGAGGGGCCCGCCACCGCAAGGGAGCTCCCATCAGAGGAGGAGTCGGTGTTGCTGGTCTCAGCTCCTGTCCCCGCCGTGGAGCTCCCCTCGCCCTCCATCCCACTGGTGAATTCAGACTCCGTTGTCTGGCCCTCCAGGGCCATGTGGGATGCAGCTCCCTCCTGCTCCGGTGCACAGCTCCTCCGCCTGATGATGCTAATGTACACAAGAACAGGAAGACCACAAAAAGGGGGGGGAAGAAAGAAGAAAGACATGTTCAGTGCATACAATACCGCTACCGTCGGCGGACAGTACAGACACAGCAGCCCTCTGCACTACGCCATGTACTTAGAGTTCCCTAATTAATCACAGGGACATGGGGTACATGGCCAATGCCCGATTGCTGCACACATGGAAGTCACAGGAGCCAGCTGAATGAGAGTGTACTCACCCCTTTGTGGCTGCTGCGATGCCCTCAAGTGCCCATCAACTCCGGATACGCCACCACCAGGATCCGGAACATCAGTGGGGTCATGGTGCGACGGGCACCCCCTCCCACGTTGGGAGGCCATCCCCAGCTGGGCCTCCGCCATCTTCTTGCTCCAGCGGCGAAGGTCCTCCCATCTTTTTCGGCAGTGGGTGCTCCGTCTGTGGTGGACCCCCAGGGTCCGGACGTCCTTGGTGATGGCACGCCAAATATCCTTCTTCTGGTGGGCGCTGACCTAGAGGAATAGTACAGGGGAAAATGTAAAACTTTTACTGTCCGGACCGTCACAGTCATTGTCCCACGCTCCCACCCTTGCCCTGACGCACATACACTCACCGTCCGATCATGCAGGCCTCATCTCCCCACCCCCGTATCTTCCATCCACACCACTCCAAACAGGCATTGCCCATACAGCATGCTCACAGTGTACTCACCTGTTTGTCTGGAGGACCGTAGAGTAGCGTGTACTGGGGGAGGATCCCATCCACCAGTTTCTCCAACTCCTCCGATGTGAAGGCAGGGGCCCTTTCCCCAGACACATGAGCCATCATCGCTTCCAGACTGAGGTCACAGCATCACTTGCAGTGTAGGTCCTCTCCTGTCGAAGATCAGGTATCAAGTGAGTGAACAGAGAGAAAATGGTGGTCACTTCCGCGGCGGTGCATACCGTCACAGCCGGCGTACATCGTCATTGGCTCCTGGAACCCATAGGGCCCAATGTTAACCAATGCAGGATTGCGCTGCGGTCTTCGGCCACCTACTGCAATGGTTTACAGCGCCAGCGCACTTACCTCATCTCCCCTTGTCCCACATTACAGGTCAGGCAGCCGCCATTTCAGGGGGCCACATGTCATCAATTTTTAATGCGTCACTCATATATAGGCCTTGCATATACACAGAGACAGGCACATAGCGTATTGACAAATATGTGCAATAAAATTATTGTCTTACTACCTCAGTGTTGGCTGACTCTGTGCTCGCTGTTCTCATCCATAGGGCACGTCTGCCGGGGCAGGTGAGGAGATGGCGGCATCCTCCGGGGTACAGACCTCTGGTGGACCTGTTGACAATGGAAGAGAGACATGTAATAGTCACCTACAGACTTGATCGTGCCACAATCCATGAACTGTGAGCCAAGTTGGAACCAAACCTGAAGTCAGCTATCTGCTATCCCACTGGAATCCCCCCTCTAGTGCAGATCCTGTCAGTACTCCATTTCCTGGCAAGTGGGTCTTTTCAAACAACAGTGGCCATAGCATTAGGGATGTCCCAGTCTATGTTGTCTAATGTGTTGTCCAGAGTGTTGTCTGCCCTGCTGAAACACATGCGCAGCTACTTCGTGTTCCCTCAGGTGGAGGATTTGCCTATAGTGAAAGGTGACTTCTATGCCCTGGGACATATCCCCAACATCATAGGTGCCATTGATGGGACACATATGGCCTTGGTACCACCCGCAGGAGTGAGCAGGTGTACAGAAACAGGAAGAGCTACCATTCAATTAATGTGCAGATGGTGTGTTTGGCCGACCAGTACATCTCCCATGTGAACACCAAGTTTCCAGGCTCAGTGCGTGACGCTTACATGTTGAGGAATAGCAGCATCCCTTATGTGATGGGGCAACTCCAGAGGCACTGTGTGTGGCTAATAGGTGAGGACAAGGTCCCTATACCCTGTGAATAGTTGTCTGGGGTTGTCCGTAAGGGTTAGTGTGTGTCTAACAGATTTCCCTCAACATTTGCAGGTGACTCTGGGTACCCCAACCTGTCATGGCTACTGACCCCAGTGAGAAATCCCAGGGCAAGGGCAGAGGAACGCTACAATGAGGCATATGGGCAAATTAGGAGGATTAGTTAAAGAACCTTCAGCCTCCTGAAGGCCAGGTTCCGGTGCCTCCATATGACAGGTGGTTCTCTGTACTACTCACCAAAGAAGGTGTGCCATATCATCGTGGCCTGCTGTGTGCTGCACAACTTGGCTTTGCGATGACAGGTGCCTTTTCTGCAGGAGGATGGTCCAGAAGGAGGTCTTGTGGCATCTGTGAAGCCTGTAGACAGTGAAGAAGAGGAGGCAGAAGAAGAGGACATAGACAACAGAAACAACGTGATCCAGCAATACTTCCAGTGAGACACAGGTAAGAAGACATTACTGCCTCCTACAGCTGATAAAATTGTTAGACCTATCATCTGTCTGTCACTTTCACCCAGTGTATGGACCCTGAGTTGTCACTTTGCCTTTCCATTAAACAGATGTGGCTCCCACTGTGTGACCTCTGCTATGTTACCTCATGGACTAGAGCTCTGTGACATAGGTATGTTGACAATAGAATGTACATTACTATTTTCCTCCTTATTGCAAATACACATTTGTGAAAGCACAGACTGACTCCAGATTGTTTTGTGATTCAAGGGTGTTTATTTAAGTGCAAAATAGTGGAGGGGGTTGTAAAATGGTCAGGGGTGATGGTGGAGGAATGTCCATGGCAGAGTCCAGTTATTAGTCTCACAGGTGCATTGTCCAAAGGGGCCTAGGCGGTGGAGCTAGGGCAGTTTAAGGATGGACAGGGTGACAAAGTGGGACAGAAGGATGACATTCAGGGTGGTCTCATTTCCTGGCGGGGGTCTTGGCATTGTTCTCTGTCTTTGTCCTGAATCTCAGGGACTGCTTGCGGGGTGGTTCTCCATCTGCAGGGGGTGGGGTGCTGGTGTTGTGTTCCTGTGGCGCTGCCTCCTGTCCACTAGCGCCGGCAGAGGTGGTGGGCAGTTCATCATCCAGGCTAGTGTCAGGGGCCCCTTGTTGTGCCACAGTGTCCCTCCTGGGGTTCACAAGGTCCTTCAGCACCCCTACAATGGTGCCCAGTGTGGTATTGATGGACTTGAGTTCCTCCCTGAACCCCAAATACTGTTCCTCCTGCAGCCGCTGGGTCTCCTGAAACTTGGCCAGTACCGTTGCCATCGTCTCTTGGGAATGATGGTACGCTCCCATGATGTTGGAGAGGGCCTCGTGGAGAGTGGGCTCCCTGAGCCTGTCCTCCCCCTGTCGCACAGCAGACCTCCCAGTTCCCCGGTTTTCCTGGGCGTCTGTCCCCTGAACCTTGTGCCCACTGCCACCAGGTCCCTGCTGTTCTTGGGTTTGTGGGTTTGCCTGGGTTCCCTGTAGTGGTGGACACACTGCTGCTTGACGTGTCCTGGGGAAATAGGTATGGGCCCGCTGGGTAGGTGCTGTGCTTGTGTTTCCTGAGGGGGGAGGCTTTGTGGTGGCCTGTGACTGTGTCAGGGGAACCGGCTGTCCTGAGGTCCCAGATGGGCAGGGCTGGTCATCTAGATCCAGTTGGACAGAGCTGCTGTCATCACTGTGGGCCTTTTCTGTGGGGGGGTGGACATGTCTGGAACCTCCTGTCCGGTGATGTTGGGTAGGGTTCCTGCAGGGGTGTAAAGGCATGATTATTGCATCTGTGTGTGCCATAGTGTGCAATGGGTGGGTGACCCTATACCCCAGTGCTTACATTCTTGTGTAGGACTTTGTGTGATAATTGTTTTGGGGTCTATGTGGGTATGTGTAGTGGACATGCTTTGGTGATGGGTGTCCGTGCTTTGGTGTTGCATGCAGGGCTTGGTGTTGGGATGTGTGGTTTGTGATAATAGGACATATGTGAGGAGTTGGAGTGATGGGGGTGAGGGCGAGGGTGGGGGTATGTGTTGGCATGCAGGTAGGGTGGGGGATATGGTAGTTAAAGATTTGCCTTACCAGAGTCCATTCCTCCTGTTACTCCTGCGAGGCCCTCAGGATGCAGTATAGCCAAGACCTGCTCCTCCCATGTTGTTAGTTGTGGGGGAGGAGGTGGGGGTCCGCCGCCAATCCTCTGCACTGCAATGTTGTGTCTTGAGACCATGGAACGCACCTTTCCCCGTAGGTCGTTCCACCGCTTCCTGATGTCATCCCTTGTTCTTGGATGCTGTCCCACTGCGTTGACCCTGTCCACGATTCTGCGCCATAGCTCCATCTTCCTAGCTATGGAGGTGTGCTGCACCTGTGATCCGAATAGCTGTGGCTCTACCCAGATGATTTCCTCCACCATGACCCTGAGCTCCTCCTCAGAAAACCTGGGGTGTCTTTGCGGTGCCATGGGGTGGTGTGGGTGATGTGTGAGGTGGTGTCTGTTGTGATGTGTGGGGTGATGTTTTGGGGTGTGCTGTGTTTTGTGTGTGGATGTGTATGAGTGATGGTGTTGTATGCCTCTGTATGCTGGTGTGGTCTTTGCTTTTCTGTCTCTCTGCTTCTTCCAAATTTTTCGTTGTAAGGGTTTGTGGGTAATGTGGGTGTGTGTTTTACATTGTATTGGGTGTGTGGGAGTGGTGTGTGTATGTGTATCAGGTGTGTGTATTTCGAATTGTCCAATGTGGTGGTGTTTTGTAAATGTGTGTGTATTTTGAGCGCGGCGGTGTGTACCGCCAATGGTTTACCGTGGTTGAAAGACCGCCGCATGGATTTGTGGGTCGTGATAGTGTGGGCGTATTCCAGTTGGCGTGACGGTGTCGGTTTTGTTATCGCCAGTTTACCACTGACCTTTGGTGTGGCGGACTTGTGTGGGTGTCTGGATTTTGGCGGATTCCGAGCTGTGGGTCATAATAGCTGTAACGGATTTCCGCAGCTGCAGCGGTGTATTGGCGGTCTTCTGCACGGTGGTAAGCGGGATTTACCGCCAATGTTGTAATGAGGGCCATAATGTCTTCACTATTGGTGCTAAATAATAATCCACATAGTCTGATATCCTTTCAAATAGCGAACCACAAGCAGATACAATTGGCCTCCCAGGAGGATTGTTCTTTGATTTGTGTATCTTGGGTAGAAAATATCTAGTTGGAATTGTGGGACTGCCCACCCTTAAGATCCTATACTCATCTTCATTGAGGAGACAATCCTGGTGCCACTGTTGAAGCTTTTTGTTTACTTTGATAATTAGTTGGCTCATTGGCATTTTGTCCAATTTCTTATAATGTGTCTCATTGTTCAGTTGGGCATGGGTTTCTTTCATGTAATCCTGTGTGTTTGATATGACAATACTACCGCCCTTATCAGCTGGTTTGATGATAATTTTGTCATTTTTGGCCAATTTTTGCAATGCCTTGCGTTCTCCTAAAGACAGATTTTCTTTCCACCCTGGAGCTGTGTGTTTTTTTATCTTATCAAATTCACCCAAAAGCATCTCTGTAAATATATCAATTTTTTATTTCCTGGTAATAAAACAGGGGAAAACATTGACTTTTCCTTACATTTACTGAATTCATGTCTATTAGTGTCAATAGTTAAATTCATTAAAATTAAAACCTCCTGTTCCGTTATGTCTTCATCCTGTAAGTCATGCTCCAAAAAAACAGTTTTTAAAATATCTGATATTTGATCTATAGCAATATCTACCCATTTCTCATGATCATTCTCCATGTTCTGAGGTTTTGATGATGTTGTTTCGTGGCATGATGCTTTACTAATTTTAGTTTTCAACTTTTAAAAATAAATTTTTGTATCTGTGTAGTTGTCATAGGTTTCTTGACAAAATATCAATCCTTTATTTAGTATAATGTGCTCAATGGATATGGAAAAGTACAGCAGGAGGAAGATCCTTCTCCTACCTAGCAGCCCGGACATGGAACGTTCTACCTCTCAAGCTCAGGCAGACCATGTCACTAAAGCAGTTCAGGAAAGACCTCAAGACCTGGCTCTTCGACTGAGCAGCACACCCACATACAGCGCTTTGAGACCCTATGAGTGATTAGCTGCATTCTACAAATCCTGATTGATTGATTGATTGATTGATGGATGTTAGTTTGTAAGCTAATAGATTGACCACCAAATCTGGTTAGTTTATTGTTTCCTTTTTAAGCTCCTGAGCGAATACTGTCTTTTATTTTTTAGTTCTCCTAGTTTTCCTCTGTTTTCCATTGATTGATCTTGATCATGACTTCTGCTTTGTTCTTACCTCTCCCCTTGCCTCTGGTCAATTGTTGATTCAGAAAGAGAATTTTCATTTCATAAAGTATTTATCTATTTGTTTCTGCCTGATACTGAACCTTCTCCTTCACTTAGATCCATATCTGATTCACTGAAAGTGTCCATAGAGCTTGCCTGTCCTTTTTTTTAAATCTAGATTTCCACTTCATAAATTACCAAAGTGTCTTCACAAATATGAGGACTCTTCTATTCTCATAATCATATTCATCTCTTTGAAGTTTTCTCTTTTCTATCTTGTGTTTCATCCTCATACTTATCTAATTGTCCTTCCATTTCTTACCTCAATTAACTTTGTTAATTTATATTAGTTTGTTGCTTTAATTTGTCTTCAATTTCCTTAATTTTAGTATGTATAGCCTCTAAGTCAAATTATGCATGCTTAATTAATATCCTCGTCATGTTCATTGAACACTGTATATTATTGTCATTCTATTCTTGTAAAATCTCTGTCCTTATATCAGGATATGTGGGTACCATTACAATTTGTATTCTCTTGGGACTCTGTTAATTTCAATATATTTTTCCAAACTGATCACGTCCCAACTCTTATTAATTTCTTTTTTGTATAATGTTTCCAACTGAAAAAAGTCTTTTTTAGTGACATACCCCATCACCTGGCTTTTGATTCTGCCTATGCATTTATTTGTATCACCATTTATCTTTGAAAACATTGCAGCTGCTTTTTATGTCCCTTTTAACTTTCTGGCTTTAACCTACGTGGCCCCACTAGGTAATATATATTACCTAGTGGGGCTCACTACTGGGTAGTTATAGTTAGGACCATGTTTCCATAGAAAAAGCATTTTTTGACTTGCCTATATCTTTGAACAATCTTCACAAAACTTTCAAATTTGCGTCAAACGTACAAAAAAAAGTGTGGGCTCCCGCACTTGTTTCTGTGAGGCCCCTGGGTGGGCCAGTTCACTAGGGCATTTACATTTTAATGTGGGGGCCCTCTGGTTCCCTTGCAACCCCAGAGACCGCCACCTCCCCAGGCTTTAAAAAAATGAAACACGGGGGGCTGCCTGGGCCCCCGACAGAACCAGGGACGACTATCTTCCCAAGGCTTCAAACAATTATAATGGGAAGCCCTCCCCCGCAGCCCCAGTGACCACCACCTCCCTGGGGATTTAAATAAATATAACACAGGGAGCTGTGTGGCCCCCACACAGCCCTAGGGACCACTACCTCCATGGGGTATTGCTCAAATTGTGTGTGTGGGGGGGTCGTGTGGCTCCCCCGCAGCACCAGCCCTCACACAGCCCTGAGGAACACCACCTTCTCTGGGCATTTCTCAAATTGTGTGCAGGGGGGCTGTGCAGCTATCCCACAACCCCAGTGACCACCACCTTCCTGGGGCTTTAAATGAATATAACACGCGGAGCTGTCCGGTCCCTACACAGCACTGGGGACCTCCACCTCCCCGGGGTATTGCTCAAATTATGTGCGGGGGTCGTGTTGTTCCCTCGCAGCCCCAGCCCCCACACAGCCCGGGGGACCACCACCTCCTGGGGCATTTCTCAAATTGTGTGTGGGGGTTGTGCAGCACTCCCACAGCACCGGAGACCATCACCTCTCTGGGGCATTGCTCAAATTTTATGTAGGGGGACTGTGTGCCCTCCCCCCAACAGCCCAGCGCCCACCACCTCCCCGGGGTGTTCCTGTTATGAGCTGGGGCCATGCGGCCACCCACAGCTTCAGGGACCACCACCTCCTTGGGGCACATGCTAAAAAAAGAAAAAGGGTGTTGTTTTGGATCCTGCAGCCCCTGGGACTACCACCTCCCTGGTGCTATTTTATTGGAGGGGGGCCGCATAGACCCCCTCAAGGAGCCACTGATGACCCTGGGGACTGCCACTCCCAGAGCTGGCTCCACCTATGTCCCGGGGTGCCCACCCTCAGGACATAGCTGTTTGCTGTGTCTTGGCTGCAGCTTTGACAACTGAAGCCAAGCCACAGCAAACACTCTGCTTGCAGCGAGGAAGAGCTGTCAAACAGCTCTCCCTCGCTGTGAGCAGAGGCTTCCTCTGTCTCCCTGCCAACAGAGATGCAGTCAGGGAGACAGAGGAAACATTACCCTCAAAGAGAGGGAGCTGCTTTAGTGCTTTAGCAGCTACCTCTCTGTGACAGCAATGCTGACTCCCACAGGAGGTGAGGAGCCAACAGAGACTGTTGGGGGCTTCAGGCCCTGCCCATTGTCACCAGCATTGTGAATGGGTGCCCTGGGGGCACTCAGGTCACATGGGTGGGCCCACGGGGATGGGTTGTCTAGGGTCAAGATCGACCCTGAGGAGGGGGGCCACGAAGTCCCTCTCCGCCCCAAAGAATAATAATAATTAGCTGTACCCTGGGGGACCCTTCTCCCCACCATACAAATAAATAATTACACCACTTCCCAGGGGATGGGGTCCCCAGGGCTAAGATCGACCAGGGGAGGAGGGTTGCTTGCCCCCCCTAAAATACAAAAAAAATATTTACGCCAGGCCTGGCTCTGTGAGTAGGCGCATGAGTGTCTGAGTGGGTGTGAGTGTGTAAGGGTCTGAATGAGTATGTAAGTGGGAGAAAGAGATTGAAAAAGAGAGAGAGAAAAAGAGTGAGCGGGAGAAAGATAGAGATGTTTTAGGCTTTGATGAATGATATACTTAAAATGAGATATTTCCAGACAAATAGAAAAGAAAAATGTATTTTACAATTAAAAGGGTGAGATCAACTTTCGGTATGAGCCTTAAATATTTAAAGTTGAAAAGAAATCAAAACGGGTAAATCATCAGAGACACACCTAGGCCGAAACCTTCAACCTTCAGTTTGGGGGTCTGAGACCTTAACCACTAGGTCACAGGAGAATAACATTCTTATCAAACATCTTGCTAGTCTAACTCTTCGAAGCCATTGCATTGAGAGACTGTACAATGACACTCTCTCTTTCTCTGATCTCATTATGAGACAGAAGAGAGAGAGAGAGAGATACAGCACTGCTGGGGGAGCCTCAAGGCCCCTGCAGTCCTAGCTGGCTCTCCACATCCTGTGGGAGCCGGCATTTCTCCCTCAAGCAGGGAGCTTATTTTGATAGTGGCTCCCTACTTGAAGGAGCAATGTTTTTATCTGTCTTCCCTGCACTCATATTTGCATGCAGGGAAGACAGATGAAAACTCTGCTTTTTTGCAAGGGAGAGCTGTTTGACAGCACTCTCTTGCAGAAAGCGACTTAGTATGATTTTGCATGGTGGGAGCTGTCAAACCTCCCACCAAGCATAAGCAAACAGCTATGTCCGGGGTGGGCTCCCCAGGAAATTGCAGGAGCTGGCCCTGGGGGGTGTCAGTCCTCAGGGCCTCTGTGCAGCCCCCCTCCAACAAGCATAGTCCCGGGGAGGTGGTGGTCCCCAGGGCTGTGGGGAGCCACACGGTCCCCCGTTGCCTATTTAAATGTACCCCCAGCAAGGTGATGGCCCCCAGGGCTGCGAAGGGCCAGGAGCCCCCCCAGCAGATTTATAATGAAGCCCTGGCGGTCTCCAAGGCTGTGGGGGGCCATGCCCCTCACAGATTTGTAATGAAGCCCCAGGGAGATGGCAGTCCCCAGGGCTGCGGGCAGGGGAAGTTCGGTCCTCCCGCATACCGATAAAATTAAGCCCTGGAGAGTTGGTGGTCCCTGGGGCTGTGGTGGTCCGAAACAGATCCCCTTATTTTTTTCTATTTTATCCCCGGTGAGGTGGTGGTCCCCTGAGCTGCGGGTGGCCTTGTGGCAACTCCCGCTTTGAATGTAATAAGGGCCCTATGGAGGTGGCAGTCCCTGGGGCTTCAGCAATCCCAGGACTGGGCCTATGTGCCCCCTCCTTATTTTTAACTTTGCCCCCGGGACCTGGCCCACCCGGGGGCTTTTAAAAAACAAGCGCAAGAGCCTGTGCTTGTTTTTTTTTTATTTGTGCCATTTCATGTCATTAGAGGTGTCATGAGTGATGAAACCTGTGAGGTCATAAGCAGTGCATTTAGGGGGGCCCAAGTTATAGTTAGCTGAGCTAACTATAACTGCTGAAGTCTATGGTTTTGTACAAGTAAATTCAGAACCTAACTATAAAGTCCCTGTAACATTTGTGTTTTTTCAGTGAATTTCTTAGGTTTTTATAATTATATTTCCTTACTATAAGGTTCCTGTGACCATTGTTTTTTTAAGTGCATTTAATTATAACATCCCTGTAACCTTTGGTTTTATCAGAGAGTGTCCATGTTTTTTTAAATTCTATTTGTTAATTGTAAAGTATATCCGTTGAGAGTGAGTCTGTGTATGACTGTTTTAGTTTGTGACTGAGTACATAAGTACGTGTGTCAAAGTTTAACCAGATTTGTGAAGCCGAGTCTCAAGATGGCTGGCAACACTTCCTGTTTGAAGTGTTGCCGGCCACTCAGAGCTGTGCATGTCCCTGCACGAGCTTGTGATTATTCGCAAAGTTGTCGGGAAGGCTGTGTGCCCTTGATATACACATTTATTTTCTCTTTAATATCTCCAAAACTACTGGACGGATTTACACCAAAGAGGCAAAGTGTAATCTGCATACCGAAAGCTAGCTTTCTGCCAAATTTGGTGTAATTCCATCCAGTGGCTCAGGCTGTAGTTGTGTCTAAAGCTCCTATGGGAATTTACATGGGAAACACAGCTTTTTTTACCCCCCCTTGTTTTCTAGGTCCCCGCTTAACTGATCACCCCGAAACTTTCTGTGCACAACAAGAATCACAGGCACACTTTTTTGGGAATATTTTATGAATACTTGTGAAGTGGTGCCAAAGATAAAGGCAAGTCAAAAATGCTTTTTCTATGGAAGCATGGTCCTAACTATAACTACCCATTGGCGACTACCATTAGGTAATATATATTTATATGTATGTGATTAACCATGCCATGCGTGATGTAAAATGTGAGGCCATAAGCAATGCATCACAGGGGCGCAAGTTATAGTTAGCTGAGGTAACTATAACTGCTGAATTTCTATGGTTTTGAATGAGTAAATTCAGAACCTGACTATAACGTCCCTGTAACTTTTGTTTTTTTCAGTGAATTTCTTAGGTTTTTATAATTCTATTTCCTAACTATAATGTCCCTGTAACCTTTGTTTTTCAGTGACTTTCTAAGGTTTTTAAAAAAATATATCTCCTAACTATAACATCCCTGTAACTTTTGGTTTTATCAGAGAATATCTATGGTGTTTTGAATTCTATTGTTGAGAGTGAGTCTGTGTATGACTGTTTAGTATTTGACTGGATATATGAATAGATGTGTCAGTGTTTATCTGGATTTGTGACTGTGCAAATGAGTGTCTAAGTGTGTTTGTATATTAAGACTTGTGTTTGAGTTGGTTAATAAGTGGGTAAATCACTGTGTTAGTGAGCTAAAGAAACAAAGATAAAATGAGCTGAAACTCAGAAGCAGAGGGAAAAACATGAACAAGAGACTAAAATAGAGCACAGTAAATGACCTAAAAAAATGGGCAGAAAGGCACAAACAGGGCAACAAAGGAGCAGAAATATAAGGAAAGATACGGAAACAAGTGGGAATGCTGAAGTAGAGGGTGATAAACAAGCAAAAAGTGGGGAGATGGCTGGAAACAGAAGTTAAGAAAGTTCAGAGAGGGACAAAGAGAGAGAAGCAATAAGCAGGAAATGGGCAGAGGGGCTGTAGCAGAGTGTAATAAATGAGCAAAAATGCACAGAGAGCAAGAAATGAGAAGGAAATGGGTAAACGGCAAAAACAGAAGGCAAGAAATGGACACAGTTGCAGAAGTAGAGGGCAAGAAACAAAGCAGAAACGGGCATAGAGACATAAACAGAGGGCAGGAAATGAGTCGAAACACACAAACAGAGTGTAAGTTGTGAGTAGGAAACAGATCAAAGGCAGAAACAGAGTGTAACAAACGAACACACAGACAGAAACAAAGAACAAGAAACTGAGAAAACGGGTAGAAACACAGAAGCAGATGTAAGAAACGTCAAGAGAGGTGTAAACATAGGTTAAGAAGTGAACTGAAAATAGGCAAAGAGGCACAAACTGAGAAAACAAGCAAGCAAAGAGACACAAACAGCAAAAAACAATTAGAAAACAGGCAGAGAGAGACACAAAGAGAGAGCAAGAAACAAGGAGTGAAGAAGGAACAGTGGGCAATAATGTTTTTAAACGTAAATTTCATATTTGCGATGATCGCGAAAACCTGCAATACGACTGTTCCAGTTTCACAGATATTTTGCGGAGACCGTGTGTTTTTTTGAAAAGCTTAAAACAGTTGTATATACACATTCTTTTACACAATGCTTGAGTACAGGTGTTTTCTAGTATAGTATTGAAACTAGTGTTTTGATATTTTATTTTATTACAATCTACTTTTGAATTGTATTTAGCATAATGGCGACGTCGATCGCAGCAACCCGCATTGTCGCGATTATCATGTGACTAGAAACAAAGCCTTATGATTGGAGGAGACACTTTCCATACACTTTCATAGAAAGCACCCACCTGTTCCTTGTTCCTGAAGGTTCTATACCATTCATTTCTATGTGCTCAGCTGTGTTGTATTGTTTTTTGATTTTCAAAATGGCAAGCGGAGGCTCTGAACATAGATAGTTGCTCTGGAGACACAAGACCAGGAAGTGCAGGTACGTCCAGATCAAGCACCACCACATGAGGTAGAACACCAGCAAGAAGACTTCGATGACAAAGGACCACCAGCACGACAGCAGAGTCTTGCATGGGATTTTTTCATTATTCCATATGGTGAGCCTAAAACAGTTGCCAAGTTTATGAAATGCACTTTGTGCAACAAACCCCTCTCAAGAAATATTCATACGGTACAACCAGCATGCGGTACTATTTCGAAACTTACCTCCGGAGACACCTTGAGAGGGTAAAGAGGAATTGTGCCGGAGAGGGAACATCTAATTCTACTCATGGAGTACCTGCTGCTGGAGATAGAAAGTGTCCAGAGATGTGCAGTCACGAAGAACTGATAACCATCCTGAATTGTGTGACATTGGAACTTGGTGCTTGAAGTGTAGTACCACTCTCACTATGGAAAGCAATCCTTTTAGTTGATTTTGGAGGTAGCAAGAAACCATACTTGTATTTTTTTAATATAATTTACTTCAGTTTTTCTAGTGTTGTTACCGATTGTTAACATTATTTTTTCCTCCTTTTTGATGCCATTTTGATTAAATAAAAAATACAAAAAAGTACAAAACTGTTCCCCAAAAAAAGAAGAAAGAAAAGGTTCTTCTTAGAACTGCATCTCATGGTTAAAAAAGAGAAAATGTATGTGTGTGTTTACATATAAATGTGAGTAATGAATGATTGAGTGAGTGCATGGCTAGAAATATGCCTGTGGTGTATAAGTGCATGAATGAATGTATGAGAGCTGTATGGATGACTGAACGAATGTATGAGTGGTGTATGAGTGAGTAACCGAGTCCACAAATGGTGTATGGGTAACTCATTGTGTGTCTGAGTACATGTATAGATCAGTGCGTGAGTGAATGAGTGGTGTATGTGACATTGTCTGAGTCAGTGACTGTGTGTATGGGTGAATAAATGAGTGAGTGCGTGCATGATTGGGTGATTAAGTGAGTGTATTACTGCATGTACGGGTGAGTGAGTGCATGAGTAGTGTATGTGTGAGTCACTTAGTGCATAACTTGTGTATGGGTTAATGACTGAGTGCATGAGTGCATGAATGGGTGAGTTTGGGAGTACATGTGTATGTGTATGGGTGATTGACTGAGTGATGAGTGCATATATGGTGAAGTGAATGACTGCATCAGTGGTATTTATATGATTGAGTACATGAGTGTGTGTATTGGTCATTGAGTAAGTGCAATAGTGTGTATATTGATGATTGACTGAAAGATGAGTGCATGTATGGCAAAGTGAGTGACTGCATTAGTAGTGTGTGCATGTTTGAGTGCGAGTCTGTGTTTGGTTGATTGAGTGAGTGTATGAGTAATTATATGGGCAAGTGAATGAGTGTATGAGTGGTGCATGGGTAATTGACTGAGTGCGTGACTGCCTGTATGGGTAAGTGTGTGCATGATTGGTGTATGGGTGATTGGCTGAGAGTATGATTGCATGTATGAGTCAGTGAGTGAGTGTATAGTGCACGTGTGAGTGGTTCTATGAGTGACTGAGCCCCTCATTAAGAATCTGGCAGTCCTGAGACCACCAGACTCACAGTGGCGGTTGGACCGCCGCCAAAGCAGCAGTCCGGTCTCCACATAATGACCCTGTAGGAGTCGCCACGGTCTGACTGCCAGCACCACCAGGTTGCCTCCAGTCGACAGCCTGGCTGTGCCGGCGGTCTCGATCCACCAGGGCAGAGCTTCAAGCAGCGCTGCCCTGGGGATTACGACTCCCCTCTCTGCCAGCTTTTGCATGGCGGTCCCAACTCCATGCAAAGGCTGGCAGAGAATTGATTGTGTTGTTTCAACTTCAGGCTGCTGTAGTTGGAGTGTGTCCTTTCAGTTCAGACTTTAATTAGACAGTGTTGTATTGTCTTCTTATATCGACTTCTTTCTGGAATATTAAAAGGACTGTTGGCATTTGAAAATCTTTTTTAAATATATTATTCCTAATAGGTTGAATAATTTTAGATGAACCATGTACAGGAAACACTGTGTCCACTTTTTCAATCATGATATTTCCTTAGAAATTTGGTTGAAGAAAGAGAAGATATGAGTTTGATAGTTTGAAAGCGAGTTTTTGTTTGTTTTTTAGGTTGATGTCATTGCATTGTGTCCATCTGCTTTTGCTTTTTAAATACACAGTGTAGTGTCCAGAGGTTATATTAACTCCTCCATGAAAGATGATAGACAAAGTAGTGAAAGTTTTTCCTGAAAGTGATATTTGTCCAGCTTTGAAGTTTGTAATTTCAGTTTGCAATGTGCAACCATCTGCTCAGCATCATTGTAGCATTACTGTAAGGTATTTTCTTGTTCTTTGTAGAAGTAATCTAGAGACAAGGTCTGATATACAGTTTGGGCTGGTCATATTTTGGTAATTATTTCTATAAAACTTATCAAAAGGCACACTTTTACAATCTGGTAATGTTAAGTAAAGAAATCATTCAGAATTGATTTCAGTGCTAGATGAATAAGAGCAGTCTTCACTTGCATGAGTCCATTTGTAGCTGAGTCCAAAAAGATCATCAATATTTACTTATTTTTGTTTTAAGACTCCAAGCATCGCCATACTAAATTCCTGTGCATCATGCTGAGTGTTCAGAGTAAATATTATTGATGCGGGTAATAAATGTAAAATATCTCGAATCCCTGAAGCAGAATGTGTCATTAATTAAACATTGCATCAAATCATATAGTGCAGAAGATATTCTCTTATTTGACTTTTGTTCAATTTGGTTTACCACATGGGGTTAATGGAACAGTACACTGAGAATGACATTTGCATAGCAGTTGACACCTTAACTGTTTTTTAACTAGACACCTACAATTTCACTATCATTTTCCAGTTTTCTCTTCAATGCGAAGTCTCTGTCCTTTCTTTTCTTGAGGGTCCATAAACTGTTTTATAATCTTCCGCTATGGGCAGAATATCTGTTTCTCGTAAAGAGGGTATTGGCCTAAGTGAGGAGCGTAAAGACTTCTGTACAAATAATACTCCTGTACACAGTTTATGTCAGCACTAACTTTGCTCCCATCAAAGTCAATTAAAAACAAGCCAGACAAAGTTCTACTTTGTGACATTGCTGCATTTGACATTCCTTCTTTGAATACAGAACTTCCAATATTAACCAAAGCTGCATCTACACTTAAACCTTGAGATTTATGGATGGCTAAAGCATATGCTAAAGAGACAGGAAACTATTGTTGTCAGATGTATAAGTCTTTTATAAGCAAAAACTGTACAACTCACCAGCCAAACTTATTAACATCAACCAACTGATCAAATTTGATATCCAAATATTCTATGTCGTCTTTATTTAGAAAGATAATTAAATCAATAATGTTATCCATTGCAGCATTTACTAAGCCTTCCTCAAAAGTTTAATTGCGTCGTAAAGTTTTTACAGACACATGAATGCTTTTCTAATACTGCTTTTTTCAAAACTGATTTTGTCAAAGAATCAAATTTTGCTTGTAGTTGATCTGTGAGTAATATTGGGACTCCTTGATGTTCCATTTTATCAATAGCTGTCATTTCCTAAATTTCTTCTTTTTCCAGCTGTATTAATTTTTCATTAAAGTTTGAGCACTCTTGAAGTGTTGGTAATAAACAAACTATAGATTTCTCTTCCTTGATGACATTGAACATTAGTTCTGGTGCAGTTATGCCGGATGGGAATAGACTCTTGATTAGGTGACTTTTCAAAGCACGTTTCCTCTGTTTTGTAAGAAGTCCTACCCTAATGTCTTTCAGTATCTCACCACATTCCATGTCAGATTCTCGATTCATGTTTTTTTACTAATTCTTTGTACTCAAAGTTTAACCAAATGTTTATGTTGCCAATACTTCAGAGGACATTTCTTGTTTCATTATGCAGAAGAGGTTTGAAAATTGATTGTCCTTTTGCAGGGTTAAATTGGAGTAGGTCACCAAAGACAATTAAATGTTTTCCTCCAAATAGTACATCATAGTTTGTTCTTAAACTTACTACATCCTTAAATGTATGAAAGCAAGCATTATGTCGGAAACCATGCTCACTTCATCAGTGATAAGAAGAGCCATCTTTCTCAATACTCTTGAAACTTCATGGCAAGAGTCGCCAGATAACTTCTGATGCTCCAGTTTATTGTCATGTTCAACAGGTAGCATTAGTATTCAATGCAAAGTAATTACTTTAATGTTATGAGCAGCTAATCCTGTTGGTGCTGTTACTACACATAACAAATTTGCATTTGTAGTCTTTTGTAAATAAGTAGAGCAAACCTTAATGAGAAAGCTTTACCCAGTACCAGCTTGTCCACGGATGTGCAGTGATATTGGTTTATATGTAGAACATTTACATAGTTTGTTGCGATGGAGAAACCTGTCTTCTGTTTTAGTATCAACCTTGTTATAAATCTCTCGCCGTTCATTGTTTAGTTGTTCTACTAATTGTTCTAAATCCACAGTTTCCTCTCTTGCCAGGTCCATGGCAATATTCACTTCTTTCATTGCTATAGCTGCTTCATTTTGAATTACTGGCTCTCCAAAAGGAGCTTGACTTGCTGGTGCAGAACTTTGGCTGCTCTGTGAACCCTCCTTGACTATTACAGCTGCAATAGTTTATTCTTGTTGACCCTCATCTTTCAACATCTGTAAGTATGTTGGAAAGACAGAACACTGAATAGTATCTTTTGTAGCACTGAATTAATCTTCATAACAGTCATAGTGCCCTAGTAGATCTGATTCAGGTCGCCATGGTTTGAACAGTTGCACAAATGCCGAGTAGAAAAATTCTTGTCTGTCTCGAGTTTGGCAACTAAGCTTCCTGTGATTAATTAGGTTTCCTTTGTTGTGTCTCACCAAACAACCATCACATCCAGTATCTGCAAATCTTCCCCCTTCCATGTTTTCATTGACATTAGTTCTATATGTGTAATGCTGAAGTACTTCCTAGAGACACATGTTTTCAAGATGGACACTTCTTCTTGGGTAGTACGTATCCAGCATGTTAGTCTTTAGAATGTCTCTACTCTCAGGATCAACTTCAGCAAGATACTTTATTTCTGAGAAATACTTTAATACTCTATTATGAATGTTTGGAGGGCCTAAGCTGACCCACACAACTCCTCTAGACTTGGAGAACAAACATACAGAGCTCAACCTATCTGTGCATTCATTAGATCCAATTTCCCTGTGTGAAAGCATTTTCTAACTAAAGCTGTACAATTATTTGGTGAGACTCTCTTGCTGAAATCTCTTCCCACATCTTTTTTATCTCTGTATTTTCTGCCTTTGTTATTTAAGAAGTGATGTTGGGAGCTATAGCAATACAATTCTGTGCAACAAGTTGTGTATCCATATTTGCGTTCCACATCTTTAGAATAACAGGGTTGTAGTCATTTATATGTTTCGAAGCTTCTCTTCTTCTGATGTTGTACATATTTTTTGGTGATTTCCATGTCAAGGTGTGTCTCACTGCAGACAAAAAGCTATTCACTCTTACTTCTGAGATAACAGGACATGGAAATCCAAAACAACATTGTGTATAAAATTTTGCTTTTGATCTATATTTTTGATGACAGTATTTACAACGCCCGTGAGTTTGAAAGCTGAGAACTTGTTGTCTCAATCCCTTGTCAGAAATGTATTTTGGGATGGCGCATGTTACATACTGTTCTATAAAAGACAAGACAAACTCATCACTGTCTGTTCCAAACTGTGGTGCATCTTTTACCCCCAACATCATGTGAATATTTGGAGCACCTCTGGCTTGGTACTCTTTCAGCCAAAATAAATCAGTGACTTCACCAGGAAGTGCATTCGTTTTGTTACAGATGCAAGCCATCATTGCTTGAAATTGGTGTTAAAATATCAGCAACAAATTTGCAGGGACTAACGAGAAGAGGCCTCCTGGTGTTTTCAAATTGATATCTTTTATATTACAGCTCGCCTCTTGTAAAACATTTTTTAAAAAAAGAACACATCATCCCATGCATACTCAGCACAAATGAGTCCTAAAAACCAAGTAGGTAATCTTAGAATCCTTAACATGCATTTCAGCTCACAATGGCGACAATACCAATATTAATTTGTACCACATTGACATGCCGTCAAATTGATTAAGTTGTATTCTAGGTATCTGTCTTTTCCATGAACTTTATCAACAAATTCCCTTGCTGTCAGGTTCTGGATATTTACTGCTGTTTTTAGAATGTGATTTACTGCGTAGGATAACCCTGACAATTTGCTCTCAAATAGTAGATGAAATATATAAGGAATACACTGTCAAAACCTAGGGTCTTCTGAATATAGTGTAATACATCCATTCTCAGCTGCTGGTATTTGTACAAGTTGATCATCATTCCTACCACCTACTCCAGTAGGAAACAAATGTGAAAAACATCAAGCTTCTAATCTTTTCTCCCATGTACTTAATGGAGCACAGTTTGCTTCTGTAATTTGAAATAGCTCCGTAGCATCTCCAAACATCTCTTTTAGGTAGAGGCCGAATACTATAGTGTTCATAAATGTCTTCTGTTCGCATTCTGTCCAAATTTTCAGTTTGGCCTCTTGATGGTACTGTATCATCATCTATATGTGAACCAGCTTGAAGGCCATCTACATTTATTAGTAAATGTAATGTTGTATAACATATAAATGCCTTCTAAGTATATCAGTGAATGTAAAAGTTTTCTCTTTCTCTCTCACACTTCTTAGGAAACATGATTGTCAGTTCCTTGGTGAGCAGAATACTCTATGTAGTGCTTGCCTTAGGGGTGTGCAACTGCATGAGAAAATTTCTAAAACAGAAAAGTATGTTTGTTAGTCACTTAAGCACATTGCACCATCCTTGATTGCCTAGCTTCATCATATCACACAGGTGACTTTTTACACTAAAGTGTGAGTTTGAAACTTACACAGGATTTTACAGGCCACTCTCAGTGGCCAATGACAGAGCAAAGGCAAGCTCTACACTAGTAGGCCTCACCCATAATTAAAGCAGTAATTGTCTCTATACATGATAAAATTCTATCCCTACTAGCCTATATATGTCAGTGCCTGTATCAGTGAATACAAGGGTTTGGAGTGTGTCTACAATTGGCTTAGATAGAAATGAATCTATAAATGCTTTCTGAGTATGTCAGAGAAACAGAGACACTTCTTCATTCACTGTCCTTTGGAAACATGATTGTCAGTTCCTTGGTGAGCGGTATAGTCTATGAAATTTGTGGTTACAACTGCAAGAGTAAGTTTCTAAATTTGAAAAGTATGTTCTTTAATCACTTAAGAACATTCTACCATGCTTGATGACATACCTTCAGCATATCACACATGTGACGTATTTGCATTACACTGTGACATTGAGACTTGACAAAAGGTTTTGCAGACCACGTTTAGTGGTCAGTGACAGAGTACACATAGGCTCTGCACTAGTCGGTCTCACCCATGATTAAGATAGTATTTGATTGCATACATTATAGAATTCTCAATGTACTGACCTACATATCTCAGTGCCCGTGTTATTGAATACAGGGGTATGCAGTGTGTCTACAATTTCCTTAGATAGTGCTGCATATATAAATGATTTCTGATTATGTCACTTAATGTGGAACTGTGTCTGTTACTCTGTCAATGGCTGAGACACACCATCTATGCTTTAGAAACATGAATGTCAGTTCCTTGGAGAACGGTTTACTATGTAGTAGTTCGGTTAGGGCTCTGCAACTGCAAGAGTATGTTTCTAAAACTAAATGTGCATTCCTTAATCACTTAAGCAAATTGCACCATGTTTTATGGCATAGCTTCAGTATATCACACAAGTAACATTTTTGCACTAAACCATGAGTTTACTTGAGAAAGAGTTTACCAGGTCATTTTCAGTAGCCACTGACAGCACAGACATGGTCTGCACTATTGGGCCTCACCCATGATTAAATTAGTATTTCTCTACATACATGATAAGATTCTGTCTCTACTGGCCTATATATGTCATTCCCTGTGTTCCTGAATACAGGGGTGTGGAGTGGGTCTACAATTGCCTTAGATAGTGCTGCATAGATAAATGCGTTTTAAGTATGTCACTGAATGTGAACTAAGCAAAATTTGACTGCTGATTTAACAGACAGTTGTCACAGGATTTCACCCTCATCATGGATGTCAATAGCATAAGCAGTTCTTTCTTGCTACACTTGAACTCAGTAGCTGCCCACTTAGTGTATTTTATCGTGTATTTTTCTTTATTGTCCCAGCCAAACCGACCATACAATAAATATAATTTTAAAACCTCATATCAAACACATTAAATTCATAGAATGGTCTCAAAAGTTAAAAGAAATTAATATAAATGATAAAAATGTACTGTTACTGTGATGTGACGATGGTATAGAAACAACAAAAGGTCCCAAACTGAGGTTGGTTTCCACGTAGTTTATTTCCAGGGAGAGGACCCACAACGGCATCAGCACACAAGCATCCAAGACGAGAGTCTGTAGACAACTGCCAACAGGACAGGCTTCTCGAACTTAGAATGCTTGCTGACGCTGCCAGGGCACGAGAGTAAAACTTAAAGTGATAGAATACAATAAAGGAAGAACACAACATAACACAATGCGGCAAACAAAATAGTACAAAATAATAATACAGCATGTTACATCACCTTCCCCCCTAATAATGAAAGGAAAGTCAATTCATCAGGTAATCACCAAATCTAGAAGGTAATTTGATGAAACGATTGAACTTTGATCAGGATGCTAATTCGGTCAGAGTAGGTGGCAAGGAGGTACGAACAGACATATCAATTGAGATAGCTTCAGGAGCCTCTGGAGCAGTCAACAAAGCATCTTGTTCAAAAGAAGCGTTACTAGCGCCAATGAAAAAATCTGTAGAAACTGAATTGTCTGGAGATGATGAACTACCTTGCTCAGAATAAAGCCTCCCAAAAATCCCAGCTTGTTCAGTGATATCGGAACCACACTATTCCTATTCCAACATCCCCTTCCCTCTAACAAAAAAGAATTCTTGTTTACTTTAATAACCTTAACAGGCAAGGAAAACTTGGACTCTCCTTTCATAACCCTATGCGTTTTTTTGATTAACACATAGTCCTGAGAATCCACCTTAATCTCTTTAACTCTATACCTGATGTCATAGTTTTTTTTTCCATTAATTGTTTTTTTGACACTGTGCAATTGAATTTGTTCAAGTCAATCAAATCTTTCTCTTCCTTCTTAAACTTCCTGTTCTGCAGAAGCCAAGAGGGAGTCAAATTAGCAACTGCTTCCCTTCCTTTAAGTAACAAGAAAGGGGTTAACTCAGTGGTCGAATGGGGTGTGGTATGGTAAGCCCAAATATTTTCCTGAATAAACTGAGCAACATTTACATTCATAGCAACAGCTGTCTGTATCCCCTCTTTTAAAATGCGGTTAGCTCTTTCCACCAAGCCATTGGATGTAGGGCTGTACAGTGCTACCAGTGAATGTTTAATGCCATATTTTTCCATAAAAGCTCCCATCTTATGTGACGTAAAATGTACCTCATTATCAGTTATTATCGAAGTTGGTGAACCTTTTAAATGGAAGAGTCTCTCCAGAAATACAAAAACAGACTCAGAATCAGCAGATTCAACAAATGAATAATAGATCCACTTTGAAAAATAATCTACAAGTATAATTAGGAACCTCATTTCTTCAGGAAAAATGTAGAATGGACCTGAAAAATCAATAGTTAAGCTGTCCAAGGCTTTACTAGGAAAAGGAACAGGACATAAGGGTTTGATAGTATTCTTCCAGTGTTTGTCAGAGACCACACAATGATTGCAATTTTCTACAAAGTGCGAAACCTGTTTGTTTAAACCAGGCCACCAATACGATCCTTTCAACTTTTTCACAGTAGCTGAAATTCCCAAATGCCCTAGGTGAGCTATTCTTACAATTTTATTTCGCCGACCATTAGGAGGAATGAACAGATCACCTCTCATGCATATATTGTTTTCAGATGATAATTCACATGCCACTTGCTTGTAAGTCCTCATTACACTACATAAAGTCTTCTCTGACAGCCAACCACTGTTAACAAAATGGGAAACCTGAGAAAGTTCTTTATCTTCAGACATAGCTGTCTTCCATTCATCAATCGTAATTTTGCCAGCGCAAGCTGAGACAGCGTCAACCAAACCAACCACACACTCATTCTCATGATTCTCTGTTTCCCCACTGGAGTACTGTATTGGCATGTGGGACAAGCAATCAGCGCAAATGTTTTTCCCTCCCTGTATGTACTTGACTCCCAAATCATACTCCTATAATTTAGATAAAAGCCGCACCAAACGAGCGGAAGCTTTTCCTAAACCATTACCGCTGAGAAGATACACTAACGGCTTATGGTCAGTAAACACATCACATTTTGTACCCCATATGTAAGTTTAGAATTTTTCCACAGCCCAAGCTAAAGCCTCTCTCTCAATAGTGCTGTAATTACTCTCTGCTTCCAAAAGGGACCTAGAAGCAAATGCTACTGTGTTTTCTTTCCCATCAAACAGCTGCCCGAAGACAGCTCCCAAACCCTTTAAGCTGGCATCCACAGCTATGAACGATTCTCCCGAAGGGACAAATGGTTTTAGTGAAGGTGCAGATAACACCAAATCCTTCACTTTCTGAAAAGTCACATCAATTTGATCATCCAAAAGGAATCTTTGACCTTTCCTGAGGTTGGACTATTAAAGCATACCCCGGCACAAAATGTGCATAGTACTCACACAGTACTGGTTTCCAGCATTAAAGTAGGGCCAGTATTGCTTAAGGGAATTTACTCAAGCCAGAGAGGAGCCAGAGCGAGGAAGACGTTGGATGTCGTGCAACAAGAAAGTTAAGTGTTTTTTTCTTTTTATTTACACCACTCACCTTGCTTGCATGCACACACGCACCAACACAACAAGGTGACTTATTTATGAAGTTTAAAGTTAAGACTTCCCATACAATTTTTTCTAGCAATTACAGCATGTAGTAAAATACCACATTTCAAATATGCAGTTTGTATGACAACACATTGTAAACCAACTCCTCACACAGCTACTGTGCACTTCAGAAAACTGTATCTTAGTTTCCTATTCATAAATATATAAAATCACAAACACAACTCACACATCAACTTTCAATACTTTACTATATATTTCATACTGTTTTAAAAATATCACTTAAAATATATCTTTTAAATATTTTTTTCCTCACAACTAAATGTAATTCACATACTTGAAAACTAAATTTGTTGGTGAATTACTTTTTCTTTCTGCTCTTATCAGATGGAGTCTATACTCTCAGGAATTGTCAAAACTAAGCATATGAATGGGTCAG
Organism: Pleurodeles waltl; assembly: GCF_031143425.1. Taxonomy (NCBI): domain Eukaryota; kingdom Metazoa; phylum Chordata; class Amphibia; order Caudata; family Salamandridae; genus Pleurodeles; species Pleurodeles waltl. Next base: position 1,391,722,176 of record NC_090440.1, on the reverse strand, counting down.
TACTCGTACACATAGCAACCATAAATGGCAAATTTTCCAGCTTTGCACTGTGTGATGCTGCAAATCTAAGCAAACAGGAACGTCTCTGTCACATTTTATTTTTGTAAGCGCATTTTTGAATGGTTACTCTGTGTTCATTCTTTCATGCACTTTTTGAAGAAGCCTAGTGTGGGAGGCTTTTTATCCTTAATTGCGGGTTAGTTACAATTATCGCGATGAAGTTGCGGAAAAAAGGATGTCCAAAAACATATTTAGCTTGCTAGTTTTATTACTTCAAGAGTAAACTACACATCATTAGCAATGCCTCTGACTCAATAATGAGTACAAACCTTTTAATTTTTAGACAGAGAGCACTCTCTCTTTAAGACACTTCCCCCAGTACACTCTTAGCCCTCTCTCTATAGCAACACACTAGACCCAGTAGGTCACAAGTTTGCAACACATTCTAGAAGGGGCATACTTGTTACAAAATGAGCAGCAGGTGTGATTCACTGTACAGATTAAATACCATATCTAAGTCTGCATTACAATTTTTTTTTTTTACTACAGCTAATCAAAGAACGAGTTACTTCTCCTTTCAAGATACCACCTATTTTCGCTCACCTGCAAATTCACAGTACCTAATCAAAAGTATGTTTTTTTTAAACCATGACAACCCCTCAATTTTAACTGCATCCCATTCCCAACACTACCTTATTCATATCCAGCCTTCTCCGGACTGCTACTACTTCCTCACTTCAAAATGGTTAGAGTGTAGATTGTTAGGCAAAACTATGGCCCTCATTATGTCACTCATAATGTGGCAGTCTTCACCACCAGCCTGTTGGCGGGGAAACCGCCACTATGGCCCTGGCGGTCAGAAGACCACCAGGGTCATAATGAGGGCCAATGTGTTTTGAGCTACAGAGGTTGCTACAAAGAGTGGTATTGAGAGGGACTTGGGCTTGGCTAATGCAGACATTAATTGGATTGGCCAGAGAGGGTTAAAGTGGAATCAATTGTTCCCTTTGGTTGAAAGTATTGGAGATTTCCAACTCCCTGACCTCGTGATTGTGCACTGTGGCGGTAATGACCTGGGCTTTGACTGAGGTAGGACTGGAAATCCTAATGAAGGATACCTTTGAACAACTGATGTCACTTTTCCCACACACTGCCTTGGTATACTCCAACACATGCCAAAGGCAGAAATGGAAGTGTTCTACTCAATTCTGTCCACAATTGACAAAGCCAGGATACATGTTAATAAAGATGTTTCCGCATTCCTCAGAAACCATAACATGGGTTGTATATACAACAACAACCTACACTTTGACATGGATGGCATATATAAAAGTGACGGTGTGCACTTTACAGATGAAGGCAACAGAGTTTTTCTTTCAAACCTAAAACTCTGCATTCGGTCTTACATGTAACTATCAGATACTAACAATGAACACAAAGGCTCCTGTCAGGACCACCCTATTGCCCAAAATACTTGTTAAATTTCTGTATACATTAAAAAATATATACATATATTTGCGACAACGTTGCAACATTCGCGACTGTGCCAAAAAAATGCAAAACAAAAGCAGACTTTCAATACAGACCAACCCATTCAAAATTCATAAGTATATATATATATAAAAAAGCAATTTTCAATATCAGACACCAAAGATTACTTTTGAAACAAGCCCACAAACACACACATGAGCTTCTCTGTCACTTCATATATCCGAATTTCAATGAGTCTTTCAGTCATATATGACTGTCTAACAACCTTGTTCACAGTCTGTGTTACAGTATGTCTAAATACGATTTCAGTGAGTCAGTAACTGAGTCAATGAGGGTCTCAATGCATCTGTGAGTTGAAACATCACCATCTGAATGGGTGTATGACTGGGTCTGCAAATGGGTGCATCAGAGTGTGAGTTGATCTATGAATGAATGCGTGAGGGTGTGAGTAGATCTGCGAATGGGTGCATGAGGGTGTGAATGGGTCTGCAAATTTCTGCGTCAGGGATGAGTGGATCTATGAATGGGTACATGAGGGTGTGCCTGGCTCCGAGAACGGGTGCATGAGGGTCTGATTGAATCTGTGAATGGGTGTGTGGTGGTGTGAGTAAATGTATGAATGGGTGTGTGAGGGTGTCACTGAATCTGTCAATGGGTGTGTCAGGCTGTGAGTGGACCTTGGCTGAACTCTTCACTTGATCAAGGTAATCAATGCACTAATCAAAATCATTAATGCACTAATGATCTTTTGTCATCTTACTTATAATTTGTTTATTCTAAGTTTGAATTCTTTATTGAACTGAGATTACTAACGTAGCTGTGTGATCTGTATATGTGTCTGGCGACAAAATTAAGTAAAATATGTTTTTCTCATTGAAATCATTGACTAAATATTTCACTGACATTGTTAACATATGTTTTTCTAGACCACTTGTTATAAAACATGCTTGATTACAATTAAGAGTGCTCTGCTACCATTTGTATATTGTGAGTGGATCTATGAATGGGTGCTTGATGGTATGACTGGTCTCTGAATGGGTGTGTAAGGCTGTGAGTGGGTCTCCAAATGGGTGCATACGGGTGTAGGGGATCTGTGAATGGATGTATTAGTGTGTGATTGGGTTTGCAAATGGGTGCATCAGAGTGTGAGTGATCTGTAAATTGGTGCATCAGGGTATGAGTGGATCTGTGAATGGGTGCATGACTGTGTGATTAGGTCTGTGAATGGGTGCCTGAGGGTGTGACTGGGTCAATGAATGGGTGCATCAGAGTGTGAGTGGATCTCTGAATGAGAACATGAGGTTGTGACTGGGTCTGCAAATGGGTGTGTCAGGGTGTGAGTTGATCTGTGAATGGGTGCATCAGGGTATGATCAGGTCTATAAATAGGTGCATTGGAGTGTGACTGGGTCTGTGAATGGGTGCATGAGGGTATGACTGGGACTGCAAATGGGTGCATCAGGGTGTGAGTGGATGTATGAATGGGAGCATGAGGGTGTGACTGAGTCTGTGAATGGGTGGGTGAAGGTGTGGACTGGGTCTGTGAATGGGTGCGTGAGGGTGTGACTGGGTCTGCGAATAGGTGCACAAGGCTGTGAGTGGATCTGTGAATGGGTGCATCAGTGTGTGAGAGGATCTCTGAGTGGGTCCATGAGGGTATGAATGGGTTTGTAAATGGGTGCATAAGGGTGTGACTGGGTCTGCAATTGGGTGCATCAGGGTGTGAGAGGATGTATTAAAGGGTGTGTGAGGGTGTGCCTGGGCCTGCAAATGTGTACATCAAGGTTGAGTGGATCTAAGAATGGGTGCATTAGGGTGTGACAGAGTCTGTGAATGGGTGCATAAGGGAATGACTGGGTCTGCAAATGGCTGCATCAGGGTGTGAGTGGATGTATGAATGGGTGCATGAGGGTTTGACTGGGTCTGTGAATGGGTGTATCAGGGTGTGACTGGGTCTGTGATTGGGTGCATCAGGGCTTGAGAGTATCTATGAATGGGAGCGTGAGTATGTCACTCTGTATGTGAATGGGTGCATCAAGGTATCTCTGAGTCTGCAAATGGATGCGTCAGGGTGTAAGTGGATGTATGAATTGGTGCATGATGGTGTGATTGGGGCTGTGTGAATGGGTGCATAGGGCTGTGCACCCATTCACAAATGGGTGTATCAGTGTGTGAGTGGATCTGTCAATGAGTCTGTGAGGGTGTGACCGGGTCTGCGAATGGGTGCATTAAGGTGTGAGTGGACCTCTGAATGAGTGCATGAAGGTGTGACTGGGTCTGCAAATGAGTGCGTCAGGGGGTCAGTTGATTTGTGAGTGGATGCATGAGGGTGTGATTGGGTCTGTGAATGGGTGTGTGAGGGTGTGACTGGGTCTGCAAAAGGGTGCATCAGAGTGTCAGTGGCTGTATGAACGGGTGCATGAGGATGTGACTGGGTTTGTGAATGGGTGCGTGAGGCTGTGAGTAGGTCTGCAAATGGGTGCATCAGGGTGTGACTGGGTCTGTGAATGGGTGCATCAGGGTGTGAATGAATCGGTGAAAGGGTTCATAAGGGTATGAATGGGTCTGCAAATAGGTGCATAAGGGTGTGAGCGGATCTGTTAATGTGTGCATCAGGGTATGTGTGGATCTGCGAATGGGTGCATAAGGGTGCGGCTGGGTTTGTGAATGTGTGTGTCAGGGTGTCAGAGGATCTATGAATGGGTACATTAGGGTGTGACTGGGTCTGTGAATGGGTGCATGAGGGTATGACTGGGACTGCAAATGGGTGCATCAGGGTGTGAGTAGATGTTTGAATGGGTGCATGAGGAGGTGACTGGGTCTGTGAATGGAGGTGTCAGGGTGTGACTGGGTCTGCAAATGGTTGCATCAAGTTGTGAGAGGATCTATGAATGGGTGCATGAGTGTGTGGCTGGGTCTGTGAATGGGTGCATGAGGGTGGGACTGAGCCTGCAAATGCGTGTGTGAGGGTGTGAGTGGATGTATAAATGGGTGCATGAGGGTGTGACTGGGTCTGCGATTGGGTGCTTCAGGGAATGACAGGATCTATAAATAGGTGCATGAGGCTGTGAGTGGAACTGTGAATAGGTGCATCAGGGTGTGAGTGTATCTGTCAGTGGGTGCGTGAGGGTGTGACTAGGTCTGCAAATGAGTGCATCAGGGTGTGAGTGGATCTATGTTGTGAAACATTGTCAAACATTGCCAAAGATATAGGCAAGTAAAAAAACAGTTCTTCTATGGAAACATGATCCTAACTATAACTACCTTTTGGCGACTGTTCGCTACTAGGTAGTTATAGTTAGGACCATGTTTCCATAGAAAAGCGTTTTTTTACTTGCCAATATCTTTGCCACTGTTTGACGAATGTTCACAAAATGTTCCATAAAAAGTGTTTTGGAGATTCTTGTTGCACATGGAAAGCTTCAGGGTGATCTGTCAAACGGGGACCAAACAAAAGGGGTCTAAAAAAACATTGCATTTCCTATGTCAATTCCCATAGGATTCTTTTGACACGACTACAGGCCGAACCACTGGACGGCATTACACCAAATTTGGCAGAAAGATAGATGTCAGTACCCAGATTATGCTTTCGTTTATTTGGTGCAAATCTGTTCAGTCGTTTTTGAGATATTAAAGTGAAAATACATTTGTATATCTCTGGCCGCAAATATTTTGTGAATAATTAGAAAAATGTGTGAATTTTTCACAAATATGCATGTGAAAAGAAGTATTGCAACTGGCTGACCACAACCTAATTATAAAGTTGCGGCTGCCATTTTATTTCACGGGAACAGGGTCCCTGGGATGAAAATCTAAATTGAAAGAGGCATAAAAGGTCAGGGTGGAGGTACTCTGAGCCCGGGGGGGGGGGAGGGGGTGGTATAGGTCTGTTTGAAATGGAAATATGGGTTTAAAATAATTGTGCGCTGCCATGCGTGAAATTCACCAAAAATTCACACATTTTTGCAAAGATGGAAACATTTGGAAGAAAAACCACAGACTCATTTATGCACTCAGAGACTCATGCGTCCACTCACACACCCACTCAGACACTCATGCACCCCCTCACACCCACTCAGACTCACACACCCACTTTCAGACCCGCTCAAACACTCACACTCCCATTCACAGATCCCCTGACAGAGACAGGCCGTGTGGCAAACCTGCGCTGCCTACAGCCATAGGACATGTGTGACATGGAGTTGGGTGGTTATAAAGGCCTTGTGACCAAGCCTCTTTGACCATGCATGGCTGGGGGTTGGAATAACATATAGTAATTGAGTTTGCAGGGATGTTATAGTTAGGTTCTGAATTTACTTGTATAAAACCATAGAAATTCAGAAGTTAGAGTTAGAGTTCTTTTAAGTAACTATAAATCAGGCCCTAGGGTAACTATAACTCATGCCTTCGCCATGCACAGCTTATTACTCAACATATGTATGTATGTATGGCATCTTTGATATTATCACTGCAACATTTGCAATACAATTATTAATAAGAAAACTGTGCATGTCAAGGGTGCAAGTCATAGTGACCTTAGGGTGAGTTATAGTTAAAGGAACTCTAACTAAAACTGCAGAATTTCTATGACTTTGTACAAGTAAATTCAGAACCTAACTATAACGTCTCTGTAACCTTTGTTTTTTCAGTGAATACCCTGCACAGCCAGTTTGCACAAGCACTTTTCAGCACGTGGGAGCAGGGTCAGCCCTCTCAAGGCAACACTCTGTAGGTGAGCCTCCTGGTGCTGTGGGAGGTTGTGAATGCAGTTTCCAGTGATGATGCAGGTCCAAGGGGGTCAGGCACCTCAGTAGTATCAGCAGAAATGCCCCACACAGCCGGTTTGCACAAGCGCTTTGCAGCACATGGGAGCAGGTCCTGCTCGGTCAAGGCAACACTCTGCAGGTGAGCCTCCTGGCGCATAGGAGGTGGGGACTGCAGTTCCCAGTGGTGATGAAGGTCCAAGGGGGTCAGACACTCCAGTAGCATCAGCAGAAATGCCCCACAAAGCCGGTTTGCACAAGTGCTTTCCAGGGTGTGTGATCAGGGCCCACCCCCTTAAGGCAACACCTTGCAGGTGAGCCTCCTGGTGCTGTGGGAGGTGAGGAATGCAGTTACAGTGACGATGCAGGTTCAAGAGAGTCAGACATCGCAGAAATACCCGCCATAGTCAGTTTGCACAAGATTCTCTCAGCGCATGAGAGCAGACCCCACCCCCTCAAGGCAACCCTCTGGACTGTGGGAGGTGGGGAATGCAGTTTCCAGTGACAATGTAGGCCCAAGGGGGTCAGGCCCCCCCATTAGTATCAGCAAAATGCCCTGCACAGCTGGTTTGCACAAGCACTTTTCAGCACGTGGGTGCAGGTCCTGGCCCTCAAGGCAACACTCTGCAGGTGAGCCTTCTGGCGCATGTGACATGTGGAATGCAGTTCCCAGTGACGATGCAAGTCCAAGGAGGTAAGACACCCCAGTAGTATCGGCAGAAACCTCTAAAGTTGACCCTTAGATACAATATTTATATGTATATATATATATATATATATATATAAATATATATTGACTTAAAAACAAAGGTTAGAGGGACAGTACAGTTAGGTTCAGGTTTTACACGCATAAAACCATAGAAATTCAACAGTTATAATTATCTCAAGACACTGTAACTTGTGCTGTAAAGTAGCTATAACTAGCGCCCCCGCCATGCACAGGTTTCTTATCAATAATTCTATTGCAAATGTTTGAGTTATGTTGTAGAATATGTTATAGAAGATGTCAATACTGATGTAATATGTGGGGTAAGTAGCAGTGCATGGCGAGGGCGCAAATTATAGTTACCTTACAGCACAAATTCTAGTGTCTTGAGACAAGTATAAATGTAGCTGTTGAATTTTATGGTTTTGTGTGTGTAAAATCTGAACCTAACTATACAGTCCCTCTAACCTTTGTTTTTTTAGTGAATTTCTAAGTTTTTTAAATTCTATTTCCTAAGTATAATGTCCATGTAACCTTTGATTTTTCAGTGAATTTCTACGTTTTTTTTTAAAGTTAGGTAATATTAAATTGTCTTTCGTTAATCCAACCCTCGCCGCACATCAATCAATCAATCAAGGCATTTATAGAGCGCGCTACTCACCAGTGAGGGTCTCAAGGCACTGGGGGGGTTACTGCTGCTCAAAGAGCCAAGTCTTGAGATGCCTCCTGAAGGCGAGGTGGTCCTGGGTAGTTCTTAGGTGAACGGGAAGGGAGTTCCATGTCTTGGCTGCCAGGTAGGAGAAGGATATACCTCCCACGGTGGTTCTGCGGATGCCCGGGACGGTGGCGAGTGCGAGGCAGGCTGAGCGAAGCTGACGGGTGGGCGTATAGAACGAGAGGCATCTGTTGAGGTATTCGGGGCCCCTTTTGTGGAGGGCTTTGTGTGCGTGGGTGAGGAGTCTGAAGGTGATCCTTTTGTTGATGGGGAGCCAGTGCAGGTGTTTCAGGTGGGCGGATATGTGGCAGTGGCACGGTATGTCGAGGATGAGGCAAGCGGAGGCGTTCTGTATGCGCTGGAGACGTTTCTCCAACGCCTTGTGACGAGGGCTTGGGTAACAGTTTTTCTAGTTTCGGCGGGGATCCAACGGAAGATTTTTCGGAGCATGCGAAGGGTGGGGAAGCAAGAAGACGAGACGGCGTTGGCTTGCTTGGTCACAGTGAGGAGGGGGTCCAGGATGAATCCGAGGTTGCGTGCGTGGTCTGAAGGGGTAGGAGCGGTGCCCAGGGCCGCGGGCCACCAAGAGTCGTTCCAGGCGGATGGGAGTGGCCGAGGATGAGGACCTCCGTCTTGTCTGAGTTCAGCTTCAGGCGGCTGAGCTTCATCCATTCTGCAACGTCTTTCATTCCATCCTGCAGGTTGGCTTTGGCGGTGGCTGGGTCTTTGGTGAGGGAGAATATCAGCTGGGTGTCGTCGCGTAGGAGATGATGTTGATGTTGTGTTTGTGAGCGATGTTGGCGAGGGGGCGCATGTAGATATTGAAGAGGGTAGGGCTGAGCGAGGAACCTTGTGGAACGCCGCAGATGATCTCGGTGGATTCTAAGCGGAAGGGCGGGAGGAAAACTCTTTGGGTTCGGTCAGAGAGGAATGAGATGATCCAGTCCAGGGCCTGTCCTTGGATTCCAGTGGAGCGGAGGCAGGTTATTAGGGTGCGATGGCACACGGTGTCGAAGGCAGCCGAGAGGTCCAGGAGGATGAGGGCGGTTGTTTCTCCGTTGTCCATCAGGGTTCTGATGTCGTCGGTGACTGCGATGAGGGCGGTTTCCGTGCTGTGGTTGGCACGCACACCAGATTGAGAGGGGTCGAGCAGGTTGTTATCTTCAAGAAAATTGGTCAGTTGCTTGTTGACGGAGTTCTCGATGACCTTGGCCAGGAAGGGGAGAAGAGAGATGGGGCGGAAGTTCTTCAGGTCGTTGGGGTCAGCCGTGGGTTTTTTCAGGAGAGCGTTGACTTCTGTGTGTTTCCAGCTCTCGGTGAAGGTGGCAGATGTGAACGAGCTGTTGATGATGCTCTGGAGATAGGGGGCGATGATGGCGTCGGCTTTGTTGAAGATGTGATGGGGGCACGGGTCCAAGGGGGAGCCGGAGTGGATGGTGTTCATGGTGATTCTGGTCTCTTCGAAGCTGATGGGGGTCCAGGCGTTGAGGGTGGTGGCTGGGGCTGGAGGTTTCCGTGGTGGGCGGCGTGGACTGGGCTCCGAAGCTGTTGTGTAGGTCGGTGATCTTTCGGTGGAAGAAAGAGGCGAGGGAGTTGCAAAGTTCTTGTGAGGGTGAGATGGTGTTGGAGCTGGCGTTGGGGTTTGACGATGTTGAAGAGTTCTTTGCTGTTGTGGGTGTTGTTGTCAAGTCTCTCTTTGAAAGATGCCCTTTTGGTGGAGCAGATCAGCTGGTGGTGTTCAAGGGTGGCGATCTTGAGGGCTGACATGTTTTCTGTGGTGTGTTCTTTGTACCAGGTTTTTTCGAGGGTCCGGCAGGACTTCTTGGATTCTTTGAGGTCGTCCGTGAACCACAGGGGTTTCCTGATGTTGGTCTCTCTCAGGTGGCTTCTGAGAGGGGTGAGGTTGTCTGCACACTTTGTGATCCACTGAGTGAGGCTGAGGGCTGCGTTGTTGGCGTCGGTGGTGATGGCCTGTTGGTTATGGTTTAGTGTTGAGAGGAGCTGCTCTGTGGAGATTTTGTTCCAGGGTCTGCGGGGGATTTGTTGTGTGTGATGGTGGTGGGTCTCACTTTTGAAGGTGAAATGGACACATCTGTGGTCGGTCCAGTGTAGTTCAGAGGAGTGGCTGAAGGATATGTGGTTGCCGGCGGAAAAGATGGGGTCGAGCGTGTGACCAGCAGTGTGTCTGGGGGTGTTCACCAGTTGCTTGAGTCCGAGGTTGGCGAGGTTGTCAAGCAGGGAGGCGGTGTTGGTGTTGTTGTTCTTCTCCAGGTGGAAGTTCAGGTCCCCGAGGAGGATGTAGTCTGGCGAGGCTAGGGCATGCGGGGTGATGAAGTCAGTGATGGATTCGCTGAATAGGGCGCGTAGGCCAGGGGGCCTGTAGACGAGAGTACCTCTGAGGGTGGTTCTGGGGTCGGTGTGGATCTGGAAGTGTATGTGTTCGGCGGCGAGGGGGGTGTCTTCGGTGAAGGTCGTGATGCTGATGGAGTTCTTGTGGATGATGGTGATTCCTCCCCCGATTTGGTTGGCGCGGTCCTTCCGGGCGATCTTGTAGCCGTCGGGGATTGCTACGGTGATGACGGGGGCCGAGGAGGCGTTCATCCAGGTTTCTGTGATGAAGGCGACGTCTGGTGCTGTTGTGTCCAGGAGGTCCCATAGTTCAATGGCGTGCTTGTGGACGGAGCGTGTGTTGAGGAGGAATCACTTGAGGTGGTTGTTGGTTCGAGTGCCGGTAGGATGTCTGCGGGCTCGGTGGAATGTTGACTTGCAGGCTTGACAGGTGAAGGGTCCGTGAGTGCGTTTAGGGCTGGCTTGGTGGCAGGTGGCTGTGCGTCCGGGGTTGAGGGCGTTGAGGGAGGCGGCGTCATATCTAAGATTGGTATTTTGAGTGCAGTGGGGGCCAGGGGTTCTGGTGCTGGGCGCGGTCCAGACGCAGATGGGCGCAGACGGGCTTGCCTTTGGCGCGCCAGCAGCCGCCATAAGAGGAAAGGGGGGAAGAGGGGTCAGCTGGGAGGCAGGAGGGGGGACAACGAATGGGAGCAGGGGGGGCGGGCCGCACGGGGGCAGCGGCGGGAAAGCGGGAGGAGGGAGAGTGGGAAAGTGGGGAGGCGGGAAGGCGGGAGAGCGCAAAAAAGGCAACTAGAGGGAAGACGGCAACAGGAGAAAAAAGGCAGCAATATAGAGAGGGCAAAGAGAGATTAAGGCAGCAAGATAGAAAAGGCAAAGAGAGATTAAGGCTACAAGATAGATAATGGCAACAAGAGAGAAAGCGACCACAGGAGAAGGAAAGGCAGCGAGATACAAGAAGGCAGCAAGAGAGAAAACGACCAGAGGAGAAGGAAAGGCAGCGAGATACAAGAAGGCAGCAAGAGAGAAAACGACCACAGGAGAAGGAAAGGCAGCGAGATACAAGAAGGCAGCAAGAGAGAAAACGACCACAAGAGAAGGAAAGGCAGCGAGATACAAGAAGGAAACAAGAGAGATTAAGACAACAAGATAGAAAAGGCAGCAAGAGAGTAAACGGCAATAGGAGAAAGAAGGCAACAAGAGAGAGAGCGGCAGAACGGATGCAAAGCGCAGAGTGGAGTCAGAACCTACACACAAGTGGCAGGGGTCTGGGCAGGTGGAGCTGCAGTGGCAGGGGAGCGACCTACCCGAGGGTCAAGGGTCGCTGTCTCTGCCGCGCAGCGGCCGCCATAAGAGGGAAAGGGGGGAGAGGTGTCAGCTGGGAGGCGGGAGGGGGGACAACGAATGGGAACGGGGGGGCGGGGCCGCACGGGGCAGCGGTGGGAAAGCGGGAGGCGGGAGAGTGGGAAGGCGGGAAGGCGGGAGAGCGCAAAAAAGGCAACTAGAGGGAAGACGGCAACAGGAGAAAAAAGGCAGCAATATAGAGAGGGCAAAGAGAGATTAAGGCAGCAAGATAAAAAAGGCAGCAATATAGAAAAGGCAAAGAGAGATTAAGGCAACAAGATAGATATTGGCAACAAGAGAGAAAGCGACCACAGGAGAAGGAAAGGCAGTGAGATACAAGAAGGCAGCAAGAGAGAAAACGACCACAGGAGAAGGAAAGGCAGCGAGATACAAGAAGGCAGCAAGAGAGAAAACGACCACAGGAGAAGGAAAGGCAGCGAGATACAAGAAGGCAGCAAGAGAGAAAACGACCATAGGAGAAGGAAAGGCAGCGAGATACAAGAAGGCAGCAAGAGAGAAAACGACCACAGGAGAAGTAAAGGCAGCGAGATACAAAAAGGCAACAAGAGAGATTAAGGCAACAAGATAGAAAAGGCAGCAAGAGAGTACACAGCAATAGGAGAAAGAAGGCAACAAGAGAGAGAGCGGTAGAATGGATGCAAAGCGCAGAGTGGAGTCAGGACCTACACACAAGTGGCAGGGGTCTGGGCAGGTGGAGCTGCAGCGGCAGGGGAGTGACCTACCCGAGGTCGAATTGAAATTGCCCCCAGGACCTGGCCCAGATGGGTGATGAAATAAAAACAAGCGTGCAACATCGTGCTTGTTTTTTTTTTTTAAATGTTTGCATGGATTTGAGAATCCTTTGAGATTTTCACTGCAAAAATTTACAAATAAAATGCTTTTTGGCCCAGGCAGGGTCCCTGGGGGACCCCTGCACCAGGCCTATATGGGTCAGGGTATTCCTACCTTGCCCTCTTTTCTTTATTTGTAACTTTTTTTTTTTGGTACTCGGCTGAGTCCAATTCCCTAAATGGCTGCCAACACTTTCTGGTTGAAGTGTTGGCAGCCAATCAGATCTCAGCTTGAGATCTGTGGGATCCACATAGGATCCGCATCCCTAGATATCGGTACTTTTTTAAATGAAATATCTCAAAAACTACTGAACGGATTTACACCAAATAGCACAAAGAGATCTTTCTGGACCAAGATCTACCTGTCTGCCACATTTGGTGTAATTCCGTTCAGCAGTTCGGGCTGTAGTGGTGCTTGAAATCCCTATGGGAAATTGCATGGTGAAAATTTGAGGTGAGCAAATCTAGAGTGTCACCGGTGTTGCAGGTTGCTCCTTACTTGAGCTGCTCTCCACCTAACTTGGGAACTCCCCAGAGTTCTCTCTTATATATATATATATATATATTACATTCCAAAGGCAAAGGCACACACATTGTATATATATTTATATTTTTATATCTATACATATATTTTTATATCTATATATATATTTTTATATCTATCTATCTATATATATATATATATATATATATATATATATATATATATATATATTCGTAACCAAGTCCCGGAATGCAGGTGCTCCACACAGCGGTCCTGGATGGGTTCCGAGAGACCCTAATATAACCTAAAACACTCCTTCCAATATCAGGAGAACCAGGACACCTCCAATATGAAAATTCAGTTTATTTCAGCACAAAATCCAACGCGTTTCGGCAACAGCCTTACTCATGGACATCACATAAATAAAGTGCTTCACATATATACAGCCCAAGTTGGTCATAGAAATAAAGATAAGAGTGAAAATAAAAATAAAAATAAACAACAGACAAATCCTAATACACCCACAGAAGAACACGTATTTGTGGTGGCCATCTTTAAAGTGCACATTCAGTCTTAATACCATGTAACAAATGTTAAATAATTTTTAAATAGTTTTTAAATCACACTGATATCCCTCATAAGATTTACATTATCAAAAGACTTATTAAAAGTTACTTCTCATGATGTTACTCTTCAAACAATTGGTAGAAAATATAATAAATAAATATTTGATACACCATTGCAAATTTATAAAATAATTCAATTTTTAAATATCTCAATTAAATATTACAATTAGATATCAAATACTAAATATTAAATATTAAATATTTCATTTCCATGACGTTTGAGTAGAAATATCCATATATATTTTATCAAGTTAAAATCCAATATATTTTATAAAATATTTCATATAAATATTTAATACTCAAACCTATGTCTCAATTACTACCATTGTATCATGTACTGCCCAAGTGGGCATATACATTCACAAGTAACTATCCTGGAGGATAACATATCATTTCTGATGTTATACATAAACGACCTCGTTCTACTAGTGCATCATGACTTCTTAACCCAAGTGGGTGGACATACAAATTTCATTCATAATAAAAAACTAACACTAACACTAACACCTCTCCATATCTTAATATACATTGAAATAACACCAACACTACAAAATACTATTGTAATAAAAAATGCTCATTGTACTACAAATCTACCACATATCTTCAAAATATATTAATTACTCTAGATGGATACTCAGTTCCTCACTCGAATTCAGCCCTACAGGTTCCAATGTCTCAAACTCAATTATGTATTTAGACTCCAAAGTGCGTAACGTCCTTACTCTATTACCGCCCCTTTTGTTGATCTTGACTTGATCAATGACCACAAATTTCAATAAATTCTCATTACCAGAGTGTTGCTTGAAGAAATGCCTCGCTACCGGATAGTTTTTATCATAATTCTTGATAGCTCGTCTATGTTCCAGAACTCTTTTCTTTGCGCTATGTATCGTGCTCCCCACGTACAATTTGTCACATGGACATATCAGACAATAAACACAATAAGTTGTGTTACAATTAAAGTTCCCCCTAATTGTAAAACTGTCTGACATCCCTGGAACATTTAATGTTCTGCAGTTGTTACTAGTTCTGCAAGCTTTGCATTTCATACAACAAGCAAAACCTGCCAATTTAGTATTCTCCATATGTCCCTTCAGTGTTACATCATTACGACATAAATTGTCTTTCAAAGATCTATTTCTCCTAAAGGTTATTTGAGGATTGTCACCAATCCAATTGTTTATGGTGGAGTCAGTCTGTAGAATGTGCCAGCTTTTGCTAAGAATAGACCGTATTTTATAAGACTGATTGTTGTATGTCGTAATGAATCTGATTGGGTCATTGTCCTTCACCTGACTCTCATTCGTTCCACATCAAGGAACTCAATACAATTTGGATTCACATGTTCAGTAAATCTCAAATTGTAATCATTATTGTTCAAGTCTTGTACAAATTGTCTAGCTCCTTTCTCATCACCCTTCCAGATTACAAAAATGTCATGTTATGTACTATGATTGAGTTCTGTCTCAAGAACAATTTATTTATTTTTGATGATCATCTGTACAAACAGTTGCAAGGGACAGCTATGGGCACCTGCTTCGCCCCCAGCTATGCCAATCTATTCATGGGCTGGTGGGAGGAACAGGTGTCTGAAGTGATCACTCAATTTGATGTCAATGTGGTCCTATGGTGCCGTTTTATTGATGACATTTTTGTAATCTGGAAGGGTGATGAGAAAGGAGCTAGACAATTTGTACAAGACTTGAACAATAATGATTACAATTTGAGATTTACTGAACATGTGAATCCAAATTGTATTGAGTTCCTTGATGTGGAAGTCTATGTAAGAGATAACAGATTGGTGACCAAATTGTTTAGGAAAGCGACAGCTGGTAACAGCTTGCTCTGTGCCCATAGTGCACACCCAGGGACCTTGATACGCAGCATCCCATATGGGGAATTGCTGAGAGCCCGGAGGAACTGTAGTGAGACAGACGATTTCCAAAAGGAATGTGAGGTAATGTGTGAAAGATTTAGAAGTAGAGGCTATGGGGTTAAAGTTATTAATCAAGCTAGACGGAAAGTAGAGTCCTTGAAGAGAGATGATGTTTTGTATAGGACGAATGAGAGTCAGGTGAAGGACAATGACCCAATCAGATTCATTACGACATACAACAATCAGTCTTATAAAATACGGTCTATTCTTAGCAAAAGCTGGCACATTCTACAGACTGACTCCACCATAAACAATTGGATTGGTGACAATCCTCAAATAACCTTTAGGAGAAATAGATCTTTGAAAGACAATTTATGTCGTAATGATGTAACACTGAAGGGACATATGGAGAATACTAAATTGGCAGGTTTTGCTTGTTGTATGAAATGCAAAGCTTGCAGAACTAGTAACAACTGCAGAACATTAAATGTTCCAGGGATGTCAGACAGTTTTACAATTAGGGGGAACTTTAATTGTAACACAACTTATTGTGTTTATTGTCTGATATGTCCATGTGACAAATTGTACGTGGGGAGCACGATACATAGCGCAAAGAAAAGAGTTCTGGAACATAGACGAGCTATCAAGAATTATGATAAAAACTATCCGGTAGCGAGGCATTTCTTCAAGCAACACTCTGGTAATGAGAATTTATTGAAATTTGTGGTCATTGATCAAGTCAAGATCAACAAAAGGGGCGGTAATAGAGTAAGGACGTTACGCACTTTGGAGTCTAAATACATAATTGAGTTTGAGACATTGGAACCTGTAGGGCTGAATTCGAGTGAGGAACTGAGTATCCATCTAGAGTAATTAATATATTTTGAAGATATGTGGTAGATTTGTAGTACAATGAGCATTTTTTATTACAATAGTATTTTGTAGTGTTGGTGTTATTTCAATGTATATTAAGATATGGAGAGGTGTTAGTTTTTTATTATGAATGAAATTTGTATGTCCACCCACTTGGGTTAAGAAGTCATGATGCACTAGTAGAACGAGGTCGTTTATGTATAACATCAGAAATGATATGTTATCCTCCAGGATAGTTACTTGTGAATGTATATGCCCACTTGGGCAGTACATGATACAATGGTAGTAATTGAGACATAGGTTTGAGTATTAAATATTTATATGAAATATTTTATAAAATATATTGGATTTTAACTTGATAAAATATATATGGATATTTCTACTCAAACGTCATGGAAATGAAATATTTAATATTTAATATTTAGTATTTGATATCTAATTGTAATATTTAATTGAGATATTTAAAAATTGAATTATTTTATAAATTTGCAATGGTGTATCAAATATTTATTTATTTATTATATTTTCTACCAATTGTTTGAAGAGTAACATCATGAGAAGTAACTTTTAATAAGTCTTTTGATAATGTAAATCTTATGAGGGATATCAGTGTGATTTAAAAACTATTTAAAAATTATTTAACATTTGTTACATGGTATTAAGACTGAATGTGCACTTTAAAGATGGCCACCACAAATACGTGTTCTTCTGTGGGTGTATTAGGATTTGTCTGTTGTTTATTTTTATTTTTATTTTCACTCTTATCTTTATTTCTATGACCAACTTGGGCTGTATATATGTGAAGCACTTTATTTATGTGATGTCCATGAGTAAGGCTGTTGCCGAAACGCTTTGGATTTTGTGCTGAAATAAACTGAATTTTCATATTGGAGGTGTCCTGGTTCTCCTGATATTGGAAGGAGTGTTTTAGGTTATATATATATATATATATATATATATATATTCACTGAATGTTATTGTTAGATTTAGAATTTACTCGTAGAAAACCATAGAAATTCAGCAGTTACCTCAGCTAACTATAAATGGTGCTCCCGTAGTGCACTGCTTATGACCTCACATATCACATTACTCATGACATGGTCAGTGACATCACTAATGACATCTCACATGACATTACTGATGACATCATCCAGTGAGTGTAAGTGGTTGTATCGATGTGTGAGTGGGTGTGTGAGTGTGTCTATAGGTGAATGAGTGGTTGAATCATTTGCTGTGTGGGAGACTGAATGGATGTGAAAGTTGCTGTATAGGTGAGCAAGTGGCTGTGTGAGCAGCTGCATTTCATTTAGGGAGTGGGTCTGTGGGTGGCTGCATGTGTGGGTGAGTGTCAGAGTGGTTATCTGGGTAAGTGAATGGCTGTCACTGTATTGGTGAGTGACTTGATGAGTCAATTACTGCATGGCTGTAAGTATAACTGAGTGGCTGTGTCAGTGACTCTATGCAAGAGTCAGTGGCTGTATGAGTAGCTGTATCTTAAACTGAATGGGTGAGGCAGTTTTTATATAGGATAGTGAGTGGATGTGTGAGAACTTGTGTTAGTCAGTGAGTGGCTGTGTGAATGCCTGTCTGGGTGACTGAGTGAGTATGTAAGTGCCTGTTCATGTGAGTGAGTTGGTGTGTGAATAGTTGTATAGTTGAGTGATTGTTTATGTAAGTGACTGTAATAGCTAGTTATTGTTAGCCCAGATAACTATAACTGCTGAATTTCTCCGGTTTTGCACATGTAAATTCAGAACCTAACTATAACGTCTGTGTAACCTTTGTTTTTTTTTCAGTTAATTTCTAACATTTTTTTAAAATTCTATTTCCTAACTATAACGTCCCTTTAACCTTTGGTTTTTTTCCAATTAATTTCTATGTTTTTTTTTAACATATAGTAATTTTAATTCCTACACGTTAATCCAACCACCATAGCGCATGGCCTTTGGCCATGCACGGCGGCTGTTGGACACAGGGCCTGGCCTCCAGTCTGGCCCTGAAACCAACCCCCTATAAGCACCCAACCGTGCATGTCCTTCACCCATGCGCAAAGGTGGTTGTCAGCAAGACCTGGGCTGCAGCCAGACCCTGCGGCCAACACTCCCCAACCACCCAAACCCACGCTGTGCACAGCCCTTTCACCGTGTGCGGCAGAAGCTGCAGCTTCTCTGGGTGTGAGAATAGGTGTAAGAGGGTGTATCTGGGGGTGAAAGTGGCTGTCAGATTGTCTGGGCGTGAGAGTGCGTACATCAGTGTTTTAGTGGGTGCATCAGTCTGTGCGTGGGTCTGTGAGTGGCTATATGAGGGTGTCAGTGGGTCTGAGAGTGGGTGCGTGAGTGTCTGAGTGGGTCTGTGAGTGGATGTGTAAGTGTCAAAGTGGGTGTGTGAATGGGAGCAATTGATTGAAAGGGAGACAGAAAGTGAGAAAGAAAGAGAGAGAAAGACAGAGTTATTTTAGGCTTTAATATCTCATATACTTAGAATGAGCTATTTTTGTTAGATTCAACAAAATAAATGTATTTAATATATTTTAAAAAGTACAATTCTTTTAATAAAAAAAAATGGAAATGAGTCCAGCCTTCACACTGAGCTATGAGGGTTTTCTTTGTTTTAGCCCTTTCTGGGCTTTGTATTAAAAAATAAAAATAAATAGAATTGTAATGAAGCCATTTACGTGCTATGTGGGACCACGAGGGAGCCTTTAAGGGCTCCCTCCGCGGTCTCTACTTTTTTTTTTTTATTGTTTTAAAACAATGCCCGTAAGGGCTACCTGGCACTGCAGAGGAAGCCTTAATGCTTCCCTCACAGTGCCACTGTTTCAGCAATCACGGAGCTGCTTTGTCAGCAGCTCCCTGCTTGCTGAAGCATTTCATCTCTGTTCCCTGCATGCGTGCAGGGGCAGAGATGAAACTTCAGATTTTGACAGCGGGACCTGCTTTAAAGATCCTGTTGTCAAAACCCGAAGTGTTTGATGTGGCTTGGATGCAGCTGCAGCCAAGCCACAGCAAACAGCTACGAACTGGGAGTGGGCACCCCGGGACATAGCAGGAGCTGGCCCTGGGGGGGTGGCGGTTCCCAGGGTCATCATAGGCACCTCGAGGGGGATGAGATCTTAGCCCCAGAAGGTGATGGTCCCCAGGGCGTGTCGGTCCCATAGGGACCCCTTTATTTTTTTAAACATTTTCCCCAGGGAGTGGTGGACCCCTGGGTGTGGGGGGACAGGCGACCATCCTGCTCCAACTACAGTCTTGCCCGGGGGGGTGGTGGTCCCTGGAGTGTGGGGTCGAAATGTACGCCGTTCAGTTTTTTTAAACATTTACCCCACGGTATGGTGGTCCCCAGGGCAGCGGGGGGGCCACAGGGTCTTCCGCATTATTGACAAGATCGCCCCGGGAGGTGGTGGTCTCCAGGGTAGTGGGGGGCACAGAGCCCCTTGCATTAATTACAAGATCAGACTGGGGAGGAGGTGGTCCCTGGGGCAGCGGGAGGGGGCCATGAGGCCCTCTCCCGCACATTACAATAAAGCCCTGTGGTGGTGACAGTCCCCAGGGCAGCAGGGGGGGCACAGGCTACCCCCACATTGAAAGAAAATGAGCCCTGGGAGGTGGTGGTCCCCGGGGCAATGGGAGGCTAGGATGCCCCCCCCATTTTTTTTTAAGCCCCCAGGACTTGCCCCAATAGGGGGCATTAGACTAAAGAAGCGCGGGAGCCCTTGCTTCATTTTTTTAAAAAATTTGCGAGCGGATTAGTGGATCCACCACATAGCCACCTGTAAAAATTTTAAAAAATGCTTTTTAGCCGGGGGGGGGTGGGGGTTGGGCCCCACCACCGGAACTGAGAGGTCAGGGTGTTCATAGCCCAGCCCCTTTTGTTTCTTTTTACTTTTTTTGGCCTCAGGTGAAGCTGAGTCAGAAGATGGCTGACAACACTTCAACAGCTTCTATTGTTGAAGTGTTATCAACTAATTAGATCTCAGCACAAAAACGTTTCTTCGTATCCCTAGATATACAAATTTATTTTCACCTTAATTTCTCTAACAGTACTGAATGGAATTACATTAAAACAACAAAAGCACTCTTTCTGGACAAAGACCCACCTTCCCACCAAATTTGGTGTAATTTTATCCCCTAGTTTTTGCGCTATCGCTGGTCAAAATCCCTATGGAAAAATGGGCTGGAGAGAACCTGCACAGGCTCCCAGCCTCCCAGTCTGCTTTGAGCAGCGTCAGGATAGGCCGCAGGGCAGGAAGGGAGCCTGCGCATGCAGCGATGGAGGAGCAGAGGAGTGGCGCAGCGTGGGAGCGGAAGAGTGTTTTTTAAAAATGTTATTATTTACTCCCCCGCTCGCCGCCCTGCCCCAGGAATCCCCACGAGCCATGACTGTTTGGGACCCCCCTTTTTCTCGCCCCCCCCCCCCCCAGACGGATCACCCCAAAACTTTTCAGGCAGCAGCTGATGGAACTGGCAAATTGTTTTGGACAGTTTCGTGAACAATCGTCCAAAGATACAGGCAAGTAAAAAAACACTTTTTGTATAGAAACCTGATCCTACCTATAACTACCTAGTGGTGACTGCCAACTCGGTAATATATATTTATATATATATATATATATACACATAAAAAAACACAGGTTTCAGGGACTTTAAATTTAGGCTCACATTTTAAACGTACAAAACCAAAGACATTCACCTGTTATAATTAGAGCATCTCATGTAACTACAACTCGTGCCCTAAGATAACTATAACTCTCACTTCCCCCATGAAAAGTTTTTTCGTCAAAAAGTTTACTACAAATATTACATTGATATTGTCAATTATGTTATCAAAGGTGTCATGAGTTCCATAATTTTAGGAGTAATTAGCAGTGCATGACGAGGGCGTGAGCTATAGTTCCCTTAGTGCCCAAGTTATAGTTACATGAGATAACACTAACTATAACAGATTCATTTCTATTGTTTTTTACGTTTAAAATGTGAGCCTAACTATAATGTCCCAGTAACCTTTGGCTTTTTAGGTGAACATCTATGTTTTTTAAAAATTATTTTTCCTAACTATAACGTCCCTGTACCCTTTGGTTTTCTCAGTGAATTTCTATTGTTCTTTTCAACATATAGTAATTTTCATTGCTATATGTTAATCAAACCACTGTGGCACTTGGTCTGCAGCCAGGCCCTGAGGGCAACCCCCTCTGAGCACCTAACCTTGCACCGTGCATGGCCTTAGGCCGTGGGTTGACTGCAAGGTCAGGACTGCGGCCAGACCCTGCAGCCAAATACCTAACCACTCCATGCTGCGCACAGTCCTCTGGCCATGCACAGGGGAGATGGCCGTGGCCTGTCTCCATGGGTGTGAGAATAGGTGTGAGAGGGTGTATCTGGGGGTGAGAGTGCCTGTATGGGTCTGAGAGTGGGTGCATCAGTGTCTTAGTGGGTGCATCAATGTCTGTGTGGGTCTGTGAGTGGGTGCGTGGGGGTTTCAGTGGGTCTGTGAGTGGGTGTGTGAGTGTCTGGGTGGGTCTGTGAGTGGGTGCGTGAGTGGATCTGTGAGTGGGTGGGACAGTGGGTCTGTGAGTGGGTCTGTGAGTGGGTGCTTAAGGGTCTGAGGAGGTCTGTGAGTAGGTGCGTGAATGTCTGACTGGATCTTTGAGTGGGTGCGTAATGGTCCAGTGGGTGTATAAGTGGGAGAAAAATTGAAAAAGAGAAATTTAGAGAGAGAAAAAGAGAGTGAGAGGTAGAGAGACAGAGAGTAGTTTTTTAGGCTTTGATGAATGGTGTACTTAGATTGAGATATTTCTGGACAAATTGAAAAGAAAAATGTATTCGTCAATTAAAAAGAGTGAGATCGCCTTTCAGTCTGAACCTTTTAAACTTTTGAAGTTTAAAAAGAAATGAAAGAAGGAAAATGACCAGGGACACTCCTAGGGTAGAACCCTCAACTTTCAGTGTGAAGGTTTGCAAACGTAACCTTTACGCCATAGGTGACTTCTCAGTATGATGTTTCCAGACATACCTATGACAGTCAACCCATGCATGTGATTGGAAAGAAAAGTGAATGTTCCATCACTAGGAAGATTTAACAGTCAAAACACTACTAAATAAATAAACACACTGCAAAGCGATACTAGGATTTGAACCTTCAGCTTACTGAGTGACAGTACAAGACCTTGACGATTACACCAGAAGTGTCTCTGTTCTGCTCTGCATCTAAACATAACTATAACATTTGTCCCAAACATCTTGCTAGTTTGACACTTTGAAGTCATTGCATGGAGAGAACATTGCAATGACAATCTTTCTCTATCTCTTTCTGCGATGGAAGAGAGAGAAAGAGAGAGAGAGAGCGAGAGAGAGAAATAGAGAGAGAGCACCATAGGGGGAGCCTAAAGGCCCACTCAGTCCGAGCCAGCTCCCCGCTTCCTGTGAGAGCTGGCATTGCTTCCCCAGACAGGGACATGCTTTTAATAGCAGCTCCACGCTTGCAGGAGCAATGTTGTCATCTGTCTTCCCCACATGCATATTTGCGTCCAGGCAACCACGATGAAAACTCTGCTTCCTGCAAGTGAGAACTGTTTGACAGCTCTCACTTGCAGAAAGCGGACTTAGGGGGTCATTCCAACCTTGGCGGTAAAAGGCGCTTACCGCCGTTCAGAAGACCGCCATAACACCGCCGCGGCCGCGGTAAACCGCCACGGTCATTCTGACCCACAACAGGCAAACCGCCAAAATACAGACATCCACAAAAGTCCGCCACACCAAAGGGCAGCGGGAAACTGGCAATGACCAAACCTCCACCGTCACGCCAACAGAAATACACCCACACTATCACGACACACGAATCCACGCGGCGGTCTTTCAACCGCGGTATTCCATTGGCGGTACACACCGCCGCGCTCAAAATACACACACACTTACAAAACACAACCACATTGGACAATTCAAAATACACACACCTGATACACATACACACACCACTCCCACACACTCAATTAAGTATAAAACACCCACCCACAACACCCGCAAACCTCCACTCCTAGAGATTCGTGAACACGCACCGAGAAAAGACATCCGAGCACCCAGACGACCAATTCACTGTCACCCAGCAATATTTGCACACACTTCACACAACACAACAATACACATCACCACACTTAGCACCACACAATCCACCCTACACATCACCCACACCACCCCATGGCACCGCAAAGACACCCCAGGTTCTCTGATGATGAACTCAGGGTCATGGTGGAGGAAATTGTACGAGTAGAGCCACAGCTGTTCGGGGCACAGGTGCAGCACACCACCATTGCCAGGAAGATGGAGTTATGGAACAGAATAGTGGACAGGGTCAACGCTGTGGGACAGCACCCAAGAAATAGGGACGACATCAGGAAGCGGTGGAACGACCTACGGGGGAAGGTGCGTTCCATGGTATCCAGGCACAACATCGCGGTGCAGAAGACTGGCGGCGGACCCCCACATCCTACCCCAGAATTTACAACATGGGAGGAGCAAGTCTTGAACATCCTGCATCATGAGGACCTCGCAGGAGTAGGCGGAGGAATGGACTCTGGTAAGGCAAATCTTAACTACTTCTCCCCCCCACCCCACCTGCATGCCAACTCATACCCCCACCCTCACCCTCACCGCCATCACATCCTACTCCTTGCAACTGTCTCACCATCACAACCCACCCATCCCAACACCTAGCCCTGCACGTGTCCACAAAGTATGGACACCCATCACCTAAGCATGCCCACTGCACATACACATACAAACCCCCCCCACCACCACCATCACAACAGCCCCCACAAAGGAATGCCAGCACTGGGGTACCAGGGCACCCACCCATTGCACGCTATGACACACACAGAAGCAATAACCATGCTTTTATACCCCTGCAGGACCCGAACGCCACGTCACCGCGCAGGAGGGTCCACAAATGTCCCCTCCACCCCCAGAAGAGGCCCACAGTGAGGACAGCAGCTCTGTCTCCCTGGATCTAGATGACCAGCCCGGTCCATCGGGGACCTCGGGACAGTCGGTTCCCCTCACACAGCCACAGGCCACAGTAGACCTTCCCCCCTCTGGGAACACCAGCACAGCACCCACCCAGCGGGCCCATACCTCTGTCCCCAGGACACGTCAATCAGCGGTGTGTCCACCACTACAGGGAACCCAGGCTAACCCACCACCCCAACAACAACAGGGACCTGGGGGAAGTGGTAGTGGGCACAAGGTACAGGGGACAGAGGCCCAGGGAAACAGGGGAACTGGGAGGGCTGCTGTGCGACAGGGGGGGGACAGGCCCAGGGAACCCACTCGCCACGAGGCCCTCTCCTCCATCATGGGAGCATACCACCGCTCTCAGGAGACGATGGCGACGGTCCTGGCTAGGTTTCAGGAGATCCAGCTTCTGCAGGAGCAACAGTATATGGGGTTCAGGGAGGAACTAAGAAACATCAGTTCCGCCATGGGTACCATCGTAGTGGCCCTGAATGAGGTAGTCACGACATTGCGGAACACTGTGGCACCTCAAAGGGCCCCTGACACTAGCATGCACCAAGAACTGCCTACCACCTCCGCCGGCGCTAGTGGACAGGAGGCCCCGACACAAGACCAACAGGCCACCAGAACCCCACCCCCTGCAGAAGGAGAACCACCCCGCAAGCGGCCCTGAGATCCAGGAAGAAGACAGAGTAAGATGTCAAGACCCTCGCCAGCAAAGGATACCGCCCTGATTGTCAACCCAATGTCCCACATTGTCACCCTGTCCAACCTTAAACTGCCCCTGCTCCACTTCCCACAGGCATTTGGACAATGCACCTGTGAAACTGATAGTCTGGACTCTGCCATGGACAATCCTCCACCATCACCCCTCACCGATTTGCAATCACCCATCCAATTTAGAGCACTTGAATAAAAACACTTAGGGGGTGATTCTAACCCTGGCGGTCGGTGTTAAAGCGGCGGCCAACCCGCCAACAGGCTGGCGGTAAAAAAAATGGGATTCTGAGCCTGGCGGGAACCGCCAACACAGACAGCCACCTTAACACTCCGACCGCCACGGCGGTACAAACAAACAGCGCGGCGGTCACCGCCAACAGACAGGCGGCAGACAATGTACCGCCCACACTATTACAACTCACCAATACGCCACCTTTTCCGGGGCGAGAGCACCGCCGATAAAAACACGGCGGAAACAGACTACGGACGGGAAAACGCTCACCACTACGCACTCCAGGAGGAAGGAGGACAGCATGGAACCCGAATTAAACATCCTACCTGCTCTCGTCTACCTTCTCATCTACCACGAGTACGAAGTCCGGCGCAGACGACAACGGTGAGTACTGCACCTACGACACACGGGAGGGGGAGGACGAAAGGTTACGGGCACACACATATGCGACCCCCCCCCAACTATGTACTCACCAATGCAGAGCACCAAGTCACAGTGACACCACCCAAACACCCCTGAAAAATGCTAGGACATAATCATATTTGGAATAAATATTTATGTACCAAAAAGCTCCAGAAAATTATCGTACAATCATGAAAGATATTCACAAGAAAACTAATGACATACACATCAGTGTATAACTGAAGTACCAAGTCCTGCACATCCTACGAATTTAGCATGTCCGTGGGCCAAAGTCTTGAGAAACAAGGGCAAAGCCCACACAGGAGACCTGAGTCCTTTGGAGAGAACACTGCAGGGGCATCAGATGTAAAAACTACAGGCACCTCAGGGGGAAGGGAAGGGGGGGGCACCACAGCCACATGAGTCCACGACGCCAGATCCACGAGGAGCCACCATGCCCACTGGACCATCCTGGGGAGTGCAAAGCCACAGTCTCTCAATGTCTCTACAGTGGGTGGGCTGCCCACTGGACCATCCTGGGGAGTGCAAAGCCACAGTCTCTCAATGTCTCTACAGTGGGTGGGCTGCCCACTGGACCATCCTGGGGAGTGCAAAGCCACAGTCCATCAGGTGGATGACAGTCTCCACTGGTCAAGGAGGAGGCATGGTGGGCACAGTGAACCATAAACGGTGCTTGAGACGGCGGTGCCCAGCGGAGCGGTGCTTGAGAGG
Source organism: Pleurodeles waltl (assembly GCF_031143425.1). Taxonomy (NCBI): domain Eukaryota; kingdom Metazoa; phylum Chordata; class Amphibia; order Caudata; family Salamandridae; genus Pleurodeles; species Pleurodeles waltl. The sequence continues at coordinate 1,391,696,013 of NC_090440.1, read as the reverse complement.
AAGGGCCCAGCGGAGCGGTGCTTGAGACGCCGGTGCCCAGCGGAGCGGTGCTTGAGAGGAAGGGCCCAGCGGAGCGGTGCTTGAGACGGCGGTGCCCAGCGGAGCGGTGCTTGAGACGGCGGTGCCTAGCGGAGCGGTGCTTGAGAGGAAGGGCCCAGCGGAGCGGTGCCTCAGAGGAAGGGCCCAGCGGAGCGGTGCTTGAGACAGCGGTGCCCAGCGGAGCGGTGCTTGAGACGGCGGTGCCCAGCGGAGCGGTGCTTGAGACGGCGGTGCCCAGCAGAGCGGTGCTTGAGACGGCAGGGCCCAGCGGAGCGGTGCCTCAGAGGAAGGGCCCAGCGGAGCGGTGCTTGAGACGGCGGTGCCCAGCGGAGCGGTGCTTGAGACGGCGGTGCCCAGCGGAGCGGTGCTTGAGAGGAAGGGCCCAGCGGAGCGGTGCTTGAGACGGCGGTGCCCAGCGGAGCGGTGCTTGAGAGGAAGAGCCCAGCGGAGCGGTGCTTGAGACGGCGGTGCCTAGCGGAGCGGTGCTTGAGAGGAAGGGCCCAGCGGAGCGGTGCTTGAGACGGCGGTGCCCAGCGGAGCGGTGCTTGAGACGGCGGTGCCCAGCGGAGCGGTGCTTGAGAGGAAGGGCCCAGCGGAGCGGTGCTTGAGAGGAAGGGCCCAGCGGAGCGGTGCTTGAGACGGCGGTGCCCAGCGGAGCGGTGCTTGAGACGGCGGTGCCCAGCGGAGCGGTGCTTGAGACGGCGGTGCCCAGCGGAGCGGTGCTTGAGACGGCGGTGCCCAGCGGAGCGGTGCTTGAGAGGAAGGGCCCAGCGGAGCGGTGCTTGAGAGCAAGGGCCCAGCGGAGCGGTGCTTCAGAGGAAGGGCCCAGCGGAGCGGTGCTTGAGACGGCGGTGCCCAGCGGAGCGGTGCTTGAGAGGAAGGGCCCAGCGGAGCGGTGCCTCAGAGGAAGGGCCCAGCGGAGCGGTGCTTGAGACGGCGGTGCCCAGCGGAGCGGTGCTTGAGACGGCGGTGCCCAGCGGAGCGGTGCTTGAGACGGCAGGGCCCAGCGGAGCGGTGCTTGAGACGGCGGGGCCCTGTTCAGCGGTGCTCTTCTGCACCGCGGGCCCTGTTCAGCGGTGCCTATCTCCACGGCGGGCCCTGTTCAGCGGTGCCTATCTCCACGGCGGGCCCTGTTCAGCGGTGCTCTTCTCCACGGCGGGGCCCTGTTCAGCGGTGCCTATCTCCACGGCGGGGCCCTGTTCAGCGGTGCTCTTCTGCACCGCGGGCCCTGTTCAGCGGTGCTCTTCTCCACGGCGGGGCCCTGTTCAGCGGTGCCTATCTCCACGGCGGGGCCCTGTTCAGCGGTGCTCTTCTGCACCGCGGGCCCTGTTCAGCGGTGCCTATCTCCACGGCGGGGCCCTGTTCAGCGGTGCTCTTCTGCACCGCGGGCCCTGTTCAGCGGTGCTCTTCTCCACGGCGGGGCCCTGTTCAGCGGTGCCTATCTCCACGGCGGGGCCCTGTTCAGCGGTGCTCTTCTGCACCGCGGGCCCTGTTCAGCGGCGCTCTTCTCCACGGCGGGGCCCTGTTCAGCGGTGGTCTTCTGCACCGCGGGCCCTGTTCAGCGGTGCTCATCCAGCAGGTCAAGGGAGCCAGACCTGGCCTGGACTCCCTGCTCAGTCGCCCTCAGAACGTGACGTTTCTGGACCCTTCGGGGACGGACTCCTGGCCTCCTTAGTGTCCTCCTTCCCAGCTGGGATGTGGCATGTGGGGTCCACCTTCTCCGTGCTCCTGCTGCCCTTCCGCTCCTTTGATGGGGCTCTCGGGCCCTTGCCTCCCCTAGATGGTGTGGGTGGTGAAGTGGCCGCACATTGCTCCTTGGGGGCAGCCCTGTCGGTCCTCGCACAGCGGTCCTTGTTTTTGAGGGTCCTCTTGCCGGGGGGGGGGGCTGGACATGTCCTTGCTGCTGATCGATGTGTCACTGCTGGCAAAGGGTGGGCTCCAGAACCCAGGCACAACAGTGACACCCGAAGCTGGGCTGGTGGTGGCTGCGGTGCTCTTGGGACTCTTTGAAGATGGATGGGGGAGCTCATCGGGGGGAAAGAGGTTAAGGTTAGCCAGGAAAAGTTTTTTAGGGCCAAGGTAAAGGGTAGGAGAAGTGGAGATGGAAGTGGAGGTAGAGGAGGTGGTTGTAGGAGAGTCAGGTGTGCTGTCATTGGGTGAAGGTGCTGGTGCTGTAGGCTGTCGTGAGGTGGATGGCTGTTGGGTGGGTGGCTGCCTGCGTTTGTGTGTCTTGTAAGAGGGGGTGACAGACACAGTGGGAGAGGACACAGGGGACGTGTAAATGGCAGTGGGGGTGGTGACTGCACGAGTGTGGACTGTCCTGGAGGGTGAGGTGGTGATGGAAGCACTGGCTGATGTTGGGGTGCATGCAGGTGTGAGTGTAGACGTCACAGGGAGGGAGGAGGGAGACGAGGAGGAGGGGGACACAGGGGTGGCAGTGGCTGTTGGCATGTCTGCATCTGGGTGTTGCTCGGGTGAGTGTTTGTGGGATCTGTGGTGCTTGTGTTTGGATGAGCTGCTCTTGGGTGTTGAGGTGTGTGCAGGCTGGTCTGATGGTGTGGATGGGATAGGCTGAGGAACAGGAGACAGAGAAAGGCTGGAGGCAGTAAGAAGAGGGAGGCTGGAAACAGGGACAATGGCTGCCGTCAGTGCTGAGGCCAGAGCAGTGAACGCTCGTTGATGGGCAGCCTGACCCGAATGAATGCCCTCCAGGTACGCATTGCTCTGTTGCACCTCCCTTTGCACACCCTGGATGGCATTCAAAAGGGTCGTCTGCCCAACAATGAGCGTCCTTACCAGGTCAATGAGCTCCGCACTGAGGGCAGCAGGGGCAACAGGGGCAGGGGCTGAGGTGCCTGGGGCGAAGGAGACGCGCGCCTTCCTGGGCGAACCGGCACGGAGCGAAGACTGAGGGGCTGCTGGGAGGGCGGGGCTAGTGCGCTGGGTGGCGGCTGTACCTGTAGAGGCGGGGGGCACGGATGTTGCCGCCACCCCTAGGGAGCTCCCATCCGAGGACGTGTCGCTTTCGCTGCTCTCACCAGCGGTCCCCGTCGTGGTGCTCCCCTCGCCCTCCGGATCACTGGTGCCCTCGGTGTCTGTTCCTGGGCCCACCGGGGCCTTGTGTCCTGCAGCTCCCTCGTGCTCCGATGCCATATCTCCTCCGCCTGATGATGCTAATGCACACATGCACAAGAAGATGAAGAGAAAGGGTGGGGGGAGAAAAAAGAAGACCAGGTTGAGTGCATGCAATGTCAACACCGTTGGCGGAGAGGACAGACACAGGTGCCTAATGCACTAAGCCGCGCATTCGGGGTACACTACTCAGTACTACTGACTAAGACAACAGGCCAAGAGACGTCAAACGCGCACATGGGAGATGCTGGACCTTCAATGGCTGTACTTGTCACCCTACCGAGGTGGGGGCCGGGGGCACAGGGCCATGCCTAAGGGAGAGGACTACACTGCAGAAAGCGCCCTGGCCTAATGTCACCCACAGCCCTCCTCCCCCACCCAGACGCCTCCACTGCGCAGAAAGATAGGAGAATGTGCTGATACTCACCCCCTTGTGTCTGCTGTGATGTCTTAAAGCGCCCATCCAATTCAGGGTAGGCCACCGCCAGGATCCGGGACATCAGGGGGGTCATGGTGCGACTGGCACCCCTCCTAGGTTGGGAGGCCATCCCCAGCAGTGTTTCTGCGGTCTTCCTTGTTCCGCGGCGGATGTCCTCCCACCTCTTGCGGCAGTGGGTGCCCCGTCTGTTGTGGACCCCCAAGTTCCGGACTTCCTTGGCGATGGCACGCCAAATCTCGATCTTCTGATGGGCGCTGACCTATTTGACATGTACAGGGTGGAAAGGAGGAAATCATCAATGACCTGCATGTTAGATGTAATTGGCCCCCCCCACCCACTTTGCCATATGGCACATGCTCTCATCTGTCGGGCGTTGCACTCCTCATTCGCCCCCCACCCCACAAACTTACATCCACCCCAATCCACACAGGCATAGCCCATTCCATGTGCACCCGGTGTACTCACTTGTTGGTCTGGAGGACCGTAGAGTAGCGCATACTGGGGGAGGACCCCATCCACGAGCTTCTCCAACTCTTCAGACGTGAAGGCAGGGGCCCTTTCCCCAGTCGCAGCAGCCATTGTATCTTCCAGACCGAGGTCACAGCAGCACTTGCAGTATAGGTCCTCTCCTGTGGATGATCAGGTCTCGAGTGATTAAGCAGATAGAAAATGGCGGTCACGCCCGCGGCGGTGCGTACCGCGGCGGTGCGTACCGCGACCGCCGGCGCACTTCGTCATTGGCTCCTGAAACCCATAGGCTTCAATGTTAACCAATGCGGCTTTGCGCCGCGGTCTTCGACCGCCTACCGCCACGGTGTGCCCCGCCAGCGCATTGACCTCACATCCCATTGTCCCACTTCACAGGTCAGGCAGCCGCCATTTCAAGGGCCTACATGGCTTAATTTTGACTGCGACACACAGGCCTAGGCCTTGCATTGCCACACATACACGCCTTTCAACCCATTGCCATTCTTTAACTGTGCAAGCTGTCTGTACGTACCTGTGGTTTGGCTGACTCTGTGCTCCATGTTGTCCTTCCTAGGCACCGTCCGCTGGGACTTGCGATGAGAAGGAGGAATCCTCGCGTGTACCGACCGCTGGTGGACCTGTCGACAATGGAAGAACGCCATATAATACTTCGATACAGACTTGACCGTGCCACTATCCATGAACTGTGTGCCCAGCTGGAGCCAGCCCTGATGTCCCCCATCCGCCAACCCACAGGGATTCCCCCTCTGGTGCAGGTTTTGTCAGTCCTCCATTTTTTGGCCAGTGGGTCATTCCAGACCACAGTGGCCATGTCATCTGGAATGTCTCAGCCTATGTTTTCTAAGATTTTGAGCAGAGTGTTGTCTGCCCTGATGAAACTCATGCGGAGCTACATCATTTTCCCCGAGGAGGGTGACTTGCCTACAGTGAAGGGTGATTTCTATGCCCTTGGACATATCCCCAACATCATTGGTGCCATTGATGGGACCCATGTGGCTTTGGTACCCCCAAAAGACGATGAGCAGGTGTACCGAAACAGAAAAAATTATCATTCGATGAATGTCCAGGTGGTCTGTTTGGCTGACCAGTACATCTCCCATGTAAATGCCAAGTTCCCAGGGTCAGTGCATGACGCGTATGTGATGCGAAATAGCAGCATCCCCTATGTGATGGAGCAGCTACAGAGACAACGTGTGTGGCTAATAGGTGACTCTGGTTACCCCAACCTGCCGTGGCTACTGACCCCAGTGAGGAATCCCCGGACAAGGGCAGAGGAACGCTACAATGAGGCCCATGGGCGTACTAGGAGGGTGATTGAGCGAACCTTTGGGCTCCTGAAGGCCAGGTTTAGGTGCCTGCATATGACAGGTGGATCCCTAATGTACTCACCAAAGAAGGTGTGCCAGATCATCGTGGCGTGCTGTATGCTTCACAACCTGGCTTTGCGACGCCAGGTGCCTTTCCTGCAGGAGGATGGTCCAGATGGTGGTGTTGTAGAAGCCGTGGAGCCTGTGGAGAGTGAAGAGGAGGAAGACTCAGAGGACGACACAGACAATAGGGACAGAGTGATACAACAGTATTTCCAGTAACACCCAGGTAAGAATCACCCAAGCCATTTCCCAATTGCTTCTAGCCTCCTGCATCTGTACTTTCTGTAGTTCCCACCAGATCTTTTTGGGTAATTTTTGATTTTCCCTTCCCTTCTCAGTGCTGTATGACGCAGTGCCTGACTTCTGCTTGGTTTGCCCATGAACTACAGCGTATTGACATTGGTATGTTGTCATCACTAATTGACAGAACAGATATTGAACAGTAATATGTAATACATTTGCTAATAATACAGCATGACTCCAAACTGATTTGTGTGCAATATGTGATTTATTTACAGGGCTAGATATTGGTACATGTGATTATAAGGGTGATGGGTGGGGGTGGAGTAATGTCCATGGCAGAGTCCAGTTCTCAGTCTCACAGGTGCATTGTCCTTTTGCCTGTGGAAGGATGGAGCAGAGGCAGTTCATGGTTGGACAGGGTGGCAATGTGGGACAGTGGGAAGAGTTCAGGGGGTATGTCCTGCTGGCGGGGGTCTTGACATCCTACTCTGTCTTTTTTTTGGATCTCAGGCTCCTCTTACGGGGTGGTTGTTCTTCAGCAGGAGGTGGGGTTCTGGTGGCCTGCCGTGGTGTTGGGGCCTCCTGTCCACTAGCGCCGGCGGAGGTGGTAGGCTGTTCCTGGTCCGGGCTAGTGACAGGGGCCCTGTGTGGTGCCACATGGTCCCGCAACGCCTCTTCTATCCTGTTGAGGGCCAGGACGATGGTCCCCATTGCGGTCCCGATGATTCTCAGCTCCTCCCTGAACCCCATGTAGCGTTCCTCCTGCTGTGCCTGGATCTCCGTGAACCTGGCCAGTACCGTCGCCATCGTCTCTTGGGAGTGGTGGTATGCCCCCATGATGGTGGTGAGGGCCTCTTGGAGAGTGGGTTCCCTGGGCCTCTCCTCCCCCCCCTGTCGCACAGCAGCCCTCCGAGCTGCCCGGTTTCCCCCGGCCTCTGTCCCCTGGACGGTGTGCCCGCTACCACTGCCCCCAGGTCCCTGTTGTTGTTGGGGTGTTGGGTTAGCCTGGGTGCCCTGTAGTGGCAGACACACCGCTGATTGAGCTGTCCTAGAGACAGAGGCATGGGCCCGCTGGGTGGGAGCTGTGCTGGTGTCGGCAGAGGGGGTCGGGTCTGGTGTGGCCTGTGGCTGCCTGAGGGGAACCGACTGCCCAGAGGTCCCCGATGGTCCGGGCTGGTCATCAGGTTCACTGTCGACAGAGCTGCTATCCTCAGTGTGGGCCTGTTCCGGTGGTGGGATGGACACTTCTGGACCCTCCTGGCTGGTGTGTTGTCGTTCGGGTCCTGCATGGGGTAAGAGAGTTTGGTTATTGTTTCTGTGTGTGCAATAGCGTGCGTGTTATGGGTGCCCTTGTCCCCCAGTGCAGGCATTCCCTGGAGGGAGGTGTTGTGAGGGTAGTTAGTGGGGGGGAGGGGTTAGTGCAGTGGTCATGCTTAGGTGATGGGTGCCCATGATTTGTGTTGGCATGCAGGAGTTGGTGTTGGGATGGGTGGGTTGTGCTGGTGAGACATTGTCAGGGAGGATGTGTGCTGGGGGGTTGGGGGTGAGGGTGGGGGTGTGGTTTGGCATGCTGGTGGGGTGGGGGGGATATAGTAGTTGAGATGGGACTTACCAGAGTCCATTCCTCCGGCTACTCCAGCGAGGCCCTGAGGATGCAGGATGGTCAAGACCTCTTGCTCCCACGATGTAAATTCGGGAGGGGTGGGTGGGGGTCCGCCGCCAGTCTTCTGGACCGCGATGTTGTGCCTGGAGACCATCGATCGGATCTTCCCCCGTAGGTCGTTCCATCTTTTGCGGATGTCCTCCCTATTCCTGGGATGCTGTCCCACCGCGTTGACCCTGTCCACGATCCGCTGCCATAGCTCCGCCTTCCTGGCTATACTGGTGTGCTGCACCTGCGAGCCGAAGAGCTGGGGTTCCACTCTTAGGATTTCCTCCACCATGACCCGGAGTTCTTGGTCCGAAAAGCGTGGGTGCCTTTGGGGTGCCATGGGGTGGTGTGGGTGAGGTGTGGGGTGGTGTATGTGATGAGGAGTATGTTGGTGAGTGGTGCTTTGTGCTACTATGTGGTGTGTGTGATGGTGTAGTGTGCCTCAGTGTGTCTTGCTATGGATTGTCTGCTGTGTCTCTCTCTCCTTCTCTCAGTAATTATGGTCGCAGGGGTTTGTGGGTGATGTGGGTGTGTGTTTTATAGTTGGTTGATTGTGTGGGAGTGGTGTGTGTATGTGTATCATGTGTGTGTATTTCAAATTGTCCAATGTGGCTGTGTTTTGGTGATGTGTGTGTATTCTGACCGCGGCGGTGTGTAGCGCCAATGGAATACCGCGTTTGAATGACCGCCGTGTGGATTCGTGGGTCGTAATGGCATGGGCGTATTTCTGTTGGCGTGACGGTGGAGGTTTGGTCATCTCCAGTTTATCGCTGCCCGCCGATGTGGCGGGCTGCAGTGGAGGATGGATTTTTGGAGGTTTGGCCGTTGTGGGTCAGAATGACCGTGGCGGTTGACCGCGGCCGCGGCGGTGTTATGGCGGTCTTATGACCGGCGGTAAGGGCATTTTACCGCCGAGGTCAGAATCACCCCCTTAATGCACAAAACAATCTAGAGTCTGGCTGTGATTTAGAACAAATGTATTAGACATGACCATGCCAAAATGTTCATTCACATTGTGATGGTAACAAACCGCTGTCACACAGCTGTAGTCCATGGGGAAACAAAGCAGATGTCACGCAGTGGGGCACACAGCTCTGAAAACGGAAGGGAAAGTCACAACACAGTTAACATACACTGGGGGAAAAAGTCAGAGAGTAGAGAGGTAGGAGTCATTAAGTAAATGTAATATGCCGGTGTCTACTCTTACCTGTGTGTCACTGAAAATACTGCTGTATTACTGTGTTCCTGTTCTCTATGTCGTCCTCTTCGGCTTCCTCCTCTTCACTCTCTACAGGCTCCACAGCTGCTACAACACCACCATCTGGACCATCCTCCTGCAGAAAAGGCACCTGGCGGCGCAAAGCCAGGTTGTGAAGCATACAGCAGGCCACGATGATCTGGCACACCTTCTTTGGTGAGTACATTAGGGATCCACCTGTCATATGGAGGCACCTGAACCTGGCCTTCAGGAGGCCAAAGGTTCGCTCTATCACCCTCCTAGTCCGCCCATGGGCCTCATTGTACCGTTCCTCTGCCCTTGTCCTGGGATTCCTCACTGGGGTCAGTAGCCAGGACAGGTTGGGGTAACCAGAGTCCCCTAATAGCCACACCCGGTGCCTCTGGAGTTGACCCATCACATACGGGATGCTGCTATTCCGCAGGATGTAGGCGTCATGCACTGACCCAGGGAACTTGGCATTAACATGGGAGATGTACTGGTCAGCCAAACACACCATCTGTACATTCATGGAATGATAACTCTTCCGGTTCCTGTACACCTGTTCACTCCTGCTGGGGGGGACCAAAGCAACATGTGTCCCATCAATGGCACCTATGATGTTGGGGATATGTCCAAGGGCATAGAAATCACCCTTCACTGTAGGCAAATCCCCCACCTCAGGGAAAACGATGTAGCTCCGCATGTGTTTCAGCAGGGCAGACAACACTCTGGACAACACCTTGGAAAACATAGGCTGGGACATCCCTGATGATATGGCCACTGTTGTTTGAAATGACCCACTTGCTAAGAAATGGAGTACTGACAGCACCTGCACTAGAGGAGGGATCCCTGTGGGTTGGCGGATGGGTGACATCAGGTCTGGCTCCAGCTGGGCACACAGTTCCTGCATAGTGGCTTGGTCAAGCCTGTATGTCAGTATGACATGCCGTTCCTCCATTGTCGACAGGTCCACCAGCGGTCTGTACACGGGAAGATTCCTCCATCTCCTTGCATGTCCCAGCGGACGGTGCCTATGAAGGACAACAGCGAGCACAGAGTCAAGCAACCCACAGGTACGTAACCACAGCTTGCACATAGCACGATTCCCAACGCATTGAATGGCTTGTATGAGTGTTGGTGCATGGCCTAGGTATGTGTGACGCAGTTGGTAATTAGGCCATGTGGGCCCTTGAAATGGTGGCTGCCTGACCTGTGAAGTGCGACAGTGGGATGTGAGGTCAATGCGCTGGCGTGGCACACCGCGGCAGTAGGCGGTCGAAGACCGCGGCGCTAAGCCGCATTGGTTAACATAGAACCCTATGGGTTTCAGGAGGCAATGACGATGTGCGCCGGCGGTCGCGGTATACACCGCCGCGGTACGCACCGCCGCGGGCGTGACTGCCATTTTCTATCTGCTTAATCACTCGATACCTGATCTTCGACAGGAGAGGACCTACACTGCAAGTGCTGCTGTGACCTCGGTCTGGTAGAGACAATGGCTCATGCGACTGGGGAAAGGGCCCATGCCTTCACTGCGGAGGAGTTGGAGAAACTTGTGGATGGGGTCCTCCCCCAGTATGCGCTACTCTACGGTCCTCCAGACCAACAGGTAAGTACACTGGGACCATGCTTAGTGGGCAATGCCTGGGTTGAGTCGGGTGAATGAAAGATGGTGGGGAGGGGAGCGATTGAGGCATGCATCAAACGACAGATGAGAGCATGTGCCACATGGCAAGGGTGGGGATGGGGGGCCACTCACATCGAGCATGCAGAAGGTGATGACAATTTTTCTCTCCCTGTACATGTCACATAGGTCAGCGCCCACCAGAAAGTCGCGATTTGGCTTGCCATCGCCAAGGACGTCCGGACCCTGGGGATCCACAACAGACGGGGCACCCACTGCCGGAAGAGGTGGGACGACATCCGACGCGGGAGCAGGAAGACGGCGGAGGCTCTGCTGGGGATGGCCTCCCAACGTAGGAGGGGTGCCAGTCGTCAATTGACCCCCCTGATGTCCCAGATCCTGGCGGTGGCCTACCCCGATTTGGATGGGCGCGTGAGGACATCACAGCAGACACAAGGGGGTGAGTACAAATACATTCTGCTGATTTTGCGCGCAGTGGAGGTGTCTGGGTGGGGGAGGAGGGCTGTGGGTATCCCTAGGCCAGGGCGATTTCTGTAGGCTAGGCCCCTCCGTAAGGCATGGCCCTGTGCCCCCCCCCCCACCTCTGTAGGGTGCCAAGTACAGGTATCCATGGCCCTGTGTCATCTATGTGTGCAGTTGTCGTCCATAGGCTTGTAGGCCATGTCCCACGGATTGCGTAGTGGACCCCAAGTGCCCGGCGTAGTGCAGGGGGCTTCTGTGTCTGTCTTGTCCGCCAACGGTAGCGGTAATCCATGCACTCAACATGTCTTTATTTCTCCTCCCCCCCTTTTTTGTGGTCTTCCTGTTCATGTGTGCATTAGCATCATCCGGCGGAGGAGAAGTGGCATCGGAGCACGAGGGAGCTGCATCTCACCTGGCCATGGTGGGCCATGCAACAGAATCGGATTTCACCAGTGAGACGGAGGGCGAGGGGAGCTCCACAGCGGGGACTCGTGCTGATGTCAGTGACAGCGACTCGTCCTCTGAAGGGAGCTCCCTTGTGGTGGCGGCAACATCCGTGCCCCCCGCAACAACAGGTACAGCCGCCACCCAGCGCACCAACACCGCCCTCCCAGCAGCCCCTCAGCGTTTGCCCCGTGCCCGCTCACCCAGGAAGGTGGGCATCTCCTCCGCCCCAGGCACCTCAGGCCCTGCCCCTGTCGCCCCTGCTGCCCTCAGTGAGGAGGTCATTGACCTCCTAAGGACTATCATTGTTGGGCAGTCTACCCTTTTGAATGCCATCCAGGGTGTACAAAGAGAGGTGCATCAGAGTAATGCATACCTGGAGGGCTTTCATTCGGGTCAGGCTGCCCATCAGCGATCGTTCAACGCTCTGGCCTCAGCAGTGACGGCAGCAATTGTCCCTGTCTCTAGCCTCCCCCCTCCAACTTCCTCCACCCAGACCCAATCCCCTTACCTCTGCCTATCCCAGACACACCTACAGACCAGCCTGCACACACCTCAACACCCAAGAGAAGCTCATCCAGACATAAGCACCACACATCACACAAGCATTCACACAAGCAACATCCACATGCAGACATACCAACAACCACTGCCTCCACTGTGTCCCCCTGCTCCTCGTCTCCCTCCTCCCTCCCTGTGACGTCTCCACTCACACTTGCATGCACAACATCTTCAGCCACTACGTCCATCACCAGCACACCCACCAGAACACTCCGCACACGTGCAGTCACCACCCCCACTACCATTTACACGTCCCCTGTGTCCTCTCCAAGTGTGTCTGTCACCCCCTCCTCCAAACTACACAAACGCAGGCAGCCACCCACCCAACAGCCATCCACCTCACGACAGCCTCCAGCCCAAGCACCTGCACCCAAAGACACCAGACTTCACACTCCTACAACCACATCCTCTTCCTCCACTCCCATACCCACTACACCTACCCGTCCCTCTCTTTCCAAATTGCTTTTCCTTTCCAAACTTGACCTCTTTCCTACAACTCCCCCACCCCGTCCATCTCATAAGACTCCAATCAGCACCTCAGCCACCACAAAACCGGGACCAGTGAAGACTGTTGTCCATGGACTGTGGAGTCCCCCACCCTCAAGGGCATCCAGTTCAGCTAGGAGCCAAGGCACGGCCAGCCCAAAACCGGAAAAGCATCCTAAGATTGCCAGTGCCCGGCGCGAGCGACCAAAGACCCCAGGGACCAAAATCCCTACATTGGCTCCGTCAGGAAGTCAGGTGCCACCTGGCACACCGCCAAAGGTGGGAAAGGGCCATAAGCGTGCAGGGAAGGGTGGCAAGGGCAGCACGCCCGACAAGTCCGGCAGCAGGCCAGCTGTCCAGGAGGGCCCCACCAGCCCCATCCCAGCTGTGCAGGAGGACACACACAGGCCCGGTACTGCAGCCCAAGAGGGCCCCGCCAGCCACAGCCCAGCTGCCCAGGAGGGCCCCGCCAGACACAGCCCCGCTGGGCAATGAAGGACCGCCAGCCACAGCCCAGCTGGGCAATGAAGGAGCGCCAGCCACAGCCCAGCTGGGCAATGAAGGAGCGCCAACTCAAGCACCGCTGAACATGGCAAGGACTGCCAAGGCAAGCACCGCTGAACAGGGCAAGGACCGCTGAACATGGCAAGGACCGCCAAGGCAAGCACCGCTGAACATGGCAAGGACTGCCAAGGCAAGCACCGCTGAACAGGGCAAGGACCGCTGAACATGGCAAGGACCGCCAAGGCAAGCACCGCTGAACATGGCAAGGACCGCCAAGGCAAGCACCGCTGAACAGGGCAAGCACCGATGAACAGGGCAAGGACCGCTGAACAGGGCAAGGACCGCCAAGGCAAGCACCGCTGAACATGGCAAGGACCGCCAAGGCAAGCACCGCTGAACATGGCAAGGACCGCCAAGGCAAGCACCGCTGAACATGGCAAGGACCGCCAAGGCAAGCACCGCTGAACAGGGCAAGCACTGCTGAACAGGGCAAGGACCGCTGAACAGGGCAAGCACCGCTGCACTGGGCCCTTCATCTCAAGCACCGCTCCGCTGGGCACCGCCGTTTCAAGCACCGCTGAACTGGGCCCTTCATCTCAAGCACTGCTCCGCTGGGCCCTTCATCTCAAGCACCGCTGCACTGGGCCCTTCATCTCAAGCACCGCTCCGCTGGGCACCGCCGTCTCAAGAACCGCTGAACTGGGCCCTTCATCTCAAGCACCGCTGCACTGGGCCCTTCATCTCAAGCATCGCTCCGCTGGGCACCGCCGTCTCAAGCACCGCTGCACTGGGCACCGCCGTCTCAAGAACCGCTGAACTGGGCCCTTCATCTCAAGCACCGCTGCACTGGGCCCTTCATCTCAAGCACCGCTGCACTGGGCCCTTCATCTCAAGCACCGCTCCGCTGGGCACCGCTGTCTCAAGCACCGCTCCGCTGGGCACCGCCGTCTCAAGAACCGCTGAACTGGGCCCTTCATCTCAAGCACCGCTGGCCCATTGGCGGAAGGGGCAGGCCCGCATCTGTGTCGGGCAGGGCTGCACAAAGCACTCTGGGCACTAGTCCCCCTCCAGTACCAGTGGAGACTGTTATCCACTTGAGAGACTGTGGCTTTGCACTCCCCAGGATGGCACAGTGGGCAAGCCACCCACTGTAGAGACTTCGGAGACTGTGGCTTTGCACTTCCCAGGATTGAACAGTGGGCAACCCACCCACTGTAGAGACTTGAGAGACTGTGGCTTTGCACTCCCCAGGATGGCACAGTGGGCAACACACCCACTGTAGAGACTTGTGAGACTGGCTTTGCACTCCCCAGGATTAAACAGTGGGCAAACCACCCACTGTAGAGACTTGAGAGACTGTGGCTTTGCACTCCCCAGGATGGCACAGTGGGCAACACACCCACTGTAGAGACTTGTGAGACCGTGGCTTTGCACTCCCCAGGATTGAACAGTGGGCAAACCACCCACTGTAGAGACTTGAGAGACTGTGGCTTTGCACTCCCCAGGATGGCACAGTGACCATGGAGGCCCCTCGTGGATCTGGCGTCGTGGACTCATCTGGCTGAGGTGCCCCCCCCTTCCCTTCCCCCTGAGGTGCCTGTAGTTTTCCTATCTGATGCCCCTGCAGTGTTCTCTCCGTTGGAGGCAGGTATCCTGTGTGGGCTTTGCCCATGTGTTTTGGCCCAGTGGCCCACAAACAATGGCTGATGGACATATCGGACTGGACAATTTATGTATATAAAGTTATAGATGTGTGATATATTTTATACTCAGTCTTACAATATAATTCTATATTTATAATCATTTCCTTTTGCCTTTGCATTCTTCCGGTGGGTTTGGGGGTGTAACTGTGATGTGTTGCTATGCATTGATGTGTGTGTTGTAGTGGTTGAGGGTGAGGGTGGGTGTGTCGCATATGTGTGTCCCCGTAAGTTTTTGCCTCCCCCTCCCCTGTGTCGTAGGTGCAGTACTCACCGTTGTCTTCTGCGCCGGCGTTCGTGCTCCTGGTAGAGGAGCAGGAAGACAATGGCTGGTAGGATGTGTAGTTCGGGTTCCATGCTGTCCAGATTCCTCGTGGGGTGTATGGAGGTGAGCGTTTTCCGTTTTAAATGGCTGTTTCCGCCGTGTTTTTATCGGCGGGGCTACCGCCCCGGAAAAGGTGGCGGATTGGTGGGTTGTGATAGGGTGGGCGGTACATTGTCTCCCGCCTGTCTGTTGGCGGTGACCGCCGCGCTGTTTGTTTGTCCCGCCGTGACGGGCGGTGTGTTAAAGTGGCGGTCTCTGTTGGCGGTTTCCGCCAGGGTCGGAATTGCATTTTTTTTACCGCCAGCCTGTTGGCGGTTTAACCGCCGCTTTAACACCGACCGCCAGGGTCGGAATGACCCCCTTAGTTTGCTTTTGCTTGCACCAAGCAAAAGCAAACAGCTATGTCCCGGGGGTAGACATAGAAGGAGCCAACCTTGGGTGGTGGTGGTCCCCAGGGCCATCATTTGTTCCTCGAGGGGGACCGCACAGCCCCCTCCAAATGTGAATTTAGCCCTGGGGAGGTGGTGGCCCCCAGGGCTGTGGGGTCTGAAACAGACCCCCTTTCTTTTTAATTCATGTCTGCCCTGCATCAAAATAGAAGGAAGCCCCATGGAGGTGGTGGGCCCCGGGGCTGCGGGTGGGCCGTGTGGGCCCCCGAATTGAAATACAATCAAGGCCAAGGGAGGTGGCCTTATTTTTTACTTAGCCCCCAGGACCTGGCCCACCAGGGGGCTTTAAAAACACACAAGTGCAGGAGACCCTGCTTGTTTTTTGGAGCTGTGTTTTTTGCCGCAAATACGTGAATTTTGTGACTTCAGGGCAACTTTTTTGACCCCCCTTTTTCTCAGCCCCTGCATGATGGATCATCCCCCAAACTTTCTGTGAACAACAAGAATCAGTAGCACACTTTTTGGGGAAAATTTTGTGAAGATTCTTTAAACGATGCCAAATATATCAGCAAGTAAAAAAAAAAGGTTTAACATAGTCCTAACTATAACTACCCAGTGGCAACCGCCACTAGGATATAAATTTATATATATGCACTAAAAAACAAAGATTACAGGGACATATAGAATTTTTAAAAAAAATGAAATTCACTGGAGAAACCAAAGGTTACAGGGACGTTATACTTAGGTTCAAAGGTCCAGCTGAATCAGTGGCTCCAAGCAGCAAGGAGTTGGGCAGCCAAATGATCCAATCCCACTGAAAGGTGTCTTCACAGCAGATGTGAAACATGAGAAGACTGCATCAACAAAGCTCTTCATCACTGACACCAGGGACAACACCCTCCTCAGTTACACCGTGGCAGAGTCGGTAAAGATATGGGTGTTTACCAATCAGAGATGTCAAAAACATTGTGAAGGGCGTATAAAAGGTTTAGGAGGGTTCCTAAAACCAAGGGGCACATTTATAATGCCCTAGCGCTACCTTGCGCCACATTAACGTCATTATTTTTTACGTTAATGTGGCCCAAAGAGGCCAAAGTCCCACGTCGTATTTACAGGGTGGCATAATGCATGCATTGTGCCACTCTGTAACCCTTTACGCTACATTATTCCTACATTATTCCTGCGCCAGGCATAATGTATGCAAAGGGGGCGTCCCCCGTTAGGGGAGCCCAAAAAATGTAAGGAAATCTATGAGATTTCCTTGCGCCATTTTTTACGGCACTTTTAACGCCTGCTCAAGAGCAGGCATTAAAAGGGGGCTTCCAATCTTTAGAATGGGGCCCTACGTACTCTGCAGGAGTAGCACCAATATTTTGGCACTACTCCTGCAGAGTATCAATAGCATGTTGAGAAATGACATTATTGCCCCCTACCCTATGCCATGGTGCACCACATTTTAAATAAGGCGCACACCTGGTGGCGGTAGGGGGGTGCTAAGGGGTGCAGGGAAAGTGGCTCTGCACTCGGTGCAGTGCCACTTTCCATAAATCTGCCCCCAAATGAGTAAAACTGCACATTGATAAGTTGGTGAAATACACAGCGCTCTGACACCATCAAATTATGTTTCATCTGAGAACTGCAGTGGAGGTCAAGGTTAGGAAGCTAGAAGACCTTTGTTCAATCAAAAAGTAGTGAGCCTACTCCTTGGGGCTCCCTCATGGTAGTGACACACAAAGCAAAACAACCAGGACCTATGCAAATCCACATAGACATGTGCCTACCTAACATGACTAGTAAAAGAAAGAGGCACAGCCTGCCAACCAGTGATGATCTACTCCATGACCTGAATCGGGCCAGTTTGAGTTTGAGGACATCTTCCACCCCTAAAGTGTTCCAGAACTTGATCAGTGAGACACTAATAGGCTGCCTAGAGTGTTAAATGTGAGTGGCGATATTCTTACATATGCTCAGACTGTCCAAGAACACATCACGCAGCTCACAGCATGGCTAAGAAGGCTAGCTGAGTGGAGGCTTATATCACACCAAGGGGGTTATTACAACTTTGGAGGAGGTGTTAATCCGTCCCAAAAGTGACGGTAAAGTGACGGATATACCACCAGCCGTATTACGAGTTCCATAGGATATAATGGACTCGTAATACGGCTGGTGGTATATCCGTCACTTTACCGTCACTTTTGGGACAGATTAACACCTCCTCCAAAGTTGTAATAACCCCCCAACAAAAGTATACATTCCTCACTGACAGGGTGGAGTTCTACTGATACATATTATCAGGCGATTGCGAGAGTGTAGATCCTCAGAAGCCAAAAGACATTTGAGAGGACAAAGGACCATCCAACATGATAGACATAATGAGTTTCTTGTGAATGACCACATATTTTGCCTTTTTCTTTATCCAAACAGCCACTCTGATAGAGCCACTAAGATCCTTTACAAAAAATTGAGTACCCTACCATTGGGGAGAGCCTAGCAGGTAGAATTCCAGGAGGTGAAAGCAGCATTGCTGAGCAATATCATGATGAGGAATTTTGATCCTCAGAGGTCCACATGCCTAATGGTTGATGCTAGCCCTGTGGGTCTGGGCACAGTACGGCTGCAAAAAGTGAGTGAATATACATGGGGCCCTGTAGCATTTGGAAGTTGTGCATTGTATGAGGCAGAGCAGTGTTATTCACAAATTAAAAGAGAGGCTCTGGCCATTAGGTAACATGTATGAGCAGGATTTCAAAGTGATCATAAGCCACTAGTTCCTCTGTTTGTTGGGACATCATATGTGGCTCCCCTCAGAATTACAAAATATAGGTACTGCAGCTGCAAAGATACAATTTTGCAGGTAGATTCCAGCAGGGGAGTACCAACCCAGGATAATTTATTTCTTGGCATCCAGGTCTAAGGTTATCGAACCCAACTGAAGATACTGAAAATAATATTAACTTAATTATGGTCCTAAGCTTCCCAAATGCTCTATCCCAGCAGGAGGTAGCAGCTCCATCTCTGGAAGATAAGCATCTACAGCTTGCCCAGGGTGCTGCCACAATAAACATAGGGGGTTATTACAACTTTGGAGGAGGTGTTAATCTGTCCCAAAAGTGACGGATATACCACCACCCGTATTACGAGTTCCATAGGATATAATGGACTCGTAATACGGCTGGTGGTATATCCGTCACTTTACTGTCACTTTTGGGACAGATTAACACCTCCTCCAAAGTTGTAATAACCCCCAATGTGCAAAGTCTGTTGGCCAGACGAATGGACGAGACACAGTCCGCAGATAGGACAGGTTGGCACTGTGGAGGGCCCGCCACAAATTGAGTGTTGCAGACCATGAGGTTGTGCTGAGGGGATTCTGCAGTCTTATTCCTAGGGTCCTCCATGCCGGGGTCAATCCGCTGGACCATCAATACATTGTAAATGCCAAAGCCTGAATGAGGAAGAAGCTGTGGTAGGTCGCCTTGGACCAACATGTGGAGCAGATGGTCAGAACATGTCTGCTGTGCCAAACCACTGGAAGTTTGGAATTACCAATGGCCACTGAAGAACCCTACTCAAGGACTTAGGAGAATGTAAGCACAGATTTCTGCATGTTTCCCAATGGAAACAAGCTCAAAGTTCCCTGTGGCTGTAATAGTTGAATCAACATCTGTTGAGAAAGTACACCCCTAGATGGAAAAGGTTTTTACTACTATTGGTGTCCCTAACCAGTTGAAGGTGGACAATTGATAGCCCTTTCTGGGCAGGGAATTCTGCAAAGTCTAGGCTGGATTTGGGACAAATCACTGAAAGATCATGCCTCTCATGCCAAGGGCGAACAGGGAGGTGAAACACTTCATGCTCACTATTAATAAGACCGTGTCAATTGGAGTTTAGCAACAGCTAAATGTGGAGGCTGTGATCCATTAGTTTCTGCGAGTGTACTTCCTAACCCCAGATAGTACCACCAGGTGCCTCCAGCAGTCCTTGTTTTGGGTAATCTTTGGGAGACATGCTGCCCACGGATCCCTCATAGTTCAAGCCCCATCTGTGCATCAGAAGCCCAGCAAAGAAAGAGCAGCAATACCAGTTGAGGCAAGAAGCGGCCTACAAATCCTGCTCCAGAGTTGGGCAGACTTTGGGGGTCATTCTGACCCTGGCGGTCACCGACCGCCAGGGCCAACGACCGCGGAAGCACCGCCAACAGGCTGGCGGTGCTTCCTGGGCCATTCTGACCACGGCGGTAAAGCCGCGGTCAGAAAAGGGGAACCAGCGGTTTTCCGCCGGTTTACCCCTGGCCCAGGGAATCCTCCATGGCGGCGGTGCTTGCAGTGCCGCCATGGGGATTCCGACCCCCTTCCCGCCATCCTGGTCCTGGCGGTTTTTACCGCCAGGAACAGGATGGCGGGAACGGGTGTCCTGGGGCCCCCTAACAGGGCCCCATGAAGATTTTCAGTGCCTGCTTTGCAAACACTGAAAATCGCGACGGGTGCCACTGCACCCGTCGCACCCCAGCAACTCCGCCGGCTCCATTCGGAGCCGGCTTCATCGTTGCTGGGTCTTTCCCGCTGGGCCGGCGGGCGGCCTTTTGGCGGTCGCCCGCCGGCCCAGCGGGAAAGCCAGAATGACCGCGGTGCGGTCATTCGGCGGTTCCCGCCAGGCGGGCGGCGCACGGTTGGAATGACCGCCTTTGTCTTGATCAAGAAAAGGAATCCAGGAAGTAAGTCCCTTACTCCTGTTGAGGTCTAACCATAAAGAATTGATGACTTGAAGGGAAAAATAAGCATGACAATATGGTTTAAGACGATACCAAAGCATGGATCCCCCACACTGTCAGGAAAAAAGGAGCCAAAGCAGAAAAGGACAGAAAAAACTTAGAAGTGTTTGGATGGGACGGTTCCGAACAACCCTGAATAACCAAACCAGAGTCACACTTAAAGGTAATCTGGAATTTGAGAGAGCCATAGAAGAGGAACTGGGCCCTACAGATAATCAGAAGAACCTCTCTCACGTAGACTGCGGAAGGGGTCATTATACCACCATCAGTGAGATTACCAGATCACCACTCTATGCTTGTTTGCGGGGGGATGAACCTGTTCGGGATGTAAACTTTTGCTTGGTTGGAAACATTATTTGTCTGAGGGAGGTTAATAAGGGATGTAGTTTATGAGGCAAGAGAGGCACTGCTACATGATGAAGCACGCTCTCTGGTGTTCGGGTGTTGTCACAAGAGCCAAAAAATGGGACTGCTCGTCACACGGGCCAACAGTTGTGGCCCAACCCAAATGTATGGTGTGGTTCCTCGCACTGCTGCTCCCTACTGTTGAGACCTGGGACAACATACTACACTGATCATGCCCTGTATGTGATAATTTGATTTTAATGAGTATATCCCCAGTTGATCCTCATCAGCCTGTGCTCCTCAAAGACATGAGTGATAGAGGGATTCCACACATACAGCTCACTGAGTAGAACACCACAGCTGCTGCAACATTGAGAGAAGTGGGCAGTGCCTAATTTGTGCCAGTGTTTTTTCGTGCTCGGCACCAGCGCTTATTTCTAAATACCAGCACTTATTCTGAGACTTCACCACATGGTGACGCTCTGTGTATATTCTTCAACTGGTTGTGTCATTGAAGTGTTTATGTGAAAATGATAAACCTAGCACATAGGTAATAATGGTACTGGTATTCTGCAGCAGGGGAAGGGCTGTTGGTGGTTTGAAAAGTGCCTTGTTCCCTGGATCTGAGGGGCATATTTACAAGTCCTAGTGCCATCTTGTGCTGCCATAGTATTATTGTTTTATACGCAAAGGCAGCGCAAAGGTGGCTTCCCCCCCTGCCGTATTTACAAAGTGGCACAATGCTTGCATTGCGCCACTTTGCAACCCCTTGGGCCACATTATGCCTGCATCAGGCATAATGTATGCAAGGAGTGTTCCAATGCAGGGAGGCCCGTAAAAATGGCCGAGTGAAATGTACAACATTTCACTGGACCACTTTTTCCATCATTTTTAACCCCTGCTCAGAGCAGGCAAATGACCCACCCCTTTTTTATCAATGGGCCTCCCTGTGCTTTGCTGCATTAGTGTCAACATTTTTTACCCTAGTGCAGCAAAGCGCCACAATAGTGTCAAAAATGTTGACGCTATTGTCCTAATGACTGCCATGGTGTGCCGTATTGTAAGTACTGTGCAGCCATAGTGTCCTTAGGTGGGGCTGGGGTGACGCAAAATATGTTGCGTATCGGGATCGATGCACCACTTTCTTGTAAATATGCCCCTTAATTTTTTACAAATTAAGCAGTGGAAGTGGAACACAGGCGGCAGTCATTAGGGTAATAATTAAGAACTACTTTCTTTCCGGAGCATAGGGAGCGGGAACAGAGTTAATAACTATGTGAAATGAGTAATGAAGAGGGATGCTAACTTCCCTTTAGTAGAAGCAGTGGAAATAGGCAGTGTGATATATGCTTTTATTAAAAATGCATGTATGGGGATTTATACAGTGCACCCAGCTATAAAGCAACAGAGCACTGCTGCTGTTATAGGGAAAAAATAGCACAAAGCTGAAAACCAATTAAATCACCGAAAGCCGCAAGAGCGAATACAGACATAAAGAGTTTTAAAATGATGCTAAAAGAGCCGAATTGCCATTCTCCAACTCTGGCACTTCCGTAGTAGTCTCCAGGCTAGGGGACTGCTTCTACAGCAGGTAGACTGCCATGACGCAACAATGTTCCCATGCACCCATTCAGGGAGGTGCTGGTGTGAACATTTTTCCCAGGGCTAATGATTTCCAGTCCGACCCTGGTTGCTGACATAATACTGAGGACATAGAGGAAGGCAGGTTCTGTGCTGTTTTGATCTGTTTTGTATCAGGGAGGTAGACGAATAAATAGTGATTTTATTATTCACGATCAACGTTGTTCGAGTCTACTGGATGAAGTTCATTTTGTTTAGTTGTTATCACACCGTCATTTACTTTTTTATGAATTAAATACAATTGTTCTCATGATATTGTAACTCGGTACTACATTATTGTTAGGAGTGCTTCCCCGTATAATGTATTTATTATTACCCGTTATTAAGGGGGTTCATTAGCAGCAGAATCGCAGGGTTTGAGTTGAAAAAATAGCAAACATTTATCTGCCTAGCTTTAATAACTGTAAAAAAAAAATAGAAAGGGGGTCTGTTTTGAACCCCCTGCAGCCCCCTAAGACCACCACCTCCCTGGGGCTATGCTAGTTGTAGGGGGGCCACAAGGCCCCCCTTGAGGAGTCACTGATTGCCCTGGGGACCACCATCCCCCAGGGCCGGCTCCTGCTATGTCCTGAGGGTGGTCATAGCAGGAGCCGGCCATAGCTGTTTGCTGTGGCTTGACTTCAGCTTTACAGCTGCTGCCAAGCCACAGCAAGCACTCTGCTCCTATGAAGGGAGAGCAATCAAACAGCTCTCCCTTCATCGAAGCAAAGGTTTCCTCTGTCTGCCTGCCGGTGGAGATGTGGGCATACACTCAGAGGAAACTCCTCTCTCAGAGAGGGAGCTGCTTAGAGCTCCCTCTCTGTGACAGCAATGTTGGCTCCCACAAGAGGCGGGAGTCAGCTTGGGCCGTGGGGCCTTCAGGCTCCTCCCATGGTCCCCAAATTGAGACTGGGTGGCCACTTGGCCAGGCCCTGGGTAATGGGGCCCCCGGGGCCAAGATCAGTCTTGGGGAGGGGAGGCACCCAAAAAATAAATAATTAGGCCACGCCCCTGGAGGTGGGATTTTAGGGGCCAAAGTCAGCCTTGGGAAGAGGGCTGCATGGCCCCCCTCCCCCCAAAAAAGTTAAATGTTTAGGCCATGCTCCGGGGATGGGGTCCCTGGAGTGAGATCGGTCTGGAGAGGGTGGCCTTGCACCCCTACCCTCCCCCCTAAAGAAATTAAATGTTTAGGCCGGGCCCCTGGGGACCATATCCCTGGGGCCGAGATCAGCCTGGGGGGCACGCAGCCCCCATCCCACAAAAAATGAAAATATGTATGATGGGCCCTGAGGGATCGCCCCCCCCCCCGGCCAATATCAGCCTGAGAGGGGGGGATATGCAGGGTTGGGTTGTTATAGGGGTTGGCTGCAGGGTCTGGCTGCAGGCTAGCCCTGCGGCCAACTCCAGCCTTGCATGGCCGGAGGCCAGGCGCGTTGGTGGTTGGATAAACGTATAATAATAAAAATTACAATACATTAAAAAAAACATAGAAATTCACTGAAAAAAAAGGTTACAGGGACAATATAGTTAGGAAATAGAATTAAAAAAACATAGACATCCACTTAAAAAGCCAAAGGTTACAGGGATGATATAGTAAGGCTCACATTTTAAACATACCAAACCATAGAAATGCACCAGTTATAGAGTTATCTCAAGTTACTACAACTCGTTCCCTAAGGTAACTATAGTACACGACCTCGACACGCACTGCTAATTCGCCCACAAATTATGGCAGCTATGACATCTTTGCAGCGGCAGCTCCTCCGCTACGGCAGAGGAGCGTCACCCCCTGCCTGGAGCATCCGTTGCATCCCTTTAACAACAAAACAATAATAAACTATGTTTATTATCATTTCATTGTTAAAGGGGCGGGCATTAGGGATGACGGGGATGAGAGGGAGTGCAGCACTCCCCCTCAGTGCACATGTATGTTTGGCCGGCCGTCTCGGGCCGGCCAAACACACATGCGCACTGTGCTCTCTCCAACCCGGCACTGTGTTGCCGGGTTTGAGAGAGTAAGCACAGGCTCCCAGTTTGCCTAGGAGTGCCCAGCCAGGACACTCCAGCCAATCCTAATGCTGCGTTCATGCAGGGTCAGGATTGGCCGCAGGGCAGGCTGGGAGCCTGTGCCTCCTTTGACAAGGAAGAAGCAGAGGCGGCACAGTGCAGCAGCGAGGCTTCCCACCCCTTCACCGTGCAGGGAGCTGCGACTGCATCTTTGATAACATCATTGATAATATCAATGTAACATTTGCAGTAACTTTTTTGACAAAAAAAATGTGCACGGCGGGGGCACGAGTTATAGTTACGTTAGGGCAGTGATTCTCAACCTGTAGCCTGGTGACCCTTAGGGGTCTCCTCAGGGGTTCTGCGACTAATTAAATAATATCAACAGATTAGGTCCCCAACTTTCAGTAATGACTCAGCGCGGGCGCCCCGGATTCCAATAAAGAGTCAGTGGGGGGCCACGGGCTCCAGTAATGACAAAGTGGGGGTCCACAGAAGTCAAAAGGTTGGGAACCACTGCCTTAGGGCATTTCTAGAGATGCTAATGTCTTACTGTGGGAAATCTGGGCTCCAACTCATAGCTTCTCTTTTAGCTCTCATTTGGGTTGTTGGTCTCTGAACCTCCTCAGCCACCCAGCCCTGAAAGAATATTCTATTATCTTACCTTCACACTTTCCATTTAGAAAGGCTCTAAATCAGTGGTTCCCAACCTTTAGACTTCTGTGGACCCCCACTTTATCATTACTGGAACCCAGGGGACCCCCACTGAATCATTATTGGAATCCAGAGACACCCAATTAGTATTACTAAAAGCTGTGGACCTAATGTGTTACAATTATTTAATTTTCTAAGCAATCGCAGACCCCCTGAAGAGGGTTCGCAGACCTCCAGGGTTTCCTGGACCACAGGTTGAGAACCACTGTTCTAAATTAAAAATTCATCTATTACGTCTTAACTCCTAGACAGCGCATGTACTGTTTGTTGAAAGACATATTCTGGGATAACTAAGAACATACTGGACCTTGGACCCAGCCCATTGCTTACCATTGGTTGGCATTCCTGTCTCCCTCATTTGCCTGCTTTTTATTCACATCCCACCTTGTCAGCCATGCATTTGTCCTTCTCATAGAACATTGCTTCTTTACCATCACTTTTCATGGGCTGGATTCTATGATTCCACAGGATACTTTTCAGGCAGTAACGTTTTCTTTACAGCTAGGCACCGCATGAAAGTGCATGCGTTTTCGAGCTGTCTCCGTCTTACTTCTCTCCATGTTGCTCTCTACAATATGTGTGCTCCTCTCCCACCTCCGTCCACTATGTGTTCACCCTTGTCTACTTCCCCCATTGCTTTCGTGCCCCACTGCCGCTCCCCCCTCTCTTTTCCCGTTAATTCTCCTCCCCACACAGCCCTCTGTTTTGCATCCCCCTGCTTGCTCCACGTTGCCCCCTCGGACTTTGCTTCGCCTCTCCCCAGCACACTCTCTGTGTTGCTTCGCCCGCCCTCTCCCCCCATAGTTGCTTCTGCCAGTGTTACTTCCCTCCTAATTTTCTTGAAAAAAAACGCGTCTGTGAATTTTTCTTTTCAGTTACTGATCCAACTCAGATCGGTAACTTAAGAGAAAAAATGTGCGTGCATCGGTTTGTAGATGTGCGTGGTGCAGATGGCAGCGCCAAAGGTTTTTTTTAATTCTTTGACCATACTGTGAAGCCTCAGGTATGCTGTGCAACAGGCTAAAAACACCTAGCAAAGCAATAGGTCCCAAATGTCCACAATATTGTCTTTGCCAATGCTTGTTCTATTAGGTTTCCTTCTACTTTGCCGGGTTTTATTTACTGCTTGGTCCTACTGTCTTATTGTTCCAAAACGCCAATATGCCTACTTTTGTGAATCTAATAAATGTAAACGAAATAAAATAACATTAGAAAGATTTTGAGCTGGTTTAAAAGCCTAAATAGAGCCAAACGTTGCTGTTTCGGGTTAATTTAATAGTCTAAATTTAGACCATGCACATTTGAGGTAAAGTGATTGATAAGCTCACTTGTGTAGTGGACACAAAGCTGCAAAGTAACAGACATATGCACTGTGAAATAAGGGGGGAACAATTTACGTAGCAAAGGCGAGTGACTGTTCAGTAAAGCCCTACATTCTAAATGTCGCATTCTTCTTGAGAATCAGGCGTGTCCGAAAATTTTGCGAGATTCCGGTCAGCAAACACAGAGCCTCTGGCGCCATCTACTGGTAGAAGGCTCCAGATGCTCTTTGGTAGAGCCATCGTCCTTAATAAACTGCAGGTTGCTTTAAATCTATAAATTAATATTGCAGCAATCAGCATAATTGTGGGGTTTGGGGAATAATGATCCATCTAACTGTCCTTCTGAAAATGGATGAAAACTGTATTCAGCAGAAACTTGTTGACAGTGTTCAGGTTCCGTCTTAACGCATAACCGGTGTGTTTTTTGCTGGCTTTGCTCTTTCAGCTGAATTAAATCAAAGCCAGTGTGACAGGCGTCTGTGCAATTATGCACTTTTTAAACATTACACAGAGAAATAAGAACAGTGAAAATGAGGCCCGGGCTAGCTCCTTTGTTTTTTGGGACATGCAGGCCTGCTTACCTCCTTGATGCAGCTGTATTCTTTACTGGTCGGCAGATCTGGGGGTGTTTTCTCCTACTGTACAGGAGAAGGAAAGTCTTGAGCTTGTGGTAGCTTGATAAGATACTTTTTATATAAATGTTATTGTTGACGATGTATAGTTTTTAATCAGTCATTTAGTGTTGATTTGATGGATTTTTATACCACTCGGTTTAAAGCATCTCTTTTGATTTGATTTTAATGTAGTGAAGATGAGGAGTGTTTTTTTGTAAAGGAGACCGTTATTGAGTTCAAATACTATAAGGAGAGAATGGTTGGTGCCAAGATTTCAGGTGGGGAGGGCCGAGGCAGAGTGTTCAGGGTTTGGCTTCCTTTTTAGGATCTGTCTGGCCCTGAGGTTATGTGGGAAGGTCTTTTTTCACCAGAGAGCCTAGTAGTGGTGGCAAAGGTTTTCCAGATGTCTCCGTCTTGAATGATGATGGAAGGTCATATTGAAGGGATGAAGCCATCAGGGAGATGACTAATTTCGCCAGATCTTCTGCTGAGAGAGTGTGAAGGTTAACCAGCTAGGTGAGTTGCTAGGTTTTATAGTTCCAAAATTGTTTGGGAATTTCTCGTTTTTGGAGCCAGCTAACAGACATCGGTGCATCGAAGACTAAGAATAGGACAGAGGGAAGACATATTAAGGTGAAGGCCACGATTATCAGGACAGCCATGCGCATGAAAAAAATGTGTGTTTCTAAAGAACTCCTAAAAGGAGGGCTCCTTTACCTAGTGATGTACTAGAATTGCCATTCAGGCCCTCATTACAACCCTGGCGGTTGGTGTTAAAGCGGTGGTAATACCGGCAACAGGCCGGCGGTAAAAAAATGGGATCACAACCACGGCAGAAACCGCCAACACAGCCAGCCACTTTAACACTCCGACTGCCACTGCGGTAGCAACAAACACCGCAGCGGTCACTGCCAACAGCCGGGCGGAAGACAATGTACTGCCCACCACATCACAACCCGCCTATCCGCCAGCTTTACCAGGGCGGAACCAACACCATCAAAAGCACGGCAGAAACAGGAATTAGAAGGGAAAACGCTCACCTCTCGACACTCAACGAAGAACCAGGACGCCATGGAGCCCAAGCTACAGTCCTGTCCAGGCTGGTCTACCTCCTCATCTGCCAGGAATAAGAAAGGCGGCGGCGACGACCACAGTGAGTGCTACATCTACTACATAGGGGAGAGGAGGAGGAAAAAGAGAGTGACACACACACGCAACACCCCCACCCACACCCCCAACACCACACACACAAACACATGCAGCAACATTACACTTACACCCCGTAACCCCCTGGAAGTACGCAAGGACAAAAAGAATTGAGTTAAACCATTGATATATTAGAAATAGGCAGATATACGTAACAATTTGAGAAACAGTATTTACAAAAATATACAATATGTACAATAAGGCTGTGCATTGTCCATGCAAAATGTCCGTGGGCCACAGGGCCAAAAATCATGGGCCAAGCCCACACTTGACTCCTGCCTCAATACGGAGGGAACAGTGCAGGGGCATCAGGTCGTAAACACACAGGCACCTCAGGGGGCCAGGAAAGGGGGGGGCACATCAGCCGGAAGATGGAAGAACGCCACTGCTCCTCGAGGGGGCTCCATGCCCACAGCGATGTCCTGGGGAGTGCAAAGCCACAGTCTCTCAAGTAGGTGGTTTGCCCACTGCCTGGTCCTTGGGAGTGCAAAGCCACAGTCTCTCAAGTGGGTGGTTTGCCCACTGCTTGGTCCTGGGGAGTGGAAAGCCACAGCCTCTCTAGTGGATGTGTACTCCACTGGTTCTGGAGGGGGCCTTGTGCCCAGTGTGCTTCATCCTGAAAAGGAGGGGGTGAGTGGATGCCTTTCTCCACTGGTTCTGGAGGGGGCTTTGTGCCCAGTCTGCTTCATCCTTCCAAGGAGGGGGTGAGTGGATGCCTTTCTCCACTGTTTCTGGAGGGGGCTTGTGCCCAGTCTGCTTCATCTTGCCAAGGAGGGGGTGAGTGGATACCTTTCTCCACTGGTTCTGGAGGGGGCTTTGTGCCCAGTCTGCTTCATCCTTCCAAGGAGATGGTGAGTGGGTGCCTTTCTCCACTGGTTCTGGAGGGGGCCTTGTGCCCAGTCTGCTTCATCCTGCCAAGGATAGGGTGAGTGGATGCCTTTCTCCACTGGTTCTGGAGGGGGCTTTGTGCCTGTCTGCTTCATCCTGCCAAGGATTGGGTGAGTGGATGCCTTTCTCTACTGGTTCTGGAGGGGGCATTGTGCCCAGTGAAGAAACACTTGGGGTGGGCTGTTCACATTCCCTCACCTGGGTGTCTGAGGCACGAGATTTGCATGGATCAGGTGGCATGAAAGTCCTTGGAGGCAGGGCTAGACTCCATCCTGCGGCGGCAAAGGCTGCAAACTTGTGGTAGTGCCGGTGGTGGTGGGGGTACTGCCAGTGGTGGTAGGAGGCTCCAGCCCTTCTCCTGCAGCCTCAGATGGCTGCCCACTGGGGCTGCTGCTGCTGGTAGTGGCCCTACTGTCATTAGGGCAGGTGGCGGTGCTTGCAGAGGGGCCTGTGGCGGTGCTGGCGGCGGTGCATATGGCGGTGCAGGTGCCGGTGCTGCCAGTGGTGGAGGGAGGCTCGAGACCTTTTCCTGCAGCCTTGGACGGCTGCCCACTGGGGCTGCTGCTGCTGACAGTCATGGTGCTATCAGCGGGGCAGGTGGCGGTGCAGGTGGAGGTGCTTGCGGCGGTGCTTGTGTCAGAGCTGCTGGCGGTGCTGGCCACGGTGCAGGTGGAAGGGCTGGCGGTTGTACTGGTAGCTACCAGGACTTCACTAGCGGCCTCCAATGGCTGAAGTGCCTTGCCTGGTGTTTTCTGCCCCTTCCTCACCTTGGCAGATGTTGGTGTGACCTTGGCTCTGGCAGCTGGTCTTTTTGAGGAGACCTTGCTGGGTGCTGTGTGCTCCTTGCCCTTTCTGCATGCTGGCCCCTTCTTCACCTTAGCAGGTGGTGGAATGCTTTTGTCCTTGGCAGGGGTTGTTGGCACACTGGCTGGGCTGACGGGTGCCCCCTTTGAGCCTCTGTGAGTTGCAGGTGCCACAGCGGAAGGTGACTTGGTGGCTGAGGTGCTGGCCTGGGTTCTGGACACACTGGCCTGAGGGGAAGGACGGGGGAGGAGGGGTAGGGAAGAGGTCAATGTTTGCCAGGAAAAGCTTCTTAGACACACTGGGGCAGGAAGAGGGAGAGGGGTTGGGAGTGGAGGAAGAGGGAGTGGTTGTAGGAGGTGTCTGTCTGCTGAGTTTGGGTGCAGGTGCATGGGCTGGATGCTGTTGGGAGGTGGATGGCTGTTGGGTGGGTGGGTGATTGCATTTGTGTACTTTGGGAGGAGGGGTCACAGACACACTGGGAGAGAACACGGGACGTGTGCATAGTTGTGGGGGTGGTGACTGCTCGTAAGGGGTGTGTTGTGATGGGCGTGCTGGTGATGGAGGGAGTGGATGAAGATGTAGTGCATGCAGGTGTGAGTGGAGATGCCACTGGGAGGGAGGTGGACGAAGAGGAAGAGCGGGACACAGTGGAGGCAGTGGATGTTGGTGTGTCTGCATGGGTATGGTGCTTGTGTGAGTGCCTGTGAGATGAAGTGTGGTGCTTATGTTTGCCTGAGCCACTTTTGTTTGATGATTTGGGTGAATGCTGGTCTGAAGGTGTGCTTTGGATATGCTGGGGTTGAGGGCATTGGGTCTGGATAGAGGAAGTTGGAGGTGGGAGGCTGGACACAGGGACAAGGGCTGCCATCAGGAGGAGGCCGGAGCCTGAAATGATCTCTGTTGGGCAGCCACGCCAGAGTGAATGCCATCCAGGTATGCATTTGTTTGTTTAAAATGCCTCTCGATACCCTGGATGGCATTCAGTATGGTTGACTGCCCAACAGTGAGGGATCTCAGGAGGTCAATAGCCTTCTCACTGAGGGCAGCAGGGCTGACTGGGGCAGGGCCTGAGGTGCCTGGGGCGAAGGAGATGCCCACCCTCCTGGGTGAGCGAGCACGGGAAACACGCTGAGGGGCTGCTGGGAGGGCCGTGCTGGTACGGAGGTGGTGGCTGTACCTGTTGTTGGGGTGGCCACAGAAGTGTCCACCACCGCTAGGGAGCTTCCATCGGAGAAGGAGTCGCTATCTGTGGTCTCCCCTTCTGTCCCAGTCGTGGTGCTCCCCTCACCCTGTGTCCTACTGGTGGCCTCACCCTTGGTGGATTCAGCCTCCAGGCCCATGTGGGATGCAGCTCCCTCTGTCACCAGTGCCTCTGCTCCTCCACCAGATGATGCTAATGCACTAAGGGACAGGGTGACAAAACAAAAAGTGGGGGGGATGGACAGAGGATACACATGGTCAATGCCAGCAACACCACTACTGTTGGCGTACACAACACACAGGGAGCAGCCCTATGCACTAGGGCATGCACTACCAGTTAGTAAGATTGTCACCAGCTCATAGGGTACAATGCCTTACGCCATTAACTGCACTCCTGACACCCACAGGACCCTGCCCAGTAGGAGATGCCCACTAACACTATTAGGGTAGGAGTGCTTCAGAGCCTGCCCAACAAGGGACCTACCCTGACATCTTCGCCCTGGCCTAGGGGCACCCATAGCCCACATCCCCCACCCAGGTAACTCTTAACGCACTCAAAGTCTGGATTCAGAATCTGTACTCACCCCCATGTGGCTGCTGTGATGCCCTCAAGTGCCCATCCAACTCCGGATAGGCCACCTCCAGGATGCAGAACATCAGGGGGGTCATGGTGCGAGGGGCACCTCTTCCTCGTTGGGAACCAGCCCCAGCTGGGCCTCTGCCGTTTTCTTTGCCCAGCGACGCAGGTCCTCCCACCTTTTGCAGCAGGGGGTGCTCTGCCTGTCAAAGACCCCCAGGGTCCGCACCTCCTTGGCGATGGCACACCAAATACCCTTTTTTTGATGGGCGCTAACCTGCATGGAAAAGACAGCAGAAAAGGGAATTAGTTAACCGTCCGGACCGTCAGACTCATGGCCCATCAGATCCCTCCCATCCCCTGAGGCACATACATTGACCACCTTACATGCTGCACTCTGGCCAGGACGCCTCTGCCCCCCCAACATGTGGCTTACACACACAGCAATCCATACATTCATGGCCCACGCATCATTCTCACAGTGTACTCACCTGTTTGTCTGGAGGACCGTAGAGTAACGTGTACTGGTGGTAGGAGCCCATCCACCAGTTTCTCCAACTCCTCCACAGTGAAGGCACGGGCCCTTTCCCCAGACACATGAGCCATTGTCGCTTCCAGACACAGGTCACAGCAGCACTTGCAGTGTAGGTCCTCTCCTGTTGAAGGTCAGGTAGCAAGTGAGTGAACAGAGAGAAAATGGCGGTGACGTCTGCGGCGGTGCGTACCGTCACTGCCTGCGTACATCGCCATTGGCTCCTGGAACGCATAGGGGCCCAATGATAACCAATGTGAAGTTGCGCAGCGGTCATCGACCGCCTACCGCGACGGCGCACAACGCCAGCGGAATTACCTCATTTCCACTTGTCCCTCCTCACAGGTCAGGCAGCCACCATTTCAGGGGGGCACAGGCCATGGCACCTAACTGCGTCACAGCAGACATTGGCACAGAAACTGATTGTCGGATTCACATACTGGTCCTGTAAAGGAAGATATTCATCATGAGTGCAATAGATGTGTGAATATGATCCTCTGCTCACCACTTTCTTCCATAGGCTTCAACCGCTGAGTCTGAATATGAGATGGCGGCATCCTCTGGTGTACAGACCCCTGGTGGACATTGCGACAATGGAGGACAGACACATTATCATAACATACAGACTTGATCGTGCCCAGTTGGAGCCAGACCTGATGTCAGCTATCCACCAGTCCACAGGTATCCCCCCTCTAGTGCAGGTCCTGTCAGTGCTCCATTTCCTGGCAAGTGGTTCCTTTCAAACAACAGTGGCCATGGCATCAGGGATGTCTCAGCCAATGTTCTCCAACGTGTTGACCAGAGTGTTGTCTGCCCTGCTGAAACACATGCGCAGCTACATCGTATTCCCTCAGGTGGAGGATTTGGCCACAGAGAAAGCTGACTTTTATGCCCTGGGACATATCCCCAACATCATTGGTGCTATTGATGGTACACATGTGGCATTTGTCCCCACCGGAGAAATGAACAAGTGTTCGGGAATAGAAAAAGCTATCACTCTATGAATGTGCAGATGATTTGTTTGGCCGACCAGTACATCTCCCATGTGAATGCCAAATGCCCTGGCTCTGTGCATGATGCCTTTATCCTGAGGAATAGCAGCATCTCATATGTGATGACACAACTCCAGAGGCATCGGTGTGGCTAATACGTGAACCCAAGGTCCCCACACAGTATAAGTTGGTGTCTAGGTATGGAGTTGTCCCTAAGGGTTAGTATGTGTCTAACAGTTGTCCCTCGATATTTGCAGGTGACTCTGGTTACCCCAACCTTTCATGGCTACTGGCCTCAGTGAGGAATGCCAGGACAAGGGCAGAGGAACGTTTCAATGAGGCACATAGGCGTAGAAGGAGAATTATTGAAATGTTCCGGTGCCTGCATCTGACAGGTGCATCCCTGTACTACTCACCCAAGAAGGTGTGTCAGATCATCGTTGCATGTTGCATGTTGCACAACCTGGCATTGAGACGCCAGGTGCCTTTTCTGCAGGATGAGGCTGGAGATGGGCGTGTGGCAGCGGTGGAGCCTGTGGACAGTGAGGAAGAGGAGGCAGAGGAAGAATATGTTGACAACAGAAGCAACAATACTGCAGTACTTCCAGTGACACACAGGTAAGACACTATAACGTAACTTAACTTATCAGTTATCTGTTGGACATTGTACATGACAGCCTGATTTCCCTATGTCTATGGCCACTTACTGTACCCTTTGGCATCTCTATTTTCAGATCTCTGTGGCCTACTCTGGCTCCTGCTATGTGTAATGCTGCCCACCAAAGGTCATTTCAAAGTATGTATGACTGTACATTTGACTTGCAGTGCTTTGATTATGTAGAAGTAATACATATTTGAATCATATGACAGATATCAGATTAGTATTTGTTCCAAGGGTGTTTATTTACA
The DNA here is from genome assembly GCF_031143425.1 of Pleurodeles waltl. Lineage (NCBI taxonomy): Eukaryota > Metazoa > Chordata > Amphibia > Caudata > Salamandridae > Pleurodeles > Pleurodeles waltl. Next base: position 1,391,662,414 of record NC_090440.1, on the reverse strand, counting down.
TGCTCATAAGTAGAGGGGGATGTGCAATGGGCTGGGGTGATGGTGGAGGAAAGTCCAGGGTAGAGTCCAGTCTATTTGTCTCACAGGAGCATTGTCCAAGGGGGCATAGGAAGGGGAGCAATGGCAGTTCAAGGTGGACAAGGTGACAGTGTGGGACAGAAGGGTGACAATCAGTAGAGTCTTATTTCCGGATGGGGGTCTTGGCAATGTTCTCTGGCTTCTGCCTGGATCGCAGGGACCGTTTGTGGGGTGGTTCTCCTTCTGCAGGGGGTGTGGTGCTGGTGGCCTGTTAGTCCTGTGGCGGGGCCTCCTGTCCACTAGCGCCAGCAGAGGTTCAGCGGTTTGGCTAGTGTCAGGGGCCCATTGGTGTGCCACTGCCTCCCTCATGGTGTTGGTCATGTCGCCCAGCACCCCTGCAATGGTGACCAGGAAGGTGTAGATGTTTTTGAGGTCATACCTGATCCCCAGGTACTGTCCCTCCTGCAGCCGCTGGGTCTCCTGCAACTTGTACAGTATCTGGCCCATGGTCTCCTGGGAATGGTGGTATGCTCCCAGGATGTTGGTGAGGGCCTCCTGGAGAGTGGGTTCCCTGGACCTGTCCGCCCGGTCGCACAGCAGTCCTCCCAGTTTCCCTGTTGTCCTGTGCCTCTGTCCCCTGAACCGTGTGCCCACTGCCACTGACCCCAGGCCCCTTATCGTCCTGTGTTTTGGGGTTGCCTGGGGTCTCTGTAGTGGTGGACACACTGCTGATTGACGTGTCCTGGGGACAGTGGCATGGGCCCGCTGGGTGGGTGCTGTGCTGGTGTTACATGAGGGGGGGGGGGCTCTGTGGTGGGTTGGGACTGTGGCAGGGGAACCGACTGTCCAGAGGTCCCGGATGGGCCAGGTTGGTTATCCTGATCCAGGCGTGCAGAGCTGCTGTCGTCACTGTGGGCCTAATCAGGGGGGGGGACTGGATGTAGCTGGCACTTCCTCTCCAGTGACGTTGAGTTTTGGTCCTGTGGGGATGGAAATGCAGTGTTATTGTATCTGCGTGTGTCATCTTGTGCATGGGTGTGTTTCCCTGTATGATTGTGATTCCCCTGTCAGCCTGGCCATGTGTGAGTGGTGATTTTGTGGGCTGGGTGAGTCTCTCTACTGGGCATGCTGTGGTGATGGGTGTACATGCAGGTCTGTGATGGGGGTCCATGCATTGGTGTTACATACAGGTCTTGGTCTTGGGATGAGTGGGTTGTGATGTTGGGGTATGTGTGAGGTGGTGGAGTGATACGGGTGAGGGTAGGAGTTTGTGATGGCATGCAGGTAGGGTGTAGGGGATAAAGTAGTAAAGATTTGACTTATCAGAGTCCAGTCCTCCTGCTACTCCTGCGAGGCCCTCAGGATGCATTATTGCCAAGACTTGCTCCTCCCATGTTGTTAGTTGTGGGGGAGGAGGTGCGGGTTCACCGCCAGTCGTCTGTACGGCTACCTGGTGTCTTGCAACCACGGAACGCACCTTCCCCCGTAGGTCGTTCCACCTCTTCCTGATGCCATCCCTTGTTCTTGGATGCTGTCCCACGGCGTTGACCCTGTCCAGGATCCTCCGCCATAGCTCCATCTTCCTTGCACTGGACGTCTGCTGCACCTGTGATCTGAATAGCTGTGGCTCAACCTGGATGATTTCCTCCACCATGACCCTTAGCTCCTCCTCTGAAAACCTTGGGTGTCTTTGGGGTGCCATGGATGTGGTGTGAGTGATATGTGTGAGGATGTGTGGGGTGATGTGTGGGGTGTTGTGTTGTGTTGTGTGGTGTGAGGTGCGTGGTTGGTGTATGGGTGATGGTGTTCTGTGGCTCAGATTGAGTGGGTGCTCCTGGCTCGTGTCTCTCTCTGTTGGCAATCTTTTTTTTCATTGAAAGGGTTGTGGGTAATGTGGGTGTGTGTTTTATATTGGATTGGGTGTGTGGGTGTGGTGTGTGTATGTGTGTCAGGTGTGTGTAGTTTGAATTGTCCAATCTGGTGGTGTTTTGTAAATGTGTGTGTATTTTGAGCGTGGCGGTGTGTACCGTCAATGGTTTACCGCGGTTGGAAGACCGCCGCAGTGGTTCATGGGTCGTGATACTGAGGGCGTGTTCCTGTTGGCGTAACGGTGTGGGTTTTGCTATCGCCAGTTTATCACTGATCTTTGGTCTGGCGGACTTGTGTGGGTGTCTGTATAGTGGCGGATTTCTCAGTGTGGGTCATAATACCCGTAGCGGAATACCGCCGCGGTCACGGTATGTTGGCAGCCGTCAGCACGGCAGTAGGCGGCATTTACCACCAGGGTCATAATGAGGGCCTTAAATTCCTTACAAGTACTCTATTATATGTTAAGCAAGTTCACAAATGGATGCATGAAAAACAGTTATGTTACCTAAAAGAGATCACGGAGATATAAGTGGTGAGCAGTGCAGATACTGGGGTTCACACTAGTCGGAGATGAAGACAGAATTAGGAGAGGAAAGGCACAAGCACAGTGGTGTAACGAAACTTGAGGGAGCCCCTACAAAGTACCTGTAAGGGGCCCCCAACCCACACCAATCCAATCCACCCCACTCCAGTCTAATCCACCAAAATCAACTCCACTCCAGTTCCCCCATCCACCCCAACCCAATGCAAACCACCCAATCCACCCCAATCGAGTCCGACCCAATCCAATCCACCACACTCACTCCAATCCACCCCACCACACCCTAATCTACCACACTCAATGCAATTCACCACACTCAATCCAATCCACCTCACTCCAATCCACTCTACTCCACCCCAATCTGATACACCCCAATACAATCCACCCTACTCTAGTCCACCCGACAGCAGTCCAGTTGACCCCACGCTAATCCAATCCACCTCACCTCAATGCAATCCACCTCAGTCCAATCCTTTCCAATCCAATGCACCCCCTCCAGCCCACCCCACCCCATTTCAATATACTCTACCCCGCTCATATCCATCCCACTCCAATCCACCCCACTCAACTCCACTCCAGTCCATCCCACCCCACTCCACTCCAATCCACCCTAATTCACCCCACCTCAATTCAGTCCACACACTCTAATCCAGTCCATCCAGCCTACCCCACCCCAGTCCACTCCACTCCAACCCCACTCCAATCTAGTCCACTCCACTCCAATCTGCCACACTACTATCCACCCCAGCCCAATCCAATCCACCCCACCACATCACAGTTCAGTTCACGCCATTTCAATCTAAATCAACACACCCCACCCCACCCTAATCCAATCCACTTCACCCGATCCAGTCCACCCCACCCCAATTTAATCCAATTCATCCCACTGCCGCTTACCACACCCCAATCCAATCCACCCCACCACATTTCAATCCACCCCACACCCAATCCAATCCCCCCATTCACTCCAATGTACCACACTCCATTCCAATCCACCCACTCTATCCCAATCCAATCCACCCCACCTCATCCCAGTCCACACACTCCAGTCCATCCAGCCTACCCCACTTCAATCCATCTAGCCCACCTCAATTGAATCCAATCCAATCTACCCCACTCCAATCCACCCCACCCCAATCTAATCCACCTCACTCCCCTCCAAACCTCCCCACCCAACCCTAGCTCTGTTACTTCAGTTCAAACCACCCACCCCAATCCAATTTAATTCATGCCAATCCAATCCACTTCACCCTATTTCAATCCACCCCACTCCAGTCTAATCCACCTACACCACTCCATCCCACTCCACTCAGTCATTCCACTCAATCCACCCCATGCTACCCCAATTTAATCCATCCCATTCTACTCCAATCCACCCCACTACCTCAATCCACTCCACCCTATTACATTCCACTCTAAAACACTTTGCAGCTGAATTCTACTACCCTCTACTCAACACAGTTCCTCAACCACTCCCCGACAACCACACTTGCACATAAACCCACCCCTTGCCCCATCATTTTATTTAATCTTGCTCTGTGGGGAATGGAGTGCCTCCCTGCACCGTCCCACCCCAAAACCACAAAAAAAACGTTATGACACAGCCAGTGTGGCTCACATCACCTTTCTACCATGCTGCACAGCAGCCAGGCTTCTGTTTCACATGGATGAAACACATAGGTAAAGACAATAACTCTCGTATAGGCGAAACCTATTGGCTTTGCCAAAGCATGTTTAAAAAAAATAATTCGGTTAGACTGTAGATGACTATTGAGAGACAATTGCAATTGCGCCCTCTATTTGTCACAAAGGATACGTTCATTCAAAAACAAGGGGTCTAACGGTGGGATTTTGCGAATTGTTCTTGCGAGAACAGACCTGCATCAAAAGTATATTCACACAAATCGTGCCAGAGAAGACGGGGGCATTGATAAGGCTGAACAAGGGAAAAAGAGCTTCTCACGGAGGAATTCTCATTATATAAGATGGGCGCTTGTCGTCGCTATAGAAGTGGTTTGAGTGATGACATAACCATGTATTGCTCTTTACCGTGCTGGGGCACTTAACTAGAGAGTTGTTGGATGGTCCATTGATAGCGCCAATTTTGAGTCGATCAAGTGTTGAGCTTATTGGTAAAGCAATTGCTACATTTCAGGACTCAATGAGGGGCGATTGGCGGGGGCTAATGCAATGTTTCTCTATTCTGAAGAGAGTTCCGCTCCCATTCTGGACTAGATAGATGGTGACGGTGCTTTAAAAGGAAAGATATAGATGCAGGTACCCAGAGTACCTACCTGTTTCTGAGAAATATGAGCACTCTCCAATTAAAAGTATCTCACTTCTGCTGAGAAGTGCAGGTACTGGCCCTCTCAAAATAAAAAAAACACAGGTATTCAGTACCTGACAAAGTTATAGCACTATTGTGGATAGAGTTGTCAGCTGTGACCGGGGAACAGACGTCGTTGCTGTTCATTGGCGCATTAGATAATATCACTGTATTCGCATCTGTTATCATTAGTGGCTCTTAAGCTTAAACTTCCCATCATGCTTATCATTGTATCCATTAGATGTCAGTTTGCCACGTGAGCAGTTTATGCGGCCGACCTTGTTATATGTGGAGCAACTTTGTCTTAATAGACAATACAAAAGCAGGGTTTTTTGTAGAGCACACAATGAGCTGCATTCTTTCAAGGCGCTCTCAGTTGTAGCTCTCAATCAACATGGCATAGAGTGAAGTAAAGTACAATGATTTCCCAAAGATTGAGGAATGCCTTGAAGTCCTTACTTTGTAGGAATTAGCCTCCTTTTGTCTCTCTAGTTCTTTCAGCGCCTGGGACACCTGCATAAATATTTTCATGCTTTACAAAATCCGTAATTAATGTAACATAACGTAATGTAATGTAACATACCGTATCACAATTTGGTCAAGTGAGGAAGCCTTGATTTGGACCTCGGGTTCCTGGTTGCACAATATACCACACAGCCAGTGTACTAGTACCTCCTCGTTCGTTTTCACCATCAAAGGGCAATGTTTTGCGTTTATTTCATGACCTAAGTTAAGAACACAGTGTTAAATAAATACACGAATCACGCCAAATAAATCAGATACAATACACATATAAAATGTCAGAATGTCATTCTTGAAAACAATACATAATTAACTGTAAGGAAAGGTGAGAGGGGGACGCCCAGTGACAGTCGCTACATTGACTAGAAATCAAAGAGGAGTCTGACATCCTGCGTAGTTTGCTCTTCATTACAGGTTTTTAGTGTAATCATGCACCTTGCAACTGAGCCGTGTGCTCAGTGATTCAAGGTTTAAAGGAGTTTATGCCTCTGCTGCTTCGCTCGGCTCCATGTAGGCTTGAGAGTCCCATTGGGATAAGAGCCAAGCGAGACAAAGATGTTCAGCTTGAGTCAGGCATGGGTCCTGCTTGGCTTGTCCACTGCTAGTAAATGCACCTCAGGTTCTCCTCCATAAATGCCATTATGCCATTCTTCCCAGGCAATCTATGGCCCCCATACTTTTTCCAGCAACACAACACACTCTCATCATTCTGACCAAGCATACTGTGCAGTTCCTCGCACTTCTCACCTTGCCCATATCATCTCAGAATATAACCTTGATACACTCTTCATCACAGGTATATGGCTAATGGCAACAACTTATATATATATCTTAGATCGCTTCATTGGCTCAGGTTACACCATTGAGCATCCTGCCTTCACAAACAAGGCAGGGTAATGACTCAACCACATCTACAGTCCCACCTGGTCCAACGCCCTTACTGAACATGCAACACTCAAGTTAACTGACCTGCTCAATTGGCACTTCCCCTGTAAACATTCCAGACATCTTATTTATAACAATCCAATACCCCACGGTCTCCAAAGGCCCCACATCGTCCAATAAAAACCTTCAGCAGCCCCTTCCCAGCGTTCATCATATAGGCCACAAACGACCTTTATGCAGCCAAAACATTAAACACGAGGCAACCAATTGACCACATCAGGCACACACAGACCTCAAAGGAAAACAGGATAAATATGAAACTAAAGCTGTCAAAGCTAACTTTTTAGGTCACAAATCAACTTCTTTTCAAGATAGCTGAGGGTGAAGATACTTGCTGCAAGATCTATCCTCATATAACAAGCCGTGGCATTATAGTGATAAGATAGCTCAGAACATTAATGCACTTGCGGCAGAGACATTTAACTTCACCTCACATGATGTAAAAGGGACCGCTCACCACCTAGGTTGATAGGCTGCTTCTGGGCACTGTCATCACATGACTAAGGTTCAGTGCAGGATGTTTGACCTCAAGACAAAAGTCAGGGCCCAAGCTCCCAAAGTAAGTCCCAATAGAGTCCTCTTTTGCTTTTCCTTTTCTTTTGGAGATGATTAGTATGTCTTCAATGAATAAACAATGGGAAGCACCATACTTGCAAGAGGGGACCTACCTACATAGGTCCTCCAAGCCCTCTGCCAGGGGGTTCCCTGGCAAAATGAACATAACAAACATAATAGAGTCTGCCTCAACTTCAAAACCAACTGCATCACATGTGTTGGCATGTTGGGCCGGGAAGAATTTCCTCCCGGTTCAGGTTCAATAACCATCAGCGTGCAGTTGAGACACCGTTATTATTCTCACCTATAGAGGTCGACTGAATCTTTGGACTTGGCGAACAGTGTAGTAGTCAGAATCGTTCAACCACAAATCAAAGACATTATACCGTAAACAATACTAAATGCCATAATCAATTTAACACTAATCAAACTCAAAACTGAATAGTTTGAAAGCTTTATTACAATCTCAAAATCAATGTCACATAAATGGTGGGCAAAGCTAAATTATAAACATGCATGAAAACCATAAGCTGACCAAAACGTCTGAAAAGAGTTAGCGTACTAAGCATCAACACTGTTAAATGCTCCAAAAGAATAATATATGTTAACACAATATGCACATGATTGTTAGATTTAAAAGCAGATAATGGTGACATCAGTAAATCATCAAAATAGAACTTAACATCCAATTTTCAGATTTCAGGTTTCAGAGCTGGCCCATTCCTATCACTAATACGAATTTGGACTTGCCTGTGTGGGAACGGGCTAACACATGCGGGCAAAAGCAAAAAGTAAAAGAAAGACAAAAATAATTTAGAAAACATCTAAACTAAGGCAACTCACTATAAAAATACGCTGGTGTAAGTACCTAATTGAAAAGGAAACAAGAAACCACATTTAGCATACAGTGATGATTCATCAAGCAGGACGGTCCCTTTCTTCCGGGGTCAGTTGACATCACCGTCAGGACACTGCAGAATAAGGGCTGCACATAAGACAATTCATCAGTTCAGAATTGGTTTGCCTTATTGGTTCTGAACCACATTTAATAAAATGCAAACTCTCATGTTAAAACGTGGTGCACAAAACAAGTGGTGGTCACATGGTTCACCATAATTCGAACATGCACATTTTACAACTCTTGTTGTATTCTCTGTTAGGCTTTTAAATGTAGGTTAATTATTCACCATACGCTAACTTCTATGCCACTAATATATTGATAACTTTCTATCTCTTTCAGTCCCTCCTCTGACGGCAATCTATGCCATCACAAAATAACTTTTCTAATTTACAATGAGACAAAATCAAAACCTTGTAGTTTGATAACGCATTGATCTAGGTTTACGATATTTGTCAATTGTCTTCATCCGATAATACCTGTTTCTCATGTTTTCCATTTCCTTTTCTTCTCTCCTTTGTTTATTCTTTGCTTTTTGTTTTCTCTAGAAATCATAAGCTTTGTAAAATCCAAGTGCACAAATTATGCACACTGTACAATCAATAAAGTTTTCAGGATCATTCTCAGAAAACCATTTCCCAAGTTTCCAAACCAAGATCCTACCTTTTAGAATCCTTCACCTATTGTCTCCCAAACATTTGTCTCTTTTGGGTCATTTAAGTCATTTTTCAGACTTGTCAGATTAGATCCTTATCTCCTTATCTCCCTGCTGGTATTGAGTATGTAAGTGCAGCAGTGCTGTGATTTTAAAACTCAGCAGACTCCCTCTTCCTTTGCTAAAAGAATGTCTAACACAAGGCGATTCTGAAGAATCATAGACCTTGCCACAACCATTTCTGTGTCCATTCGGAGCATTGCACCTGAAAAATCAGTTGACATCTTATCTACAATCGTTGATAACTTTCTTATCTTTATGTCATTCAAAATCACACACACTGATGGAATAAAAACTCCAAAAATATCTCCTGTAGTCTCTAAAATACTTGCTGTTCTTTTAAATCTCATTTTAGGTCTCTCAATCCCTTCTAGATTGTCAATGTTGTCCACTTGGTAAATTTTCAAAAAAGGCTACTCCTAAAAAACATGTACTATGCCAGCCTTTCGGCAACTTGTAATAAGCGTTCTTACCACAGATGTAATAAACACCAGGTAGAGTGGGGTCTTGTCAATTTAGCATCAAATCCCATATATTCTAGAACAGGAACACATGTCTGCATTCACTTGTTCCTACAAACATATTGTCGGCTTTTGATTGTAGCCTATATATACACAAACTTGCCTACATGTTGCCAATCTAAAAATAAGTATCCTTCTGTATCAGGTGTGTTGTGTACTGTTTTATTCTTGCTAATTATACTCTTATGTTTGTTTTCCTACATTGCTTTTCTTCTATCATCTACTTGATTAATGAACTCCTTTTCTACTGATGTAAGAAGACATGTCAAATTATTCCGATATGCATATGCTGCGCCAAATGTCAGTGTAGACTCAAAGAATCTTCCTACTATATCTATGTTCCTAGCCTTTGCAACGCTGCTCAAATGCTGATTAATGGGAACAAAAGAGAAAACTAAATCATAGTTAAAATAGAAATACTGAATGCACTCTTGATTGTACAAGCGTGTTAATAATAGACTGCAACTAATACCATAAGTTTGTGGTAAGCTGTGATAAGAGATTCCTTCTTCTACTGACAAAGGAATTTGTGTACACACATAACAATCACGCACATTCATTGTATCCACGTACTCATAAAGCAAACTATAATAAACATTGGAAGTCTCCCTTTGTGTCATCTAAATGAAGCAATCCCTCATCCTTATAGAATGTATCCTGCTTGGATGTTGTCATTCTCTGTATTGGGGTTGCTGTGCTTCGCACCTCTCCTTTCATTGAAACACTAAGGCCAATATTTATACTTTTTCACACAAAAATGCGCTAACGCAGTTTTGCGTGAAAAAGTTTAATGCTGGCTAGAGCCATTCCAAGACGCCGACTGGGAGTCATATTTATGGAATGACGGTAGTTGGTGGTAAGGCCCGGCTAGCGTCATGAAAAAGGAGCTAGCCAGGTGGGGGAGGCGTAGGGGGAACAGGAAGTTGTGCATCAAAGGATGATGCTAGTCTGGTCAGAGGGATAAAAATGCCTCTAACCAGACTAGTGTCATTTTTTGACGTACATCCCCCATGGACATGACTCCTGTTTTAGTAAAGACAGGAGTCCTGCCCACCACCTCAATGGCCATGCCCATAGGACTTATGTTTCCTGGGCATGGCCATTGGGCCCAATGCCATGTAGGGGGGTCTAAGTTAGCCCCCCCCTTCATGGCATTTGTACAAAAAATTGAAAATACTTAACTGTACTTACTTACCTGGGATGGGGTCCCCCCATCCTCTGGTGTCACTCTGGTGTGGGTGGGGGTGTCCCTGGGGCTAGGAAAGGGCACATGTGGGCCCATTCCATGGTCTCTGACCATGGAAATAGGCCCACAGGTCCCCTAATGCCTGCCCTGACCCAAGCGTTACATAATGGCGCTAAGCAAGTGTAGCTCCATTATTTAAGGCCACCTTCCCCCAATGCTTGATTTTAGCATGGGAATAAATGTGGCGCTAAGGCCGTATCATCATTTTTTGCACGGGAACGCCTACCTTGCATCTCATTGACGCAAGGTAGTTGCCCGCAAGCATAAAATTATGTTAACTCCAAAGCTTTGGCGCTAGACAGGTCTAGTGCCAAATTATTAATATGGAGTTAGGCTTGTGCCGAATTTTTTTAAAAACAAATGACGCAGATTCAGTGCAAACAGAGTATAAATCTGGGCCTAATTTCCAAAATTAATAAAATGCACGCAATCATACATACTATTATTAAACCAATGTACACATATTTATACCTACTATGTTGCCCTGTCTAGGGTTCATGGCTTCTGTAGCATCAAAGGAGAAAAATTAAAAAAATAAAAACATAAAAGCAAAAGCGGGCAAAAAAAAAAAATCAACTTCTCAAAGTCTTTGTATGATTTACAGCGGTTTTCAATCTTCCAAAAAGTTCTTCACATTTCAACTGAAAGCTCTCAAAAATACTTCAAAGTTCTTTTTCAATAAAACGCAGTCTGATAATCGCTTACTACTACTTCCAGAGTGTAATTTCTTTGTTGATCAATTGGCAAGGTTATTTCAAAGCTCAGTTCAAATATACTTTCAAGTTCCAGAACGTTCAACTGAATTCTCACGGTCAAAACAAAAAGCCACAAGCTCACTCTCCAATTCACTTTTCCCTTTCATTCTCCTTACAGCACCATCATCATCTTCACTCTGATTTAATTATTTAACTGCTTCTGTTATTGATGGGAGTTTATCAGCAACCGGTTCATGTGCAGCTGCAGGCCATTTATTTCCTTTCACAGTTCTCTTTTCAGGAGCAACTGCTATCACATTGTTTGCTGCACTGGCAGAAATCAGTTGAATTTGACTTTGCTCTCCTGCATTTTTATATCCATGCAGACTGCTTGTACCTTTGCCACTTTGCACGTTTTCTGCTTCAGCCACATTTTACATCCTCACAGCTTGGTCAAGTCGAACACTTTCTTCATCAGCATTCGCTCTTGCGGGATCAGACTCTTCCTTTCAAGAGGACATGGAACTTTGAGCATGGCGCTTGTATGGATCCAGTTCGGAAGACCAGCACACTTCACAGCTGTTGTCATCACCGAGATAACTTGAAACGGTCCTTTCCACCTTGGCTCCAAGCAACTCTTTCACACGTGCTTTTTACCACAAATCAGTCAACAGCTTTCAAGCTGTGACACTGTTCTTGGGCCGTTTGAACTGTTGCTGCTTCAATCTGATCTGATGAGACAAAGAGAGAACCACATCAGCTAGACCTTTGCAATAATCCAGCACTAAGTCATCTGTTATGTTCACAAGTGCATTTGCAGGTACTGCTGGATACCTCATCGCACGACTTATCAGAATCTCATGGGGAGATAGTCCTGTCTTCCTGTCAGGGGTTGTAATGCTATTTGTATTTAACAACCAGTTCCATCTTGATCACTGACTCCATTTTGGGTTTAGCTTAGCTTCACACACTGTCAGGTATTTTTTTGCGCACAGGTTTTGCAACATGTTCTCGCTCTTTCTCACTGTAGGATGTGTACATAACATGGAGAAGTGAAGAGCACTGATGATAAGATGTACCAGGCTGAGAATGTTTATAGTAAGGCAGGGAACAGCTCAGTCTTGGAAAAACACTGTGTGATGTGGCCAGTCTCACACGTGCTCCTTTCCGGCCAGCATTTGAACAACACCTTACAGTATGGGATGGCGGAGTTTCTAGTATTGTCCTCTCCAGCTTGTTTAAGGAATTTAAGAGGGAAGCTTCACCACAGGGGTTAGACAGGACTCACTCCGGGAAGGGGACGCGTTTTGCCCAGATTCCCATTGTGGGTCGTTTTCTCTTTTTTGGCAGTCGTCTGGGTTCTCGACTTGAAGTTGGCAAAGAGATGATGTCACAGTCAAGCCCCATGTTAATTCTTATTTTTAGCTTTGTGCTGTGAATGAATATATAATCACTATATATATATATATATTATTCATGATTGAAGTAGTGTATTTTCATCGTTTGTTTCTCTGATCATTATTATTCTACTGCTGTGATTATTTTCAGAAGTGTACTTGTGTTGCTGCATTTGACCTACACGCTTTCCCTGTAAAAACCTTGAGAAGTGCCTTAAAAATGTATTACTCAGACCAAGGCCCATATTTATAATCTGTTTGCACTGAATTAGCGTCATTTTTTACGCTAATTCAGTGCAAACTTAACTCCATATTTATACTTTGGCGGTTATGGAGTTAACGTCATTTTCTGGACATGAAAACCTACCTTGCATCAATGAAATGCAAGGTCGGCGTTCCTGTCCAGAAAATGACAGTATGGCCCTTGCGCCATATTTTAGCCTGGGGGATGGTGGCCTGAAATAATGGCGCTAAACTTGCTTAGCTCCATTATTTAACGCCTGGGTTAGGTCAGGGCAGAGACCATGGAAAGAGCCCACATGTGCCCTTCCCTGGCCCCAGGGACACCCTCACCCACCCCCACTAACACCAGGAAGACACTTAAGGATGGGGCGTCACCATCCCAGCTAGGTAGAGGTAGGTATGGGTAAGTATATATTTTTTTTGTCAAAGAGCCATATGGGGGCCAAACGTGGCCCCCCCTACATGGCACTGGGCCCACTGGCCATGCCCAGGGGATATAATTCCCCTGGGCATGGCCATCGAGCTGGGGAGCATGAATCCTGTCTTAACTGAGACAGGAGTCATGACAATGGGGTTGTAACGTCAAAAAATGACGCTAGTCTTGGCAGAGGCATTTTTTTTGCCTGTGCCCGTACTAGCATCATCCTCTGACCCTAAACCCCCTGTTCCCCCTATGCCTCCCCCATCCGGCTAGTGTCCTTTTCTAGGGCTCTACCATAAATATGACACCCGGCTGGCATCTTGGTTTGGCACTAGCTGGCGGTAAACTTTTTGATGCTGAACTGCGTTAGCACAGTTCAGAATCAAAAAGTATAAATACGGGCCTCAGAGTGCTGCATTGTTGCTATTCCTTTCATTTTGGTCTGAAGTATAGCAAAACACTTTGGCATAGTTGGAAAGGGTGGGAAAGGTTGAAAAGTGTAAGATATTATAGTGAAATATCTTTGGCAAGAAGTTAAAAGCAGCATCACAAAACATTTCTAAAAATGCATGTGAGATTCCAGTATGGATCAAAGAACCTTATAATGTTATAATGTCTTGGCGAATGAGTGGTCCTGTGGGTCGGGACTTTCAGAATGTTGGGATGAATGTCTTAATGATGCTGAACCTAAAAATGTGTTGATATGTTTATAGAAAATTCCTTTTGAACGTAGAGGTGATTTATCTATTTTAGGGCAGCGGGGTGGATACTCCTCTCTGCCTATAGAAAAATGCATGAGAAATGTAAGCAGTTAGAACAGGAGAATCAACAATTAGTCCGTGGCAAAGAATGCCAATGTTAAAGTTGCCCAGAACAAATTTCGTAAATGCAGAGGTAAAATAAATCAGAAGAAAGTTCATTTAGTAATTGCCAATGCAGGACTAGACTGTAATCCAGATTTATGGGACACTAATACTTTCGAAACCACTGATTTTTCAAATCCCAGTGATGAAAAGGTTGAAAAAGATGGGGGCCAGTGTAAGCCAGATGAGCAGAATGTGGTTCGCGTACAGCCTTAATTCAGATGAAAAATACAGGGCACCCCACAGAATCTGGGGGGGATTGAAATGTGTTCTTTAGAAGATTACACTCAGCAAGAAGTTAGTGATATTATGGACCGATTTAAATAGAAAAGTGGGGAAGCATTGCTTATGTCGATGGTGAGGTTATTTGACACAGGTGCTTCAGGGGTGGCATTAGGGGGCATATTTAGGAGCCCCTAGCGCCACCGTAGCGTCACTTTTCGTGTCTCTCCGGTGGGACTATGCACTGCGCCGTATTTACAAGGTGATGTTAAGCGTTCACACAGAGGAACAACTTTTCCTAAATCTGAGAAAGTGCCAAAATATAACACCACCCGGGTGGCATTATCTTGACGCAACGAGGAAGAATAGTTCTATTTCTCCTCGTTTTTTGCTTTTTCTATGTATGCTGCGTTCTGCAGCACGCATAGAAAAAGCAAAATGCCAGACATGATTGTTTATGTGCGCGGAAGGTCTCCTTGTCCCCTGAGGATAGGAAGCATTCATGGTTCACTGATGGTTCAGCCAAATATGTGCCGGCTGAAAGACATTGGAACGCAGTTTTGTATAACCCAGTAACCAAAAAGCTGTTGCCCACTACAGGAGAAGGGAACAGTATTCAATATGCAGAATTGTATGCTGTGTATCAGGCATTGAAGCAAGAATTGCCTGGAACTTGTCACATTTATACTGATTCTTGGTCCACCGCCAATGGTTTAGCCACCTGGCTTCTCACATGGCATGCACATAACTGGCAAATACATTCAAAGGAGGTGTGGGGCAAAGAACTGTGGCAGGAAGTTTGAGAAATGCTAGAGCAAAGTACTGTTACTGTGTATCATGTAGATGCCCACTTTCCCATCGATTCACTAGAACGCTGGTTCAATTCTCTTGCAGATGACAAAGGCAAAATTTCAGAGGCTGGGGTGGTGACACTGAATTCTGACTTGCTGTGGATGGCTAAATGGGCGCACCACAAATGTGGGCACCTGGGAGAGAAAGCCACTTATAGGTGGGCAGAGATTAGAAGGATGCACATTCCCCTAGACTTGATAAAAACTGTAATCATGCAGTGTCCTATTTGTCAATACACACAACAGAGATCTGTCCTGCAAACTGTCAGAAGTCAGTTGGGGAGAGGGAAGTTACTGGGGTAGATATGGCAAATTGACTACATTGGGCCACTACCGACAAGTCGCAGTGTCAGTATGCTTGCACAATAGTGGACACCTATTCTGGTTACCTGATTGCTGTCCCTTGTAAAAGTGCCACTCGGTACAATACCATAAAAACTCTGGACCTGTTAATGTTGTATTATTGAGTACCACTCCAGGTCCAGAGTAACCCATAGGTTACACTTAAAAAAAAAAAATTGGTACAAGATTATTGTTTACAACACAACATTGAGTAGATATATCACATTCCTTACTATCCACAAGGACTGATTGAGAGAATTAACAGCTTGCTGAAAGCCTAATTATGGAAACTATCAGATGGAACCTTGAAAAGTTGGAGAGAGCACTTACATGAATCTCTCCAAATCTTGAATAACAGCCACTAACAACTGCTGAGACTCCCTTGATGAGGATGTTAACACCCTCATTGCAGATACAATCCCATGTGGCCACCAACACCATCATGTATTGGGAAAGAAAGCCAGAAGCTTTAGCTCCTTACCGAGCCACACCAGAATCTGCAGGTATTGAACTACACACTTTAAAAGCTTACATATTCCCAAAGAGCATTTTGGATTGATTGCTCCCAGATCTGGGTTAGCACACAAAGGTATTCAGGTCTTAGGGGGTGTGACTGATGCAGACTACCAAGGAGAAAGCAAGATTATCCTCTTGAACAGTGGAGACACTAATTTTATGTTACAAGCAGGAGATAAAATTGCTCAGATGTTACTCATCCCAGTGTATGGAGGAATAGTGATAAAGGGAACTGCCCCAGCCCTTCTTGTAGTACGTGAGGAGGGAGGTTTTGGTTCTACTGACAAAAACCCTGGTGCTAAGGTGGGAGTAGAGTCCCCAAATCGTCCTCCTGAACCAGCAGAATTATTGCCAAGGGGAATCACAATCTCCTCCTCGTTATGAAGCTCAGTAAAGAGGGGTGGGTATATATACCAGCTGACAAATGTTATTTGCAAGAATGATCATACTTGCGTCTTTTACAGATCATACTACAAGGTGTCTATGCGCTGACTGTGCTGTGGGTCTCCTTTCGGGCGTGTGCATGTGGGGTCAGGAGAGACTAAAAATCCCCAACTCCAACCTGATTGATCAACCTTGTCGAGTGACACCTTTACTGCACTTGACTGAGACTATTTAGACCCACCAGGCACGGGTCATGCTCAACAGGTCAGACTTTTGCATGGGATCCATGCAAACTACAGTGGATGTCCTATCTTCATGTTTGATTGCAATACCCACACCTACAAGTGTCATACTGGATATTTTTAATGCCACCAACAGGGATGGAGATGTCCGGAGCAAGATGTGATACCCCATGAACCCATATGGCTGAACCCATATGGATTGTCAAGAAGCAACAAACGAGAAATGGGAAAATCTCACTCAGATAATTGTGTACAATATCACCACCGGCGACATTTGTTACCGCATTTCTTGTAATCCTTATGATGTTGGAAAATGAGATCAACTAAGCCTAGAGGCAAAAACGTGGTCTTCTCAAGAGATCCCGTGGGAACACCAAACTTTATGTTAACATCGAACGGATAAACATTGCAAAAACATGACCAATAACATGGCTTGTCTTCACTAATGTGACTACCGCTAATCACATCAAACATATGAAACTTCTAGTGGGATGGTTTTTTCCTGTGGAAACATCACTTTCACATACATTCCTGATAATATAACTGGTGTACCGTGTACCTTTACACGGTTAGGACTCATGATGCTTCTATTTCATTTTGTATATACTCGCTTTCCAAGGGACAATGTTCAAGTAGGTGAAGACTGTGACTCCGAAATCCAATTATTATCCCAAACAGAATATATAAGCTTGAGACCTTCTATTGTAGGTGTACCCAGACCGGCTGTTTATAATACTCAATTTATCAACAAGTTAGCATGTTAGCATGTTTGATGGTTACATCTATCAATCATTCTTCTATTGCTTTAGCTGAATTATTACTAGACATATGGGGTACCAGGAAAGCTGCACTGCAAAACAGAGCTGCTATTGATAATCTATTGCTAAAGCATGATCATGGTTGCACAGAATTTGAAGGTCTATGTTGTTTTAATTTATCAGACAGCTCTAAATCCATCCAGTCCCATATTGACACTTTACATGAATTGGTGAAAGGAGTAAAAAAAGATGTGGATAAAGGGTGGTGGGTTTGGTTATTCCAGAGGTAAAGTTTTGGGTGGGACACTCGTGGTAATTTGTATAGTTATAGCATTGTGTTGCTGTGTACAATGTATACCTAATTTGCTTGCACTGTTTAGACCAAAACAAGTAAATTTCACACCATATGTTACGAGAGTTATTGGTCAAAGTGTGGAGTGTAATGCTATTTGTATTTAACCACCAGCTCAATCTTGACCACTGACTCCATTTTGTGTTTAGCTTAGCTTCACACACCGTCAGGTATTTTTCTGCACACAGCTTGTGCAACACATTTTCACTCTTTCTCAGTAAAGGATGGGCACATAGCATGAAGGACTCAAGAGCACTGATGATAAGATGTACCAGGCTGAGAATGTTTATGGTAAGGCAGGGAACTGCTCAGTCTTGGAAAAACACAGAGTTGGCCAGTCACACGTGCTCCTTTCCAACACTGACCTGGTGAGGCTAGCGTTTGAACAACGCCTTACAGGATGGGAGGGGAGAGTTTCTAGAATACTCCTCTCCAGCTTGCTTAAGTTATTTAAGAGGGAAGCTTGACGACTGGGGTTAGACAGAACTCATTCCGGGAAGGGGATGCCTTTTGCCTGGATTCCCATTGAGGGTTGTTTTGTCTCTTTCGGCACTCTTCTGGGTTCTCGACTTGAAGTTGGCAAAGAGATGATTTCACAGTCAAGCCCCATAGTGATGCATTTTTAATTTTTATTTTTAGGTTTGTGTTGTGAATGAATATATATATATATATATTATACATGATTGAAGTAGTGTATTTTCATAATTTTTTCTATGATTATTATTATTCTACTGCTGTGATTATTTTCAGAAGTGCACTTGTGTTGCTACATTTGACCTACAAGCTTTCCCTGTACAAACCTTAAGAAGTGCCTTAATATACGTATTACTCAGACTAAGAGTGCTGCATTGTTGGCATTCCTTTCATTTTGGTCTTTTCTCTGTCTGAGGTATAGCAAAACAGGGTGCTATGCATGCTCATCAGGACAAGTGGTAATGCATCAGGCCTTCAACGCTGTAGAGGCACAAACCTTTGCCAATCAAGCTTTCAGTGTTCTATTAATTTGTTCCACCAATCCATATGTCTCCGGTCTGTACCTGCAGTGCAATATTTGCTCAATGTTCAGTGCTGCACACAACAACTTTATGATCTCATCATTAAAATGAGTTCCCCAGGGGGTGTGGCCAAGGTGGCGGCGTGAACGGACGCGTCTGTGAACGCTCTGCCGCCTGGGCCTGGAGAAATAGCATAGCGGCCCCGTGCCCCCCATTTTGACCGCTCCTGAGCACTTCGGAGCACTGCCGTGACCCGGAGGGCCGAGTGGAGCGGTCCGGCGCTGAGGCGGAACCGGCAGAGGGGCTATGCCTGACCGGGCCGTCAGAGAGGCCCGAGACACACGTGGGCCGTGCTGACTGGCGAGGGCCGGGCCTCCGGCCTCCACGCGGCAGGGTGAGATCCCGACGGGAGGACTTGGGCCCGGCAGCGCAGACGAGGGGCAGGCCGGTCGGCCCAAGAACCAGGAGCCAGCGGCACGGACTGGGCCGCGGAGGTAATGGGACGGGGGCGGGGTCTGGTTAACAAGGCTGCAGCTCGCGGCCCCGGCCCTCTGAAATGCTGATGGGCCCCTGGGGACCTGAAGAGGATAGGTGGGGAAAGCTGGGCCCTCCAGCCCCTCTTGAAAACTGATTGCCTGCAGTCCCGGTGACTGGGAGTGCGGCGCAGCGGGAGGAGAGAGCTCGGCGGGGTTGATCGGCCTGCAGTGGTGCGCAGCATTGGAGTGTGTCAGAGGGGGATGCCCTCCCACAAGAGCCAGAGTGGGAATCCCACCGTGGGCTGCGAAGGGCGATGGACTCCACCAAACCAAAGAGAGATCAGTCGGTCCGGGAGATGCTGACTAGATCCCACCCATGGCAGGGCAGGCACGCCGACTCTACCGCCCAAACACAAGGGCTTGCAGCAAAGGGAGATGCGGAGGACGATGGGGCAGCACCAGTTACAAAGGGATTCCTCACGTATCTTCAGGAGCTACGAAAAGATTTCTCCCAGGAGATGCGTGAGCTATGCGCTGATCTCACCTCGTTAGGGGAATAAGTGTCCGGTATGGAGAACAATGAGATATCCAGAGGTGATGAAGTCGAACAACTTCAACAAGAGGTAATTCGCCTGCACGAACAACAGGAGCAACTGCAGATCGCGACCGAGGATCTAGAAAATCGTTCCGTCGCCACTATATACGCATTAAAGGGGCTCCTCATGGGCTAAAGGAGAAGACATCAGAGAGTATCCCACGGCTTTGTTTCGCTCACTCCTGGGCCCAGAAAGTAAGCAGGAGATCATACTAGACCGGGTCCATAGAGCGGGCCGACCAAAGGGCACTGGGGCGCGCCCTCCCGACATCCTAGTGTGTGTCCACAATTTTATGACCAAAGAAGATATCCTCCAAAAGGAGCGGAATCTACCCTTACCCAGTTTAGGGGACACACCTTGCAGCTCTATCAGGACCTCTCTCTACTTACACTGCAGAGGCGTACTGAAATCAAGCCCATCACAGACTACCTCCAGGCCAACTCCACACCTTACAATTGGGGTCACCCCTTCCGACTTATATTCCGATGGGGGGGACCAGACACGACAGGTGAAATTTCCTCACGAGGCCCGACGGATCCTAAACTTGGAGGAGACAGAGCAAGGGGTGAAGTTTCCTGTGAAGGAGACCCCCGAAAGTCGCCCTGGATGGAGACTGAAGGAACGGAAACGTAGACCGCCGCGGCCATCTTCCACGAATAGAGCTCTTGAGAGACAATCTGTTTTGAACAGCATTGCTGCCGGCGTCAGCCCATAGATGCCACCCGCTGCCAGAAGCTGATGGGGACACCCACGGGCCACACTGGGAGCCCGGAGTTGATGGGTACTGACGTGGGGCTCGGGCAGTGGGGCCTCTGGACGTTGCACTTAGACTTTATGAGATATCCCCGAGCCTGCTCGAAACCTAGCTTTCTCTTGGACTTCCTATAGAGGACTTAACTGTGGTTAGATGTGCACATGTTGTGCTGTTTTGTTAGCAATAATATGCTCCCCCCACAAGAAACACCTTATGGCGCATATGCCTAGAAACTCCCACACAGGCACACCATCTAGGGCTGCCTTCAGTTCCAGCTTACTCACAGAGCACGAATGCCACAGCTTTACACCCCGCATTCATACACTTGACATTTAGGTGCCTAAGCCTCAATGTCTGAGGGCTTAGTAATCCCTCGAAAAGACTGGCAATTCTCTCTTATCTTGAGCGGTCAGAAAGCCATATATGCCTATTACAAGAGACACACCTGCTGGCCAAAGACAAATACCGAATGCGCTCCAAATGGTTTACCCAACAGTACTGGTCTTCAGCTCCCACTAAACATGGAGGGGTGGCGATCTTGGTTTCTAAAACATTCCCTGGGGAATTCATCGCCAAGGTTCATGAGATAAAGGGCAGATATTTAGCCTACAGAATGCGAATAGACTCATTCCATTTCACAATAGCTAACATTTATGCCCCCAACACGCAGCAAGAAGCATTCATGACACAGGCTCTCTTCGACACTCATCACCCCCGACAGCGTTATACTCGTGGGTGGTGACTTCAACCTTGTTATGGACAATGACCTCGACCGGTCAGAGCAACGACACGGGCAGACGGGGGCTCTTACTCCAGCAGGTCTGCAGTGGCTTGCAGACTGTGACTTAGAAGTTATCTGGCGGAAGGCTCATCCGAACCTTCGAGACTATTAGTTTTACTCGGCTGCCACAAAGACTTATACACGCATAGATTATTTTCTGGCCTCTTCTGAGTTTTGATCTCGGGTCCAGGAGACCACAATAGAGCCCCAGGCTCTTGCAGACCATGCTTCTATAACTTTAACAGTCTGATTCAACCTCAACCGAGCTCCGGGTCCTAGTGGCGTTTTCGTGACATGATCTTGCAGTCGCGGGGTGTCGTAGACGCGGTGAGACAGATTATCTTAGCCGAAATGATGATGGGCTTGCCCTTGTGGAGACCCTCTGGGAGGCACTCAAGGTGGTAGTACGCGGAGAGGTGATCTCGCTCTTGACAAAGGAAAACAAGGCCCGGAGAGAACAGAGAGCGTCATTAGAGCAGAGGGTGGCTGCATTGGAGCACTCCCACAAACACGCAGGAGCCCCAAGAGTATGGAGGGAACTAGAGAAAATCCACCTCCAACTGAACAATTAGACTGGGATCGGGCAGAGTATGCTATAGCATGGCTCAAACATAAATACTACATAGGGGCAGTCGCTGTGGGAAACTTCTTGCCCACAAATTAAGGGCACAACGCCACGCTAATACCATCAAGATGGTGCGTTCCACCTCCCGAGGTGAGGCGCGCACTGATACGCAAATTGCAGAAGCATTTTCCAAATTCTACAGGGATTTATTCGCGACAGACACTGCGATCACCCTCAATCCCTCTGCGTACCTTGCAGACTGCACAATCACTCCACTCTTAGAAAAGGATGCAGCTCTCCTTGAAAAACCAATCCGGATAGTAGAAGTGATATCGGCTATTTCCCGTCCTAAGGTCGGGAAATCGCCAGGTCCGGATGGCTACACCCCCCTTTTCTATAAAACGTTCTGTCCTGAGCTAGCCCCAATACTCACACGACTCTTCAACTCTTTCACAGAGACCAAAACTCTTGCTCCCAGCATGCTAGACATGATTATCACTGTAATTCACAAACCCGGGAAGGACGTGGAGGAATGTGGCTTGTACCGACCCATTTCCCTTATAAACATAGATGCCAAGCTGTTCACTAGCATCTTTGCACAACGCCTCAACCCTTATGTGCCTGGGCTTATTGACCCAGATCAAGTGTGTTTTATACCCCATCGACAATGTGGAGACAACGCAAATCGACTCTTACATCTTGTAGACAAAACGCACAGATCGCACAGGGAGGCACTTCTCCTTACTACTGACGCGGAGAAGGCGTTTAACAGGGTGCATTAGCCCCATCTCTTCTAGCTGTTAGAGCGCTTCGGGGGTTGGACCAATGCTCCTGACTTGAATAAAATGTATTCATCAAGAATCCAAAGCAGAGGTCCAAGTCAACGTCACGTTGTCATTGCCATTTCGGATAAGACGAGGAATGAGACAGGGCTGTCCGCTTTCCCCACTTCTATTCGCTCTCTGCATGGAGCCTCTGGCACAAAGACTGTGAGCCAATCTCCTTGTAACGGGCATAACATTTGGGGGTGACTACCACCTTATTAGTCTATATACTGATGATGTGATTCTTACTCTGTCAGAACCCATGGTCTCACTCCCAGCGCTCACTGACACTTTACACACATTTGATTAAATTTCAGGGTTCAAAGTAAATGCACAGAAATCTCAAATTCTGAACCTGTCGGCCCTTCCTGAGCATGAGGAGGAACTGCGCTCCAAATTCCCCTTTATCTGGACATCCTCGCACGTCCCATACCTTGGTATTGACCTAGCAACGACGGCCACAAAAGCAGCCCACATGAATTATGCCGCCCTTTCCAAGGAGGTACTAAAAGACTTGGAGGCATGGGAACCTACTATCTTGGTTCAGCAGAATTGCTGCAATAAAAACTATCTTGGTTCAGCAGAATTGCTGCAATAAAAATGACAATCCTGCCGTGCATACTCTAGCTATTCCAAACACTCACTCTTGCCCCACCACCTAACACCATAACTACGCTTCAGACGGCGATATCAAAATTCATATGGGACCGTAAACCTGCACACATCTCGTGCCACACACTGTACCTTCCTAAGATGGAGGGGGGCTGGCAGTGACATGCTGCTTTAAGTACTATCAAGCGGCTCAGTTACGTTTCATGCTGGAGTGGAGCCGCCTGCTCACCGAGAAGCACTGGTGTTTCATGGATCAAGCAGTTGCAGGGTCCCACATATGGAAGAAGCCCTGGCTGCAGTGCAGACATAGAGCGATGGGGTTATACTCTTCACCTATCACTGGCGCGACTCTCCGGGTATGGGATGCGGTGGCGACCAGAAACAGTTTGATGACCTTTCCCTCCCCAGTACTCTGATTTGCGTGAATTCCGACTTCACCCCTGGCCTGAAATCCGAGGGCTTTCAGCAATGGCATGATGGGGGATGCAGAAGGGTGGGGAGTCTGTACGACATAGATGGCATTATACCCTTTGATCGCCTAAAAGAGGCATATGGGCTAACAGAGGCAGACAGATTGGCATATTACCAGGTCAGACACTGTGTGCTCCAACCAACGGTCAAACCCCTGGTAGCGAGAACACTCACAGCATTTGAGAAATAACTACTGATTAAAAAAGATGACAAGCGGCTGATTTCTGAAATCTATAAGCACCTTCAAGCAGCCACGTCATTCCCCAAAACTAAGGGACACAGAAGGTGGGAGATTGAGGTGGAGAGGGACCTAACAGAAGAGGAGTGGGAAGGAATACACTACAGGGCACATCATACAGCTCACAACATACCAGGGGCTGAAACTGCCTATAAGATAGCAACATATTGGTACTATACCCCTGAGAGAATACACACGTGGGATCCCACTAAATCTGAGCTTTGCTGGAGGGGGTGTGGAAACACGGGCACACTCATACACCTGCTATGGCACTGTCCCAAGCTGAAAAGATACTGGAGTAACATCCTAGATGAAATAGATAGAGTATTCCACACAGAGATTCCCAGATTTCCAACATACACTATTCTGAGCCTGCCCAACCCTCTCACCTTCCCCCTCCACTACTTGAGAGGATGGCAGATTGCTCTTGCCCTCAACGCGAAGCACCAGACGATACTAGCCCTGTGGGCATGGACAAGATTCCGAGCTACACCTCATGGCTCCATAAACTCTGATTCATTCTAGCGATGGCGAAATTTTCGCTGGCGGCCGAAAAGTGAGCAGAAGAAACGCCCGCATTGTGGGGACCCTTTATACAGATTTTGTCCACTGAATTTAATTAACTTACTTGCCCTGCATTTAAAGGCCCTGCATCTGCCACAGGACAGGTGATCCTCACTTGAGCAGCCCGACCCTTCTGTTTGGGTTCTGGATCCTGGGGGTTGGCGGACAACTAGTCTGAGTGCCCGTGGTGGTGAAAGTAAGGGAATTTCGGCGTGATGACAGGGGGGAGCTACTTCATTTTTTTTGCCAATTGTTCTTGTTGATTGTTGACTGTTGACTGACTGGTAACACCGCACATGAGATACAGACTATAGCAGCACTCTCTGCTGAAATCCTTCTTAGATTGTATGTAAGGAGAGTCACCAACGCTGCCGGCCTGTAAGGTTGTAGGCGCATAGCTGTGTACCATGTTTCTTTCTCTTTTTCCTTAATCCAAAATATCAATAAACAGTTTTGATCAATAAAACGAGTTCCTCGATCTGATTCAAAAGAATTTGGTAGTCCATATCTAGGCATAAGGTCCCTGAGCAGCAGCTAAGCTACAGTAAGGCTATCATTCCTACGTGTTGGATAAGCCTCAACTCAATAGGAGAATATACACACAATGACCAATACATACTTCAATCCATTACAGTAAGGCATTTCAAGAAATCAAGTTGCATTCTGTTAAATGGACTTCAAGATCTGCCTATGTGGCTCAAATTAACCAGGTGTGTTTCCCTGCATTCACGTGTTGGCATGTAACACATCTGTGACAAACCTCTTCTGCAACCAATCTAAATCTAGGGTTGTACCATGTCTGTTTGAATGTGCGAATCATTACATCTCTGCCAAGATGAATCTGACCATGATAATATATAGCCATTGAGTTCAACAAACAATCTGGCAACACAACTTTTCCTTAATTTGAAATCCAGACATCGTCTCCTTCTCTTTGAGCACAACCTGCTTTTATCCATCCACTGTGTTCTTCATTTGTTGCTTCTCCCTGCAACCTCTTGATCTCATCCCAGATATCAACCACTGACATCAAGAAAGGTTGATTTGTCTCACTGGTGTCACTTTCATTACTCCACTCTTCATAAAAGATGAGGCAATGGAGTGCACAGTATCTGGCAGTTTGGTCAGCATAGGCATTGCCCAATGTTACATAATCATTTGACTTCTGGTGGGCTACACACTTCACAACAGCTATCTTCTCAGGTAACTGTAATGAATTCAACAAGTTATGAATTTGCTCACCATTTTTAATGGGTGATCCAGACATGGTCATGAAACCTTGCTGGTGCCATAACTGCCCGAAGTCATGGACAACACCAAAACAGTATTGACTATGTGTGAATATTGTCACTTTGAGCTGTCTGACACACAGCATGCTCTTGTAAGAGCAACCAATTTGACCATTCCTGAGAGGGTGCAAACTGCATATCCTGCTTTCAGAGTACTTTCACTGTCTCTTATACAGGAGCCATCAACAAAAACAACTTGGTCCTTCTCCTCTAAAGAAGTATCCTGAATATCAGGTCTGGGTTTGGTGCACAGTTCAGTAACATTGAGGCAGCCATGTTCCATTTCACTAACATCATTTGAGTCATCAATATTTACAGGCATTAATGTGGCGGGGTTTAAGACCACTCAGCTATTGACCATAACAT
Organism: Pleurodeles waltl; assembly: GCF_031143425.1. Classification (NCBI taxonomy): domain Eukaryota; kingdom Metazoa; phylum Chordata; class Amphibia; order Caudata; family Salamandridae; genus Pleurodeles; species Pleurodeles waltl. The sequence continues at coordinate 1,391,636,441 of NC_090440.1, read as the reverse complement.
TTGAGGATCCAAGAATCAATAACTCATAATGGGTAAGACAAGCATTGTTCAAATATTGGGTCTTCGATCTGGTTTCAAGAACTTCAACTGAGTGTGGGACATAAATAGTTAAAGGGTGTGCCATCACAATGCCTTTTCATTGACTGATGCTCACACCAACACTAGCCACATCTTTTAAACAGCCGGGCAAAGCAGCAGCAACAGGATCAAATGTGGCAGAAAAATATGCCACTGGCCTGTTTGTTCCTCCGTGAGAATGCATCAAAATAGAAAGAGCACAACCATCACGTTCATGATAAAACAATGCAGAACCTTTCATGTAATCAGCCAATCCCAAAGCTGGAGCTCTGCACAAACTCTCTCTCAGCTCAGTGAGAGCTTTCATGCACTCTTCGTTGAAGGGGACTGGATCTGTGACTTCCTTGTGTGTAAATTTCGGTAGTGGTTTGAACATTACTGAAAAAATCAGGATCCACTGGAGGCAATAACTCACCATGCCCATGTCTGTGTAACTGGGGGATTAATTTGCATAATTGCTGCAACTCTTTCTCTGGACACTTTCCTAGCACCTTTTTAAATTTGGTGACCCAAATACTATACTTCTTTCTGACAATACCGTAACTTAGCAGGGGAAACCTTATATTCTTTTTCAGCCAAATGATCCAATAACACTATGGGATCTTGCCTAGAAGCTTCACGTATACTGGACGCAACCATCAGCTCATAAATGTACTGCACTGAAGCAGACTGAAATGGCATTATCAAAGACTCTAAGTAGTCAACCATCTGTGCAGCACCACCACCTTGCACCAAATCATTTACATTACTAAAAGGGCACTCCCGTTTCCAATGTCCAACATTGCCACATGCATGACAAGGAATTTTCTTCATGTTCTGAACATCAGCCGCATTTACATTTGGATCTACTCGAAATCCATGACTTCTACCGCTGAACTGAGGCACCATGTTTCCTTGCTCCTGTGTTCCCTGCATTCCTCCAACATTCACCATTCCTTTCGGACCTTGCATACCTGCTGCTTGGGCAGACTTGATTTGCATCACCATGGCCTTTGCCTTCAACCTTTTCTGCTTCAAATCAATTTCATCACAAACGTATTTTGCGTATTGTAACACTTCATCAATCGGCTTTCCTTGTCAGTACTACTCAGGACAATGCCATACTCATAAAAACTATTTTTCACCATTTAACTTCCCACTTCCTGAACAAGGATCCACCCTACTGTTGACTGGCAAAGAATAGAGGATGGAGATTCTTCTGTGAGCCAGCAGAGTGCACTTTAACTTTATTAGGTGTGAGCTCACAGGAACATCAAGCAGCAAGTTGTGCACCCCATGCAATGGGCTGCTCTCTTTTGATGAGTACCAAAAGTTTGAAACATATGTAACTTGCTTATGTAAAGAAATGTCCATCATTTACCTTTGAATTGCTCTTGAGGCGTTGGAACAAGTGTGAGAAAATATAAATTGTTAGCCTATTTTGCATTACTCAGGAGGGCCTGGTGGGAGTATGCAAAGGAACTTAATGCTGAAGAGCATCTTTCCACGGTTGCAGGCCCCCCAAGATCAGACTCCAAACCGTTTTCCGCAGCTTGCTCCACATCATGAGATATCACATAAGTGACAATCGTCCTGACAGACCAACTTGGATTTTAGTGTACAAAACATAAGTAGTCTGATTAATGTGGGTGTTGAACATATCATCCTTGAAATAGAAGTGTGTTTTTGAATATAGGCTACACATAAGTTAGCAAAGTTGGTCTAGTATTTGGTGGCTTTTGGGAATGAAAGTTGTGAAGAAATCTGGCAGCCCTGGTTAGAGAGACGTAGCCACACCAGATCTAACCTTGACGGAGGAATTTTCTCCATGTTGTATTTTTAGAGAATATTGCTTTCTGGGATTTATTTTTGCCACACTTCGCAGGAAGTGGTCACCCCAGAGGGTGGTGACCTGCACCCCACTGGACAGGCGCACCCCCTTCTTGCCCATCCATGAGCAAGAATAAATACGGCAGAGATGCCCCACAATTCAGATCCTTGCTGGGAGAAGATATTGGAGAAAGACTGCCCTGTTGGACCCCTGACCTGCACTTGAAGAACTGCACTCACCAGGACTGCACCAGCTGCACACTTTGGGCTTAACCAGGAAAAGGACTTTGACTTGCTTCTGCAACTCCAGGAGTGCCCCCCTCTAAGCTACAGTTACAAAGGAGCTGACTAGAAGAGCCCAGCTGACCAGCGTACAGTAGCTATTTGAGGATTCTGACCAGGTGCATGCTGGGAATTGTAGTCCAAACTCCCAAGGAGCTTCTGGAACACTTCAAGGATCCAAAAAGGAGATTCAAAAGTTTGGACCAACTGTTGTAAAAAGCTCCATAAGTGGAAGAGGTGCATTGTAGGAGTTGTAGTCCCAGACCCCAAAAGGCAAACCAGAGCCTCTGAGCCCTTGGCTGGTGCTGTGGACCACTTTCCTGAATCAAGAAACACTTCTGAAAGTAAATGTAACAGTGTTACATTGTGAGTGGCCTGAACTCTGGACTTTGTCCCTGTCTAGTGTGACATTTTTTTAACCCTTCAAGTGCTATTTGCTTCTAAGTACTATTTTTCATTTACTCTTTAACAATTCATATTTCCGTTTCCCTCCATTGGATTTTTGTAATTTTTGTGTCATTTTAAAGATAAAAAATGTCCTATTTTATAAATTGTTGTTGGATTTTTATTTTGTGTTTTGTTTTACTTAGTTACTGTTTTGTTGATATTAAATGCTTTACACACGTGTCTCTTAAGTTAAGCCTAACTGCTCATGGGCCAAGCTACCAAGGGTTGAGCAAGGATTAATTTATTGAGACCTTGACTGGACCTAGTGGGGGATTGTGGCCTATTGCTAATTGTAGGTACCTATCTTCCCTTACCAGAAACCCACTTTCCAAAAATGGGTCACTAGCAAGAAAGAATACAGTTTGTTTTACCAAGAATCTCTAAGACATGAGCCATCAGAAACATGCTGTAAACATGTGACTGTCACACCAAGGAATACCTTGAAGGTATCTCACATAGTGGCATACCGAATTGACAATAACAAAAGTCTTTTACAAACAAGAACATTTGATTCATTCTGCAGTTCAATACGTGGCCAGGGCAGTGCCTAATGAAAAAGCAGCAGCGAAATTTAAAGCAGTATCTCTCTGGCACCACAGTTTGCTGCAGCATCTCTAACATGGCAGACGATATTCACAGACAGCTCATAGCCCACTTGAATTTGAGTTTGTTTGCTTTGCGATTGATTGAAGTGTCTGACAAATCAAAAGAAGGCAGTGTAATTGTTTATGTATAGTATTTACCATAATACTGTAATATTGGGAGATTGTTTATTCTGTGAGTCAGTCATGAAGTAGGCAACAGCATCTAATCAGTTTGGCATTGCCATTGACTTCCTGTGCTTCCATGGTTGAAAATAGGAAGCCTATATAGGAATCTGCACAAATGGTACACATTCTACATGCTTCGATGCTAGGGTAGGCATAAACTAAAATGTTGTTCGTGGATCCACATATTGTGTGGACCCAGTGTTTGATACCTTTGGCAGCCCTTGCTGTCTTAAACATGAATAGAGAACTTGAGAATGTGCTGAATTCCTGGAGTAAGGTGCTGAAAGACATTTTTATCTTCTGGTTTTGGACCCTACAAGGCATAGAAACTGTGAAATTCCAATACCTTGTGATTTTAGCATAATTTTCTGGCATCTTTGAAAAAATAAATGCCCCAAATCAAGTTTTAAGAGGAAAAAAAAGATTTCTTTACCATGACTTAAAAAAAATCTTCTGTCAAAAAGAAGCTGGATTTATGGGGGAGAATAATTGATGATGGCCTCCTAGTTTGTGGCACAAGACTGCATAAAGCCCCCCCACCCCCTGTTTTCTGAGTAGAAAGGCTACATACATCTCAGTGACTATCCAGAGTATGTTTAGGACACTGCTTAATCTGTTTCTGTGATTTAAATTGCGTTTAGAAACTGTCTGTATCCCCTGTTTTTGCCTTAAAAAAGACACATTTCAGTGTGCGCCACAGGGGCTGGGCTTCAGTTAAATTGGCCCTTATATAAGTTTCTACTGGTCGTTGCATATGGTGTTATGATAGGTTGTAGAGGGTTGTTCTTTCTATTGGCTTAGAGATTAGAGTTGGGTTTCTGATTGGTAGTAGGGTTGAGATTCCTATTGGTTCCTGGTTTTTAGGTTTGGGCTTGTGATTAGTACTAGGGTTGAGATTCCTATTGGTTCCTGGTTTTTAGGGTTGGGCTTGTGATTGGTAGTAGGGTTGAGATTCCTATTGGCTCTTGGTTTTTAGGGTTGGGCTTGTGATTGGTACTATCTTTGAGATTCCTAATGGTTTCTGTTTTTTAGGGTTGGGCTTGTGATTGGTAGTAGGGTTGAGATTCCGATTGGCTCCTGGTTTTTAGGGTTGCGATTGTGATTGGTTGTCAGGATTGGGGGTATGATTGGTGAATAGGGTTGGGTCTCCCATTGGTTGTGAGATTTAGGGTTACAAATCTGATTGGTTAGGGTTAGGACTAGGTTTCTATTGGCCAGTAGGGCTATTTAAGCCCAGGGCTCAGGGCGTCATGGCTAAGGGCGGAGAGGAAAAGGGCAGCTGCCTGTTTGGGCCTGTTCGGGATTGGTCGGGCCTAGGGACAGAAATGCTGCCCAATATTCCAATTATCAGAAAGGAACTTACTCCCTACACATCCATCAACATGCAAACACATTATCTGCAAATACATCCAACTCCTGCATCAGAAACTGACCTCATACAGATTGCAATGTCTCATCATCAAACACAATACCCCATACACAACAGCTATACACCTATCCACCACAACTACAACAGTAAAAAACCCTCATTCTCACAGTAAATACTACTCTGCCCACTCCCACTAACACAACCTGCCATCGCCCACACAACACAAAACCACATTATACATGACTTTAAGCCACCCAGATACACAGTCCCTGTTCATACAATCCAACAGCACTGTCCTTAATTTGCTCCACACAGACCTCCTTTCATCATGACAATTCCTAAACCCAGCCTTCCAACACACCATCTACGAAAGCCCTTCCCCTCTCTTTACCAATTACACACAACCATACAATCCTTACACTCCACTCCACCACACATATTACCTCTTCCAGTCATCACAACTAACACAAACTCCCCTGATACACATCCATCCCCTATTACACACCTCATACAGTCCACTCACCAGCACTAACTCACATTCTAATCCCTCACAGAAAACTACTACATCAATATCCCCTCCCGCTACTCCACAAAAACAATAAAGACCACACTCATCAGCACATGAAATCAACACAGACTTTCATTATACGTATTGTCACACCCACTCCCTCCCTCATGACTACACAAAGAATACAAATCCTGTCCAATCTTCATCCCTACATTCTCACTCTTCACCAACATCTACCACAAGCACTCCAACAAAGCTACATTCATTCTCCGGCCTCTCATCCATTGCACAATTTAGAGCCTTACATCATGATCCACATGCTCCTCCACCACCCCTAACCCATACTCCTTCCACACTAAACAGACGTAAACAAAATAAACAACATGCCACTCTTAACAACTTCGCATCCCCTTGTCTATTACATAATAAGGCTACCCTACAAAAAAAAGTACACTCTTCATGTCTCTCTCAGCTACCAAGTCCACCACCCACACACCCAGACCCAACAAAATGCCTCCTAAGCCCGCTGGAAGAGGAACACTATATTGAAAAACAAGACTATTGAGACGCTCACACAGTTATCCCAACTAATATCACACCTGCTACAAGGTCAAAATATACTGCGCACCCTTCTCCGAAACAAAACAACACCACCACTAACACACTTTTTCTAAACTGTCAGCTCATAAGTGCTCGGTCACTCTAAAAAAACAAGCACCACATCTACAACCTGACACACCTTACAACCTTACTTACTATTCATAACAGAATCATTGTTGGGAGATGACATGGCCCTAGTCTTGCATGAAGCCCTTCCTCCGGACTATCAAACCATCACACAAAACCGTATAGGCAAGAGAGGAGGTGGACTAGCTATTGTATTCAAACAGGCAGTAAATCTCAGTAAAACGGACAACATTTCCATACAAGGTTGTGAAGCCATCCTCACCAGATGCCACCCTACTCCAACTTCCTCCTGTAAATTTATCCTCCTTTACAGACCTCCACATAACAACTCAACATTCCCAGAAACTTTTATAGATAGTCTCAAACCTTATTACATTATACTCAAACCTATGCATTTTTGGGGACCTAAACATTTGGTTTGACAAACCCAATATGCCCCATCCAAAAGCTATCACCACTGGCCTAGTCGCATTGAACCTACATCAGATTGTTCACAATCCACACACACATCGCTCTATCCATCCTAGATGTAATTTTTGCTAAGCCTGAACTAGTTACGGTTCATAGCATCACGCCAATCACATGGACAAACCACCATTTGATGACGTTACGACATAAAACACCACAAATCAACACACCCCACAACTACTTGAATACATACACCTATCGACCTTGGAGCAATCTCAAATTTGATGACTTAGAAACACAACTAACAGCCAACACAGATCTAGATACAATTAATTCTGTTCCAAAACTTTGAGTGGCTACAGGAAGCTTTTGATATCCTAGTACCACTCAGAAAAACTAAACAGGACAAAATAAAACCAACACCTTGGAGAAACACAGAACTTAAAAAGATGAAGCAACAAATCAGAAAGTTGCAGCGGACCTGGCTCAAAACAAACAACAGTCAAGACAAACTGCAGGACCTTTCATGGGCAAACTGATAGAAAGAGCAGCATTCGGCCAGATGTCATAATTCATTGAAGACAATTCTATACTTTCAGACTACCAAACTGGATTCCACCCAGGAAGAGGCACTGAATCGGCACTCATAGCAATCTGGGATGATCTTAAAAACACAGTTGACCGCAATGGAGTTGCTGCACTACTTCTAATGGACCTCTCGGCTGCCTTTGATACGGTTGACCATGACACCTTAATTCAAAGACTCCACGAAGCCAGCATAGAAGGGATTGCTCTTGACTGGATTACATCCTACCTTCAAAAAATAACTAATATCCTCTATTCTCCCCCCTTCTCGTCCAAACCTTACCTCACAAAAGCAGGGGTCCCCCAAGGATCAACCATCTCACCTTTGCTTTTCAACATCTACATGATGTAATTACCAGAACTGATAAATGATTTTCAACTCACATGCAGACAACACACAAATACTACTTAAATTCGAATGCCCCAAAAACATTGAAAACTCACAGATCTTCAGTTGACTCAGAGCTGTTGATCAGTGGATGACTTGGAGCCATCTCAAACTAAATGCCTCCAAAATAGAAATACTCATATGTGGTGACTGGAAAAATTATGACCCACTGTGTGCCTGGCCTGACGATCTCGGACCAACTCCTCAGTTATTCAGGAAGTTAAAAACCTTGGAATTACCATGGACTCCAAATTAACAATGAATGCCCTAGTGGACAAATTAGCACAAACAAGTTTCATCACCTTGAAGACTCTACAACGTATCTTCCCCCACCTCAGATTTCCACACAAGGTGCAGGCTACTATCTCACTTGTACTATCCAAACTGGATTATGCCAATGGCCTCTACCATGGATCATCTCTATCTACAACGTATTCGGAACTCCGCTGCCAGGCTACTATTACATGTAAAGTCACAAGCCCACATCTCCCCTGCCTTGAGAGCACTTCACTTGTTACCTGTTGCCAGAAGACGCACCTTCAAGCTGCTTTGTATCACCCACAAAGCTATACAAGGAACAGGACCGCTTTTTATCAGAAACAAAATAACCAAATACATTCAACAGAGAAACCTCCGCTCAAGATTGGCATTCGCCTTAGAACACCACCATACAAGAAATACTATAGGCATCCATTCAAGCAGCCACACTATGAAATTTATTACCCCCAAATATAAGATCCACAGATAACTATCTTGTCTTCAGAAGACTACTCAAGAGTTGTCTCTTTCCTTCATAACCACCATATTCAAACAGCTATGGACTGCATATGCCTGTGGTGATAAATATTTTTTTCTGATTATGTGTATATTCTAGATATGTATAGTTCTTTAGGAAATATGTATTACTACTATGTCATAACAATAAATTACACACATACTCTTTAAACGTGTTTAATGTATATTTACGCACAGTTTAAATATGTATGTACATATATGTGTGTGTATTCATGTGTGTATGTGTGTGTGTGTATATGTATATATATATATATATATATATATATATATATATATATGTGTGTGTGTGTGTGTGTGTGTGTGTGTATGTTTTTCTATGCTTAACATGTTCATAGGTCATTGCATAGCTCCTAGATAAGTTGTTATATTAGATACTTATGTATCCCTGCTCTCATTTTATATCACACTGATCAAATGTTTTATTATTATAGGCATTTGGCTATTCAAAAATCGAGTAAAGATAAATAAATGTTAGAAAAGTACACTTATTCATTAACTTCGAGTATTACAAATCTTGAAAGTCTGTGTTTATACAATACTACTTTTCTTCTCATATTATACCCATTATTATATTCCTTGGACATATATTCCCTTACTATGTATTTACATATCTCTTTATTTATTAATCTAGTCCTACTGTACTATAGAAAAAATGAAATAAAAATAAAATAAAATTTATAAATAAAATTCAAATTATAAGTAAATTAAAACAAATATATTAATAATAATGAACAAATTAAATTACAATGATCAAAAAATGTATATATATATATATATATATATATATATATATATATATATATATACAAACTTCAAATGCTCGAAGTAAACTCATGTGGCCCGAGAGGGGTGGTGCAAGGACCGGCACGAGCAAGCCGGTAATTATAAATCCACCAAAACCAAAAAGTAAAAATCGCACACTCAGGATTCAGGACAAGTCAAAACCATGTTTAATCTAAGCACTATATATATATAAAATTATAAATAAAAAACATTATATTTTTACTCTCTTGCAAGCTTTACCTTGTCTACCCATCACCATATGTCATGTCTCTATCAATCTATCCTCCATCCCCACTCTGACTCATCCTAAATCCGTTCTACTACTTTCATCTCCTAAATAACCCTGCCTACGCTCTTCCTTCTTCTTCCTCATCTAACTCACCCAAACCTCAGCTTACTACCATGATCTCCCAAACAACCCTACTAAATTCTCCCTCATTTATCTCACCTTTGACTCATCCAAAACTCCTCCTGCTACTATGAACCCCCCAACCCTTTCCACAGACTCTTCCCTCCTCCATCCCCCCTTTACTCATCCCAAGCTTTATCCTATTACTATAAACTTCCAATTCACACTTCTGGATTCTTCCCTCCTCTACCCCTCCATTATTCCAGTCAGTCCAACTAACAAACCCACATATCCGCCGTTCAAATTAACTCATAATAAAACTATACTCATATTTCCCTATACTAATCCACCACTAATTCCCTTTTGGTTCCGGAGTAGCGTGCTACTCGCCGAAAAGCGCTTTGACACCTCGTCAGGGGTAGTAAGCGCTTTATAAATACTATTACAATACAATTACAATACAGTAAATCAGAAGATTCTGAATCATATTACTCATTTCAGGGTTCAATCCTTGTACAAATCTAAACACAAAATGAATCTTGTCTCTTGGCTCAATAATCTCTGTGCCGCTGTATTGTCTGAATGCTTTCAGCAGTCTCTCATAATAAGCATGAACAGACTTCTTTGTTTCCTGAGATGTCCTGTCAATTTTTTCCCAATCAGAATCTTTAGGGGAAACTCTTGTTTTCAGGAACTCAATCACCTTGTAATAGCTCTTCATCGCATCTTCAGACGACGCACCTGTTACTGCTTCTCTTGCCGGCTCACGTGTTGGCCATAGTGCTTAATTTGTAAATAAAAACATGCCGGTGCTCAAAGCACTCGTCTTAAACCCGCGGCTGCTGCAATTAAATGTGGGAAACACGGAAACTGAGGCAGTGTAATCCTGAAGCCATTTCAGGCCTCTTCAATCCATTTGAAGCCACTCCCTGCCCCTTCAGCTCACTTTTGCAGCTTTCTGCTTTCTCCCATTGTGACACTTTATCGTTTTTCTCTTCCTCCGTCTTTCCCACATGTGTCTTTTGCTCCCAGCAAATGCTTGATGCAGAAGAATAAGCGCCGGCCCTCAAAAGTAAGTGCCGGTGCTAGGCACCGGAAACAACAAGCACAAATTAAGCACTGGATGGCCAATCAATACTCCACTTGCACTCAACCCATAAATCTGCTGGAACCACAATCTCAAATAACGTGTTCAAATCTTCCCAAAAACACTTTGCAAGCTTGGCAAACCTCTCTTTTTTCTGGTACCATTCCACTGGTTTCTCCCTCAACTTTGTGTAATCATTCATAAATGACAGTATGTCACTTCTGCTCCAAGGAACATGAACAAAGTTCCCTCCAGGAATTTCTCTCATTAGCATAATTTTTACAGCTCCCTCAGCCTGCTGTATATCATTTTAAGATACAGTCTGACTTTTCTTTGCCCATCTGCCTTCCCATGTATCTAATGCTCCCCATGTTTGAATACTCTGAATCAACTCCTTAATGTGAATTTTCATTACAGGTAATCTCATGTTTGCAATGTCTCTCAAATCAAATTCTGATCTGTAACTCTTCTTCAACTGTTTGGATTTATTCATTTCAATTTCATATTTCTCAGCCAAATTAGCTAATTTCTCATAAGCCTGTCCTGCTCGGAGAGTAACATCTTTGCACATGAAGTGCAATTCACTCTCATTGTAAGAATCTAATCTGTCCAAATCAAGTGTTCCCTCACTCAACTCAGTTAATTCCAATTTTAATCTAACCATGTTCAATGTCTCTTCTCCCTCAAGCATGTTTCCTGGAACAGATGCTCCACTCAAATTGTCTAACCATTCAGTCAATTGTTGTGCTGAGAACTCTTGTAAACTAATGATATTTCCTCCATAGCGAGGCATAAACTGTGGTACATAGCATGAGACCCTCATAGCCTGCTCTTAAACCATCACAGATGATCCCACAGAACATGGGGGACGTGTCACGCCAATCAGTGGATCAACTCCATTATGGGTCTGGTTTGAACCAAAATAATTCATAGGGGTCATGGCTGCCACAGTAGTGCTCAGTCTTTCAATTTCTGCATTACAGTAGTTCCAAAAGGTGAATTCATTTCTGATACTGGATTTGAAATCTGGGGACTTTTCTCATTAATACCCTGGGCACACAACGGGACTACGGAACCTATTGTTACAGAAACTGTTAATGCTCCTGGTCCTGACAAATTCGTCTGAATTTGCGGGAACATGAATCCTTTACCTTGGCTAGTTAATACTGTACCACAAGCTTGATTTGACTGGTTCAGGACAACATTCTGTGGTGTAATTACTGGGAAGTACATTGGCATGGGCTGTCTCTCGTTCACAAATTGTGCAGGTGTCTGTGCATTAGGTGTGGACTTACACTGAGTCATTCCTGAATTCTGAATTGGCTGTGGCATAACTGGAAATGGGACATTCTGAGCTGTATTAACATTTGGAGCTGTTGAATAAACTGCAGACACCTGTGTAACATTTGCAGTAGGCCCATTTGGAAGTACTTGAACCTGGCTTTGTGCAACTGGAGCTGTGGCAGCACTCAGGACTACATTCTGGCTTACTGATGTGACTGCATTATACTGTGGGGGACGATTCTGCAACAACTGAGTTATAAATTCATCATCTGAATCACTCTCGACGTCTGCTACCCTTTTTTTCACCCGATTTCTGTTCTGTATCTTCCTCAGATATGTTTTAGCTTTGGGCTCAACACAATTCCCTCACCTTCCTGTGTTATTGCTGGAAATAACTTCACTGCATGTAATGCATCTGCTGTCCACATTCTCTGCTCTGCCTCACACCTAACTTCTGCTAGCGTCTTTTCTGCTTTCCTCATTCTCCTTTCAAATTTCTGAGCCTCTTTTTGTCTCGCAACTAATTCCCCAATAGCAAGGGCTTCATCTTGTGTAGGTCTAGGAAGGGGCTTTGACTCATACATCATCCTTCTCAAATTCCCTAATACCCTTAAATTAAATGTTCCATAACAAGGAAAAGCTAAGGTACCCTCCTTCTAAGTTATTTTGCACTACTGATTCCCCCAAAGACAGGCTGAAACTCTTCTCTCCTTCACTACCGCGAATGCTGGCGTACCTTCAGGTGGAGTACGCTCACCCTCCCTAACTGAAACAAAACGTTCTCCTTAAAGCTTTGAAAAACTTCATATTTACACAAACCTAACTCACAAACACAAATCTACGAAACCAGGAAGCAATTTTCAATCCAACACTCCTTTTCATGAGCTGTTCTCAACCTATAGCAGTTCAGCCTTGTCCACCAATCCGTGTGTGGCTTTTCTCACCAACTGACCTATCCCAGCATGAACCAAATGACGTCACACTCACTTCGCTCAGCCGCTATGACTCATGTCAGAGCCATCTCATACACCTCTCACACAAAAACTTGAATGCAAATATTGCAAGCACAAAAAACAAAACCCTTCTGCTCACTACGGGTAGGACTCAAATGCTTTGAACACTGTACGGAACTTTTGACTGTGGCCTTTCGCACAAACAGCTACTCTTCCAGCTCTGGGTTGTGGCTTTCTCACAAGCGCAAGTAAGATATGACCCACAAACCTCACTCTGTTTGGTAGAGATCCTCCATGGGCACTAAGGATTCACCTAATACCAACAAACACACACACTGAAGGAAAATCTACTGGTATTGCCAACAGCGCACAATCGACCAACACCTGCACCTGCAGACAATAAATTAACCAAGTGTCTCCATACACTTGTACAATACTCCACAGTCCTAGGCCTCGCAGGACCTGTTAACAACAATCATGTGGGCGATTGTGAGCACAAAGCACAACATTCACTTGGAGTACACCATTTCCTAACTCTATTACCTGAGTATGCAAACTCCCTACTCAATTGCCTACTCACTTCATACATCACACTCCACTGTGATTAAGCTAAAGCACTCAAGTGCAAACCCTACTCACAACGCATACCGTACACTTATAACACATTACTGGAATGTCATCAACCTTTACACTACACCAAGAACAACTCACAATGTGGGCAAATTTGGACTCTCCTTCTCACAAGACAAACCCTCTGCTACCAAAAACTGGTGGTGGGCTGGGCCCGGGAAGAATTTACCACCAGCACGCAAGCGAGACACCATTACTATTTTCACCTATAGTGGTCGACTGATTCTTTGGACTTTGTGAAAAGTGTAGTAGCCAGAATAATTTAATCACAAATCAATTATATAATACCGTAAACAGTACTGAATGCCATAATCAATTTAAAACTAAATCAAACTCCAAACTGATAAAGTTTCAAAGCTTTATTACAATCCCAAAATCAATGTCATACAAAGGATGAGCAAAACTAAATTATAAACATATATCAAAACCATAGGCTGACCAAAATGTCTGAAAAGATTTAACCTACTAAACATCAACACTGTTAAACACTTCAAAAGAATAATATATATTAACAACACCACAATATGCTCATTATTGTTTGATTTAAAAGCAGATGATGGTGACATCAGTAAATCATCAAAATACAATGTAACATCCAATTTTCAGGTTTTAGAGCTGGGCAATTCCTATCACTAACACGAATTTGGACTTGCATGTGTGGACTGGACTAACACATGCTGGCAAAAGCAAAAAATAATTTAGAAAACATCTAAACTAAGGCAACTCAATATACAAATATGCTGGTGTGAGTACCTAACTGAAAAGGAAACAATAAACCACTTTTAGTTATATATCTCCTCATGGGACAGCATACAGTGATGATTCATCAGGCAGGACAGTCACCTTCTTCTAGCATCAGTTGACAGCAGCATCAAGACAGTGCAGAACACGGGCTGCACAAAGGACGATTCAGCAGTTCAGAATTAGTTGGCCTTCTTAGTACTGAACCACACAATAGAATAGGGCAATTAAGACTAATATGAGTAAACTCATCTGGGGACTTAAAAGTCAGAGTGTGACAGACTCAACTAGGGTTCTGGGCAACTTTGAGGCAAGAGAAGAAGATGAACTGAGTGACTGACACAAACTAACAGAAACAAGGACCCACTCAAAATGTCAAAGTCTCTTGCTAATTAAAATAGGCACAATCCATTAATTGGTCCTTCAGGTGGATGCACTTTGGACGTAAAATTCAGCATCCAATGGCTGCAGATGGCACCATTCATTCTGCTATTATTTCAGATGTTCTCAGCAAAAGTGCATTGTTTTTGGATGACTTCACACATTTCCGTCAAAATGTTACATTCTCTTGTTATTTGTTACTTGAGATCCTTTCTCATGACACGCAATAATCTAAGCCAATACTTTTCACACGAAAACTACAAATTTCCTGACCGACAAATAGAGCAAATAAAGCAACATTGTTATTTCTAAAACATGTTTCTTGCCTTCAATACAACAGGACATTCAACATCATGTTAGCAACCTAGGAAAATAATTAAGGTTGGAGGGGACAAAATAAACAAATGATTTTTCATTACTGCTGCAAAATGAATCTTTCAGTTGAGCTAAGAGGCCTTAATACATATTAATACATCCAATATATTATTAAAACATATTGCTCACCTTACAATTCAAATCAAATATGCAAAACAATTTATTTAATTGCAAGCATTATTCATGACGTGTTAAAGCAATTTTTAACATGCCCTTATTTTTCTACACACTTATGTTAATGAAACTCATTAGCTCAATATAAGTGTGTTTAATTCAAATTCATTTAATACTTCAATTTTCAATCTGCAATTTAAAAAGAACACTCAACCTTACCTCATTTTAGTAATTTCATTTAATAAAATGTAAACTCTCATGTTAAAACGTGGTGCACAAAACAAGTGGTTCACCATATTTCAAACATGCACATTTTACAACTCATGTTATATTCTCTGTTAGGCCTTTACATGTAGGTTGATTAATCACCATATGCTAACTTCTATGCCACTTTTTTTTATCTCTCTCACATGAAAGGTCACTGGAAACCTCACCCCTGCCGATCCTGGCAAAATGAGTCCTGTCAGGGGACAACACCACACCAGAACCCAGGATATCAGAATGGAAGCAAAGAATTACAAAAAGAAAAAAACAGAAGGCAATCCATTTGCACCAAAGCACTTAGGATTTAGAACACTAGCAGAACAGTTCTTAACCTATTGTATTTCAGAAAGGTATTTAATTCAAACAAAACTACCTCCCTAAGCGATTGGCATCTATCATTGATGGTCTGTCAGTCTTATTTTGATTTACAAACAAAAATACGTACATGCAGAGGTAGGCCTCCGTATGGTTGGGAGAAGGAACAAGCAAAGAAGGTAGGTGATCACAACTTGATAGGGAGTCCTAGATAAGCAGAGGAGCTCATGAGCCTTTAGTACAGCTAGCAAACATGGCCTTGCAAGAAGAGGATGATGACTAATCATTCCTGGAGGGAAAGCTGTGCTTAGACTATGGCTTCTAAACCATGTAAGGTACAAGTTTGCTTTAAGAAAATGAGTGTTCTGGTCATCCATCAGAAATTGAGGAGAGTTACTTGGACAACATGACAACACAACCAGTTGAGAAGTCGCTTTTCAAGATCAGCTTGCGACGTGGGGGCAGTGAGACTTGCATGCACCTGTGCAGTGGTGGATTTGCTCTCCTGCTTTCATGGATTGGCCCATAGTTATGCTTTCCTCCTAGCTGTAAGCAGCAGTCACACTCGGCTGGTTGTCCTCTGAAACTGTTCTCTCTCTTATGGAAATCCAGCCAGCCTGTTTTGGCCACACTTGGCCTTGCTTAGGTATCCCACTGGATGTGGAATCCAAGTGACATCTGTGTTTGAAGTTCAGGGAAAAAGGCAGGACCTTCTTGAACAATATCGTTATACATGGCCAATCCTCCAATGGATTATTTAGCACATTTCAAAATGAAGGATATATGAATGCACTAAAAAAGAATATCCCAAGAATTGGTGGGTATCCAATTTCCTGCACCTCACTTCCTCTTCCTGTGTCTGCATCCTGTGTTTGACAGATCCTGAATGAATAAGAAGAAATCGGTTGTTTACACGTTGCAATGCAGAAGTGATATGTTTTATTGTGTTACTATGTTCTTTTGTATTTTTTGCCCCTCAGATTCTTTGCATCTGATTTTGCTTCCACTTTGAAAGCTGAAAATTTCTGAGGTTTGTCTTGGTTCTGTTTAGCAATATGCAGCGGTTCTGTGTTCTTCATTGTCATCTTCTTCTAACTATCTGATATCTTTTTCACCCTATCTAGCACTCTAATTTTGCTAGCGACTTTCTTCCTTTGCTCTTTTGCCCTTAAAGCCACCTTTTCATAGAGGCAAGTAGTCTTTGCCAGGAACAGACTTGTGTGGTGTGTGGTAACTCAGAATGGCTACTGGAGGGAGTTGCTCTTATGTGGGGCAAGGAATGATACAAATATTGGAGTGTACTACATCCTGTACTGAACTGGTAGTTACTTTGGGCTGCATTCCAGTCCATTCTATTTTAGCTTATCTGTGCCCTTACAGCCAGGGAACAACCATATGCAAATCCATATTGGCCCAGTCCAACAAATAATATTTCTGACCAAAACTGAGCAGATCCCAGCAACCCTAGACTGGTTTCAGCTTTATTGTGCTTTATCACTGAAGTGCAGTATGAGTCCTATGGGACAGCTCGCTTGAGACCAAAGTCTAAGCACAACCCTCTCACTTCGGGAGACTCACTTAGTCAGTGATGGGGATACAATGCAAGATTTACTCTAAGCCACAGGAAATTACTTTGGGCAAACCAGGCTAAAATTGGTCTGTGGTGTTGCTACTCAGCAGTTTGGGCTGGACCGTTCCTAATGCGACAGGACCAGTGATGATTAGTATAAGGTTACTACTTTTCTGGAGTTGCATAGTGAACAAAAAATCAATGGACTGGAGTGCGTCTCTGTGCAATAACCAGTGGCCGAGATTGATTTGATTTCATTAACCAAAGAGGCCATCATTTATTATTGCTGTTAGGCTGCTAGGATTTTTACAGGTTAATATTAGATATTAAGTAATATTACATGTATTTAAATGGAGAACGTTATGCCACTGATGCAGAACAGTATAATTTAGATGTCAAAATGATTTGCTTTGTTTTAATAAACATTTAATCTATGGGTTACAACATGTTTTTAGGTAAATTGCCTTTTTTAAGTTCTAGTCCATTACAAATACACATATTTCTTGCAATCTCTGCTGTAGATATCTCGTGCAGATAACTCTCCCATTGGGTTATTTGGGATGGACCGCAGTTTCATCTATAAGGTGACCTGAATTTTGAGAAAAGTAGGCAGGAGCATGGGGCATGCTTTGTGAGAATGATGTATTATAGTTGATGTATATTGTAGAGCGCTCTGACACCTTCGGGTCATGTACATACGCTATAAAATAAATAAATAAAAGTATATTCAGGTCCGTTTGAATGATGAAGATAACACAGTAAATACTATTTTAGAGATATGTCCTTGTCTAACGAAAGACCAGGAATGATAGGGTAAACTTAAAATCCACAGGTTGTGTGGTTGGGTACAGAACGACTTCTTCATTCATGTTTATTTGCTGTGTAGGGTTGATACTGTGAGTACTGATGATGCAGTATGTTCCATACTTTGTGTTCTGATTCTTAGAATATGTTCTAATCTTTAAGGCATGAGGACATTTTCAGTTTGCACAGTCGCTTGATGGGAGAAGCATTGTGTCAACTCCAGAGCTGCAAATATGACTCAAACAAGAACATGGCTTGGGGTGTTGGGTGCAGAACACTACAATCTGTTTGTTTCTTTGTAATCTTTGTACCCTGCCTCAGTAGCAAGACTTCACAGTCTACCTTAAACTGCCAGTTCGGATTTGCATAGTAAGTGAGCTCAGGCCAGACAGTTCCTCTCACTGTGTATTGTTCCTCTCTAAAGAACATTTCAGCTCCTCAGTGAAGGTCAATGATTATCAACTCCTTTAGTTCTGGGTTTTGCAATGCAGCTTTCAAACATGCCCATTGCTAACAAAAACCATAAAGTGGGCTTTGGGATTGCCCCTTTGAACCACTTTATTTTTTCCCCCAGCCTCTTTGAGCCATTGGCTAGAGACTCTGTCAATTTAATCTTTGCTAAACCCAGTGGATTATTATTCTCTCATCAGTGCTTTAAATGGAAATATAGAAGTGCAGGTACTCACTCTTTAGAGTACTTGTTTGCTCCAGAGAAGTGCTGGTATCCTCCCATGAAATGTACTACAGCAGTGCTGAGAAGTGCAAGTACTCTTCTTTTTACATTAATGAAGTGTAGGTACTCGGTACCGGACAGCACCTCACCATTTAAAGTGCTGTTCGGCATTAAATACTATTGGTTGTCTGGTTGAATCCTTCCACCACCACTCAAGTGTCTGGATTGAAATGTATGATGGACTACTTTATATCTATTGATCTCACTCTGTACTTTTGTGGGATCCCTCTCCTGTGCTTCCCCCTAATGTGCTAATGGTATACATGGGAGTCAGTTCACCAAAATGCCATGGGTAGCGGAAATGACATCATTCGCCACTTGTTCTTTACTTTGACTCACATATACATGCTTACACATACACACACATTCACATACTCTCACATAAAAACACACTCTCACCCGCAAGCACACACAACATACATTTAAAAGCATTCTTACTTACCTGAGCTGCCATGTGTTGTCATATTCCAGCATATTCTACTCAATTTTTATCATACCAATAGTGAATGATATTATTCATTATTTGTGTGATAAAAAACTGACCGAAAACCAGGGAGGAAAGCCTCAGTCTACATCCATTAGAGCTGCCCTTGTGTTTCAGGCACTGATTTTGCCGCCTCTGAGGCAAAGGGCAGCGAAGGAAGTGCCAGAGGTCGCAAGGGGCAAACCAGGGCTCGCACCTGCGACCTCTTGCGACCCCTAAATGACGTCCATGGTGGTATATGGTTTCAGATATGAAACGGAGAACCACAGGCTTTGTCAATGCTTGTTTACCAAAGGCTGGTAACATTTTTATCCTGTAACTAAACAGCCCATTAGTCTATTGGATTCAGTAATATCGTAAATCCCCAGACAACCCCATCCTGTCTAATTTCTAGCTGACCAACAATGCCAAAAGATAATTCCATATACCCTTTCATCCTCCATTAACCAGAAAGGTTAAGCATTTCTACGTGTATATGACTTTGCTGAGCAAACTGAGTGCTTACCGTGTTATAAGTGATATTAAAAAAACTGTAGAATCTGGAAATGGCTGTGTCCATACGAATTATCTCCCTCATACCCTCTTCACTTATTCACATCATAATTTGCAACAATAAACAGTGGAGCAATCATTGTGTCACGGGCCCTAGTGCAGGGAGGGAAATTGCAACCCAGGCCGCTGTTTGAACCGTGAAATACAGCAATAATCAGGGTTTAATAGGCCCTTCAGGCCTCTGGGCCCTAGTGTCACTTCGCCTGCTGCATCAATAGCAGCAACGCTCCTGACCATAAAGTGCTCTGACGTGGACGGCGTCCGCTTTATGGAAAACCTAAAAATAGACTTCTGTCGGGCGTTGCATTTATCCTTCTTCATCAATCGGGCACCACGATTTTAACGGCATCTCGTTGAGATTAAGCACGATACACACATCTCTAACCTTTTATAATGCTCCCCTTTTCGTCCCAACACCACACCACATGAAAAGCAGCATTGTGCCAGGCGAGACCGCGAGAGGTGGCCACGAGAGGAAATGACTTCTCACATCCTGCCTCGTGAAGCATCCATTTTACAAAAACCAGCGCAAGCGACCCTTACCGAGTATTGTTCGCCGCGCTGTACACGTGCTTTCCGTCAGTCGACACAACAGAAAACGTTAACATACTTTTCTTTTTAATTGGGAAAATCTTGCCCTCCTTTCTGTGTTTGATTTTTTCACAACTCCGAGGCTTTCAGGCAACTCCTTAAAAACATAAGAGGGAGCCTGCTCAAGCCCGCATGGAAAGCCCGAGCAGCAGTACTTAATTTGGAATAGAAGATGTGCCGGGGTCCAAAGTTATTCTCAGAAGCCCACAGTTGCCACAAAGCAAGGCTCTTTAGTCTTGATTCCACCTCATACATCTTTCACTCCCCAAAGTACACTGCCCCACCCCTTTGTCTCACTTTTGAAGATGCTTATTCATCTCTGTTGTCTTCCTTTGTCCATTTTCCCCCCTTTCTGCGAACCTTTCTCTTCTTGTTCTCTGTCAAATGATTAAAACGTCTGAGTCCTCGAAACTGAGGGGCATATTTACAAGAAAGTGGCGCATCTGGACCGATGCGTCACTTTTCTAGCGTCGCCCTTGCCCCACCTAATGACACCATGGTTGTGTTGTATTTACAATACGGCGCACCATAGTGGTCGTTAAGACAAAAACATCAACATTTTTGACACTATTGTGGCACTTTACTCTAGTAGCATCAAAAATGTTGACGCTAGTGCAGCAAAGCACAGGAAAGCCCATTGATTAAAATGGGTGGGTCATTTTAACGCCTGGTCTAAGCATGCATTAAAAATGATGGAAAAACTGGAGCAGTAAAATGGAAATTCCGCTGCACCATTTTTTCCGGCCTCCCTACGTCGCACCACCCCCCCCCTTGCATACATTATGCCTGATGCAGGCATAATGTGGCGCAAGGGTTTACAAAGTGGGGCAATGCAAGCATTGCTCCACTTTGTAAATATGGCACGGGAGAAAGGCATCCTTAACGTCGCCTTACTGAAAAAAAATGATGCTAGGACTGGGCAAGGTGGCGCTTGGGGCTTGTAAATATGCCCCTGAGTGCTTGTGGTCCCCACGCGTAATCACCAGCACAAAGTAAGTACTGCTTCTGTGATTAAATAAGCATGCAGCCAGACTCCTGCAGTACATCACCCACCACATCTCTGGATCCATTTTATTGTGGAGGCTTTTGCTTTCATCATTGCCTTTGAAGACGCTCATCCTCAAGCACCACCTGATGACCGTGCAGAGAGGTAGTTTTATTCGCGAATGCTCTCTGATGCAGAACAAAATGATACTGCCCTGGAAATAGAGCTACACGCCGGTAATGATGTGCTCCTGCAGAGGAGAAGTGCAATATATACCGTAGGGGTGTTTACAGCCCACGACCAAAGTCAGTACATTGGTCCAACTCGCCTAATGAGCCAGCAGATTGCCTTTTTGGGTTGCGTTGTTGGCGTAATTTGCAGTAGTCAGAATTCACGACCAAATAAATAATAAAAAAAAGACCCTAGGCCATATTAAAAATGCCCCATTAAACTGAGATGCTCGCGCAAACACCTATTTGTGCAAGGACAACATTGATAAGAGGATCTATGATTATCTCACCTGGTAATTACTGGGAACAGTAATGTTTGCATCCTCCATTCAATTGCTGGAGATCAAACCTGCTGGGATTTAATGGGTAATATGTCTATCTCCTGTTCTTGAGGGCTAAACTCACAATATGCAATATCACGCTTGATGAATTCCAACAGCAGGGGGACTTGTAATTAGGACCATGGAGTGGAAATGGAAGCCTAAGGTTCTCCAGCATGCTTTCTCAAGAACTGAGTGCACAATCACCTGAGAGGATACACTGACATTTTCTACTGAAATACATTGTTTTTTTTAGTAGGAATGATGTCAACTGCAGGGGCTATTGCTTCATCAAAACGGTGACCCAACTTATCCTTTGCTATGCAGGATGGTATATTACTTTCGGTTATTATTCATTATTTATTTAGCATTTGTAAAAAGCTACATATACATTTTAGGAGGACGAGGAGGAAGGGAGGGAGTGGGAAGGAGAAGAATGAAAAGTGAAGATTTAATACAAGGAGGTAGCCAAGGAGAGTCCAAAACAAAGAATGCAGCACAACGTGGCTAGGGCCATGGCATGTATCCAAGAATAGTGAGGTAGGTTCGCTCTTCTGCCTCTTCCTGAATTGCTGCAAGTTTCTTTCGAGGGTAGAGTCCACAGCATGGGTGCGTGCACTGAAAACCTGCCCCTACCTGTTCATTTGTTGTCGAGTTTTGTAAACGAACCCAAGGAGTGGTTTAAAGTTCTTAGATGAGGTGTTATATTGTGTTAGGTGGGATTTAATGAGTGCAATATGTTCTTAATAGCATTGCTCCTTAGCGCTGTGATTGGGTTGGGATAGAAAGCAGAGCTACATCAGTTTTAGCAGCAGAAAGATTACAACCATGCCTCAGGCATCTTTCCTGACTAGAAATGGTTTGACAGGGTTACAGGGACTTGACTAGGCCGGGGATGTCTTATAAAGTTTTAAAGTATGAGGACTTCTGTGGGGCGCAAGGCTCACCACTACAAATAACAAGGAATGTTTTGAATCAGACGCTCACACCATCCTTATGGTCGAGTTGACAGACTACACAGAACCCTAGTATATGCAGTTTAGCCACAGAGGTTGAACACAATGAAGTTAATGCCGGCTTAATACAGAGATGTTTCAACGCCTGGGCAAACTGGGCCATTGCTTAGGCCTCCATCTTCCGAGGGCCCTCGGAAAGTGAAAATGTTCTCTAGCTCACTCATATCTATTTCTGTGTCTAATTCTTGAACATATACGTCAATATTTTTTGGCATTGTGAGGCTTGAATTAGTAGAAAATGGGTTAAAAAACAAATTTGTTCTGAACAGCAGCCTCAAAATATTTCTTGCCCGGGGCCCCCAAAATCTTAAAAATGGTACTGGCTTAATATGAACCATTTTCTAAGATTTGGCACAACCCTTGCTGCTGTTTTCTTCACTCTTTGCAGACGATTGTGAAGGAGCATCATGGCCAAGTGTAAAAATCAGACCTAATGATGAAATATATTGTGCACGAAAAAGATCTGTCATGCCCCGTCCATCTTCCAAGTTTATATCTGCACAGACCTGAAAATATTAATGCGATGGGCATCACAAGCAAAGAGGTTAGTTAACTAAGCAGCCTGACGGCCTTACTAAATAAAGTAAGACAGCAGATGGCTCACGCTGTAATAATACCTTCCTGCTGAGGCACCCAGTATTTCCCCTCTTTGTCACTAATGCTTTAAATTTTAAATTGCCGGAGCCAAAAAATAAAAGAGTATATTCTATGGTCTCTGCACTGTGTGGTCTGCTCCTCCATCCTGCCTTATCACGTCTTTGGTTTCTCTTCGCTTTTTTATTCCAGTGGATTGGACATCTATGAGCCGATCAGTTACTCTAGGTTGTTTTTTGTGCTTCACTTCCATATCCCAGAAACTGCCAGGCTAGAGGTACCTTACTGTACCAAACTTTGCTCCCATCCACAAGACGGGGCAACTACTGCCCTTTAAACTGGCAATGGGAGACATGAAACTGATTACTATGCTGGAGTACAGGCGTTTTCACGTGTACTTGTTGGGGGAGTGACATTTGACCACTCACTACATAATCCTCTAAACCCACGGTGTCAACATTGTGGTACTCACAAAACCTCTGAAAACACACAACCCCCTCAAAGTCAAGAGAAAAAAATGAAAATGGACCAAAGAACCTGACAAATTCACCCAATACAAAACACTCTGTTCGACATGCAGATCCCTCATCACATCAGGCAAAGCCACCGTCTACTGGATCAAGATTAGCAAGGCAAGCAACAAAAGGAAATGGGTCTTTTCAAGGCAGCAAGTACTAAGGCCCAGATTTATACTTTTTGACGCAAACCTGCGTTAGCGCAGGTTTGCTTCAAAAAGTACAGCGCCGGCTAGTGTCATTCCAGGACGCCAGCCGGGTGCCATATTTAAGGAATGGTGCAAGCCGGTACAAAGGCCTGGTTAGCGTAAAAATAAATGACACTAACCGGGTAGGGGAGGCGTAGGGAAAGCTGGAGGTTTTGCGCGAAAGAATGGCGCTAGTCAGGTTAGAGTAAAAAAAAATTACTCTAACCTGACTAGCGTCATTTTTTTGACGCGCAACCCCCACGGACATGACTCCTGTCTTAGTAAAGACAGGAGTCATGTCCCCCCAGGCAAATGGCCATGCCCAGGGGACTTATGTCCCCTGGGCATGGCCATTGGGCACAGTGCCATGCAGGGGGGCCCAAGTTAGGCCCCCCTGTGGCACTTTAAAAAAAAAGTTAAAAAACTTACCTGGGATGGGTCCCCCCATCCTTAGGTGTTATGTTATGGACATTTAAAGAGCGCATAGCTACCCTGAGGCCTCCCAGCGCTTCAAATAAAATCTCCAATGACTAACACATAGGAGCAGATGTTAATACAGCCAAGTTTTCAATAGCCGCTAAAATGATAGCTCGTTGCTAGTTAGCCGCATAGAAAGAGGCAAGGAATTCCAGAGCTTGGCACTGAGATAGGCCACTGACTTGCCACCCCAGTTGACTTTTTTAATTGGGGGAATGACTGCCAGTCCTGCTGAAGATGATCTAAGTTGTCTGGTTGGCCTAAACAGAGTGGCCAAGGTACGCAGCAACGGAGGACCCTTGTCATGAAGGGCTCTGTGAATGCAGCGGAGTGCCTTGAACTTTAGTCGTTGTTCAATAGGGAGCCAGTGTAAGGCTAAAAGGGCTGGTTTAGCCAATTGATGTTGGGGGATGTTGTAGAGAAGGCGAGCCGCAGTATTCCGGACCAGCTGTAGTTTCTTTTTAGCATAATTTTGGGAGCCTAAAAACAGGGCGTTCCCATACTCCAAACGTGAGATTATTAATGCTTGTACAATGAGTTTCTTTGCTATAAATGGGAGGACTTTAAAAACTTTTCTGAGAAGTCTAAGTATCCCAAGTAGAAGATATTTTCTTTGCCAGGTGGTCCATGGTCAGCCATGGATCAAGCCATACACCCACACTCTTGATGTGGTTCTTGGGGGATGGAAGATCTCCTACCGAGTGCAAGGTGGGTGTTGCTTGAAGTAAATGTGAAGAATGGCCCATGACCATAACCACTGTTTGATCTCCATTCAGCTTAAGTTTAGACTTCACCATCCAATTGGATACTGCCTGTAGACAGGGGGCCAGCTGAGAGTCGGAAGCATTGTGTGGAGAAGAAAAGGAGACAACCAGCTGAGAATCATCCGCATAGGATATCAACGAGAGCCCGAATGGCTCCACTGTCCTTGCCAGCAGTCGCATATAAATATTGAACAATGTGGGGCTTAAAGGTGAGCCCTGAGGTAGCCCCCAGTGGCTCTTGAATCTACTCGAGTAGAAATATCGATCGAGAACCTGGAAGGATCTTGCATCTAAGAACTCTGTGAATCATTTCAGGGCAAGTTCTGTAATTGCGATTTCTCTCATTCTATCTAGTAGAATAGTGTGGTCCACGGTGTCAAAGGCTGCACTGAGGTCAAGGAGCACGATTGCAGAGACCATTCCCTGGTCTAATCGCTTCCTGACCTCTTCCGTTATTGCTATCAGTGCAGACTCTGTACTGTGACAGGGCCTAAAACCCATCTGGAATGGGTGAAGAATCTGATTGTCTTCCAAAAAAGAGGATAGGTGAGTATCAACATGTTTTTCCAGAATCTTGGCCAAAGTTGGCAGCATTGGAATAGGTCTATAGTTGTTCAATACTGATGGATCCAAGTTGGATTTTTTGAGCATCGGCTTTATAATTGATTGCTTCCACTGTAATGGGAGGAAGCCGCCGGCCAGTGAGCGATTCAATAGATCTGTCGATGCTCCTTGAACTAGAATTGATGGGGGTGCGGGATCCAACGGGGAACCAGATTTAAGCTTGCTCAATAGAATTCGGGTCATTTCTATAGAAAGGGGAGGGATCCTAGTTAGGTATACTGTGTCCCTAGTACATTGTACACTCCCCTCCTGGGGGTTGTGAAACTGTGGGAAAAGTTGAATAGATATTGGAATTTTTTTTTTTTCTTTTTTAAAACCAAATTGTTACTGTGTTTAAAAGAGGCTTCAATTTATTCTGTTTGGGCCTCATGTGATACGATTTCTTTTAGTATACTAAAATTTTCTTTAGGGGAATTTGCAGTCTGTTCTATCTTCATTGCATAGTAGTTGCATTGCTCCACTTTAATTTCCACATGAAATTGTCTAATAGCTGTCCTATATTCTTTTTTGAGTGAAGTGTCATAAGATTTCTTCCATTTCCTTTCTAGGCGCCTACACTCTCTTTTTAATGATTGAAGATGGGGGGAAAACCAGGGAGCTCTTTTCTTCCGTTTAGTGGCCCGCCTTGCTATGCACGGAAGCGTAAAGTCAAGGCTGTTGGTAATCCACTTATTAAATACTTCTAAGGAGTCGGCCATATTTTCGTTAAGGATTGGTTTGGAATTTTCTAAAGCACCAATCCATTCTGGGGCATTCAACAGATGCCATCGTTTTTTTGCCATCATTTTTTAGTAGGTGTCCTCCAGGTGTGGGTGGGGGTGTCCCTGGATGCAGGGAAGGACACCAGTGGGCTGTTCCATGGTCTCTGACCATGGAAAATGTCCCACAGGTCCCCTAACGCCTGCCCGTACCCAGGCGTTAAATAATGGCGCTAAGCAGGATTAGCGCCATTTTTTAAGGCCCTTCTCCTCCCGTGGGTGATTTTTGCACTGGATGATAAATAAGGCGGAAGGGCCTTGGAGTCAGTTTTTTGCCTGGGAACGCCTACCTTGCGTCTCATTGATGCAAGGTAGTTTTCCGCAGGCAAAAAATGACATTTACTCCAATGTTTTGATGCTAAACAGGTCAAAATATAAATATGGAGTTAAGTTTGCACCGGATTTGCAGAAAAAAAATGACGCAAATCCAGGGCAAACAGAGTATAAATATGGGCCTAAGTCACCCCGTTCCAAGAGCCATCTATACAACATTCAATTGACTAACGTAAATCCACAAATATTCTTCACTGGGAAGATAAACAACATCAGAACCCACATTATCAGTATCAAACAGGCAACCATATTCCCTCCAACCTCCACTAGTCAAAGCCCATTTAGACCATTTTCAGTCTGATATCGCACATTGATTACACCAAGATCCATATCTCTCTCAAAGAGATCAGTTAGAAAAACAATATTCTATCCATTATGAAATCTATCCATGGGGATGTTCACACACTCCTCCACAAAACTATCAACTCTGCTTACAATCAAGAAACCTTCAAAGACAGTCTAAAAACAGAGCACATTTTTCCACTGATAAAAATGTCTTCCTTGGACCCAGATGACCTAACTAGCCACTGCCCTATAGCCCACATAGCTTCCATCAGTAAAATCCTAGTGAAAGCTCTTTCCATTCAATTGCCAAGGTCGAATCAGTTAGAATAACCCCCTTCGTGACTATCACCATGGCTTCAGGTCTGTGGCATTTAGGGAATAAACATCCTATGTTTATAAGTTACATGTGGTCTGCCTGAAGTCCAAATAGTTAAATTACAAGTGGTCTGAACACAGTATATTCAGTGTGTCAAATGCATCCTCTAGGAGGACACACCAGATGTAGGACCAAACAGAGGTTTCTTGCACTTAGGTTAAGTTCTTCCATGCTTCTGTCTTCCTGGAGCAGCTTCTGTGGCCTCCACACCTTGGAGACACCAAATTAGTTTCACCTAAGTCAGATTTCTGGACTGCAACATGAATTGGGCCCCATGTTCTGCCTACCAATAGTGACTGGATTTCACCGGTTTGAGTACCTGGCCTGAGCAGGCCATGTTGCGGACAACAATATCCTGCCACCATTTGGGATGTGTTCCAAATAAAGAAGGGCTCCAAGGATTTTTGAATAAAGCTTTATTATCAAGTAGGTAACCGACAGCCTCAAAGCCAGAGCTCCTGACACACATCTTTGGAATTACAGCTCTAACTGTCAAAACGGACAATGGAATGCACCAATAACGGGGAAAGATGCGAGGAGGACAAAATGAGGGAGGAGGAGAGGATACAATAATAACACAAGGAAATGATTGGAGCTTAACAACATGAATAATTTGAACACAGTATAAAATATCAAGATTTATGACCCTTGGCTTTACGATACATTTCAATGGACATGCTTGTTGCACTCAACTACCATCCTGGGGTAGAACCCAGGAAAAAGGACAAAGGAGAAGCTTTTTGGAGTGGTGACTTGGGAGACTGAATCTGAAAGTGGACCACATTGTGTTGGCTTGCTAGTGGTCCCACTTCCACATAAGTACACGCCCCGGCGAGCCAGTACCTCACAATCATGGACTTTGTAAGGAAGTTCTGATGGCATCAGCTAAAAGAGAAACACACCTTTATTGCTTTGCAGTAGCATGGGATTAAGTTTATGAAAAAGGACAGACTGGTACCTTCTTGCCTGAAAGCCAATGAGTTTGGGTCCCGAAAGAGCAGGTGTACTGCCTTGGGAGGAAAAGTGATAGCTTGACAGAGAGGAAACAAAGCCAAGGCCCAGCTGACTGAGGTCTGTGTGGAGGTCCAATTCACAAGACTAGCCTGCCAGAAAGCCACAAGGTTCTGCATGATAGAACCTGAAGAACTGACGCTATCTGTCTCACTAGGGTGAAAGCTGAACTGTAAACACTAATTTACATTGTCTTCTGGTGATCTGACAACCCCACGATATGCCACAGTGTACCCTACATTTCACCAATATGTACCAGGGCCGGAAAACCATTGGTGGAAGAAAGGGTGGATTTCATAGGTTATCAGCCCTAAACTAATGTGTCCAGACGCCTGTGGATACCACTCTGCCCAGTCGGTGCTCCTGACAACAAAAATATTGACAGTGACCTGTGCACCACTTAAAGACTATGAACAACTTTGGGTGCCAACCCTGAGGCACCCTCCCATCTCTTGACAGTCTTGGGCACCCCAAAGTGCATTTAGGTCCAGTTTGAGATTTACTTGTGTGCTGATCTTAGTCATTTATATATGTAAATTTATATATATGTCCGTTACAGAGGCCCCAGGTATAGCAGACTCCATTGACTTGAGACTAGGCCCATATTTATACTTTTTTTGCCCTGTATTTGCGTAATTTTGTGACGCAGAAGCGGCACAAACTTACAAAATACAATTGAATTTTGTCCGTTTGCTCCACTTTTGCGAATGAAAAATGACGCAAATAGGGCGCTAAAAAAGTATAAATATGGGCCTATGTCTCATTCCCCAGTAGCAAGCATCAATGTACCTTTTGCGGTTTCCTGATCCCAAGGACACTTTTGGATGGTGGGGTTTTAAAGTTAGAACATTGGCACTGCAGTATGTGCTTAGGCATATTAGGTTACCTACCATCTTTGAAACCCCGGCTAGGAGAAACAGAGACATATGGAGAAGCGACATAGCAAATAAGATACATTTGAATATTGGAATGCTAAGAACTCTATTCAGAACAATGAAGTGGCTCAGGACCAATAATGGCTGCTACGGACCTGCACCAACATTCCACAGTTGTTTCTCTTTCTGCTCCTTCCGTTTTAATTTAGAACATTCCAGCTTCTGTTGGTGGAATGGTCTAATAGCCTTAAGGTCCTTCTGCCTCACGCGTACCAGTTGTTTAAGGCCTTCTCGCTTGTTATTGGCCCTCGACTAGAGCTCAGGCCTATAATTCAGGTTCATTGCGTTTAGCAATGGAATGGCCCGTCACAGCGGCTATAATGCGATAGCGTAACCCTCTGGCACAAAAACTACAAGGATTAACACGTGGAAAACAAAGTGAAACGAAAGAGACCTGAAATGAGCCAAGCACTGCTGAGTCTCTGGGCTATAGGATTATACAGCCCATAGCAATCCAATCCTAAATCTGTTAATTCGACATGAAGATTAACACCCGAGTTGTATCTTAAAGAAGAAGGTGCTTAAGACTTCTGTGTTTTATTTTAATTGTTCTATCTTATCCTACTTGCAAAAGATACAAAGCTATATAGAAAGCAGCATAATTTTTCATCTCCCTTCCCACCATATACCTTTAACCCCTCCCCCCCCCCCCATGCATCTCCCCGGTAAACAAAGGTGCCGTTTCACATGTCCACTGATCTCACTTCCCAACAGGGCAAAACACGTCTGTGATTGTCGAGCTTCTTTTATTTGTTTCACTTGTGTTTTACCTGACATCACCACATTTAAAGTGTCAGCGTCTCTAGACTAGGCCATTGTTTGTATGTGTAGTTTGTTGATTATAAAAGCTGAAAATTGTTTTCTAAATATGTTTTATAGAATGGAATTGTAAACTCCAGGCTATTTATTCGTAGATCTAGTCTAGCTATTGAATAACACCCAATGCATTATTTAATTTCAGATACTGAAAAACGAATTAATACATTAAATCCACAGTTGTACTGATTGAATGGAGCGTTATGCAGCATGGGGTGGGGAACTATGCAAGGCCTCAGAGCCAATGAAGATTCAATTCAGATCGCCAGCGCTGCGGTATGAAAAGACCCCTCATTTAATGAAATAACATCCCTTAATAAACAATAATGAATCCTCCCCCGATGTACCAATCCTAACACTGCAAATGGAGATGAATATGCAAAAACCTGTGCATTCCTTGGTGAGTATTTGCATACCGATTTACATCTTGTGTCCTCCTATTGGGGTGAAGCCCCAGGATAAATGGCTCCAAGAGGTGTGCTGTGTGCACATGGCAAATTGAAGGACTGCTTGCTTTGACACGTCATATTACAGTGAGTTACTTCCCTTGCTTTCAAGCTGCCCTAACTCTGAAAGGGAGGTGTAAAGATTTTGGGAGAGAGGGATGCGTTCCACCGACCGCCTAACCTCCATCTCTTCTATGGTCTGCTATTGGACTGTCTGCTTCTGGTTTATCTAACAAGCCTCGTTGGTGTCAGGCATTTTGTAAGATGTATGCTTCGACATGAAAAGGTCCACAATGAGAGCCCTACAGCCCCCAGGCTTCCTTTTGGTTATCATTAGGTTACACAGCCTGAGTGCGAAGGGAGCGCTCCATAGCAAGATCGAAAGGGCAAAAGCGGCGTCCAAGGCAAAATATATTGATTTTTAACAGTCTCTGTGGCAAAGCTGCTCAGAAGCACGAACAGTTCACACCGACTGGCTCATTACTGCCTCTTCCACAAATTGACAGGCGTGCGTGCTGCCAATCATAGAACTGGCCACAAGGGAGCCCATTTCTAGGCCGTTCTAGCCAGTCCTGACACATTTTTTCATTTCCACGTGTCTATCCTCTTGCGAGGAGAGACGAGCATAGATGGACACATGCTGCAGGGATTGCCACCACAACCCTCAGTGGCCTTCGCAGACCTCATTTTTGGGCATACTACAGAGCCTATCACTTGCAGCAGATGGCCTATCACTTGAGCTCAGGGCCTATCTCTATGCTGGCTCCCGAGCCTTTTACTGACAGCCACAACCCGATGCTGACAGATCTCAACGCGTTCTGCAAATCGACCCAGACCCTACTAAAAGAAGATGGATTCCTAGAGCCTAAAGTGCTCCTGTGGCATAATGGATCCATTGCTGTCGATAACTCTACGCTGTTCTGGCCAGAATGGGTGCAAAAGTACAACACCTGCTGAAATAGGGCGCTATCATGTTCTTTGCAGACCTCACTATCGAATATTATCTCTCGAGATCCCACACCTGGTGATGCCTCCAAATTAGACAGTCTCCAAACCCAGAGGTTTCAGGGGACTGGTCCTCGTCTCCTTCATCCTTCCACTCCTATTTACTGCAATGGGCACAATATAAAAGCAGATTTCTGGTCTCTATGGGCCCCTGGTGATCAAACTATTTTCCGAACCACGTAACACCTTCTAAGGATTCAATGATAGGACTGGTTACAGTTGGCATACATCCCTGCGACCCTGTCTTGAATGACTTGAATTATGCCTTCCCACGACAAGGGACTATGGGAGGTCTGAATTAAGTTTTGTTGTTTCGAGGTTTTGCAAGACTGGCACTGGCCCCTGGCTAGACTGCATAGGGCCAAGTCAACCCCCACGTCCACATGCTGCCAGTGCCCTCAGAAAGACTGCAATATACTCCAGTCATCTGGGCCTGCCCAGTGCTTCGTCCTTTCTGGTCCAGAGTTGACAACCTGCTCAGAGACACTCTTTGTCATCCTGTGCTCCTACAAGTGCCGGTGGCAGTCCTCCACGACACCCAGGATCTACTGGATCTTACTACCCACGAGAAACGTTGGTTGATCCCAGTACTGACAGCAGCTAAACTATGCTTGCTTCGCAGTTGGTCTACGCCAGTGGCCCAACTCAGGAGGATTGGCTCAAGAGTGTTGTGATAGCTGCACATGAACAACTGACCAGTGGCAGCCGCCACAAATCTCAAGAGGATGGGGTGGGGAAGGGACCAGGGGAGTTTGGGTGGGAACAATAAAAAAAAAACACACCTGTCCAGACGCAGCCAGCCACCTCGCTCCTCATCTCTACTGATGGTGTTCCAGCAGCCCCTGAGACACCAGCACAGGCTCACCACACAATCCTGGTGCTGCTCTCATGCTACACCTAGCATGACAACAGCACCAGGATTATTCTGAGCAGCTTGGTATGCCGCTCAGACAGTGCACTGGAGTCTGTGCGGTTTCTCCAACCCGTCTGTGCAACACAGCCGGGTTAGAGAAACCTAAGTGCGCATGTCTGTTTGGCTGACCTAAGACGGCCGGCCAAACTGACATGCACAGTTAAATACACTCAGTCCACTCCTCCCATGGCCAAGCCCCTCTTCTTCCTACACATGCTGGCTCAGTCAGCAGCTGAAAAATAAAATGATAGTCAAATATTGTTTTATTTTGCAGCTGCAGGCTCATAGCCAGTGGTGCGACGCTCCTTCGCTGTTGGGGAGGAGTCGCCCCTGCTACTGACATACAGATTAATTGACCAGGAACATATTTTCAGTGAAATCTGGTGCTCATTTCTTTGCTGAGGCCTATTCAGTCCACCCAATCCAGACACTGTGCACATTCCAACGATTTTCGAATGTTACTAAAGCTTTGTGCAGTAGCTCACTGTCATTTACAGACAGCACAATTTTTGTAACTGAAATGGCCACTAACTTTGCACAGTCACACAGTTTTACTGATAAAGCTCCGAGCGCCACGAGATCTTAGCTATTTTCAATACTGAATAGTGGATCCAGCGTTAGAGGACAATGGATCGATGTGACATAGGTTTGAGGGGATGTCACCAATGGGAAGTATGAGGATCATCAAATCAACAATATTCAATATTATAAAGCTTCAGTCAATAACTACACCATTTTAATAATAAGAATTCGTAAATGTATTTCCCTATATTAACAAAGCTAAGGTTACAAAAATAACTCTCAAACACAAATGATAAGCATATAAGATCAATAGCGGCTGATTAAATCAACGTATATATCTCAATCTGATTATTACAATTAAACAAATTATCTCCAAAAGAAGCACACATTAACATTACAAAAACTGGTAATAATGGTAGAGTATGCATTAGTTCAGCGTCAAACGATCTCAAAACAGGTCATGAGCATATCAAAATTAATTCTCTATCTAACCATAGATTAGCATTACATGTTGGGGTTCATGTGAAAAGAATTTAGTAACACAAATCTAGAAAACCACTAACTTGATTATAAAAAAAAAAACAATTAATGTGCAGCAATATAATCAGCTGGAGCTGGTATCTGGAAGCAAGAGAGACACAATTCACATTGAATAACATACAATACCACAATAGTAGTAACAGAAAATGATCAGCTTCAGCCTGAGGACACCATCAGCTATATGCCTAATGACAGCTAATCCCGAATCTTGTCTGCTCTCGAAGAATAACGAACCAACTCTCTCCAACGATCTCCTACTCTTTCCCTCCAATGCGGTAACTATTTATCATTCTGCACAGGCTGTTATACTAAAATCTAATTAACTCCTGATTGGTCAGTCTATGGGGTGGTTTCATTTCAGCCAACCGACAACTAAATTGATGACCTAAACTTGACAAACCTACGCTAACTATGACATTTTCTTTTGATGTAACCTTTCTTCTTCCGTCTCGTCTGTAACTCCATTGTCTCATCCGCTTCTAGCATATCTTATTCTCAGGAAGAAACTTTCACTGTAACTTTTACTTCCATCCTCGAGAAAAAAACAGATATTAGTAACATTCTCAAACAATGGGACATTTCAATTTATGCAACGTTTGGTTAATACACAACCTTGTAAGACATGGCAGCGCAACCCACTAGGGGTAGCTGTGGATACATCTACACAAGCTTTAAAAATACTTACTATGAAAGCTTTGAATCATGGAAAATAACTACAGCATCTGAATATAATTGTGCTCAGCCAAAAACCGAAAAACAGACATTTCAGAAGCTTCTCATTTTACACGTTAGTTCATTACGCATTTTTAATAGGAAAATCATTAATAAACATATTAGAAAATTCACACTCTCACAAAGCTATATACTTGATACCCCTCAAATGATGGCGTGGCTTTATTTGTCTTGATCCTTTTAAAATCTCTGTTTCCAGCACACTTCAGAGTTACAAAAAAAACTTAATTTTTGGTTTCCTAACTGCTGAAGGCATGCAGTTAATTTGCAGCTATTTACATTTTGTTGTGTGTTCCAAAAAAGAGCATCCTAATATTGTCACATATTTCACTTTAAAAATTCCTATCACTTTGCAGTTAGAGAAAGCAAAGCAAACACAAATTCCATGTTAAAAGAGTAAGCAGCAGTGTGTCAGAATACATAGCCTGACATTTGACCTCTGTCATAGAAGCACCACAAATGTGACAAGATACATAGGGGCATATTTATACTCCGTTTGCGACGGAATTGCGTCGTTTTTTTTGACGCAATTTCGACGCAAAACTAACTCCATATTTATACTTTGGCGTTAGACGCGTCTAGCGCCAAAGTCCATGGAGTTAGCGTCATTTTTTAGCGTGGACACCTACTTTGCGTTAATTATATGCAAGGTAGACGTTCCCGTCTAAAAAATCGACTCCGAGGCATGTGCGTCGGATTTATACTCCCGGGCAAAAATCACGCCCGGGAGTGGGCGGGTCAAAAAAAATGACGTACGTCCGCTTTTGCGCCGTTTTTTAGCACCTGCAAAAGGCAGGCGTTAAGGGACCTGTGGGCTCTGAAGGAGCCCAGAGGTGCCCTCCCATGCCCCCAGGGACACCCCCTGTCACCCTTGCCCACCCCAGGAGGACACCCAAGGCTGGAGGGACCCATCCCAGGGACATTAAGGTAAGTTCAGGTAAGTTTTTATTTTTTATTGTTTTGTGGCATAGGGGGGCCTGATTTGTGCCCCCCTACATGCCACTATGCCCAATGACCATGCCCAGGGGACAGAAGTCCCCTGGGCATGGCCATTGGGCAAGGGGGCATGACTCCTGTCTTTGCTAAGACAGGAGTCATTTCTATGGGGGTTGGGAGTCGTAAAAAATGGCGCATATCGGGTTGAGGAGAAAAAATTGCCTCAACCTGACTTGCCCCATTTCTTGACGCCCAAGCCCCATATCCCCCTACGCCGACGCTGCCTGGTGTATGTCGTTTTTTTTAACGCACACCAGACGGCGCCGGCGGCTAACGCCGGCTAACGTCATTCACTAAATACGGCGCCCGCATGGTGCTTCAGAATGGCGTTAGCGGGCGCTAATTTTTTTGACGCAAAACTGCGTTGGCGCAGTTTTGCGTCAAAAAGTATAAATATGGGCCACAGAATTTAAAGGCATCTTTATTTATTGCTTGGACTTTGCCGACCCATCAAAAATTGTCTCGTTACTCACCAGTGGGTCATGACTTACAGTTTGGGAAACACTGCTTCAGATTCATAGACTGACAATCACATACTCTACATGCACATAGATTTAATCACATACTTTAGGTTCAACCAGAATGAGAATTATATACCGTAGATTCACAGAATTACACATGCGTACTCTTAGTTCATAGAGACTGTTACTTACATTTCTCTGGATCACAGATAATGGGTCTGACTCACAAAGGTAAACTTACACCTTTGTGTACATTTGGATTGTTTGCTATTCACGCTTTACCACTGCAGAGTCTTCACACATACAAAAGGTAGGACAGTCCTCCCCTAACATAAATATGGTTGGCCCCGGGGATGGATTTCCTGAGTCCCAGTAAGGCTTGAGTAGTGGGGCCATGCAGCTTCCTCCACTTCATAGCATTGGGCTCCAGGACTTAGGTCCTCCCAGAGCGTAATAAAGCTCAGAGACGTGGCTTGAATGGCCCCTTCCCTATATTTATAAAATGGTCCGGGTGATGGGGTCCCCAGGACTGGTATTAGCTCATGGAGGGGGTACATGAGTTGGCTGCCAAGCCCTGCTGCCAATCCCACATCGTAAATGGCCAAAGGCCAGGTTAAGCGTGGGCTGGCTGCCTGCTGGGATGTTGGCACAGGGCCTGGCAGCAGGCCAAGCCCAGCGGCCAACCCCTCAACTACACAATGCAGGCTTCCTTCCCCAACCCAAATAAAACTGCCCATAAGGACAGCAACCAACAGATGCCCCTGACAGCTGTCATTGTCAAGAGCCAAGCCCCGGGCCATCCCGGACTCTCTGAGTGCGGGACGGTAGCCTGAGGTGCTTTGCACCCTACTTCCACACTACCTTCCACCTTTTCAGGGGTGGTATCCTGACAATAGTCAATCAGGCAATTGTCTGCACCCTGAAGCTAAATAGGAGACAGGAGTTTGTCCTTTTCCACCCTACCCCTCCATCTGGGTTCCCCTAACCTTCACTAACCCCCAGTAACCTGAACTGTCAGGGCACCCTAGGAAGCCGCCCCTCCTAGCTCTCATGACACCAGAGGCAACTCATTCCACAGAATGCAGTCTATGGGCACCTGTGGACTAACTATGACTCTCCTCCGGGTCGCTTCCAACTTCACTCCAGGGACACCAGCACCATAGGGCAGAAAAAGTTCTGCCCATGGGCCTATGTTACCCTACATACCTGCCCGGTGTACTGCCCTGGGGAAACTCGCCTTTCCACTACCATGGTCTGGCTAACCCCATTGTCCCTCAGAGCAGTAACCTGGACCCCATTTACTTTCAACTGGTGGAAGTGACAATTCCCACCCTAATGGATGACCAGCTCATCCTCTGAGTCTATCCCCCAGCTAAGGGAGAACATGGCATGGTCTATGACCTGCCTCTGGGGACTTTTTACCCTTAGGGCCACATTGACCACCCCTGTAGTGGTCCCACCACTGGGTTGTTTCTTTCTACAGACAGAGTCCACCTGATAGTGTCATAACTTGGAGTACTCAAAGCAGCAGGGTTGGACATAGGGCACCCTGGGAAATCGCCCACCAGAACTTCCTCCCGGTTTCTCAGAAAGGGCATGGGAACCTTTTCCTCCCCCCTTATTCTGGGACCTGTCTCCGTTCCCCTTGACCTCCACCTCATTCTGTTGGGGGGAACCTCACCCACCCTTCATTGGGTCACTCCCAGGTACCTTCTTATGGACCCTGGTGCTGATCCAGTGGTCCTCCTCTGTAGCAAGCTCCTCAGAGTCAATGAGCATACTATCAATCAGGTGTTGGCGCAGATCTGCAAAACACAGACTGAGCATGTGCTCCTTTGCAATCACATTGTACAGCCCCTGATAATCTTTACTTCACTACCCGTCACACAACCATCCAGTGACATGCAAAAGGAATCCACACAATCCACCCAGGTCTGATGGGCCAGTTTCTGACATTCCCTAAACTTCTGTATATACTTCACTGGGGTAAGGCCATACAACCATAACAAGGGCTTACTTCATGGGGGGATACCTCATCCTGTCCCACTTCTCTAGGGCCAGTAGAGTGTCTCTCCCTTTCCTATGGATATGCTTCCACAGACTAGCCCTCCAATTCGCCGCTGGGATCATGTGCATCTGGAAAGCAAACATGTAAGCTTTGAACCACTTGTCAATGTTGTCTACCACAACAAAGTCAGGTGCCAGACCTTTAGGAATACAGGCCTTCTTGTCTCCGGAGGTAACTGCAGGTATGCTGCCACTATCACCGCTGGACTCTGCCTGTCTGGCTTGAGGTTCGGCTCATTCAAACTCAGTTTATGAGCCAGTAACAACCTTTCCTCCTCCAAGGCCTTCTCAGACTTCTTCTCCTTCATGACCAATTTCCTTCCCTCTTTCTTAAGTGAGCCATGTGCAGCTTGAATTCCTTCTTCTCCCTCCTTCCCGCCAGCTCTTCTGGGGACAGGCTATGGAAAGACGCACTGCTCCCCGCCCTGGCAGGGGGCTCAACTTAAGGGATCAAGTCACCCTCCTCAACTGCAGGTGGTACCACAGGGAGGTCCTCTTCAGCTCCCTATGTCCCATTATCCTCTCCTGTGGCTTCAACCAGTGACAGATGGGCTTCACTTTCTTGGTGGTGCTCTTAGCTAGAAGTCCCCTCTCTTTACAGAACTCCTTGAACTGGGCCACAGTGTAGTCATCTATGTTGGCCAGCTCAAACCTTATTCTTGCAGGTGTGGTCTCTAGTGTAGCAGCCAGGGATAAACTATAGAAAAGCAAAAAGGCCAATCAGGCAGAATCTAGAACTCAAACTAGTCTCAGATATGGGATGGTAGAGTACACAGAATCACTGTATGGCACTGCATAAACACAAGTTCCTATCCTCACTGCTGATCTCCAATGTGAGAAATTGGGTTGTTGGTTGACTGGGGTGTGAGCTCTTGACAAGCACAAACAACGATCCTCGTCAGTGTGAGGCACAAGCCAACCCCAAATTACCCTGCGCTTAATTCTCTGATAGCTTGGCACAGAGGAATCAGGCTTCACTTAAAGGCAATATGTAAAGTATTTGTGCAAAACTTCAAACAGTAATGAAGGGTAAGCACCACACAAAAATGTATCCCCACCAGGTTAGAAAAATATAACTCATTTGAATGAATAAAGCAAGAACTAAATGACCAAAATCCAATCAGAAGATCCGGACATATGCAATTTTAAAGATTCTAGGGAATATAGCACAAAAAAAGCTCCAACTCTGGATATCTGGTTGTGCCTGACTGGGACAAAGTCACAAGTTCAGGCCAACCATGATTGAGTGTGGAACAGCTACAGGGACCCAGTTAGGATCGAAGAACAGAGTACCTTAAATCCTGATTTGCGGAGCATTGTGATGCTCCACATCAAAGATGCCTCGCGCAGCTGAAGTGATGCGTCTGTTCCGAGATGCGATGAGGCAATGATGCCAGGGCCTGAGTCTTCGTTGAGGATCCTGGCAATGGGGTTGCGATGCAAAGTCATGTGACGAGGATGTGCCGATGTTTCGGTTCCCATGAGCTGTGATGCGGAGTCCAGCATCGTTGCTGAAGCTGCTGTCAATGAGGGATGTGAGGGCCTGTGATGAGGGATGTGTCACACAGTGGCAGTTTCGATAGGCTGCGGAATCGATGCAAGTCTTTGCAACAAGTCCAATCCATGCAACAGCGGAGATGTGGTGGCTCTGTTCAGGGTTGCGCTGCACAGCATCAGTTCCACTTGATGTACAGAAGCTGGTAGAGTACCTTAAGCTCACTCCCAAGGGCCCAGGACTGGGGGTTCACCACTTGGCAGACTAGTCACAGATGGCAGAGTCTAAGTGCAGGTGCAAGGTTATTGGAATCCTGTTGTGTCCCTGATGCCTCAGATCAGGAGACAAACAAACTAGCCCTAGGTTATCAGTTCAAGAGATTCAAGTCCAGTCCTTCTTACCCATTCAAGATGGCAGCAGGTAAGCACAGCAGGACAGCAATTTCTTCAGAGCAGCAGTCCAGCATAGTGGCAGTCCTTTCAGCAGAACACCAGAACCTTCTTCCTGGCATAGTATCCACAGGCCCAGAAGTGTGCTGAAGAGTTTGTGTTTGAGGTCCAGTATGGTCCAGTATGTCTCTCCAGTTGTACATTTGAAGTGAGGAGTAGCTTCTAGAGGCATGCCCTTGAAGGGCACTGGTGCCCTTTCTTCCTGGCCCTGACTTCAAATTAACTGCAGGGGGTATACAGCCCTCTGAGTTGAAACAAGACCCATCCTATTCAAGTGTAAGTGGGCGTGGGCCCAGCTCCTCCCTCCCGTCCCACCAGTGATGGCACATTCAGGCACTCCTAAGCTTCTCCATTGTGTGTGGCTGTCTAGGAGGAATACACAAGGTCCAATGGTTAAAAGCACCCAGTCATGTGACCCTGAGAGAGGCTATAGGCACCAAACGGCTAAGGCAAGAAAATGCCAACTTTCTAAATGTGGCATTTCAAAACTACGATTTAAAATCTGACTTCACCATAAGGTAGGATTTTTCATTACAATTCCAGAAACACCAGACATGAACTGGTTACCTGGTCCCTTTTGGAAATTACACTTATAAAATGTAATAAGGTAATTCAAATGTTGTCCTATGGCAGAGGTAGGCTTTGCAGTAGTGAAAAAAGAACTTTAAGAGTTTTTCACTACCAGGACATGTAAACCTCAAAAGTACATGTCCAACGTCTTAAATCATTACAGCCTGCCCTCTGAGCTGGCCAGGGCCTACCCTAGCTGTGATTTATATCTATTAAAAAGGAAAGTTTGGGCCTGGCAAAAGGTTTATTTTGCCAGTTCAAAATTGCAGTGGCATTTTAGAACTGCACACACACACTGCAATGGCAGGCCTGACACATGTTTAAAGTGCTACTTAAGTGGGTGGCAAATCAGTGCACATACCCACTATTTGCATTTAGTTTACATGTCCTGGGCACAGGTATTGCCACTTTACTAAGGACTTACAAGTAAATTAAATATACCAGTAGAGTAGAAGCCTATCTAGCATGTGCGAAGGAGAGAGCACAATCACTTTAGCATTGGGTAGCAGTGGTAAAGTGCACAGAGTCCTAAGAACAACAAAAATGAATTCAGTAAAAATGGGAGGCGTGAAAGTAATACGTTTGAGCATGTTCCTGCAGAATGTGGGAGTACCAGTCAATGGAAAGATGATAAAGCATGTCTGGCTAGTAAGGTTACCTGCATGAAATGTAATAATATCAGTCAATATGCTAGAATGTGCAAGAGTGCATATGTTAAACAAGCCAAGGTCTAAACAATTTGTAATTGCAAAGAGAGTCATACTGAAAGTGATGAAGAGCAAGATGAATATACCATATTAAGGGGCATTTTTAGGGGCCCTAGCGCCACAGGAGCGTCA
Source organism: Pleurodeles waltl (assembly GCF_031143425.1). Taxonomy (NCBI): domain Eukaryota; kingdom Metazoa; phylum Chordata; class Amphibia; order Caudata; family Salamandridae; genus Pleurodeles; species Pleurodeles waltl. The sequence continues at coordinate 1,391,595,043 of NC_090440.1, read as the reverse complement.
CTTTTCGTGGCGCTTCGGTGACGCAATGTCCTGTGCCGTATTTACAAGGTGGCGCTAAGCCACGTTATGTGGCTTAATGCCACCTTGTAAATACGGCCCCTTCACACGCAGCCCTTTGCGTGGAAGGGGCGTGCAATGGGTGTTGCTGTGGGCGTGCCAATGGTTTTGTGGCGAGAATTATTCGAGTAAGCCAAGAAAGTCTACAATTAGCTTTATCCAATGGTAAGCCTGTTGTGCAAAGTCTCAATCCAATAATGTGGGTTTACAGAACCACTCCACATTCTGAAACAGCGTTTGCTCCCTTTGATGTGTTAAGTGGGTGTAGCCAAGAATATCTTTGATAATTCGTGAAGTATTCTGTAACAACGGATGAAAAGAAGATACAGTTAAAAATCGAAGAAAAAAAAAGAGAAGGAATTTAAAAAACGTGAATTCAAAAAATGTGAATGTACATGTGGGTCAGTGGATTAAAATAAAGCAACCAGGACATAACCATATATGCAAATCGATACATTCCTATCCCATGTGCTAAAGAAAGTGAGGACGAACTATGTGGCAGTTAAATATGGTACCATATGGAGCAAAATGGAGGTGAAATGGAGGTGTGTGACCGTGAAAAGGTTGTGAAAAATCCAGTAGAAGTGCAGACAAGAATGACATGGAAGTGTTTGATGGTAGAAATAGGGGTAGTAAAAGGCAAGTAATTGTGCCAAAAAGATTTCAGAATTACACTTTATTCTAGGAGGTCTCTTGGATTTCTGAACACAATACACAAACTGCATTGTGAAATTATCCTTTCTTAGAGCCTCACATATTCCTCTGACAACTGCAATTTTATATATATATATATATATATAAACTCAGTCTCATAGAATAATATTATGTAGTTATTGTTTTGAATGATTTAGATATAAGGAAAGGGATATGTGTAGCATTCTTCAGTGCTTGCTTTAGTCCATGGAATGTGATGAGCGAATCGGAATGTGAAATAGGAGAGCTGTTACAGCTTTTACTGGGAGTGTATTTGAAGAAAAGGACAATAGCTAGACACCCCAGTTAGACCACTGACAATTACTTATAGTACGTTTCAGACAGACTTACAAACCCACCCACCCACTCACACAGATAATCGTACGTAATGTACGTTGAAATAAACAGTCTTTCACAAAGTGTAGATTTGCACAGACTGAACTTCACATAATGTAGGTTGGCATGGCAGTGACATACTGTAGGGTTGCATAGACTGACATTTACATACTGCAGGTTCATACAAAGCCACACCTTAGGTGCCGACAGGCTACCAAACTCACATACTGTAGGGTCACTTAAAGGTAGGCAGTACCACCATGAAGTGGACTGTCATAAATCAGCGCTGGTGTTTAAGCATAGGTGGCGGGCATCGACAAACATCAGCGCAAATCAGGCACTGCATGTACCCTCTGAAAAGAAACACCAGCGAACACATAGAGTTCAGCCTTGTTGGGCCTCTTCTGTGAAACACAGCATCTATCCCTGCAGTGAGGTGAGGTAGGACACTTAGGCCCTCATTACAACCCTGGCGGTCAGTGGAGAAATGGCAGTAACACAGCCAACAGTCTGACGGAAAACAAAATGTTATTACAAGCATGGCGGTGACCGCCATGCTAAACCGCCACTTCTCCACTCCGACCGCCAGGGTGGTAACGACCGCTGGGCTGGAGACTTTGGTCTCCAGACCAGTGGCTGTCACAACACCGCCGGCTGTATCATGACCCCGCATACCGCCATGGATTTCGTGGGGTTCTGTACGGCCACGAACTCCATGGCGGTAGGCACTATCAGTGCCAGGGAATTCTTTCCCTGGCACTGATAGGGGTCTCCCCCACTCCCCTCCCCCACCTGAGTCCTCCCCCCACATCCCTGACCCCCCTACAACCCCACAAAGGTGGCAGGACCCCTGACCCCATGCCCCCAACATCGACACACACACCCCTACACGCACACAGACACTACCACTACACATACCCGCACACATACTAACAAACATTCCAACAGACACACACACAGTCATACGCGCACACATACATACAGACATACTTGCACACATACTCACAGACATACAGACAGACACGCACACATTTGCAAACACACAATACCCCTGCATGCATACACGCACTCACACACCCCCTCCACACACTCACAATCACACCCCCATGTATGCACACAACACCCCCCCACCCCTCTCCCCTAATGGACGATAACCTTACCTGGTCCGGTAATACTCCGGGAGGGTATGGGATCCATGGGGGCTGCTCCGCCGCCAGCAACCCCTCACCAGAACACCGCTACGCCGAATCATGGGACGGGATTCGGTGGGCGGTGTTCTGATGACGTGGCGGTGGAGGTGGAGCAGCCTCCACTTACCCATCGACTGCCAGTATAGCGGCTCTCCATCCGAAAAAGGACGGAGAGCTGCCAGCGGTCATAATACGCTGTGCGGAAAACCGCCTGCACTGGCGGTCTTTAGCGCGGCGGTACCCCGGCGGTCTTCCAAAAAGACCACCAAGGTTCAAATGAGGGCCTTAGACCCATATTTATACATTTTTAGCACCGCATTTGCGCCACTTTTTTTGACGCAAAAACGGCGTGAACTTATATACAGTTGTATTTAGCAAGTTTGCTCCGTTTTTGCGTAAAAAAATGACGCAAATGCGGCGCTAAAAAAGTATAAATATGGGCCTTAGTGGCTTTAGGGGCTTAAGTTTCACCACCCCAGTGATACTCAGCAAGGCTGCAGTGCACGCACACTTTGCTTGTGTTCCCTTTCAGAGGGGGCCCGACTAGAAGTTCAAGTCTGGTGGCTCAGTGGACTATACTTCCACTCCAGGGATCTGTATTTGACTCTATGGCCCCAAGTTTGATTCCTAATGGATCCACCCCATATTTCATCATTCTGAAGTTCATGAAATATGACCCTCTAAAGATCCGTTATTTGCATGGGTGAGCCTGTTATGTTACCTAGCATGTTAAGTTACTTAGGCCCATAGTTATACTTTTTTAGCGCCGCATTTGCACCGCTTTTTGACGCAAAAGCGGTGCAAACTTACAAAATACAATTGTATTTTGTAAGTTTGCGCTGCTTTTGCGTCAAAAAATGATGCAAATGCAGTGCTAAAAAAGTATAAATATTGGCCTAAGGGTCTAACGTTTGACAAAAACAAGCATGGCTCCATCAGAACCAGGCATCAAGGGACAAAAGGGGCAGCTCACCATCTTTCAGCCCGACCTGCAACCAAGTTCTGTATCTCAAACCCACACCCTGAGCTGAATTATGACGATCAAAAGAGTCCAGTCCACTGTCCGCAGACATTCCCATTCTGAGAACCAAGCTTGATAAAGTCGTGAATACACAAAGTGGTGTGGCATCCATGAATGGGAAACCAATTTACATGCCTTGTTCAGACAGGCTTAAGTATGTTTTTTTATTTCACGGAACATTGGATGAAATAACCATTGTTCACTGAACTTTGGTTCTGCATTCCACAAAGCATAATAAAATTATATCAATAGGAAAGCCAAAAAGCACTGAGAGTATGCCTGCATTTTGCAATGGTTTCTGAACCTTACAAACCATCATGAAACAATGAAATATAAACAACAAAATTGTGAAACAGTTTAGCGAAACCTACAGTGAATTCCTTCCACACACACAAAATTAGTTTCCTGGCAGATTTTACATTCAGCAAACGTTCCACTAAGGGAAAGGTGAGGTCTTCAACCTTTTCGATTTTAGGGCAAGCAGGGAAGCCAATGTCATACAGACCTCATTTGTTGCCTCATACAGATTTTAGGTTTCGCTGGATCAATGCGCATGTGCTGTCAGCAAAATCTATTGTTTATAAAAAAAACTTAAAACAAGATTAGACCCCGCCCATTACTTACTAGAGGTTGGCTTTGATGTCACTCTCATTTCCTTACTGTTTATTGGTCAGTGCCTCCCCCTTACCTCAAGGGCTTCGTGTTTCTCCCTGCCATGGAGCATCGATCAAGTACAGCTTCCTGTTTGCTGTCAGTGTCCTTCCACTGGCAGCATGCTCCATCAGGTACATTTTCAAAATTTTTTACATGCACTTTTTGCACTCCTATAAAGTGCATGTTTCTGCATTCCCTCTCCCTCCTTTGCCCCCCTTCCACTGTGGCTGCTCCCTAACTCCTTCCAGCACCTCCCCTTGTGTTGCTTTCACTTGTCCCACTCTTGCACGTCTCCTGCTGTTTCTGACCCTGCCCTTCTCCTGATGTCCATTGTTGCTTATCTTCCCCTTGTCTTCCTCCAACTGTCAGTTGTATTCTCCCCAACCTCTTCGGACTGTTTTCTGTTTCTTTTCACTGCCCTCCTCACCCGTTCTGTTGTTTCTTTACCCAGCGTTAAAATCCTTTAACAAACGAAATGATAATAAACCATGTTTCTTATTTTTTTGTTTGTTAAGGGGGCAGGGCATTGGGGATGATGAGGATATGAGGGGAGTGCACTGTGCACTCCCCTCAGTGCGCATATATGTTTTGCTGGCCATCTCGGGCCAGCCAAACACACATGCGCAATAGGCTCTCTCCAGCCCAGCAACCAATTGCCGGGCTAGAGAGAGCAGGCACTGGCTCCCAGTCTGACTGGGAGCACCCTGGCTGGGTGCTCTCAGCCAATCCTGACGCTGCTCTGAGCAGCATCAGCACTGGCTACAGGGCAAGCTGGGAGCCTGTGCCTGCCTACAGCAGAGTAGTGTGCAGGTAAGTTTTTGTTTTAATTTTTTTTTTTAAATTACATTTTACCCCAGGCTACCCCTGCCCACCACCACCGCGCACCACCCTCCCCCCGCCCTGCGTGATGGCAGTGAGCCGCGACTGTATTTACCCCGCCCTCTTCCCACTGTCTGTTGTTTATTACCCCGTCCTCCTCCTGGGTCTGTTGTTTTTGCTTCCTCCCTCCCCCCAACACCTCTTTTGTGTTGCCTGTGCTTGGCCCCCGTGCTGTTTTTACGCATACTGCACAGCACATATGCTTCTGTGCAACATGGTTTAAAGAAAAAAAACGTGTTATGATGCAGACAAAGATGGCAATGCCTAAGAAATAAATGAACAAAATCAATAGATCTTGCATAGGTGAAACCTATTGGCTTTGCCAATGCTTGTAACTTTTTGCTATTGTGATTCAATGGCAGGTGCACTTTACCAAGAGCATTTGAGGCATAGCCCATGAGAAGGAGAGTAGGCATTTCCATCTGGTGCAGCAATTTCTGTTCAACAGTCTTCTTCTGGCAGAGAGACCAGGTGAAGAGTCTTCTTGTAATGAGGTTCAGTCTTCCAGATTAGAGCCTTTTTGGATGATTGCCCTAAAGCACTGATCGAAAGTGTAATAAAATTGCTATTTACCTGTCTCCTTTGTGGCAATGATATTAGAGGAAACTGTCTCGCAAGTTTCTGTTGTTCACAACAGATGTGGCCTTGCAGAGCCACTGTTGTGAAAAAGTAGCAGACGTACACATTTCTTACATGTGAAAATGTCCATCTTGCAAAGAAGTTCACAAACGCTACTTCACTTATAGACACACATTTTGTTGCAGAGCTTCAGATGGTAAGTGTAGCATTTTCCCCAGCATGAGCACCCGCAAATGACTACCCCACACACAGAGCTCTAAATCAAACGCCTTTATTCCTCTGCGTGTACACGTGAACTCCTTACATTCTAAACCAAGCTTTCATTACATTCTAGTCTAGCAACTATGTCACACTGCTACGGAGTTTGTTCAGAGCCAAAAGGATTTCAACATAAAACTTGCAAGACACTGCAGCCCAGATTTATACTTTTTGGTGCAAAACTGCGCTAATGCCATTGGCTTTATGCGCTAATGCCATTGGCTTTATTGAGCCATGTGGCTCAATGGTTAGAGCGGCAGACCCTGAAGCAGAGATCTGGCTCAAGACCAGGGTTCAAGTCCTGCTTCGGCAGGTCTTGGGCTCAATTCCCCTTGACCAGATAATTCTCGCCTCGGTGCCTAATCTAATTCATGGGCCCCACTCTGCAACTCTGGGCAATAGCTTGCTTAATCTCCACAACGGCCCCAACAGCGCTTGGATGCCTGGCTTCACCCTGGGGGTGCTCAGGAGTGGGTGCCTCACAGGGAAAAGCCAGGAGGGGTTCCATAGCAGTATGAGTACAGCGCCTTGAGACCCTAACGGGTGAGTAGTGCGCTATACAAGTGCTAATTTACATTTACATTCCTGAGCGCCAGCCGGGCGCCATATTAATGGAATGGTGCAAGCCGGCGCTAAGCTTGGGTTAGCGTCAACTAAAATTATGCTAGCCGGGTGAGGGTGGCAGTATGGGAATAGGAGGTTGTGCGTCTAAAAATGCCAGACTGGTCAGCAGCAACAAAAATGCTGCTAACCAGCCTTGTGCAGGAGTCATGCCCACCACTCCAGGGGCCAGCACAGGGGACCAGTGTCCCCTGGGCATGGCCATTGCACACAGTACCATGCAGGAGGCCCTTTGTTAGATCCCCCAGTGGCACTTTAAAAAAAAAAGAAAAGCTTACCCGTACTTACCTGGGATGGGGTCCCCCATCCTCTGGTGCCCCTCTGGTGTGGGTGGGGATGTTCCTGCAGCTTTGGGTGGGCACCTGTGGACCCATTCTATGGTGTCTGACCATGGAAATGGGTCCACAGGTCCCCTAACAGCTGGTCTGACCCAGGAATTAAATAATGGTGCTAAGCACCATTATTTAGACCCACCTCCCACCCATGCCTCATTTTAGCACGGGGGAATAAATATGGCACTATGGAGATAGATTTGGATGGGAACGCCAACCTTGCATCTTATTAACGCAAGGTTCACGCATCCAAAAAGTGACGTTAACTCCTATATATAAATATGGAGTTAATTTGCGCTGAATTTGTGTGAAAAACAAAATGACGAAAATTCGGTGCAGAGTATAAATATGCCCCTACATGTCCCCCTCTAATAAATGGAAAATTACATTTTTTTTACAAAAACAGTAGACATACCCACATAAATATATATAAAAATATGTACAACTATATCTCTTAAATCAACCTTCATGGCGCTTTGATCATTCAACCAGAACTGATTTCTGGAAGATGTAAGCTGTCATCTTCAGTGTCAGAAGTTGCTAATGATATTAAAAGGTAGCAGCAGTCACTGAGTTTTCAGGGTCAGTCTTTCTTTCACCATTTCGAGTTCAAGCCTGATGAATCACAGACCTATAGTGAGAAAAAATTCTGGTAACAGACTTCCAAGGGCATTGGGCAGTCACAGTGTGCCTCTTGGTAGACACCACTTGGAAAGATTCAGCATCATAGGGAGCAGCAGACTTTCTTTTGTGCATCTGTCAGGTGATCACCAAATCTCCTCTTCTAAACGAGATGTCATTTGCATGTCCCCTCTTGTCTACATAAGTTTTCATTTTCTGCTTGCTAAACAAGTCCCCATAACGAATCATGTTCTCGCTTTTGCCTCTCGTATTGTTCCTTTGAGGAAACATGGTTTTCATTGCTTTCCCCAACCTCAGAGTCATAGGACTTTCAACTGTGGTTAAGTGGATTGTTGACCAATAAGCTTGTAGAGTATAATTTAGTACTATTTTAAAACTAAGTTTCTCAAGAGTTGCACACTGCACTGCTTTCTTTAACGTACTCATAAACGTTCAAAAAGCCAATTGGCCTGCGGCCAAAAAGGTGTACTGTTTTGATGCTTTATGTTCAGATCAGGGGTCACCAACCTTTTTTATAGTATGAGCTACTGATGTTCAGTGAAAACCATCCTGAGCTATTCATATTTTTTGGGTCTTAATACTGACCACATCAGAAAAGATTACATTAGTGCTCATCATATGCAAGATTGCCTGCAGTGATCACCTCAGGCATGGTTCCCAGCCTTAATATAAAAAATACTTTGTCAGGGTTATGCCTCTACATTGGTAATACATAATAGTTAAGCTGCAATGCTCCTTGCACCAAGTTATTCTCAATAAGTCTCTCCAAATACCAACTCTGGAGTTCTGAAAATAACACACATTTTCATCTTAAATCTAAGTATGGAAATCAGACACGGTCTCTGAGAGCTCTATTTGTGCTGACGATACCAACATTTCCTTCGTGAGCCACTTCATATACTTTCTGCTGCAGACTCTCTGGAATCAGGATTCTCAACCCTTGCAGTATAACTCTTCAGTGGTGAAACAAAGGCCCACGCAGCACCGCAGTGCAGGGGGTCCAGAACTCCTGTGGGCCCCCTCAGCACAGTGACCTGAGACCTTCTGCGTGTGTTTGGAGGGGGAGCCCTCCATGTACTTTGCACAGGGGGCCTGAAGTTTCGTTATGCCATTGTAATTCTTTCCTGAGTTACGGACAACTCACCATTGACATTTTTGTATTTTGATATTCACCATCATGGGTGAGAGGTCGAGTGTGTTGTTCCATCACTGATGTGTAATTATGTCTTTTCAGCAGGTTACTATCATGGCTCGTGGCAGTTATAATCTGGGCTAATGAGATAGCAGCTGGTGTATTTGACTTGACAGTGAAATTAATGGAGACTTCAGCCATCTTGGATGGAGTATTGTGACCTTGTATAGGCACTCTTGTAAAGTAGTCAGCAGAATTCTGAACCTTTCCTGGATGATGCACAATTGTATAATGGTATTCTTGCAATTGGAGTCTCCATCGTTCCATACAAGGAGGCATCTTGGCTCTTGGATTGCCAAAGATGGTCAGTAAAGCTTGATGGTACATTACCAGCATAAAAGGCATTCCATACAGGAATACATGGAAATGGTCACAAGCCCACACCACAGTAAAACTTTCTTTCACAGGTTGTGAGTAAGCATGTTCTGTTTGGGACAAACTTCTACTAGCATAGGCCACAACATTCCATCGAGCATTTGTGTGTCCACTGTGTTGTGCAAGGATAGTGCCTAATCTGACCGGGCTAGCATGAACGACAACTTCTGTATGAAGTTTTTGATTGAGGCATGCTATTTCAGTAGCATTTTTAATGGCGTGTTTGATTTTGTAGCAAGACAGGCGGCTAGCATTATGCATAACCTTTTGTTTACTCCATCTGAGCAGCACCACTTAAAGCTTCAAATAGAACCAATAATGAAGTCATAATGAAATAGAACTCCAGTAACACATAATAGTCCCAGACACTGTCTCCTCTTCCCCTTTTGTTTGCTCCTTCTGGGTAGAGCAGATACGTATCACCCTTTTTATTGTATTATTAACAGATACATATTTGTATGCAGTGATTAACTTTGTTTTTTTTAGAAACGTTATCTGTAAACCAATTTTTGGGTTTTGAATTAATAGGCAGGGTTTTCGTTCAGAAATTTCATGAAAGATTTGGTGAGACTGTTATAACGATAATTAAGAAAGGAGATGTAACTCAGTAATTTAATGAAGAATTGAAAGATCACCCTCGTGGGTATTGATTTTAAAGGAAAGAATTGTTTCTTACTGCATATTAAGTAAAACCACGAGGTTGACAGTTTACTTGCTTGCATTAAGGTGCGTCCTGCTTATTGTTCGGGTTGAGGCTTGTGTCCTCTCACTTGCAACAAACAGCACACGTAACACCATTCTCTAACTTGAAACAAAGAGAATGTTTGGGCTTCTTTCTAAAGGATGTTGACCATGCGCTTGTAACTCGTGGCAGACATGCACTAGTGCAATGTGTCTTTTACAGTTGATTTGGCATAAACATTAAACGTAGCAAGTCAATACATGTTACCTAGAAAACGTGTGTCCGTTGCAATACTGTTTTCGTACATTTGACAATTAGCTGATGAATGAGAATAAAATAAACGCTTTTTCGCAAAGAGGGATCAGACGTTCAAAAAAACATTCTTCATTAATAATAATATTCAAGGTAAGAAGTTTTAAATATATATTACTTTATTTAAATGCTTAAATTATAGTCAGTTAAACAATAGGAAATAGGCAATCCTTAAAACTGTATTTAATTGCATAGTAACTGGTTAGGGAATAGTAAAATATAAATATATAGTTAAGAAATTCATATATTATATTAGAAAAATGGCTGAGCAAAATATAATTAATACTCAAGAAGACCAAGAGGAGACTATTAAACTTATAATTAATAAAGTAAAAGGTGATATAGTCCAAGAGACATTGAAGAGATAAATTAAAGAAGGGAAAAGAAAAGGAGTGACTGTTGAGGATGAGGAATTGTGGTCTTTGTCAGATAATGGAGAAGACATCATTAAAAGAGGCCCAGGTGGCAAATGTTATAAGAAATATGAATGAAGACGACACATCTAGTGAGAAGGGACAAGATTCTCAAAAGATTCATAAAGGTGTCCAAAGCGGCACACAAGAGAGGCAGGTTCGCCCTGCAAAGGTGATGGGCTTTCAGCCTGACTGGACAGAGCAGGATAACAATACTGCTTACGATGAATATATCCTAGATTTAGGGGATGATGATAACGTGGATGAGTTTCTGGGCTTAGAAGACTCAAATAAGAGTATTTAAAAACAGATTAAGGACCCTTTGGGCATCAATTTGTTTAGCACAAGTGAAATCAGACTCCCGCGTAGTTCAGAATGGTGGGCTATGAACAACTTTGCAGAGTATATAAAACACTGGATAAGGAGACCATTGGAAAGAAGAGAAAGGAATTTGATGAGAGCCGAATGTTCATGCCCAGTAACAGATCAAAAGGAGACCCTAACTCCTAATTTAGATCCAGGTCTAATAATATATTTGTTCAAATTGGCTCGTGACCCGAGAAAAGGTCTTGAATGATCTTTAAAACAACGTGAAGACAAACTTCTGGATATCTTAGGTCCAACTGCTAGAATATTTGACATGGTTGAGGAGTCCTATTTAAAAGGAACAGATTTAATACTAATTTGTTAAGAGTCTGGAGCCAGAGAGCGATTTGTTTATTGGGTATTGCCAAGGCAAGCCTTATAGCTGAAAGGCATAGGGCAGTATTGTTAAGCGTCAGTCCAAAATTAAGAGACTTTGTGAACAAAAAGACAACAAAAGAGTCTAAAGGACTTTTTTTTTGAGAGGACTTAGTTAAAGCATTAGGACTACATGTCTGTATATTCACTGCTTTAGATAAAGTGCACTTTTCTATGCGGAAGGTATTTGGAGAAGGAAATTTACATGGAAGGACCAGAAGAAGGGGCCAATCTTTCAGCCGTACTTATTACAGAGGTCCAAAGGGACTAGAATCTGGGTATGGACTAGGACGAGGACACAGAGGAAGTATTTACTCAAATTCCTGCTTTCTCCCAAGAGGGAGAGGAGGTAGGACCAGATCGAATCGAGGTAGATCGCAAGGATCTCATGCTGGATCACATTCAGGACAAGGTGATTATGAGGATTTATACTGGTTCTATCCAAAAAAACAGGACGGAGATTAAGACATTATATACAAGTATGGCAGACAACATTGAAAGATTAATAGGTTTTAGACGCAATAAGAGGTTATATAATACAATTCAGAATGGAACCCGTACAGATGAAAGAACCAAAGGAGATATATTTTCAAGAGAACAGAAGAAAATTGTATCAGAAGAAATTTGTGATTTGGTAGAAAAAGGGGCAATTATTGAGGTGACAGAGTCAAACAAAGGTTTTGTCAGTACTCTGTAGTGGAGAAAAAGCACAAAAGGTTGCCTGTGATAAATTTAGGAAATCTAAATTACTTTGTTGTTTACAGACATTTCAAAATGGAGGTAATACATCTATTGAGGGATATTTTGATAGACAAAGACTGGATGGCAAAGATAGATTTGAAGGATGCGTATTTTTCAATACCAATAGCGGAAGAGAATCAATGCTATCTGCAGTGCAGATGGGATGGGTGTTTAAACCAGTTCAAATGTTTACCTTTTGGTCTATCTTCAGCACCTTGGTGTTTTTCAAAGGTTTTGAGGACAGTGGCAGGATATCTGAGAGAAAGAGGAGTGATTATGATTATTTATTTAGAGGACATTCTTCTTATGAATCAGGATTGTCAAATTCTGAAGGATCATATTGCTCTGACCCAAGACTTTTTACAGAAGTTGGGGTTTATAATAAATATGGAGAAGTTAAAATGTGTTCCATCTCAGAGAATAATTTCTGGGTTTTGTGGAAGACACAATAAAGACACAATTGGAATTACCCGAGAGGAAGATAGTTTTGATAAGGAGAGAGGTGAAAGGTTTATGGAAAAAGGAAGAAGTACCACTGAGGCAATTGGCAAGAGTAGTTGGCCTATTATCATCTTCAATACAGTCAATTCTTCCAGGTCCATTGAATTACAGAGCGTTGCAACATCTCAAGAGATCAGGTCTGAACAGAGGTTGGTGGTATAGAGACAAAGTGACACTGGCACAGGAGGCATAAGAGGAGCTTCATTGGTGGTTAGGAAATTTACATGCATGGAATGGCCAAGCAATATTTGGTACAACACCAGGTTTTATATTGGAAACAGATGCAAGCAACTTAGGTTGGGGAGCGCAAATTAATTCACCGTTAACAGGAGGGAAATGGAATATAGAGAAAAGGAACAATCGTATAAACTGTTTGGAGTTGAAGACAGGAGAGTTAGCAGTTTGTAGTTTCAGGAAACAGATGCAGTGTAATTCAGTCTTGTTGAAGATGGACAATATTTCAGCTATTACTTACATAAATAAGCTAGGAGGCAGCAGATCGAAAAGGCTTGCAGAAGTATCAAAGGAATTTTGGAAATTTGGTCTGGAGCACTAAATAGAGGTGAGGACCAGGAAAGGAAAATTTAGTGGCGGATTGGAATTCACGTCACTTGGTAGATTACAGCGATTGGAAACTGAAGGTATGAACATTTCAGGAAAAACAGAGAGTTTCGGGTCTGTTGGAAGTGGACTTGTTTGCTTCGAGATTGACAAACTAGTTGATGAAGTATGTGAGTTGGAGACCAGATCCGGGGACCATAGCAGTAGATGCATTCAGTCTGAATTGGAGGGAAATTAAAGGATATGCGTTTCCCTCATTCTCAATGATTCAGAGAGTTTTGAATCAGGTGAGGATGCAGGAGTGCAAACTGATTTTAATTACACTTTTTTGGGTGAGTCAAGCGTGGTTTCCATCAGTCATGGAATTGGTTACAGGCGATCCTTTAATGATTCAGTCTTGCAAAGGTTTTTTGAAGGATGTGGATGGAGGGAAACATTCTTTAATAGAATCAGGAGTGCTCAACCTGCTAGTTTGAAGGATTTCAGGGGATCGAAAAGAATCACAGATTTATCAGGAGAGGCTACAGATTTATTATTTGAAGGTACACGAAAGAGATGTAGGAGTGCGTGGAACATCTGACTTCGTTGGTGCATGGAACAGGATTTGGATCCTGTGGAAGCGGATGAAATTATAATTGCAAATTGTTTGGCACAATTATATGGGAAAGGTATGAGTTATAGAACGATAACTTGATACAGATCTGCAATAGCAGCAGGACATTATTTGGTGAAAGTATTATAAGTGGGAAGGAGTACACTGATTTGTAAAGTAATGAAGGGAATAAGAATCAAGAAGCCTCCAAAGGCAAGCTATAAGACACTTTGGGGTATTGGATTAGTTTTCACATTGTTTGAGAATTGCCTAAATAATCAATATTTGAACAATAAGCAATTGTCATTGAAACTGGCAACATTACTTTGTATGATATATTTTAAACGAATGTCAGAAGTAAAGGCATTTGAATTGCCAGGTAGGTTTTACCAAACATTTGGTGTTCTTTTTTAAATTAAAAAGAGAACTAAAAGGATGACGGATAATGTTATTTATCCAAGATTTGATGAACATCCAAAACTTGCATAATGAGATGTATAAAGGAGTGTAAAATGAGAATAAGTGAACATAGAAGTGCCAGAGTGGATTGATTTTGTATGTGAAACCTTTTGGTACCGTTTCTGTAGCTACAATTGCTAGATGGGTGAAAAGTGCGATAGAAGATGCAGGAGTGGATCTAGATTTGTTTAAAACACACTCGACTAGAGAAGCAATGGCATAAAAAAGCTTATAATGCAGGTGGAAGACTGAAAGAAAACTTGAAGGCAGCGGACCGGTCAAATGATGAAGTGTTTAGAAAATTGTATTTCAAGCCAATAGAGCATGTTGCAGGCCTAGCAGTCAAAGGCTTTAATCATGCATAATGCTAGCCTCCTGTCTTGCCATAAAATGTCGATTCTCAGAGGTATGTTGTATAGAGAATCCCGATTTTATTAAAGGCAAGGAGGCTAGCATTAGTCTGCCCTCCCACCCTTGGAAAAGGGAAGAGGAGGATGGAAGGTTTTATGAAATATAAATTAACATATATATTGAATTGTGTAAATTTGTAGCAATTATAATTCCGTAATACTTTTTTTACATTGTCATGTTCCAATTTGTTTTCAGAATCACAGTGAGTTACAGAAGAAGTTACCAAGGGTAAATTCAGGATGAGAGATGTTGGCGGAATGTGAAGATGAAGAAGCAAAACAAAAGAGGAAAAGGAGACCATGCATGGGACTTTTATTTGTTACTGGAGTTCTGTTTTATTATGACTTCATTGTTGGTTCTATTTCAAGCTTTTAAGTTGAGCTGCTCAGATGGAGTAAATAAAAGGTTATGCATAATGCCAGCCTCCCTGTCATTAATAAAATTGTGATTCTCTATACAGTAAACCTCCAAGAATCAACATTCTCTTTAAACTTCTCTCATATTCTTGAGACCATTGAAAGGAAACATTCATCTTCATCAACTCTCGTAGTGGAGCACTAACAGTGGCAAAGTCTTGTATGTACCTTGAACAGTAACTGGCCATGACAAGAAAAGAACATAACATTGAAATATCTTGTGGGGGATCAGCATTTGACAGAGCTTGTACTCTTGCAGGATCAGATTTAATACCCCCATCAGAAAAGATATAGTCAAAGAATGTTAGTTTTGTCTTGTTGAACTAACACTTTTCTTCATTCAAAGCCAATCCTGCATCACTGAGTAAACGACATACTTGTGTGAGAGCACTATTGTGGTCCTTCTGTATAGCTCTGAAAACCTATATGTCATCACTATAATTGAATGCATTCACAACAGGTTTTAAGATCGAATGATGTCTTGAAAAAATCTGCAGCCTATGACACACCAAAACTAAGGCCCTGATTACAACCCTGACGGACGGTGGTAAAATGGAGAAAAGTACTGCCAACAGACTGGCGGTACTTTCCCCCATAATATGACATTGGGGGTTTGGCTCAAGCCAAACAGCCAATGTACCAATCAGTCCGCCACGGCGGTAACAGCCGCCAGGCTGGAGACTTCTGTCTCCAGCCAGGCGGCGATCACTACCCCCCCCCGGCGGGATTATGAACCCACCTACCACCATGGTTTTCATGGCTCCCTTACCCCCATGAAAACCATGGCGGTAGGCACTACAGTGACAGGAAATTCCTTCCCTGTCACTGATAGGGGTCTTCCCCGCCCCCCTTCCCAGGTTTCCCCTCCCACCCCTCCCTTTCCTTTCCAGACCCACCCAACACATACACACACCTTCATGCACAAACAAACCTATGCATACACACACCCATACCCACATTCACCCACACATGCATACATCCATTCACACACACATCCAAACACACTTACATACATACTAGCACACACGCATTCACACATCCAAACATGCACACATATCCGCATTCACGCACACACCAACATTCACACACACACACACATCCACAACACCACCCACCTCCCTCCCCTGTCGGAGCATCCGATTTACCTAATTTCCAGGGGTCCTCCGGCAGGAGATGGGACGGGGCGCTGCTGCCAGCAGCAGCGTCCGCCAGCAGAAAACCGCCAGGCTGTATCTTGGGTCATGATACGGTCTGCGGCGGTCTACTGTCGTGGCACTGCTGCCATAGTCTTAAGCTTTCCTAAACCGTGAAACAACAAAGGGAATTGACTTACTATTTTGTGATGAGCACTCATGTTGTAATTCACAGAAATCAGTCCCATATCAGCAGCCATGTTGAAACTGAGTAAACAGGCACTTTACGCTATACCTTGAAGCACATGGATCGGTGCTTGTACCTTCATTTTCTTATGTTTCACTGTTGCTATAAATAAACCTTGACATCGATGGCGCCCAAGTATACAATTTGGTTTTTGATGGCGTAAGGCATGATAATGGAGATAGTTCATTGTATCTCTCTCCAGCCATGATGTTTATCAATGCACCACTTTTGTTAATGAAAGGTATTAAACAGCCATTTATTTTCAATGTAATCTTTGAACAGGGTTTGTATGATTTTGCTGCTTTGGCTTGTCGACTTTTCTTTGGCTGACATTTGTCTTCACATGCACCCAGACCAACATGCGCTCATTTCTCTGAGGTGAAGATTGAAATGGCACAATCACTTTCTTTACTTTCACTTGTTATTGAGACGGATGAACTGTTTAGCAATGGTTTGGATGAAGATCGACTTTGTTTAGTATTAATATGCCTTATCTGTTTGGGCATGCATTGAACGTTGCTTCTGGAATGTTCTGGTGGCCATTTTGTCTTCGTGCTGTGACGCACTTACTTTTTCCTTCACTTTACAAACTGTCCAAAATAGATCTCTTTCCCACAGCCTTTGGCTATATGCCCAATGGCAGGATGCTTTCCTTTATGTAGAAACAAAAATCCACATCTAAAACCTAATTTCTTTTTACGTGTAGATATCACTTTGTGTCCTTCACTCTTTTGCTTCGGCCTACTGTTCACACTCATGAATGATTTGCTCTGGGCACCTCTGGCCTCCGTGTCAGCAGCTTGTCTTTCAGCATGCTCCTCAGCTCTGGCAGCCATCAACACTTGCTCCTGACTAGGAGTTTCTATCAGCATTTGTAGTCTGAATGAATCTGGCAAGCATCCATCAATAACTCTAAGAGGCATAGCTTCTTCATCATTAAATTCATTCAACTTACAGTGTTTGTTGAGTGCATCAAGTCTTTCCACAAATTCATCAATAGTTTCACCAACTCTTGTAATCAATGTTTGTGCTGTTTGAACCTGAGATTCAAAGCGTTTTCAATCTGACAGTACGTGACCTCTTCATCAGTTCTCAGCATTTTCTTTGTGAATTCTTTCACACTAACACCAGCAAGATTTTTTAGATAGTTGATAATCTCTCTTTTGTCAGTCTCGTCAAGTGCATCAATGAAATCTTCAAATGTCTCTATCCAAGCAGTCCATCCATTACCAATATTTTTATTTTTTGGCAGCATCGAAAGGTGGTGGTGGTGGTTTCAGGAAAGCAGCAGCATTATAACTGTTCATGGATGTGGCTGGCATTGAGGGTGCAGCTCTTCCAGATGCTGTTGACTGTCCCTGAGAATATGTATCATCATTGAGGCCTGACAATGGATCAGCCTCCGGGTCATCCAGGTCTGTCTTTAGGGTTTTGACCTTCTTCTTGGTCTCCATCGGAGTCCTGTCACTCGTTGAGACCTCTGGAGTTGTTCTGAGCTGCCACATGGCAGCTTTGGTGGTATGCCACTTCAGGTATTGGCCAGCTCAATAAGAGCAACTCCATTGGTCCTTCTTGGGTTTCCCAATCCAGAGATGAGGTCGTAACGCTCCACTTATCAGGACTCTGGTAAGTGTAACAACAGTATGCTTCCTCTTTAATTGTTCTGTCAGCCAGCACTTCTAGTTGCAATTTTTTGTGGTAAATTATGATTGCCTGTGCTTTGTAAACCTGGTTGTGTCCGCCATCAGCGTTAAAGCTCCATACCATATATACCTTTATTTTACATGGCAGCATGGTACTTTTCTGTATGGCCTTGGTCGTAGTTTCTTGACCAACGATGTGTAGACTTCTCAGCAAAGCTTTCTTTATCTTCAAATGTTTCATGCTGGGTGGAGTTGCGCTTTGATTCCACAAACGTCAACCATCAACTCAGCACTTTGACGAAGGCACACGTGGCATGCACAAGCAGTTGGCTTGGACCACAGCAAACTCTCTGGGAGAGCACTGTCTTTCTTCGGGTTACTTAACCCATCCTCGTCCCCGATTGTAGCATCCTCCTCAGCCTGGGTACCCGTCCATAACAACGCCAAACACGGAGCTGTAAATCACACGTCTTTATTCCTCTGTATGTACCTGTGCACGCCTAACATTCTAAACCAAGCTTTCATTACATTCTATTCTAGCAATTACGTCACACAGCTATGGAGTCCGTTCAGTGCCAAAAGTGTTCCTTCATAAAAGTTGCAAGACACTACAGTAAGCACCTAGCTCAATCGCACATCAAAGAAGGTTGGGGATGTGTAAGGGGGAATATACTTTCCACTTTTGAGACAATTCAGCTATATTTATATTATAATCATTCTTGTTTTCTAAATCTTCAATGAAAACATCTAGTCCCCTGGCAACCTGGTGAACTCCTGGTGCCTTCCACAAGTAATTATTTATCTGGTTAAGATCCATATAAACCTAAAATACCGGGTCCTGGGAACTTGCTGAAAGATTGTGCACTCGCTTCACTACACAAAGTTATGATGTAAATGTAGGAAAGTACCATCTTGCCTGGCATGTTACCCCCATATTTCACTGTATATATGTTGTTTTAGTTGTATGTGTCACTGGGACCCTGCCAGTAAGGGCCCCAGTGCTCATAAGTGTGCCCTGGAGGTGTTCCCTGTGTGATGACTAACTGTCTCACTGAGGCTCTGCTAACCAGAACCTCAGGGGTTATGCTCTCTCTTTGCTTCCCAAATTGTCACTAACAGGCTAGTTACCAATTTCACCAATTCACATTGGCATACTGGAACACCCTTATAATTCCCTAGTATATGGTACTGAGGTACCCAGGGTATTGGGGTTCCAGGAGATCCCTATGGGCTGCAGCATTTCTTTTGCCACCCATAGGGAGCTCTGACAATTCTTACACAGGCCTGCCACTGCAGCCTGAGTGAAATAACGTCCACGTTATTTCACAGCCATTTACCACTGCACTTAAGTAACTTATAAGTCACCTATATGTCTGGGTGCTAAGTTACTTAGTGTGTGGGCACCCTGGCACTAGCCAAGGTGCCCCCACATTGTTCAGGGCAAATTCCCCGGACTTTGTGAGTGCGGGGACACCATTACACGCGTGCACTATACATAGGTCACTACCTATGTATAGCGTCACAATGGTAACTCCGAACATGTAACATGTCTAAGATCATGGAATTGTCACCCCAATGCCATCCTGGCATTGGGGAGACAATTCCATGATCCCCCGACTCTCTGGCACAGACCCGGGTACTGCCAAACTACCTTTCCTGGGGTTTCACTGCAGCTGCTGCTGCTGCCAACCCCTCAGACAGGTTTCTGCCCTCCTGGGGTCCAGCCAGGCCTGGCCCAGGAAGACAGAACAAAGGACTTCCTCAGAGAGAGGGTGTTACACCCTCTCCCTTTGGAAAAAAGTGTCAGGACTGGGGAGGAGTAGCCTCCCCCAGCCTCTGGAAATGCTTTGATGGGCACAGATGGTGCCCATCTCTGCATAAGCCAGTCTACACCGGTTCAGGGATCCCCAGCCCTGCTCTGGCGCGAAACTGGACAAAGGAAAGGGGAGTGACCACTCCCCTGACCTGCACCTCCCAGGGGAGGTGCCCAGAGCTCCTCCAGTGTGCTCCAGACCTCTGCCATCTTGGAAACAGAGGTGCTGCTGGCACACTGGACTGCTCTGAGTGGCCAGTGCCAGCAGGTGACGTCAGAGACTCCTTCTGATAGGCTCTTACCTGTGTTGCTAGCCTATCCTCCTTCCTAGGTAGCCAAACCTCCTTTTCTGGCTATTTAGGGTCTCTGCTTTGGGGAATTCTTTAGATAACGAATGCAAGAGCTCATCAGAGTTCCTCTGCATCTCTCTCTTCACCTTCTGCCAAGGAATCGACCGCTGACTGCTCAGGACTCCTGCAAAACCGCAACAAAGTAGCAAAGACGACTACTGCAACCTTGTATCGCTGATCCTGCCACCTTCTCGACTGTTTTCCTGGTGGTGCATGCTGTGGGGGTAGTCTGCCTCCTCTCTGCACTATAAGCTCCGAAGAAATCTTCCGTGGGTCGACGTAATCTTCCCCCTGCAACCGCAGGCAACAAAAGACTGCATCACCGGTCCTCTGGGTCCCCTCTCAGCACAACGAGCGTGGTCCCTGTAACTCAGCAACTCTGTCCAAGTGACTCCCACAGTCCAGTGACTCTTCAGTCCAAGTTTGGTGGAGGTAAGTCCTTGCCTCCCCATGCTAGACTGCATTGCTGGGTGCCGCGTGATTTGCAGCTGCTCCGGCTCCTGTGCACTCTTCCAGGATTTCCTTTGTGCACAGCCAAGACTGGGTCCCGACACTCTAACCTGCAGTGCACAACCTCCTGAGTTGTCCTCCGGCGTCGTGGGATCCTCTTTTGTGACTTCGGGTGAGCTCCGGTTCACTCCTCTTCGTAGTGCCTGTTCTGGCACTTCTGCGGGTGCTGCCTGCTTCTGTGAGGGCTCCCTGTATTGCTGGGCGCCACCTCTGTCTCCTCACGCAAGTGGCAACATCCTGGTCCCTCCTGGGCCACAGCAGCATCCAAAAACCCTAACCGCGACCCTTGCAGCTAGCAAGGCTTGTTTGCTGTCTTTCTGCGTGGGAACACCTCTGCAAGCTTCTTCACGACGTGGGACATCCATCCTCCAAAGGGGAAGTTTCTAGCCCTCTTCGTTCTTGCAGAATCCACAGCTTCTACCATCCAGGGGCAGCTTCTTTGCACCCTCAGCTGGCATTTCCTGGGCATCTGCCCAATCTCGACTTTGTCGCGACTCTTGGACTTGGTCCCCTTGTTCCACAGGTACTCTCGTCCGGAAATCCACTTTGGTTGCATTGCTGGTGTAGTTCTTTCTTGCAGAATTCCCCTATCACGACTGCTGTGCTCTTTGGGGAATATAGGTGCAATTTACACCTACTTTTCAGGGTCTTGGGGTGGGCTATTTTTCTAACCCTCACTGTTTTCTTACAGTCCCAGCGACCCTCTACAAGCTCACATAGGTTTGGGGTCCATACGTTATTCGCATTCCACTTTTGGAGTATATGGTTTGTGTTGTCCCTATACCTATGTGCTCCTATTGCAATCTATTGTAACTATACACTGCTTGCATTACTTCCTTTTGCTATTACTGCATATTTTTGGTATTGTGTACATACATCTTGTGTATATTTGCTATCCTCATACTGAGGGTACTCACTGAGATACTTTTGGCATACTGTCATAAAAATAAAGTACCTTTATTTTTAGTATATCTGTGTATTGTGTTTTCTTATGATATTGTGCATATGACACCAGTGGTATAGTAGAAGCTTTGCATGTCTCCTAGTTCAGCCTAAGCTGCTCTGCTAAGCTACCTTTTCTATCAGCCTAAGCTGCTAGAACACCTCTTCTACACTAATAAGGGATAACTGGACCTGGTGCAGAGTGTAAGTACCCCTTGGTACCCACTACAAATCAGGCCAGCCTCCTACAGTAAAGGTCAGAAGACATTTCACAACCTGTGGGCTGAAATGTGAAATGTCATGGTTTGCATTAGTGCAACTGTAGTAGGTGCAACTATGCTTTTGGTCAATCCTGAATTAATGCTACCAAGATGTGGAGTCACTAATTTGAAAAGCCTCACTTTCATGTGTGTATATAGCTGTTAACATTTCTATGCAATTGTAACATCATTGTTCATAGGTTACCATGGTGAGGTCATGCATTGGGTGAGTTCCATGTAGAATGTTGAATGTTTAGTATTGAATAGGAGAAGAGAACTCTGAAGGGACAGTTGGAGAAGAAGAAACTCCAGCCACAGTCATCTCACCAGCATAGTCAACTGTCCCTTCACAGTCAGCCTACATTTCCCCTCTGTACAAGTGTTGTGGTGCTTACGCTAATGGGATGTGCTGGGAGATTCTCTTGTCACCCAATTCTGTGATTCACAGATTATTTTTATTTTGTTAATACATATCTTCAGACTTTGTTCAAGAAGATTTCTTTGATAGTTGTGGTTATCCTCACAGCCCCAAAGTCATAAGGTTAGATTACCTTACTAAAATATCCACCACTCAAACTTCTATTGTTCTGGACACCACTGCAGAGGCTGTATAGCCTTCATTGTGTCAGCTGATCTTTTTTAGGTCACGGCCAACCAGACCAGCTGCATGGTTTGCTAAATACATCTTGGGGACTTTCAGAAAGTTGATTTAGGAATGCATTCCATACATTGATTACCATTGGCTTTGTAACTCACATTTTCTGGCTTTCTATTTGCTGGCTTTATTTGCTTTATGCTCACCAGGTTCAGTTTGTCCCTATCGTTACCTAATATGTCTGTATTGTATCCTTCCACAAACTCCCTTTCTGTAAACAGGCCTTTAAATCTTCTTCTAATCTTGTTTTGCTGTGCATTCGAAGGCTGAGGTCAAATGTCAGGCGCTGTCTTTCGAGGGTGCTTGTTTACTTTTCTTTCTCTGACTTCAAAGTGAGACGATTTATGTGACAATCTAGTAGCACTAATGAAGCACATTTTTGTTATTTCTGAATTGTGTTGGAACCAAATACTTTAATATGATCAAAACAAATCTTTACATTGGGTGATGCAATTTCACACATTTTCAATTGTGCACTGTAAAGTGTTTTCAGTAAAACTGTATGCCTGTGCAAATGTAATGGTAATTTCAATTGAAAATGTGTTGTCTTTAATTGCATCCTGCTACAATACCAATCATACTCCGCTCTACACAACTCCACTCTACTCTACTCTGCACCAATCCACTTTGCACCACTCCACACCACTTCAGTCTGCAACATTCACTCTACACCACTGCATTCTGCAGCACTCCACTCTATGCCACTGCATTCTGAGGACTCCACTGTACTCCACTGTACGCCACTGCACTCTATGCCACTTCACTCTACGCCACTCTACTCTATGTCAATGCACCCTTGGCCACTCTACTCTACACCACTGCACTGTTTGCCACTGCACTACACCACTACAGTCTAGACCAAATCATTCTACTCTGCACAACTCCACTCAAAGCCACTGTACTCTACGTCACTCTACAACCCTGCACTCTACACCATTGCACTCTATGCCAATACACTCTGCGTCAATGCACTTTACTCTTTAACACTTAATTCTAGGCCACTCTACGCCAATACACTGTACACTATTCTAATCTACTGTGCAGCATTGCAGTCTATGCCGCTGCACTCTACAACACTTTACTCTATTCCATTACACTCTATGCCGCTCTATGCAACCACACTCTATCCTGTCCTATCCATTCTACACCACTCTAATCTATTCCACTGCACTCTACACCACTATACTTTGAACCACTGCACTCACCACCACTGAACTCTGCACCACTCTACTCAGCACTACTCCACTCTACGTCACTTTATTCTATGCCACTCTGCAGTTCTCCACTCTACACCAATGCACTCTACTCTGCACCACTCTATGTTACTCTACTCTGCACCACTCTATACCACTGCACTCTACTCTGCACCACTCTATGCTACTCTACACCACTCTGTGCCATTCTACAACACTGCACTCTGTGCCACTGCGTTCTACGCCACTTCGCTCAACTCTGCACACTCAACTCTTCTCTGTGCCATTCTACGCCACTGCATTCTATGCCACTGCACTTTACGGCACCATAGTCTACTCTGCATCACTCTATGCTACTCTACTCTGTGCCACTCTATGCCACTGCACTCTACGCCACAGAACTCTATGCCACTGCACTCTACTCTACACCACTCTATGCCACTGCAGTCTATGCCACTGCACTCCATGCCCCTGCACTCTACTCTCCACCACTCTATGATACCCTAGTCTGCACCACTCTATGCCACTGCACTCTACTCTACTGCACTCTGCGCTACTGCAGTCTACTCTCCACCACTCTATGCTACCTTACTTTGCTCCACTGTATGCCACTGCACTGTACACCACTGCACTGTATGCCACTGCACTCTACGCTACTGTAATTTACTCTGAACCACTCTATGCTACTTTATTCCATGCCACTCTATACCACTGCACTCTATTCTGTACCACCCTATGCCACTCAACTCTACTCTGCAACACTCTACACCACTGCACTCTATGGCACTACCCTCTACTCTGCGCCACTCCATGCTACTGTACTCTACACCACTCTGTACTATTCTACTCTGTGCCACTCTACGACACTGCACTCTATGACACTGCATTCAATGCCACTGCATGTTACGGCACCATAGTCTACCCCTCATCACACTATGCCACTTTACTCTGTACCACTGCACTCTACACCACAGCACTCTATGCCACTGCACCACTCTATGGTACTCTGCTCTGCACTGCTCTATGCCACTGCACTCTACCCTCTATCACTCTATACTACTCTGCAGCACTCTATGCCACTGCACTCTATGCCATTGCACTTCTGTGCTACTGCACTCTACGCTCCACCACTCTATGCTACCCTACTCTGCACCCCTCTGTGCCACTGCACTCTGACCTACTACACTCTATGCCCCTGCACTCTACCCTCCACCACTCTTTGCTACCCTACTCTGCTCCACTCAATACCACTGCACTCTGCACCACTGCACTTTAGGCCACTGCGCTCTATGCCACTGCACTCTACTCTGCACTACTCTATGCCACTGCACTCTACGGTAAAATACTCTACTCTGCACAACTCTAGGCCATTCTACTCTACTCTGCACCACTTGACTCTACACGCACCACTCTATGTCACTCAACTGTACTCTGTTTCACTGCACTCTACAGCACTGTACTCTATTCATCTCTATGCCACGGCACTCTATAGCACTATGCTCTACTCTGCACCTTTCTATGCTACTCTGTGCCAGTCTACTCTGCACCATTCTATGCTACTCTACGCCACTCTACTCTGTGACACTGTACTCTGTGCTACTCCACCCTGTGCCACTTCACTCTGCTCCACTCTACTCTACTATTTACCACTCTAATCTATGCCACTGTATTCTATGACAGTGCATTGTATGCCGCTGAATTCAATGAAATTGCACTCAATTTCACTGTACTCTGCAACACGCTACACCAATGCACTCTATACCAGTCCACCCTACTCTATGCCACTCTAGTGTAGGCTACTCTATGCAACTCCACACTCAGGCACTCCAACACACTATACTTTTTGCCGCTGCAAAACACTCTACTCCACTTTTTGCCACTCCACTCTACAACACTCCATACAACTCTCCTCTGCACAAGTAATTTTTAGTCATGCTGAACAACAGCCACGCTGGTGTACAACATGCCTAAAACATTGGCAACGCCAATAGCTCTTGCATAGATGTGACCTTTTGACTTTGCCAAAGCTTGTTTATTAACTGTGTGGGTTCATGCATAATGATAGAAAGAAATGGTATAATATGCATGGCACTAAATGCACAGTATATCTGCCTGTACAGATTTCTGATGGACCCTGTGGTCGCCCAACCTTGAAACACAGCCATGTGGCTAGCCCTCACAGTCTTATGAACTCATTACACTAAGCCGATTGTAAGGTCACGGGGGAGGAGATAGAGACACATTTAGGACAGGAGAAACAGTGACCTGGAAGAAAGGGGTGGGATTTAGTCCAAAGGTTTTTTTTTGCACAATCCAGGTCCTTATTCTGCCAGTCATGCCTCCAACACTGAAAACAGGTCCAATCTCTATTAGACAGTTTTTCCAAACTATCCTGAACAAAGGATGGAGAAGGGAGAAGGCTGAGACAAAAAGATAGATTCTACGGTCAGTCTGGGATTGGACTTTGAGGGAGGGGGATATATAGTGATTGCACCCCCTTCTTTATCAGCGGCAGCTACCGCATATCTTAAGGGGAGGGGCGGGTGGGGGGATGGGGACAAAAGAAAATATATATATATCTTTTTTTTTTTTAAACTTACCATCACAAATTACGCCGGCCGCCTCACACTCTTCTTCTCTTCTGGTGTCCCAGCATTCAGTGGGACATCAGCACAGGCACCCCAGGAATCCTGGTCCTGCTTTCATGCTAAACTTAGTATGAAAGCAGCGTCTGGATTGGTCTGAGCAGCTTGGGCTGCCGCTCAGACACAGCCCTGGGGTCTGCGTAGCCTGGCTGTTCAACACAGCCAGGTTGGATTAATCTAAGTACGCATGTGTGTTCGGCTGACCCAAGACGGCCAGCCAAACACACATGTGCACTTAGGTGCACTCTCTCCTCCTCCCCTCTCCACCTTCTGTGGCCCAGCCCCGCCCCTCCCTGCACATGCTGCTGGACGAGCCAACAGCTGTAAAATAAAACAATAATTAAATATTCTTTTATTTTACAGCTCCTGGCTCATAGCCACGGGTGTGACGCTCCTTCACCATTGCAAAGGAGCCGCCCTTGTTCTTTATTTGTTTTCCACCAAGCTAATAATCAATGGTTTTGGGGTGCAGGCAACGTTGTCTTTGATATAAGATGATGACAAAGAAGACACAGATTCACAATGGACTTTCTTATATATAACAGCTGCGGAATGGTACTGGGCGGATGGTGGGAGCTCACACGAAGGAAGCTGTATGGAAGATGAGTGTTGAATACCAGCAACAACACAGAACTGTTCCAAAAGATTAGTAAAAGACTTCTGCAAGATAACAAATGTATGAATGTTCCAGGGATGACAACGTTACTCAATATAAGTCGCATAAAATAGTGCCTATATTTGCTAAACCTTTGTAGCATACAACATTGAGTCAAGGTGCACCCTCCTCAAGGCAGGTTTTGGCAGAGAGACCATTTATTTTTAAATATTTGAAGCCCATTACAAAGGTTATGTAACAGAAATGTACATCCATGTCAGAATGAACAAAAATCCTAGCCGTCTCGAGTCTGAGTAAACTGTTGACTCACAAGGTTTCTATAATACAGTGGTTGCTGGTAAACAGTGATCAGCCAAGGTATTTAGCATTCCAGCTCTGGAAAGGAGAATTAAAATTAAAATAACCTCTAGATTATACAGAACTGAATGTCCTGGTGGTATAGGAAACTGAATTATAACAACAGAAGTTATGATAATCAGCTCAGACCCAGAAAACAACACAGTCAGAAATTATTTTGCAAACCTGAAAGAAAATGCTTCTTTTCAGAGCAATATAAAAAATGCCAATTTTCTAGGATTATCACTGGACAACTAAGTGAAACTGAAAATCCATTAAAAAAATCAATGACTAAAGACAGCAACATTAGTTGAGTCTTAAGTCAACTAAAAGACTTACAGCCAAAGAGGACTTTGAGGCATTGCAACTTAACACCCATAACAACCCAAAACCACAACTATTAGGCAGACATAAACCTAGGCAGTATCATTTACCACCATCTTGAAACAATTCACTGCAAGAAAACCTCCACTCAAATGAGATCCTTTTTGGATTTTACTGGTAAACTAGACCAACATATCACTTCCTTAAAAAACGCGCTGAAACCTCAATTATTTATGAAAGTACAACACATCTGATAAAATCCTCTCTCTCTCTCTACATTATACCTCGGGAGTCACTTCTTCCCCTTGAGACTGAATTCTTCAATTTTGGTTACACAGTCCCCTTATCTCCCAATTTCGACCTGTCTCTAGCCTACCATTTATTTCTAATGCTTGTGATCTCTATACAGTCAAAATATTCTGTAGCCAACATTCACCTTCATTATTGAGATTGCATTTTGTGCACGTTGATTAGTACATGATAACGGTACTAATACTGTGTTGTGACTTGAATTGTTGCTATGCATTCTCTCCTTAGGTACCATTTCTCTGCTGCTCGGCCAGTGTGTGTGAGGTTACAGAATGTTAATGAGAGCCTGGTTGGGGTGAATGGTCCCTTAGTGAGAAGGGCTGAGGGACAAGGATGCTGCTTCTGGTGGGGTTCTACCTGTAACCTGTAACTAAGCTGAATAAACCTTCATCCTACAGCCTACAAAGGATCCATTTTTATTTATAACACTAGTGATAATTGGAGAAAGAATCTACCCGTGGAAGGAAATTCAACAGAAACTGAACTCACAGATGAAACTAAAAGGACAATTAAGAGAAAAAGGTATTGAAGCTTTATGGTGAGAGAAACACCCTCAAAGCCCCACTAGTGTCCAATGGTACAAGGTGCAGTAATTCAGAGTACAGTAGAGTGACTGAGTGCATTGGCATAAGAGTACAGAGGAGCGGTATTGCAGAATGGGGTAGACTGGGGTATGCAGAGTGGAGTGGTGCAGAGTCGAGTGCAGTGCCATGGAGTGGTGCAGAGTCGAGTGCAGTGCCATGGAGTGGTGCAGAGTCGAGTGCAGTGCCATGGAGTGGTGCAGAGTCGAGTGAAGTGGCACAGAGGAAGGCCAAGGAGACTGGAAGGTGGTGGTGTGATAATTGCAAAGGTACCAAAGAGGATCTTTGTTAATTCAGAATGGAGTGAGTTTCAAAATGTCTTGTTATGCGCATTGCAGAGGGCATAGTGTGAAATTCCATAGTGCATTGCAGGAATTATGCTCCTTGTATCCTGTGTGTAGTCCAAAACTAAGAACTATTTTATTTGCAATGGGTCCATAAGCCCAAAGTGTGTTTGAGCGACTGCACCTGCTGCACACATAGAAAGTATTGTTGTGAAACTGTTAGCAATAAGTGAGTATTGGGGAGAGCTCAATCTTTTGATGGGATACAGAATAGTACGGATAATCGTTTCTTGTTGATCCCAAAAGACACATTTGCCTATGTTTGAGGCGATATTGCAAGAAAGTGAAATATGTTTTTAAAAGTGTGCAGTGGCGTAGGTAGTGTGTGTTAAAGTGTGGTCGACGTAACTAAATGTGCTGATGTGGTCTTGTGATAAATAGAAAAAATCATTTCTGAGTGTCGATGTTACCTTTGGGCAGTGCTTAATTTGTGCTTGTTGTTTCCGGTGCTGAGCACCGGCACATATTTGTGAGGGCCGGGGCTTATTCTTCTGCCTCAAGCATTTGCTGCGAGAAAAAGACACATATGAGAAGGACGGAAGAAGGAAAAACGAAAAAGCATCATAAAGGGAGAAAGTAGACAGTTGCAGGATGAGCTGAAGGAGCAGGGGTGGCAGTAAATGGATTGAAGAGGCCCGATGGGGCTTCAGGATTACGCTGCCTCAGTATTCAGTGCTGTGCAGATTTAATTACAGCAGTGTCGTGTTTAAGAGAAGGGCTTTGAGCACCGGCACCTCTTTATTTACAAATTAAGCACTGTCTTTGGGCTAGGGTATTACTGCGCTTGCTGCCCATATTGAAACTGCAGTCTAGAAAGTGTATTTCCGAATGACATGGGGAGAGAGCGAGGTGTGTTGTGGATGGATGCGCACTGAAGAAGCCTGTTAAGTTGTGGTGGTGTTAGTAAAATTGTGTCATGAAACAATATACTTTGAAGAAAGTGAGACAAACAAAATGTATGTTAATGCGCAATGGTGTAAGCAGTGTCTGTTAACCCCTTGTGTAACAAAATAAATGCTCTTAAACTTTCTGTATTAACTATAAATGATATCAATAGCATTTGTAATCCATCTAGGATTCTTTATTGCCCTTGTGCAATTGCTCTTGTTGTGTGAATTGAGAGTCTAGTTCTAAACCTCTGTGTCCGAAGGGTATGCCCAAAAGACGTGTTGAGGTCCGTAGAAGAGGAGTGATAGGGCAGTGCAACCGCTGGCACCGCACCTGGCAGTGAGCTCCGGGGTGGCTGTCTTAACATTTTTAATGGTGCAAAAGCACCTTCCTTAAAGTTCCTTGTATGCCCAGGAATGATCTGACAACAATAATATTGTTGCAATAACTCTGGTGATTGATGTATCTGCTGGTAAGAGATCACAGTTGTGTCGAAGATTAGTTGTGCAGAGGATTAATATACCTGCTGCAAAAAATAGTGTAGTATGCAATTCACACGTGTGTTATGTAGATAGCTTAATGGGTTACAGCTTTTGTCACAGAGATTCTTTTGTTACTTTCACTTCTTAAATTACAACCCTAAAATAGCATAGAGAGCTATGAATGATAATCCAAGAGCCGCACACAAAATATACAGGTCTAGGTTCGATATTATTTGTGTCCCTCGCCTTTAATTATGGTAATGTTAGTAAAAAGGTTTGGTTAGAAGTAGATTCATATTAATAAAGGCAAACCCAAACACTGTTACAGTTTAAATCCTCTTTTTAAATTGTTTTTATAAGATATTTCAAAGTAGGTAACACATGCAATGAATATTGCCCATCAGTGTAGCAGGTACAGTGGTCAAACAATACAGACTTCATGCTCACAAGCAAAGGAATGAACAGGTGGGGGGAGGGGGGGACTATGCACCTACAAATAAGATGATATGCGAGATAGCAAAGAGTGAGTCTCCTGTGATTCGTGCTTGGTGTGAACTGCAGCTCCCCACCACATTGTTGCAAACCAGGGATAGGTCTTAGAACTGGGGCAGTGAGGGGTGGGGGAGGTGGGTGGTGACAGCTAGGTGTGGTGTGCTGGCATGAGGCACAGGCGAACAGGTGCAGGGTCTCGTATATATTTTACATTTGGATGATAAAAGCATAGGGTGGGCACTCCCGTGAGAGTCCCCAGTGCACTGGCTGTGCATGAAGTAGTAAAGGGAACATGGCCAGATACCGGGGATAGATCATAATTCCTCACCTCCGGTAGGAAGTGGGCAAGGCTGGTGGCCCATTTGGGAGAGATCGGTCGCTTGCGGAGATGGCGAACCTCCTCGTAGTGAAGAGCGTCCTCCTCAACCTTGCCCCACTTCGAACCGCCAAATGCCACGCCGCAATTGGGGGTGGAGGGGAGCGCCATTGGATAGTGAGTGCACTTTTGGTGAAGAGCAGTTCCAGCGCTGCAAAGCGGGTGCGCACCTTTAGCTCTTTCCTTTGTTTAAAATGTCCAAGGAAAACGCCTCCCATGTGCAAGTGTCTGACAGCTCAGTGATCTGTGTAAGGTAGTGTGTACTGAATGCCAGTAGCTCTGAAGGGCTGGGCAAGACCACAGCATGTGTATGAAGTCTGCATCCAGAGTTTGGCAGCATGGGCAGCACATCTGTGTACCCGGGTAATAGCAGTTCAACTGGGCGGATGTGAGATTTGCCCAGTGGAGCATAAAGAATTGGATATTTTTTAAGCCAGAGTTGCAGGAGACCTGTTGGGGAAATTTGAGTGCCTGAGTTTATTACTTGTGGTGGAGCACTCTACCAATATCATCTTCCCCATTGTGGCGGAGTGTGGCGGGGGGGGGGGGGGGGAGGGTGACCGTCACTTTGTGAATAGCTTTATACAAGCATGTAATAAGGTGATGACCGTCGCACCATAGCAAGGATAGTTTGGTGTACTGGGTATGTGGCATCCCAAAGAGCATAACAGGTGTGGCTAAGTTACCTGTATACATGGGACTGACCTGGCAGAAGGTTGGGCTCCATGACTAACTACTCAAGTGGGAGGAGGTGGCCATCAGAAAAGAGGTCTACTAGCGTGTGGAGAGTGTTCGGTCCATATCCTCATGTCTTAAGTGGTATAAAATACCAGGAAGTTGGGGATACCGAACAGGGGTAGCGATGGCCCATACAGCGAGAGGACCCATGAGAGGCAATGTACACGGGCTATGCAGGCTCGTGCAACCGCAACCTACAGGGTCTGGGGGGAAGGAGGCAGAATCCCTGGAAGGAGGACACCACAGATCATGGACAGTGGCAGGGGACCCCGATCCATGCTCGCTTTGCCCATATATTGCCCAACTGTCCAGCGGGATAGCCAATGAAGCTGTGCTGCTTGGAAGTATGCCTCAATGAATGGTGCTCTATGGCCTCCTCACTCCACTGGCATGTGTAGTTTAGCATGGGCAATGCAGCCGCATTTGGTAACCGAGATGAGTGTGCATATGAGAGAGTAAAGCTCCTTAAAAAGTAATGTGGGGGGATGACTCTAAGATTCGTAAGGTAATAGAGGAGGAGGGGTTAAAATTATCATTTTTACTAAGGCTAACTTACCAATGGGTGCCAATGGCAGAGTTTGCTGAAGTGTATTTCATGTCTGATGCCTGCCAAAGCTGCTCAAAAATATCCCTCATAGAGATCCAGAGGAGAGTTGTCTAGCTGAATCCCTAAGTAGCAGATCGCATCCCCATGCCAGCACATGTAGGTGTCGCCCAGGGATACTACTTTTGGCAACTGATCTGGGCAGAGTGGGTAAATGGCCAATTTCACCCAATTAACCCAAAGCCCCGTGCTAGAGGCAAACTCAGCCAGGGTATCCTGAATCGAGGAGAGGTCAGATGTTACATCTCTCAGATATGAGCAGGTCATCCACGTTTAATGATACTGCGTGCATCCCATCCTTAAGGGGTATGCTTCACTCCGGCCTTCCCCATGCAAACATATGGCCATCGGCTCCATCGCCAGCGCAAAGAGCAGTGCCGAGTCCTGCGGCCCAACTGGAAGAGGGCAGAGACGAGTCGAACCAACCATTTGCGAGAGGCCAATTTAGTGTGGAGTAGGCAGGTGTAGGCAAGGAGCCTCAGGGGACTCCCATGTGGCTCAGGACTGCAAATAGATAATGCCAAGTCAACCTATCCAATGCCTTTTCTAGATCTAGTGTGAGGCAGGCCGCCTATGGGAACCATCCCCTGACCTGGTCCTGCATGTAAAATAGGCAGTGACTGTTCTTGGATGTGTTGCACCCCAGGATGAACAGATTCTGTTCAGGGTGGACGAGCTCTGGGATAATCCAGGCAAATCTGTTAGCCAAGATCATTCCTAAAATTTTATAGTTAGCCCAAGGATGGCAATAGGTCTGTAGCACGTTAATTGTGCAGGATCTCTATCCAGTTTAGGGAGGGAGACCAGGAGGGGTTCCCTGAGGGAGTGTGGGAGCTCACCAGTATGCAACGGCACTCCATACATCTTCGCAAAATGAGGCATCAGGATAAGGAGAAGGTGTTTTAGTATTCTAAGGATAGGCCATCCAACACTGGTCTTTTGTTTTGGGCGAGAGCCTGAATAGCCTGTCCAACATCTGCAGAGGTGATGATAGCGTCCAAGGGGAGCCTACTGTAGTCCAATATGTGCGGAAGAGGATTGTCCATCAGGAAAGAATTGGAGTGCTCCTTGGAGGTGTTCAGTGGTGCCTGATAGATGGAAGAGTAATAGTCATAGAAGGCCTGTAAAATGTCACCTTGGGTGGGAACAATGGCATCCGTGGAAGGAACCACCTCAGTGATAGGACATGTGGGAGACTCCTGTCTGATAAGCCAAGCCAGGAGTCTGCCTGATTTATCACCATTCCTGTGGAGTTTGGTTGTATGCACTGAGAAACTGAAGGGCGACAGGCACTCCAGGAGGACGGTATATGTGGTTCTCGCATTGGCAAATTGAGAGATAAATGCAGTGTTGTGGTCCGCTGCTTTACTCAGAATAGCGAGGTGCTGCTCGGCATCCACTATGTCCCTCTCCACGGTCCGGCAAACCCCCACTGTCTTCTGTATACAGATACCACGTGTCACAGCCTTAAAGGCATCACACTCCAGCACCCTGGTGGGGGCTGTATTGTGATTCTCTGAGAAGTACTGCTGAATATGATCTCTCTGCTCATTGCTCTTCACAGAACAAAGGGTCCTCTAAGCATTCTCTCAGGAGCTTCCAAATGGGTGTCGGTGGGAGTGGTGGTGCCCACCGGATGGCCAGCACGTGTGCATCATGGACGGATACTATGCATTCTAAGTAATTTGAGTGGCGGACAAAGTGTCTAGGCACAGATGATGGTTGTATGGTATCAAGTGGAAGGAGTAGAGCTGGTCCATTTGGTATTGCGACTGCCAGACGTCAATGAGCGACCAGTGGCATGTCCAGTCGGCATGTCCAGTTCCAGAAGCCAACTGCCTGTGTGAGCAAGGGAGAATTGGGGGCAGAGGAGGATGAGACCTGTCCAAGGTAAGGTCAAGCACAAAGTTTCAATCATTTCCCCGCACCCACTAGAGTGTCGTCTTATGAGCTAGAACAGCAAAAGGGGCATCCCAAAAGGTGCCCTGATTCATATTGGGGGAGTAGGTGCTCCCCATTAGCAGTAGTCATCCATCTAAGCATCCCTCCAGGAGTAAATACCTCCATTCCTTGTCCACCACTGCGCCCACCTCTTGGATGGAAACTTAGGGCCTGACCCAAATCACGGCACCTCATGTGTACGCACAATAGGTGGTGGCCTGAATCTGGCCACACCAACGTTTGCGAAGGTGCTCTAGTTCCTCCCTAGTGGTGTGGATTTCCTGTAAAAGGGCTATCTGTGCTTGCTGATGTTTGAGATAAGAATAAACCATATAGCACTTCCTGGCGCTGTGCATTCCCTGGACATTTAGGGTGAGGAAACAGATGTCATTCAAGGCTGCAGCCAGTGCACAAAGAGAGGGCTCATGCAATGAGCTTAGGTGTAATAGCTCACCCAGCCTGTGCCGAAGTGTATAAGTGAGACAAGACAGTTAAGACCTGTGAGGCAGAGGAGGAGGTAAATGCAACCATGGCAAATAGGGAAAAAACACAAAGGGGGGTCACTGCAACCAGCACTGCATCCAAACAAAACATAGTCACAAATACCATAGTACAACGTGGGGGATGTGGCCACAGGTCGGGATGGAGTGTGGTATTCTGCATGCCCTGTGCAGTGAGGGTTATGTTATGTCAGGCCCGGTGCGAGTCGTCAAGGGCCCCAGAGCCCCCCGTAAGCGCAGTGCAGGAATTACGGGCACGAGCAGTTGAGTGCGGATGGTGTGACCAGGCAAGTGCAGGGGGGACTGCAGAGGCAAATGGTGAGAGCGGCCCAATGGGATCAAGCAGAGTATGTGGCTAGTGATGGGCTTTGGCATGGGGGCAGGACATGTGGTAACAGGTTACACATCAACATTGAGCAGATACGTGCAATGACAGTAACATAAAAGTGAGTAACAGAATGTTCAAATAAGATGGTCCTCTATCTGAGGTGTCATAATGGGAGGAGTCTGGGATCTCCATTGAGAGTTGTCAGATGAAAGGGTGTCATTGCCTGAGGTGAAGCTTTGTGGGCTTTTTCTGTCATCTATCGCCATAGAGTTGGCTCCCAGTGTGACTTCGGCCTGAATGACTCTGAGGGTCTTTGATAATCTTCTCCATGTCAGAGGAGTTTGCCGAGCGAGGGCTCTTGGGGAGTTGCGTGCCCTTTTGATGTCTCAGTGGTTTGGAAGAGTCTGGCACATGTCCTGTGTGGTTTGATGTCGACCCACTATGGCGGTGTTTGGCCCAGTCCCAGGATGGATCTGTGAAAAAGAGGGTGCTGACATCGAAGATGATCTGGAGGCAGGCTGAGAAAAGCAGCGTGTATTGCACCCCCAATTGGTGAAGGCGATGTTTGATTTCATTGAAAGAGGAGCGTTGGCACTATACTGCTCGAGTGTAATCAGAACACAACATGATTGTCTTGTCCTCCACCCAGAGGGGGCCTGCCCGTCTGGCAGCGAGCTTAGCCAACATGGGGCAGACGGGGCTCCAGGTGGCGGGCGTCCAGCACGAATACAATGGGCCCTCTCCAGGAAAAAGGGATTAAGATCCAATGGCGATGTGAAGGATTTGAATGAGGTTTCCAGATATGCGAGAGGGTCCTGGCCCTCAGTCTCTTCCAGAAGTCCCAGAATGCAGATGTTGCTCCAATGGGAGCTGCCCTCTAAGTCCTCAGCTCTGTCCTCTAGGTGTTGAACACTATCTTGTAGGTCCTGGATGGTGGACTGACTGGTTGGCAGCTGCAAACAGTTGTAGAGTTGCAAGTGTTTTCTCCCCATCCGAGAACTTATCTGAGAGCTTCTATTGTTCGTCCTTCAGGAAGCTGAGCTCATGGCTAAGTTGACCAGTCTGGTCCCATGTTCTACGGCTGTCAAACACTTTGTCCAGTTTGTCCAACATGGAAAGTGGGGGAATGGGTTCTTACAATGGTATATCAGGGACGATTGAAGGTGGGTCCACTGAGGTCCCGTGGTGGAGCTGGAGTGCCAGAACGCAGCCTGGCCATGATCAGTGATGACGCAGGGCTGGGGCTGCCCTCTCAGAATGTAGTCAATAGAGATTACAGGATGAGGGCTGGAGGACCAGCAAGTGTTCCACCAACAAGGGTCAAGAGAGAGTGGGAGCGGAGGTACCCACGTGGATTCTGTTGACAGAATGTGATGGTGAGCTTCCCATTCTGAATAGATCCAGGGAGTAGGTGGGGATGGTGGATGCGAGCTCAGGAACTGCGTAAAGGAGGTTGCTTTGAGAGGCACTGGGGTCGGTCAGCGATATAGTGAGCAAGGGAGTTTACCACAGGCATGTGCTGTGCCCCTCATTCTCCAATCTAAGCACCAAAGTTGGAGGCTGGTAGTAGGGAGTCCAGGGGAGTCCACAAGGGAGCGACCGCAGTACAGCGGTTAAAATGTTAGGGATGTGGTAGTGGTTCGCGGGGATAATTGGAACCCCTAGACTCACCACAGCATTCAGCGCAGATTGCGCAAGAGTCTTGAAGGAGCATCCGGTAGGCAAGTGAGTTGTGGAAGCTGCCAATGGTGTCACCCCACATTGCACTCTCAGGGCCCCACGTGTGCCTCGACTTTGGTGACAAAGTGGGGGTGGCAAAAAGTGGGAGGCCACAAGGGGTGAAATCAGAGGAGAAAAGTCCTGAGGCTGGTTGGTGCAGAGGTGTAGCGTGGTAGGGTGAGGGCCCCTCTATACCCCTCAAGGTGTCATGTACTGGAGGGCCGCACTGTCAATGGCACAAGGGGGGGGGGTGGTGGGCAATGGCCTACAAGGGGGGTCCTCGAGGTCCCAGTGAACTGCCAACTGTGTCAAGCAAGTGGCGGTTGGCACTGGACAGTAACAGTAGTGTGTTCCAATAGAGGAGGCCCCCTCATTGACTCAGGCCTCGCAGTCAGAGGTCCCATATGTGACTTGATCCCGGGCCAAAGCAGGGGAGACCATATGAAGCTGAGGTCGCTGATGGCAGCTCACCTTGAGGTCATGTGTCGACCGGAGGGTCTCCAGGATGTTCTCCTCACTGGCAAGTAGGAACCTTCCTCCCATTTCCAAGGTGAGATTAACCCCTTGTGCTCTGACCGCAGTGTCAATGCGGGGTGGCAGCATTTGTGGGTGGAGTTGCAAAGTGAGCGCTGATGAGGCCCCACCAAACAGCTTCCAAGATCGGCTGTCCCACAGAGGTCAGCCGCGTCTGCTCATGCCTCTGTCTGGTCCACCCTAGGGAGTTCGCAACCTCTAAACTCGCAATGACGTTGTGCTGCCCCCATTGCAGCAGAAAAATGTAATGCAGGTTTTAAGGCAGACCAAGGAAGCAGCTCCAGCTGCACCACAAGAGTCACAAGGGTCAACCCAGCTCGCCAGCCAATGCGCAAATACCCGCTGGGACACCTGGTGACATGAAGATAGTCGCTGTGGCCCATCCAGCCACCCCAAGATGGTGTCAGAGTCCTAGGCGCGCTCTAGGGGGCTTCAGGGGGTCGGTAGACATTGCCAGCGGGCTCAATGCTGTGCTACCCACCCAGATTAGGGCTCATAGCCTGGCTGGTGGACAGAACGTTAGGGATTTAAGTCCGCCATCTTGGCTGGCCTGGCCAGGCCCCCCCAACACAATTAGGATTTATTGTCCCTGTATGATGTGTGGGTGATGTAAGGTGCTCTGACAGACTGCACTGGTGGGAGAAGGGCTATTAAACAAATGAAAAACATGTGAGAGAAGGTAACTGTTGCAACTTGTAGTCAGGGAATCCCTGGAGAAGGTCATTGAAAGGCGAAACAAAAAGTGTTGTACCAGATGTCAAAATTGCTAAAGCTGGCCCTGGTGGCAGGCCGCTGTTGTTTCAGTCAAATGTGTTCATCTATTTCATTGTTGTCATTACATGCATACACCACATAGTATAAAAACGATGTTTTGACATAGGCAGAATGTTTAAGGCTTAGTGTAAATAATGTAGTGTGTTTCTTGGCTCCCGTTTGTGGTTTTCAGGAAAACAGTAATCTATGTTGTCTAGGTTTTTATGGCACAGTGCTACTGTACGTGCTGCACATACTGAGACTATTGCTCATTAAGTGGGTTTGGTACTCGGATTTGCCGACTGTAAACAGAAAGATCAATAGACATTCACTAAAGGGTCACATTTAGCAAAAGCCAACAGTGCTTTGATAGAGGAACCTCAACTTGAATATTTGTTTAGCACCACCACACATTGTGCGTGCACCTCCTTCCCGCAGGCCTAATTTAAGGGTTATGTTACAGCCTCATAAACTGAAGTATAGAAGGGGCACAAGCAGGCTTTATGGGGAGACTAATCAGCATTCCTCTTGCTTTTTATAAACGCTCTCACTTTGAAGTCACAGAACAAAAAGTAAACACCAAGCTCCCTGGGAGGAAGGCGCCTGACATTTGACCTTTGTGTTTAAATGTACAGCAACTATGGCAAGATAAAAACAAGATTTAAAGGCCTTTTTTACAGAAAAGGAGATCTTGGAGGGCACAGTAAACAAGGTTTGGGCAACAAAAGGGACAAACAAGCTGGACAGCCTAAAACAATTACAGCCAGCAAATAGGAAGCAACGAAAAAGTCAAAGGTAAGCAAAGGGTGGAATAGATTCCCAGGGAAGCTTTCTGAATGTCCCCAAGATGTCTTCAGCAAATCAGACAATTTTGCTGTCTGGTAGGCTTTGACCTAATAAGCGGATTGCAGCTCTTCCTTTCTTTGGGCTTTTGAACAGACCCAATGCACAGAGTTCCCATTTAGGCAGCAGAGGTGCACTAGTGAAAGTTAACAAAGCACTGAACCCAAGGAAACTGACATGGACGGAGAGTCCCAGAGCATATGATCATAAATATCAGCCCGAGGATGGTGCTGCCTGGGCAGGAAGCAGGGGTCCAGGAAATATTCGATTTAACTTAGCACAGAAGAGATAAGTTCAATGCAGAATGAAGAAGTGAATCTGTTTAAGCCTGGCATTTTGAGATACAGTACTGGCCAATTCCTTCTCGTGGACATATTTACGATGTTCAGCCTCCCAAGTATCCCTCAGATGCTGTAGTGGGGTTTGCATTTGGGCTTGCTGTGCTTCACATAACCAACTGACAGCTGCCATTGCATATAAAGTTTGGGTGGGTTGATAAATATCAGGTTTTGTATCCATAATCGCCGATTTAGTGCTAAATGTATGGAGCATCAGCTCATAGGTCAGAAGTGTCTCTTTGTGTAAAAAGTACTGGTCTTGTAAGGTATGAAAATACTGGAGGTGTCTGTCCTAGAACAGGTGGTCTAGGGTGCCCAGACCAGCTGTCCCACGTGTGTCTGAGCCCTGTTGGTTAGGATAGGGTGTTGACTGTAAAGACCTAGCAATGGCATGTTGGACGCATAAGGAGAATGGCATTTTGTGAGTAGACTGAGGCACGCAAGACTATGGAGCGCCACTAGGAACATAAGTGAGAAGTTGGGATTTGGGAAGCACCAAGTTACATAGTTCGAGCAAGGGAAGAGGTCTGTTGGTCACACCAGTTTCATCCTGGGCCACCCGAAAAACCAGCAGGACACTCATTGTAGACGTGGGGCTTGGTAATAGGCCTGGAAATTAGAGGCCACAAGGCCTCCTTGCTTGGAGGTGAGCTGCAACATAGTTAACGCCACTTTCTGGGGTCCACTATACCACATCAAGTCACCTAAGAGTGTACACACCATCATCTAGACCACTCCAAGTACCTCAAGAGTGTATCTAAATCTTGAAAAAACACCAAGTAAAATAGATCTGGGTGTAAGCAAAATATAAGAGCAGTCTCTGCAAAATAAACATCTTAGAGATGGTGATGCATCTGATGACTGAGTGGGGCACTGATCTCCAGAAGATTAGTGGGCACTCAGGAAACTCACTGCCCTCATTAGATGATCCTCCCTCAGGTCTTCTTCAGCGTGAAATATGTCAGATCCCAAGTAACAAAATGTGGTACTTTCCCACCTAATCAGGTCTACACCGAGGGTTGTTAGCGGGAGGTGCTCCCTGGAGTAGAGGTAATACATAGAATTTATCTTTGTAAACAAGTAGGCCAGAGGCCACCTCAAAGTTGTTCTAATGTCGATAGAATCAAGGTCTGGGTGGGGTCTATCAGTGAAGAACATCTTTGCTGAGTATTTTGCAGTCTGAGTTTGGCAAATGGCCTATGTGAGGCCGAATATTTTGGTCATTAGGAGGCTTTAGTATAGAAACTACTGGGGTTTCCCTCAAAGACAGGGGTAGGCTAGCATCCTCGAAAGCCTCTTAAAACAATTGGAGTAATTTGGAGGCCAGGGTTTCCATGTAGGTTTTACAGAACTCTTTTGGCAGGTCATTTGGGCCAGGGGTCTTACCAGAGGCCAAGTTTTTGATAGCTGCCTTCACTTCTTAAGGAGTAATATTGCCATCTGTATCATCTCAAAGATCTGTTGCTATCCTTGGAAGTACCATGGAGTAAAGGAAGTACCGTACTCTTTTGGATATACAAGAAAGATCTGCTCTATATAGGTGACCATATTACTGGAAGAAAAACAGACCAATTGCCTGGAGGGTATTTATATTGGAACCTGGCTAATCTTAGAGCATAGTGAGGGAAGTGTTCAATGTCCAAAGCCAAAGTCCAGCCAAGAAGGCGGCTAGCTTTCTCTTCCTCAGAGTGGAAGTGGGCAGCATAAGCTGTCCAGGTGAGACAGCATAGTTTTTGGTCAATGTGGCTTCTTCACTTTGAAGCTCACTAAGCACAGCCCTAGCAAAAGGGTCAGTCACACCTTGACCTTCAGTCTTCAAGAAAGATTGTTCCACCTGTGCTAAGTCACTCTTCAGGGATATGCTGTTACCCGCTATGCTTTGAATACATTATCCCTGAGTCAACACTTGTTTTCTATTCTATTGGTTTCGAGGAGCCTGAGCCATCGTTATCGAAGAAACCAGTGATGCAAGGAAATTTGTAAGTGCTCCGTCCTCTAGCATGGCAGGAGGGAGCAGTTATGTTGGTACGAGTGGGAGAGGGCTACCTCAGTCAAGGAGCACTATCTGTGGGATATGACTGATATATCTCTATCCAGATATTTAATGCTACCACTGGGTGGCAAAGTGTTGTCGTGCAAACCATTGTGTCTGGATGAATGTAGAAAATGTTCCCTCGAGTAGAGACAAACAGTGCTGTTGGGTAGCCTCTATATATCTGACAGTGCCCAGAAGTGAAACCACTGGGACAGTGTCTTACCATTTAGTGTAGTCTTTGCCTTAAGAAGAGGGGGATAGGAGTTAACTAGAACTATATCTAGTACACTATTAGTCACCCTCTAGGAGCCATGAGATATGTGCCCATCCCACCAAATGTATGGATAAATGATCCAGGAAGGCTTGTTTATCGGTAGGAGTATAAACAATGCCACTGATCAAAGAATCTCCATCCTCTACCTTCAAGTAACACAAATCTCCTCTCTGGATCTAAGACAAAGCTATGTACTGCAAAGGTGGGTCCCCGCCCTAATCCAAACCAAAGCCCCGTTGGCATATGTGGAGTAAATTGTGCTGAAGACCCGATCCTCCTACTTTCTCTGTAGTCATACCCTGATGTTCCAGGTAATAATGGTATGTTAAGCTAGTTAAGCATGGTAATTGTCAGTGGTGGGACATGTAAGAGTCTCAACGCCGTCCCCTTGTCTCCTAGTCCAGATTATGATGAACCCCTAACCCTTCAAAGTAAGATCTAATGATCCGTGCATAGCCAAACAAATAGAACCAAATAATATGAAAACTACAATGAAACCTGATGAACACGCAAGGCAATCTGCAACAGGCAGCCCGCCCAAAACGTTTAAGAACAGTCCTGGATAGTCTGTTGGGGGGGGTGAGGGGGGGTCGCATAGCTTAACATCTAAAAGAAAAAGAGGATTTGTGAGAAACGGGGGGGGCAATGCCCAGCCTGCTTAAACAATAGCAAGGTATGTTTTCAGTTGGGCAACAGTCCCAAAAGTGTTATTGGAGTGTTCTAGATAGCTAAACACCTGCTAGGGGCCATAGTGAGAAAAAACATCCGGGGTAGTCAGTGGAGTGGCCCCCGATCTGAACCAGGCCACCAGTTGTCTAAATAGCCACAACTTAAGCCCTGGAATTGTGGAAAGTTTACAAAAAGCTGTCTGCAATTGAGGATATTTTTCTTGGTGGTAAGTCCACAAGGTCTCAAGGAAAAGAGAGTAAATGAGAGGTCCTCCCCAATGATTGAGTCAGATAAAAAGATGGGGAGCATTTCAGTGGGGTCCTAAAAATAGGCTGCAGTTAGCCTCATATTTAGTCCATCCGGAAGTGTTGGTGGTTTGTAGGAGGTTCCGAGAATTTTAGCCCAATCTCAAGAGTCTTTTGGTCAGTAAAAAAAATAAGACTTTTGATCTATCACTGGTGAGTGTGGTATCCTGGTTACCTGTGTCTAGGTAACAGGATGCCACAGGTACTGGAATGGGAGGGAGATAAGGAGTGGGGAGCGCTGCCAGCTTGCTCTCAAGTAAATATTTATGCGAACCTACCTGCACTTGTAGTTGGAGATCTTCCTACAAATTGGAGAGAAGAGAGGAGGCTCATAAGTTAGAGACTTTACTGGGCCGAGGTGTCTGCTGGAGGAGAGCAAGCCAGTGTTACCAACATCGCAGGCACTACTGCCGCTGAAATTTGATGTTGGTGTGGAGAGCGCAGAATTTGGTGAGTTGCCCTCCCATTTTGTCAGAAGTGCTGAGTGGGAGCAGTTTGAGGCAATTGTTTATACCGCTCGCCCTGGACCTTGTGTGCACAGTTACTAAGAATCTGTTAAAACTACTTGTGCTCTATCCTGTGTGTGGTGGTTGCTGTGCAAAGCGGATATTGAATGAATCCAGTGATATGTAGCTGCAGTGACAAGCCACATCATGCTACGCTCCTTGGTGTCTGCACGCAAATGACGCGGTGCCACACTACATTGAGGCCACCGTAGTTTGGGCTGATTGAATCAAATCGGCTAACTTTACCAGTGCCTCAGG
Organism: Pleurodeles waltl; assembly: GCF_031143425.1. Lineage (NCBI taxonomy): Eukaryota > Metazoa > Chordata > Amphibia > Caudata > Salamandridae > Pleurodeles > Pleurodeles waltl. The sequence continues at coordinate 1,391,551,901 of NC_090440.1, read as the reverse complement.
TAATGCACTGACAGCGATCAAGTCACTATTGCTTAACTTTACTAGCACGTCTTGTGATGCGCACACAGATTTTTAGTTAACAAGTATCACTTCCTCAGTGAATTTCTATAGGCTGATTGAATCGAAAGCGCCTGACTTTACCAGCCCCCCGGTGATGCGCACACTGAGTTTTAGCTATTGGCACCACTTACATATTGAACTTCCATTGGATTCATGTTGATGAGCACACCTCAAGTATGGTTCGTGTCACGGTGATACACACACTATTGTTACTCAAACTATGAGGGTGAGCATCACAGTGATTTGCACACCTTTCTGTTAAAACTGTTGATTAACTAAATAAACATATAAATAGTCATACAGTTATACGGATAAGTAGCAAAGTATGCTTTGATATATTTACATATTTTGACCTTGATAACAAAATTGGACAAGACGGCAATTAAGTATGAGTTCTCAAAATTGCAGTCTCACTCCTATGTCATTTCTTCTGCTACTGGGTGATCCTTTCGTAAATCTACATAGTCTTGGTCCAGAAGATTTACTCATCTATATTCAGATAAAAAAGCAAACTAGACAGGCTGACAACGCTGATGCATTTAAAGACACCTAGGAGGATCTTAATGCTTATTATCAACCTACAGTTTGTGTGGCTATTGATGCATATGCATTTTTTCAAAGGAAACAAATGAAGACTGAAACTAGCAATTAATTGTAAATTTGGAATTTTACAGGATGATCTCATTAGGGATCAATTAGTAATACATTCTAACAATGCAAGCATTTAAGAAAAACTATGGGTTTGTGGTGATTCACCTTTAAATTAGATGGCTGCGATAGTAAGAAAGGCAGAAATGTCAAAAAATGTGCTCTAAATTTGCTCTGAAGAATGCTAGTGAAGGGGAGTCAATATGCAGAGTATTTAATCCCTAAGAAGGTGAAAAGAGTGTGGATTGGAAGCATAGCAAAAGTTCTGGGTGGAAGAAGTCAGTAAAAAGTAAACCTTGGTTGGAAGACAAAAGGCCAAGCTATTTTAGGTGTGGTAATAAAGACCATATAGCCAGAGACAAGAACTGTCCTGCAATCAAAACATAATGTGCTCATTGCAGGATCATGGGTCATTATGCAAAAGTTTTCAGGAGGAAAAAAAGGTGAAAGGAATACAGTTAACTGTGTGTTGGATAAGGTGAATGATGTAGTTGAAGAAAATGATTCCACAAGCGATGAAGTTGTACTTAGCATTGAAGACACAGTTTTAGAAGTAAACATTAGTCCAAAGAAGAAACCAAAATTTGACATACATAGGTGTACATATACAGATAGTGGCTGATTCAGGGTCTCCATACACCATAGTACAACATTCTATGAGGGAAGAAAAGTGTGCATTAGTCTTAGTGGACCAATTGAATCCCACAGATGTACATTCAGTCACCTTCACTGGTGAGAAGATTCTCATGGTGGGCTTTAAGGAAGAAAAATATAAATTTAAGGATAGACCAGCGAAAGGAAAATTGTACGTGGCAGCAAAGGGGCCCACAGTACTTGGATGGATTGAATAGGGAACTTTAGGCATTATCCTTGATCCCAACAGCGGAGACCAAGTAATGTTACTAAGTTATCGGAGTATGGACTTTGAGGAAGAAGTCAACAGTTCCCTAGTGTGTTTTCTGGTAAGGTGGGAAAATTGAGTGGAACTGTCTACAAATTTGCATTGAAGGAGGGCCAGAACAAGTTTGTCACAAAGTCAGAAATATACCTATGGGTATTAGGGAAAGTGTCATGAAGGAGTTAGATGCACTGGAGAATAAAGGGATCCTAGAATCAGTAGAAAGCGCAGAACAGTTTTCTCCCATGGTGGTGGCTTGTAAACCGGATGATCGCTTACTGCTATACATGGACCTTAGCGAATTGAATAAGAACATTGTTACTGACAAGATTTCACTATCTAGGATTGATGAACTTTTATCTCGATCAAAAGATACTACATAGTTTTCAACAATAGATTTAACATTGACCTATCAACAGGTCCAACTGCATCCATCTGGCAGAAACGTTATGGCGTTTACCACTTAATTTGGGTGTTATAGATTAATTTGCATGACATTTGGCCTTGCGTCTGTGGCAGCGGTATTTCAACACCTAATGTACAAACTTTCTAAACGCATAGATGGAGTGACACATTTTCAAGACGACAAACTGGTGATGGTCAGAGACAGGAAGGAACATGATCATAGACTGAAGTTAGTATTAGAGAAATTGGCTAACAAGCGACTAACTGCTGAACTGAAGAAATACAAATTTGCATTGAAATATGTAACATATCTGAGTAATGAAGTGGGCAGTGATGACATTTCATCTAAAAAAAACATCATTAAAGCTATTAGCAGTGCTCCAGCCCCAATGTCTAAGGAAGAAGTAAGGTCTTTCTTAAGGCTCACAGAATTTTATTCCAAGTTTGTACAAAACTTTACCATGAAAACATGCAGAATGATACAATTATTAAAAGTGAGACAAGAATTCAATTGAGATGACCAATTGTGAACTGATTTTGACAACATTAAACAGGATATCTGTAAAGCAGGTCCCTTGCAAGGATTTGAAGTAAGGAGCACATGGTATTGTCAACAGTGATGCTAGTGGGAAGGACCTTGGGGAAGTGCTAACCCAAACATCTGCATCCGGAGGAAAACGTACCTCTTCAGTTTAGAGATCCGAGTAGAACTTCTGGAAGGCCCCCTGAATACCCTCAGGATCGGAAACTAGCCCAAGAGCAGGATCTCTAATCTCCCTAATTTCCCCAAGGACCTGTATTTGCCTGGTATGGATAGCAAGCAAGTGGCCCACCCTCTCTCCAAACTCATAAGACTTCAGCTGCCTTTTTCGCCGATAATGCCGTAATTTCTTGCTTGGCAATTGCCACCCTCTGCAAGACTTCTTGAATGCTATCCCTTGATACAGTAGCAATACCAAGCTAGTCTCAGCAATAGAAAGGGCCACATATAATTTGAGTAGTTTGAGTTTTTCCTCCCTTTGCCAATTCAAGCTAAATCGAAGGGTCTTGCTCTGGATTCCAGCATTGAAAGAATCCCAAATTACCCCGGCGGGAGCACTCCCAACATTATCTTTCATAAAGACAGGTAACCAATTTTTAATATGTTTAACATAATCTTCATCCCATAACATGGCACATTTAAAGCTCCACTTCGGGGGGTGCCTAACCCATCCTTCAACTCCTACCTCTATCAGTAATAGACTATGATCCAACATCACCCTGGGAAATTTCTCAATTCTAGAGTGTTGAAAAAGAGAATGTGATACAAAAAAATAATCTAGATGGTCGTGCATTTGACGTGGAGCACAGAAATAAGTAAAACCCGGATCCGTCGTCTTTTTGCCCAACCAAACGTCCACTAATTCATGATCCAGGATCATGCTGCACACTGCCCTAAACACCATATGTTTCCAACCAGAATAATTTCTAAGAGACTCGCTGGACCAATCACCTGCAGCATTTATATAGAAGTCTCCACAGACAATTAAAGTGGAGAGCCATAAGGGCAATTCATTGTTAAGCCAGACAAACAACCTGGGATCATCCAATACTGTGCCATACACAGAACAGAGTGTGAATACCCCATTTGAAAAGTGACATTCTGAGATCACCCAACGCCCCTGGTTGTCCACCCCATGTGAGTTTGAAGATAATGGCCTGGAGCCTAACAAGAATTGCAACTCTTCGGGTCTTAACACCTTGCAGAGCACCCCGACTCATTTGAAACCAAAAGATTAAAGGATATCCCACCAAGCACCTTCAATGTGTGTCTCTTAGAGGAGTAGAATATCTGCTTTTAACACCTGGAGCTCAAAGGCTGTCCTTTGCCTTTTTTCTGATCATTAAGCCCACAGTTATTAACAATTCAAATGCTACTCATATTACTGGTTTAGAAACCCCCCCTGAAAGTCATGATATTGAACAGACCATTCCCCCAAGACGATTCCAATAATTACCCCTTTCCAAGAAATAGAAGCCAATAACAAAAAAGTGTAACCACCTCCTGAGTTGCCACCGACTCCCCACCCCTTACTGCCCCCAACTGATCACCCACCCTAAACCCCCCTGCTAACACCCCCACAAATAACACCCCCACCACCACCACCCACAATGAGCAATCAGCCCTGGAATTCTGAAGGATGTCACCAGATAGTGAGACTGCGGCTGCCCCCCTACGAATCTCACTGCCAACATCATTGCAACAAAAGAAAAGTAAAAAGAAGAAGGAACTAATTTGACAAGTAATAACATCCACCTGTAAGTGGTCCAGCTCGATGATCCCTTCTGACATGATCCTTGCCACACCAGCTTTCAAGGCCACGCTAAGGCACGTCTCTTGAGTCTCTTAAGTTGCAGTCATACCCCGGCAGTACATTCCATTAAGTATTCGTGGGCTTATTTCAGAATCCAAAACCAGATACTTCCTGTTAAGTGTGACCTTTAACTGGGCTGGATTCAGTAAGACAGCATCTCCTCCCACTTTCTGAAATGAGCCAACAACCTACCTCAGGGGCAACAAATGCTCAACTGTGGCATGGCATAAGTCAGCTCTTACAAAAAAGGAATGCCTGTTAGCCTCCCTTTTGGCACTGGGGCAAGCTTTATCATAGATACTATCTGGAAAGACAATGAGGTGATACAATTCTGGGGCCTGGTGCCATTCAATATCTTTGGGGTGGAGGATTGTGATGCTCAGGAGGGTCCCTTTTCTTGGGGGGAAATCCTCCTTGCTATCTCTAGCCTTCCCTCAGGCACAGCAGTTTGGAGGGCTGTACCCCCTCCTACTACCTTAAAAGATTATCTTTTGGCTCTACTCAGGCAGGTCTATAGTGGAGCTACCCCCTCCCCAAATCATGGCCAACCGGCAATATTGTTGTTTTTCCTGAGGAAAACAAGCCTCTGCAAGAACTCGGCCCATACCACCCAATCACTCTGATGAATGCAGACACAAAAACCCCATCTTTCAGGTGTTATTAGTAAAATTGTATACCCTAAGCAGCATGGGTTTATCCCTGGGAAAGGGACGACTGACCACGTATGACAGGTTATTTTCTTCTTCGACGCTTCTGCGGTAGTCAAGGACCCTAAGGCGTTAATTTTGTTGGACTCTAAAAAAGCATTTGATAGGGTCTCTTGGTGACACCTATGGGATGCTAAGCAAAGAGTTGGTATTGGGCCAGGATTCATCAAGGCAGTTTGCTCTCTGTATCATGATCCAGTGGTTAGGGTCAGAGTGATGGGTGACCAGTTGGGCCCAGTGGCGATTATTCAAAGGGGGACACGCCGGGGCTGCTGGTGTTATCCTCTTCTTTTTGCAGTGTATACTGATACATATATATGGAGGCTTAAGAGCAAACCCTTAATCTCCCCAATCTATTTTCAGGGTTGGGATACTAAGATCTTAGCTTATGCTGATGACATGGCATTGGTTACATCGGATCCTAAAACAGCCCTTAAGAAGATTGAAACTGAGGCCATTCAGTTTGTGAAATTGTCCAGGTACTACTGAGCAAGGATGAGAATCAAGTTATTATTAATAGTAATACCTTATTGACGGATACCCGTGTAGTAGAGAGTGTGGTCTATCTGGGGGGTCAATTTATGCGCTGATGTGGATAAAATTGTTGGCTATAACCTCAGTCCCCTAATTGAGAAAGCAAGAAAGGATTCCTCTAGGATTAATAACTTGCATCTTTGCCTTGCGAGTAGATGCAATACCTTAAAAATACTGTATCTCCCGAGGGTTTTATATCTCTTTTGGGCCTTCTCTTTGGAAACAGAGAACCACTGGTTCAAAAATCTTGACATCTTCAAGTCAGGATTTTTATGGATCTATACCAAGGCTAGGAGAGCGCTGCGGTTTCTTACACTTCCACAATAGAGGGGGGCCGCTGGGCAGTCCCGAATGTTAAATTATATTATTGGGCTATGGTTGTACAACTGAGTCACCTATTACTGCAAGATAAGGTTGAAGATGCTGGAGTAGGAGTAGACATTTTTCCCCATTCTAGTTATTACTGGGAAAACAGGCATGGGGTGTCTCTGGAGACAAATCGAATTTGGCTATTTCAAGAGAGTTTGATTCAAGACTCCACAGGGTGTGTTTAGGGTTTGGTCTGTACTGGGTAGGAAACTGGGTATTGGTAAACTGAACTGTTATAGTCTACTTTGTAGTAACCTTCTTCTGCGGACATATTTCAAGATCCCTGTATGTTGCGATGTAAGGTGCTCAGCCTTAGTAAGCTGGGGGATTTTTAAGACTACTCAGATATTGCCTCTCTATTGAGGAATTAAGAAACAAGTTTAAGTTCGGGCATCAGGAGTTTTTTAAATACCTTCGCAGAAGGGTGGTGGTCCTCTTGGGTTCGTTAGAAAAGATTTGGTGGATGTTTTATTAAGCCGATTGTGGTGCCCCTTTGGAGAGATATATGGCCTTTTGAATTCATGTATGGGAGATGATCTGGATAAATATACTTCAAAGTGGCAGGTGAAATTAGCGACCCAGAGGCCGACTCTTCTGGGGTCTCTTCTCCTGGACCAACTGGATTTTATCTCGGCAAATCTGCAAGTAGAGCACTATAAAACTTGTTTTGACATTTACTATATGCCAGGGAAGATAATTAAGTGGGGAAGGACGAAAGGGATTCGGTGTACTCAATGTCAACCTCATGGGGCTGATGTAATTCATATGTTTGCTGGGTGCCCTGCTTTCTCAGGGACTCTAGACAAAATTACCCAGTTCTGTAATAAAAAGCTTAAACTGGGATTTTCTCTCTCCCCATAGCTGATCTTACTTGGTGTTCAGAAACAAGAGATCTCTTAAAGAGGTGGGCAACAGGCAGCAAAGCAGTGGGCTCCCTCAACAGAAAAGAATGACAATAAACAGTAAGCCGACATTAAATCTTTGTTCTAGGATTTAATAAACTCTGCAATATCAAGTCCCTCTCCTCCCTCCGGCATCACAACCACATCGATGTTAATATGTCTGGAATGCCCCTCTGCGTCTTCTACTCTGCCCTCCGGAAAATTAACTTGCTTAGTAAGGCTTTGTAGTCGTCCATCTTGATCCAAGGGATAAGGTTACATTTCCTGGACTGTCTTCTCCATCTTGGATACCCTGTCTGCCAAGTTGCAATGGTTGTCTCATAATGGGTTGAGATTCGCTGCTATGGCATTCAAATTTGACTCTAGTGAAGTTCAAGATGTTTCAATGGTCATAGAATTTGTTCTACCTTTTTACCCTCAGATGATGAGTTGTCTTTTTGCCCCCAACCGTATCCTGTGTTGGAAGGGCTTCTGCCTTTGTTTGACGGGTTCGCCCCTTTACAATGATCTCCATTGAACACTTGTTGCAGGTCAAAGAATTATATATTGTGGTCTTAGTTTGTGAGAAAATTGCCTGTTTGTCAAATCAGTAAAAACAAAGAGCTGCCGCCCATTAAGGTGATCCCAAGTGAAGGCAAACCAATATTTACTGGAGGAAAGCTCCGAAGACAACCCAAGATGTGTAGAGGTCCACACCTCCAACTCCAGGTCTACAACAGATAAGTCTGTACCTGCTTGCTTCAGCCGGATGGCTGGCATGGCAGCACAAGCAGTCCGATTGCAATGAGACCCAGGAGCCATCTAGCAGAGCCAACCAGGGAGAAGATGAAGAGTGCCTACGATGTGGAGCCAACACCAGGACAACTATTTGTGTAATGATTGAGCAGTGCAAAGGGTTTCAAGCAGGTCCCACACCTTGCAGAAGTACAGAGCAGCAACAGAATTCTTCTTTTTCTTAGTCTCTGCTGGGATGCGGGGGCTCATTGGAGTGCATGAACTCTCGCTCTTCAGTGCCTTCTTTTGGCATGAATAGCTTAACCAACCCCATTCCCCCACGGGGTACCAGTGAGTGCTGGGAGCAATCAGAGGCCACTTGTGGTCCAGGTTGGGGGATAAATAGAATCTCTGGGGCCCTCCACTCACTCAGGTCTGTCAGGGAGGGGGGGCCTGCCACCACTAAGGCAGCCTGCTCACTCTGATGTTTGGGACATCGAAGTCCATGCACACTATGTTGGTGTTGTCCACACTCACCTAACGTTCTTCTAGTGAAGAAGCGTCTCTCTCAGTGACCCTACAGGGGCCCATTCATTGAAGACACTGGAGGTTAAGCCCAATCAAACGAGGAGGCAGAGGCCCACCAGGAAGCACTAGGCTCTCTGGATACTGTGCAAATCCTGCGCTTGGGCCGCACCAGTCAGGTTGCTCCTAGCCTCCAACGGGAGCAGAAATCAGGTTTCAGAGGGTCCTCAGACCTCCCCGGGGCACAGAGATCCCTCTGTAGAGGTAAAGGGGGTTGTGATGTTTAAAGTCAGGGTTCAGCGGGCTATGGGTGGGAGCACTATTACTGCGTGACTGCCATGTTGGGCTTGCAGCCACGTCCCAGCTCCCACAGGTTTGCGTATTTCGGCTTTTATTTCAGAGCGTTTTTTAAACAGCCTCTCTCTTTGGAGCAGCCCATTGGAAGGCAGTGCCCCAGTGTGAAAAGCAGTGCTTTAAATGGACAGGTACTGTTTAGTACTGAGTGCCTGCACTTCTAGAAAGGGAGCACTGCTGCGATACATTTAATGAGAGCACTGGCACTTCCCAGGAGCAAACAGGTTCTCTAAATAGTGAGTACCTGCACTTCTATCTTTGCATCCAAAGCACTGGTGAAAGGTGTTGCGTGTCTCAAGCCTTCACACTATAAATGAGCCTGGTAGCACGCCCGGGCGTGGAGCTGGGCTAATGTTCATGTAATCACTAGGAGTTTATTATTCTGGTAACGTTTTAACATTTGGAATTTCGAGCTTAATGATTAAAAAAAGGGTGAAGCTATTGCACTTGTTTGAACTTGTGCTACGTTTACATTTTGTTTTATTTCGGCGCCTGAATATGGGTTTAAGTAGATGCCGTCAGGTGACTGCAGCCCCGACACTCAGTTCACCACTTCACTTCTTCGCATTTTATGTATTTTATTGGTACTTTGTTGAACCCGCTGCCATCTTTGTGCAGCACGTTGCACTTTGGGGGGCACCTCTCTATTGTGAAAAGGGCCATGAATGACAACCCTTCACACTGGATAAAGAGCTTAAGTAGTTAATCCGTGCAGCAAACGCGACACTGGCAAGTCCGTCTCCCCCCAGACCGCGTCCAGCCCCAGAAATTCTGGCTCTTTCACTAGTTGCAAAACTACGGATACAAGTTACGCCTCTCTGAGGATCTATAGTCATTAAAAACCCACGGGATGGATCAAGTCCGGTGTTCTCTTTGCTCGAAAATATCTCAATACATATTGAAGGCTATTTCTCATGTTTGAACTGTCGCTTTTTCTCAGGTGGGGGCTTTAATACCAATAGTTCATCAAGATGTGGAGTCCATGTTAGAATCCAACAAGTGTCTAGCATCAGAATTCAGAAAACTGCTTTTACATTAACGTAGTACACTCCCTTTCGAAACACTAGACCAGCGCTTAATTTGTGCTTGTTTTTGCACTTATTTTTGAGGGCCGGAGCTTATTCTTTGGCCTCAAGCATTTGCTGCGAGAAACAGACACACATGGGAAAGACAGATGAAGGGAAAAACGAAAAAGCGTCACAAAGGGAGAAAGTAGGAAGCTGCAGGAGTGAGCTGAAGGGGCAGGAAGTGGCTGTAAATGGATTAAAGAGGCCTGAGGATTATGCCACCTCAGTATTCCATGTTCACACATTTAATTGAAGGAGCAGCGTGTTTAAGAGGGCACTGAAAAGTCTTAGTTTCTGGTATATATTATTTATTTTCAGTATGATCTACAATATGCAGAACAGCAAACTATAGCTCCGCCACCGTCGCCCTTCCAACCGTTTTCCCCCGTCGTATGTCGAGTCTCGAGACAAGGTTCTCGAATCCTTACAAGACTCGACATAAGAACAGAGAGACAACCCAACATATCCTTCTCCTTAACACATACAAAGTTACATCCAAACCTTTACAAAAACACATAACACATTTTGTTAAACTGAAAGTACAAAATCACGAAATTTCATAGGAAGCCTCTTATTCCTAGTTGAGGATTTTCTTTTCATGTCCATCGACTCACATTCCTTCTTAATAGGACCTTCCAAAACCTTGTCCTTCCGTGGGTCCATTCTTGCTTCTTGATTTACTTTGGTGGACTCCTTCAAAGATTTGTTCAAAAGTTCCACATCACGAGCCAAGGACAACCTCTCCTTATTCCACCAATTACCATCTTCCAATTTAACAGCATTTTTACAAATTTGTATGACTTTCTTTGGATAAGAAAATCTTGATTCACCTTTCTGGACAATACGGGCACTCTTGATTTTGACTTGATTTTGACATAATCACCCAACTTCACACAAATTGTTTTTCTGGGATCACCTTTGTATTTATTCTGAGCAGAAATCCTTTTTTCACTCACTTTCTCAATCAATCCCTCATCAACTCCACTTTCACCCATCCACTTCCTTTTCAACTTAGTTCCTGGAACTCTTCCCTTCAATAATACAAAAGGAGACACACCAGTATCTGCATTGGGTGTGGTCCGCACAACCCACAACAACTTTTTTAGTTCACCCTTACAATTTAACCCTCCAGCTTTGGCCAACTGCATATTCTCTTTAATCACTCTGTTAAAGCGCTCAACAAGACCATTACTCCTAGGATGATAAAGTGAAGTCTTAACATGTTTAATGCCCATGAGCACCAAAAAAATCAGAAAACTGAGAAGATGTGAATTGACTACGGTTGTCGGTAAGTATCTCATCAGGAATACCCTCTCTGAGAAAAACAGATTCCAAAAATTAAATGATCTTATGCGAATTAGGTACTTTCACAAACTTAAACTCGGGCCAACGAATATAAAAGTCTATTAACACTATACCATACTCTACTTGCCCATTGAGCAAATTGACAGGTCCAATCAAATCCATTGCAACCTTACTCCAGGCTTTCCCAGGCACTTCAATAGCTTCAACAGGGGATGGCAGGACAACCTGAGACTTGTCACTGATAGCACAGGCCAAACAATCTCTCACAAAGTGTTCTACATCTCTGTCCAGTCCAGGCCACCAGAAATCCTCTCTTATTCTCCTTTTCATAGCCCGCATACCTATGTGTCCTTCATGTCCCAAGGATAACACTTTGTATCTTAAATCCTTAGGTACAACCATTGCATCCGCACGCATTAACACGTTATTTACAATTGATAACTCCCCAAAAACATGTTTGTACACTTCACACTGTTCAGACTTGCATACAGACCATCCCTGTGCTATGCCTTTCATGACCTCCTTCAATTGATCATCATTTCAACACGCTTGCCTCCACTCATCTTCCGTCACCGCACCACCCAATTGAAACTCTATAGAGCATACCAGGACATCATCTTCTTCTGGTTCCTCCTCATCTGGCCCATTCTTGCAAGGAAGACGGGAAAGGGAATCAGCAAGTGTATTCCTTGCACCCGGAACATATTCCACATGAAAGTTATACATTTGTAATCTGTACTGCCACTTAGCTATTCTGGGAGTGGCTCGATGCGCACCAGAGGTAGAAAACAATTGCACTAAGGGTTTGTGATCCATCCTGACTGTAAAGTGCACACCCCACAAATACGGTTTGAAATGCACAATGCCCCATCAACATGCAAGGGCTTCCCTTTCAATAGTTGAGTAAGTTTCTTCGGCACCTCTCAGACTACGCGAAGCAAAGGCTACCACTTCATCCCTACCATTTCTCTTCTGCATTAAAACAGCACCTAATCCAAGTTGACTGGCATCCGTCATTATTACTATTTCGTCCCTTGTGTTAAAAGACTTCAAAGGAACTGCCATTGCTACTTCTTTCTAAATGGCTGTAAACTCCTGTTCACACTCCAGACACCAGTCAAATTTGACATTTTTCTTTAAAAGAGACCTAATTTTATGAATTTTGCTTGCACAATTAGGAATGAACCTTGAATAAAATTCAATCAGACCCATGAAGGATCTGACTTGGTCTTTATTACTAGGAGACTGAAAATCTTCAATAGCTTCAACCAGCTTTTTCTTTGATTCCACTCCACATTTAGAAATTTTATACCCTAGATAATCAATACTAGACACACTAAATTTACATTTGTTTGCCCCTAGTACAATCCCTTTTTTATTCAACAAAGATAATACCTGTTCCATTCTTTCATCATGCTGTGCTTGATTCTTGCCAAAGACTAGAATGTCATCCTGGAAAGCAATTACACCTTCCATACTTCCAAATAAACTATCCACCACCCTTTGGAATACCGCAGAAGCTGAAGCTAAACCAAATGGCATGCGTCTAAATTGGAACAAACCTTCTGGAGTAACAAAAGCTGTCAAATGTCTTGACTCAGGATGCAGATTAATTTGATGATAAGCCGATGTCATGTCCAACAAACTGAACATGCTGGCCTCATCTAGAATGGATAGTATTTCAACAATGTTAGGCAATGGATGGCAATCCACCCAAATTTGTGCATTAAGGTCACGTAAATCGACACACATGCGAATAGAGTTATTGGCTTTACGAGCAATTACTATGGGGGCCACCCAATCTGATGCATCCACCCTCTCAATTATGCGTTGATCACATAATCTGTCTAGCTCCTTTTTCAACTCTGCTCTCAACGCTAAAGGTACTCTACGTACTTTATGAACCTTGGGAACTGCATTCTCCTTTAACTTTATCTTGTGTGCAAATCCCTTGAACACACCAATTCCTTCTTTAAAAACACCTGGAAATGCATCGACCCACATAGAACTAATAGATAACACCTGGTTATAATTCTTGCTCAGTATAACTTGTTCTGGGTTATTTGGATCTAACAAAATACCTAACTTTCTTTGATCTTCCCAACCTAAAAGACATGTATCATCATTAGCTACGTACACTATTCCCTTAGTCACATTACCTTGGAAACTCAACACAACTTCACACTCCCCCAAAACTTCCACTGGTTTGCCACCATCTCCCACAGGCTTGATGCTCGACTTCCTGAGCCCAACATGGCTGAAATTTTCCTTCCACACCTTTTGACTCACAAGTGTATAAGGTGACCCAGAATCGGCTACAACAATTATTTCACGGCCATTAATTGACAATTTACAGGTAGGCCTTTTAGTGTTGTTAAGCATAACAACATCACCCTCATTAGAATAACATACAACAGTAAGAATTTCGTGATCCTCATTAGAGGAAGAATTAGATCCATCCAAATTGTCATTTTGTAACTTAAAAACCTTGTCTCTAGAACTGGAACTTGATATGTTAACAGCCCTACACACTCTGGCAAAATGCCCAACTTTGCAGCATTTTGAACATTTTTTACCTACTGCAGGGCAATTACTTGCATTACCTAAATGGGTGGAACTACCACACCTAAAACATTCCCTTTTCTTGTAATTATCCTTCCTAACTGATGTTTCAGCTTTGGTAATTGCGTGAGATTTGTTAAATTTCTGTTTGATTATAGCTACTTTCTGATGAGAATCTTTCTGACTAGTTATATTCATCTGTTGCATATACGTTGTTGTATTCTCGATTCTAGTGGCTATCTCTACAGCCTTTTCTAATGTTAAATTCGGTGTAGACAATAATGTCTCTTGAACTTTCTTATTATTGGTTTTCTCGACAAGTTGATCTCTAATCATTTCATCCTCACATGCCTTGTAATCACAAGAAACTGCTAACATCCTTAAAGCTCCCACATAGTTAGCTACTGGTTCACCAGGAACTTGCACCCTTTTATAAAATTTGTGTCTTTCCATAATAACATTTTTACACGATCTAAATCTGTTATCAAGGGACTTAATGGCAGAAGCATATTCATCAATACCGCCATCACCTTCACCCACATCTAATGCAACAGATATCTGTGGAATGTGTTTTAAAATTTTGCGGCCCTCTGGACCTAAACAATGACGTAAAACAGCAAACTTTTTCCTATGAGTAAAGGAGTCACCGTCAATGGCATCTAAATATGCCTCGAAACCTTCTTTCCAGGAATCCCAATCCGCTTCTGATGAAACAGGATCCGGAGAGAATACAGGAGGAGGAAGAATGGATTGCTGCATTTTAAATGTAACCACAATAAATGTTAATTAAACTTAAGCAATGGTATGCGTATCCTCTTAATTTTTCAAGACACAAGGTGTGCGTGTCACCACAGAAAACAGGTTGAAGGAGAACAATACTGTTTAAAATGCTTGGAAAACTTGGAAACAAGTATCTTAAATGAAGGCACTTTCCACTCGTTGATGACTGATGAATACTTGACCCAACGAATGAAGGAAGCGAATAGAAGTGCACTTGAAGTATTATTGGACTAGTCTGCTATACCTAGGCTGTGCTGCTCCAAATATATGATGTTTACCATTTAAACATTTGAAATAAATGTCAGATTCACTCGTTTCCTGGCGTCTCCGTTGCCAAGAAACGAAGTAACTCATAAGACGCGTATTCGGCTTCTTCGTTGCGTAGCTGGATCGATTCACTCGTTTCCTGGCGTCTCCGTTGCCAGGAAACAAAGTAACTCATAAGACGCGTATTCGGCATCTTCGTTGCGTAGCGGGACACGAGAATAACAACAGGAGGACGCGCGCGCTGATCCGACACGCGCAGAAACCTCCTGTGTTAAACAGCCCAAAAATCGATAAAAGATGAAAAAACAGGTTGCAGGCTCCTAGACGAACGGAGCTGCAAAGACTCCCCTCAGCAGGGTCGAAACACTGAAGTCCGGTTGAAGACGCCGCACGATGAACTCCTCACAAGGTGCACACATAGGTCCAGCTGTCCTGCAGTCCCTCGTCGCCAATGAAAAGTCTTAGTTTCTGGTATATATTATTTATTTTCAGTATGATCTACAATATGCAGAACAGCAAATAATAGCTCCGCCACCGTCGCCCTTCCAACCATTTTCCCCCGTCGTATGTCGAGTCTCGAGACAAGGTTCTCGAATCCTTACAAGACTCGACATAAGAACAGAGAGACAACCCAACAGGCACCCACACCTTTTTATTAACGAATTAAGCACTGCACTAGAACTACATATGGGACTTTATAGGGTTTCACAAATGTGGCCGTTTTTTTTTTTTTGGAACAGACACACAGCTTCTGCATTTGTTTTCTCGAATAGCACTGGCAGTCCCGGAGGATTACTCTATTCATCAATTCGATTGGCAAGATAGACAAGGCGGAGGTATTGCAATCCTTTGTAAAGCTTTGCATCAGTGCACTGTTAAAAACTCCGTTTTATCCTTTCACATGGACTGTGTTTTTTTCAGTTTGAAAATGAACCCAGTGTCCATCTTGCCATGGGGGTTATCTGCACGCACCCCCAGTTCCACAAAAAAAAAAGTATAAATTATCTTGCTGAACCCTTGCCTCCATCTGTTTTAAAAACGCCTAAATGTACTTTGTTGGGCGATTTGAAATTCAGTTTTGATGAGCTAGCCAGATCATGTTCCATGGCCTTGGTCTCTGCCCATTCAATCTTAGGCCTAATACAAAGGGTAGGCTTCCCAACACTTAAGGATAGCATTTACTGAATCCTATCTTTTTAAACATTACACCTCTCGGTGAGCCCTTTACTACAGATAACATGGACAGATCATTTCATGGCACCACTTCCATTCGTTATACCTGTTTCAGTAGCATCTACTCCAGGAATCTCACCTCCTTCTAAGAAGAAAAGATCCCAGGACAAAATTATTGGCGGCTCTGGCTCGTACCACAACCACATTTGGTGATAACTTCTCTTTGGATGTTGACCATTTTAATAGTTGCCTATTGGCAGGCCCTTGACTCCATTGCTCCAGCTCAAGCCCTGTTCCTGCAGCGCAAAAAAACGATAGTGTGCCTGGTACACAGATAAACTATGGGCTATGAAAAAACACTGCAAATGTTTAGAAAGTAAGTAGGACAGTACTTATACATAGGAAGATAAAAAGATATATAAAATCACTCTAAAACACCAACATCGCAGAGACACCCCTGTTAAAAAAAACTATATTTTCAGGAAATTCTACACAAGACTTTATTTTTAAAAACATTATTAATGGTTTTATGAATCCTGAAGGTAGGATTACAGCACCATCCTAGGAACTATTTAGGTATTTCTCCAATTTGTAAGAGAAATTTGAGGATATAGACAGTAATTTTAAGAATCAGCATCATTCCATCTGTTGGTCACAATTTCATACTAAATCCAGGTCACTACTTAAGACATGTACACCGGGCCTTTTTCATGTGACCTCTTGTGTAATTATCCCCCACTTAACCATGCTATGTTACCAGCGACTGTTTTAAGCTGTATTCCAAGTAGTACTCCCCACCAGTTAGAAGCAAGCACAATTAATCACTCTAAAAAAAACATACTACTGATCCTTTAGTACTTGCCTGTTATTGGCCAAATACTAACAGTTACTGCCAAAATTTTGGAGAATATGGTCACCAAGCAGATTTCCGAATATTTGTAATATAATCTGTTCCCTGACATTTTAGTCTGGATTAAGGGCAAAACAGAGAACAAAGTCCACAAAACCTGGCAGCCTGTTTGATTCACAATTTCCCCAGATTTGTTAATATTTTCAACCACCTGCATTAGTTGCTCATGGTTGTATGATGGAACTACGCATACCAGAACAACGCATGCCTTAACGCGGTCGGAACCACAACTGCGTTGTTTCCACAAATACATTACAATGAATTTAATTGTAAAAGCATGCCTAGTACAGGTATGTGTGGAAACGCATGTGAAAAGGCATGTGTGGTTCCGTCATGCCACCCACCCAGAGCCCGAAAACTAACCCCACCCCTAATATCTAAACTACTTCGACCCCCGACCTGCCCTGAGCCCTAAAAACAAAAAAAACAAAAAAACTACCCCAACCCTCCATCCCTGCCCCTATAAACTAAAGTACCTTGACCACCGACTCACCCTGAACCCTAAAAAAACAAAAACAAAAAACTACCCCTGCCCCATAAAACTAAACTACCCGACACCCCATCTGCCCTAAAAAAAAAAAAAAAAACTATCCCGAACCCCCCACCCCTAAAAAGCAAACTACCCCAACCCCCCCACTCGCCCTGAGCCCTATAAAAAAAAACCTACCCAACCCACCCATAAAAACTAAACTATCCTGACACCCCCACTGAGCCCTAAAACCTACCCCCAATACCCAAAAAACTAAATTACCCTGACCCCCCACCCACCCTGAGCCTCAAAATAAAATACCCTGGCCCCACCTCCATCCCTAAAAACTAAAGTAGCCCAACACTCCCACCCACTCTAAGCCCTTAATCCACCCCACCCATAAAAACTGCCCACCAACCCTGCCCTAATCCCAGTTACCTCACGGATCCTCTTCCGATTCATCCTTACCTTCTCCCCTCCCGCCCTTCCTCAAACTTCCCCCCCACCCCTTTAAATAAATAAACTACCCCCACCCTAAGCCCTAAATAAAAATAAGAAAAATACCCAAACTTCCCGCTCCTGCCCAAAAAACAGCCCGACCCCACTACCCTAAGAACATTAAAAAAAAAAATACCCAAGCCCCCACCCCACCTCTTAAAAAATAAAACATTGCCCTCTCCCGAAAGCCAATCCCTTAACCAACCAACAAACCTTGCCCCACTTACCTGTCCGCGTCCTCTTGTGAACAACACGTGCTTTTTCAGTTGTTTAACCTCGCATATGTGTAGTTCTGTACATGAGTGGTTAACGCACAGAAAAAGCCACGCGTTGTTCAGGCAAGCATGGTTATGCTCGCATGTGAAACGTTTCAAATTGTTCATACACAAGCATTTCTGTTTTAAGACGCTCCATTTGGCTTTCAATGCTCATCAGCAAGGTCCGGTTTATTTGAGAATCGATCCTGCCAGAGCCTTACGTAATTCAAATACCATTTGACTAATGTCTCATGCATTTGATTCGCTAGAGCGGAGGATCTGGCTATCTGGATGTGTTTCATAGAACCAACTACCCGACTCCTTAAGCCATCTCTCTATTTATGGATGTGGCATTTCGTTTGAGCGAACCTGGCTAAAGGGCAGTGGAGTGCTGTACATATTCAAACATAAAGTCAACAAATGATAGGAGCGCTATCTGGTTTGTGAATGTTAATGCACTGTGATGTCATTTTCTTTAAAGAGGTGCATATTCAACTCTTTCCTAAATTGGAGCAGTGTTGGAATGGTCCTAATGGATACAGAAATGGTTTTCTAGATCCTGGGTGCATAGATGGAAAATGCCTGCTACTGTCTCAATTTTTTCTTTTTACACTTCTCAATCTGCAGTTTGATGGTGTCCTGGCTGCGAGTGTGCTGAGTACCACCAGAGATGGTGAGCCTGTCTGCAAGATGAGCAGGGGTGCAGTGCATGACAGCTGGGCAAATAATGTAGGTTTTGACGACGGTGCAGACTAAAAAGGGGAGCTAATTGAGTTCCACCAGGAACAGAGTGGAGTGATCATATTTCTTCAAGGCCTAGATGAGACCTGCTACGGTGTGTAGGATGTCCTTAAACTGTGTCAGTGTGGAGTTTTTGAGGCATTACCACAATCTACATCAGAGGGCTTGAAGTTGTTTTTTGGTAGAAACTTTCCTTAGAAGAGAGAGCTGGTGCAAGGATGTCTGTTTTTTAACAATAGGTTCCTTGAGGATTAGGTTGGGGTCCAGGGTGAATCCGAGCAACATGCCATTTAGTGAAAATGTGGGTTCAAAGCTGTCAAGGTTTCTGTCATTAAGTCTGGTTGTACTTTTTCTTGTTTGTTTATCTTGGCAAATAGAAATTATGCCTTGGTTGAGTTGAGCTTGAGGTAGGTGCTGAATAACAAGGTCTGCAGGATGTGCATGCAGTGTTTGACACATCGGACGTCTGAAGCAGAGAAGACTTTCTGATAGAGTTGTGTATTATCGGCATATCGGAACATAATGAATCTGTTATCTGTAAGAAGAGCACCAATCACTTCCACATAGAGGTTGGAGATGACAGGTGTCAGTATGGAATCTGGGGGACTGTCTGTAGGTTATGCAGGTCTTTTGAGACCTGGAGGTACCTATGTGAACACTGACTTCAACTCCATCTGAAGACACAATTAATTCAGAGAAGATTTGATCCTGTGCTTCCATTTTAGCTCTGTCTCAGCAACAGAATGTCCTGTTAGGGATACCAGCTTATAATTAAAAAATAAATCAATCTAACCTGCATAGATGGGCACGACAATCTAATCAAAACAGAAAATGTATATTGTTTAGAATCTGATCTTACTCCACCTTGGATCGGATAGTGTAGGGAACTGACTTCCCAAGCTTTCATACATTTCTCAAAAACTATGAAACACATTAATAAAGGATAGAAAAGTACAAAAGAATCTAGGTTTCATGTGCATGGCAATCTAGTGGAGGGCACCAAGTAATAAATGAGAAGTAAGTTTCAAAAAGCCCAAATGACTGAAAGGTTTCCTACCAACTGACATGGAAAGAACATAGTTAAGATCCTTTTAAAAAGCTTCATATTTCAACAAAAGACACTGCTGTCAATGTGGTTTAAATTCTGCCAACAATATTTCAACTCAAAGACTAAAGCTGAGTTACCAAGGCTCGGATACAACAATACCGCTGATTGATGACCCTTTTCAGGAGAAAATCATCAACATCATAGGTCCCTTAGAGCCATTAAGTAAAGGGTAATGCAACAAACAATTTGTGGATTATGCAACATGTTGTCCAGACGCCTTTCCCATAAGGTTAATCACAAGGAAAAACATACGTGATCAGGAAGCTCCTTATATGGCCGGGAAGGCGTGCTAAAGAAACTGGAGACAAATCAAATATCTAGCTTCACCTCTTATTTGCTGCACCAAGTATGTTCTACTCACTGAATTAAACATCTCAAAACCTTAGTCCATCACACACATATGAAAGGCCTTGGATAGAGTCACAATCAAACTACTGCACAAAAATACTGATGACGAACACTGGACTCCTGGGAAAGGATTGCGCAGAAACATTTACAATATTACAGCATGGCAATCTTTGAATGGGAGGAATATCTGTTGAATCTACCCTAGTAGATAAGGTTTCTATAGGTCTAAAATTACTTATAGATCATTAGAAATGTACAGCCATAGAAATTCTTCAAAAGAGCAGTTGACATAGTATAATCTAGTGACGTAACATTGAACCTTCTACTTAAGTACCCACATTACATTTTATGTATTGATTTATTTTGTTTCTCATTTTTTAATGAATCACATTTGCTTTGTAATAGTTTGACAGAGTATCCAGTATTCACAACATTTATAAGATTTTAGATAATTAAGTGAAGGTTAAAGATTAATGTGTTAAGTCTTGCATTTAACATAATTCGATGTGAGGCCTGTCATTTTCAAAGTAATAAGAAAATTATTTAAGCTGGTTACAGATAAGAGCAAGGCAGCGAAGACTGTTCAACTTTCTGGGAGACTAAGATCTAGCAAGCAGAATCCATAAACTCCCTTCACGAAGGCCACAGACCGGCATCTCATCTACCTGCCTGTCAGATATGCTCATCACAGGACGGAGAACAACCTTCTCAATACAAAACAAGCACGTCTGGTCTGCTAAGGTAACCCTAGAAACTCATACTGGCCATTTTGGTGCTAAGACAGTTTAGCCAGAGCCAAGAAGGGAGGGGCTGGAGAACATGGACTGGTTCCATCTTTTCCATGCAAGGAAATATCATTATAGTGTTACAATTATTTTTAGTATTTTATTAACTATTTTTAATACCATTGTTTTGTTTATTTTTATAGTTGCAACTGTGCACATTATATGCATCAGGATAAGACATCGATTTAAATAAAACCATTAACTATATTCCTAGAGTGTATTCTTATGTGGGTCTGTACATGGTGAAAAGAGAATCAGAACGTACCAACAACAAATACTCCTGTGCGTATCCTGGAGTATGTCCGTTCCTCTTACTTCTCCCCCTCCTCCACCGCAGTATCTACTAAGCTACTTTAGTTTGTCCTCAATGACTAATGCCCTAATAGTGGGTGCCAAGATTCATTACTTACTACCAGGACGGAGATGCATTACACCCGACGGAGCATTGCTGAACAATTCTCTATTCTAAAGGTGAGGAAGCTGTGGTTACACAGAGTATCCACCAGAAAGAGCATTAGCAAAGGTCAGTATCTTGCTTTTTTTAACCTTACCTAAGGTGAGGTTGTCTATTTCGGCTAAATGTTTTTCAGATCTCGAAGAGGGAATAAGTGGCTGATATCAATCAGTTGAATGGTTGTAAGAAAATGTATTTTTTCTGGCTCCAGTTTAACTCACTTCTTTAGTACATTCACCACAGCTACACTAGGGTTTGCAATTTATAGCTTGGTGGTTTTCCATTTTAGGAAAGCTTGCTAACCAGACCAAGCACCTTCTAGAGGTAACACTACTGAGCTGGGATCTAATGTTCCAATGAAGGTATTAGTATTGTGGTCCCAGAGAAGTGAAAGTGTAATCCTGGTACTGGATTCCCACTTTCAAAATTCTTTTTAAGTTTCCTAATGATTCTACGAAAAATATGTCTGAAAATTTTGTTTTGAAGACCTTTTGGCAAAAGTACAGACTATATGCCATCTTACCAACTAGAGACAGAAAACCTGGTGGACACTGGCCCACAAACCACCTAAACATTACATGAGGGTGGTGCCTTCTGGGCAACAATCAGTCCTATGAGACTCACAGGATTATTGTTGTGAGATCTCAGTCTCTTTTCAACATGAAAAGACACACTCAAGAAGACACATTAGGAATATGCTTAATGATTTTATTAAACTCGACGTCCTGTCCTGGTGCATATAGTATATGTACAGTTCTAACTAGACAAGCTAAACAAAACAGTCAATACAAACGTTTCATAAAATATTAAAAACAACTGCAACAATTTCACAGTATTTCAGAATTTCTGTATATGGAAAAGATTGAACCACTCTGGTTTGATGTCTACAGGTGCCACTTTCGCAGCCCTGAGCGGTTTGAAGAGTTTGCTGCATCATCGGGTATAATGGTGTCAAAGCCCTAGGCCAAGCCCCTGGAATAGCGCCTAGGTTTGCAGAACTGATTCGGATTTTTTTATGCAGGATTCAGTTTCTGAGGAACACAGCATGGCTAGAATGTCTTCGAACCTTGCCAGTGCTCTGACCACCTTTTATCTTATGAGCCTTGGCCCACTGAAGGGCATGTCAATCACCAATGCTTGCAAGGCTGTCGCAATACCCAGTCGACCTCCTCCACTAGCGTCAACTGCTATGGCATAGCAGTCCGGTGTGTCCAAACGTGCACAGATAACATATTTCACCACATCCTGCCCATTATGGATTGGTTGAGCCAGGGAGGTCTTAGGGTCTTCTGGGACCACCAGCAAGATTTTGCTGTCCATGTCCTATAAAGCATGGTGCAGCAACCTTATAGACTGGGTTAATGGACTGCGGTGCTGAGCTGGAAAAAGAAAGCATCAGTTTGTCAAAAGCCTCAATCCTTTTAGTGCTTTATCTGGGGGGCTGGCCAGAAATGAGTTACAATTAATCTTACTGGTCGAAACCTGCACACTGAAACTTTCTAGCATGGGGGCTTGGTAAGGAAATCTGAATCACTGGGCACAGGCCTCTGCTGCCTGGATACTTGTCTATGAGAAGGCAGACAAGAACACAGTTTCAATGACATAGTCATCAAGGCATCCGTGAGGATGTCATTGAATGGGAGCAAGCCCATCAATGTCACTAGAGGCGGTTAGAGAATTTCAATGAGAACATTTGTTGAAGTCTCAATAAAGTGCAACTGCAATTCTAGCACATTAGCTGCCATTCACACCATAACCCTAAGTGAGGCACTCTGTTTCAGGAGCGGTGTCAAGCCCACTGGCATTTTGAAGATCAACGTGTAGGACATCATCAGTACAGTGAGGGTGAAGCAAGCTATCCCCACCTCATTATCATCACCATCCTCATCAGTTTCCTGGGGTACTCCAAAAGCATGGACCCTCTGCAGAGGTGTTGGATTAGTATCATGCAGCATGACAGCTGGCTGTGCTTTAGTTATTTCATAGTGTGACATCAATTGGGCCTGGGGCCAACAACAGTTAAGGGTCAGACATGAGTTTCAGCAGTGGTGGAGCCGGCAATGACGCTGGTGCAGTGGAAACCCGCGTGGTCTGAGGACTGGTGTGTAAGCTTAAACTAGGGGCTAAAAAGATAAGCTAATGTGTCCAAAGGAGATAGACTGCATCAGGAAAGAACCTACAGGCAGCAAGAGGACTGGAGGCCCAGTGGCTTTAAGGGCCTGAAGGTATGCCAGAGGAACTTGGAAGCCCAATAAAGATTTGCAGCAGGGCCTCCTCAAAGGCCTCGATTTGCTGGGGGTCAGCACCAGATATCGGTTCAGTTACCAGTCACTTTGAAGAAGTGTCTCAAATCTTGACATCCTTGCACCTCCTCTTTGGAACCATAGCCGCAGCATAGGGCCAAGTCCCACTATCCTTTCTTGTGCTTGTGTTTAGATTTTGACTTACCCAAAGATTTTGAGCAAGAAGTGGAGCTGTAGCAGCAACAGGCTTTTGACCAGGCCAGCAACTTGGAGTTGAAAGGGACCAGTGCGAATTCTGCAAAGTCTTTTGTTCTGCAAAGTATTGCCTTCCCTCCCGTTCTCGGATCCCCTTCAGGTGCATGAGCACACGTTGTTCCTACAACATGGAGTTGTGAGCACGGTCCAGGCACCAAAGACATATGCTGTGGGGGTCTTTGACCAACGTCTGATTGTGGAAACCTCAGCACAGATTTAAGCTTCTAATATTTGGAGGAGACATAACCCCTAAAACACTGTTTGAACAAAAACAATTTGGAAACAATGAAGAGCGTCAAAATATGGGTGCGGAGCTATGGTGCCACACAAATGGTGCCAAAAAATAAATAAAATAAAAAAGTAACAGGCATCAACAAGCAAGGGTGGCGCTTATAAGTGGCTCCACTACGTCGTTTATAGGGCAGTGCGAAGCCAGCACAGAGCCTCATGATGCAATACCTACTGGAAACACTGCTGAAAATTATTCCAGATCCAATCAGGTGTTTAAGGGATATTCTAAAAGTGAGGACTCTGAGTTAAAAGTATCCATTGAAACAAGATTTAGACATAGTACTAAAAAAACATGCAACATATGCCCAAGAACTGACATGGTTCCACAAGGTCGAAAAGCTGTAATTTAAAAAAAGATAAAGTGGAAACGCAGCATTTGGGCGTCACTGACCATCCAAAAGTGCCCAAATCTCAACTGTTTTCCGTGCAACAAAGATACATGTATCAATAACATTTTGCAACCATTTTTTAAAAGTAAAACATGCATCCAGCTTTGACTTGAACCCACAGTGCAGAACTGACCACGTTCAAATGACTAAGAAATGCTCATTTCGTAGATACACTAGATGTAACCATGAGGCCTTCACAACCGGAAGACGAACATAAAACTGCCTTACCAGTAGAAAACTGTTTGATCCTTTTTCACATACTTCTGTTTAAGCTACATAGTTTTCTGTTCTCCTTTTAATTATCCAGACTTGAAAACACACATCAATCATCCTGAAAATGTACTGTAACCTCTCAAAGCAAGTGGCCTGAAAGAAAATCACAACTACAGCAAAAGGTTGGGACTTCCCTGCACAGGTCTGTTTTAAGAAGCAGGGCAATGACCTGACCGTCAGGGACCCTTCTTTCAGGGTTGGTATAATGCACATGGTCTGCCACCCCTCATGTTTTCTTCAGTACAGTCAATGGAATACATTTAGTGACAGGATTGTTTTTTTTTTTTAATGGATGAACCGTGACAAAACTATGTCCATAGTGGAACTTTAACCCCTCGGTTACGTCCTCGTTTGCACCGCTTGGGTCCCGAGGACATAACCGTTACATCATGCTATGGGCCCTCGGGGGAGCGCTTCCCCTTCCACCCCCACCCCCCCTACTCCCCCATCCCTGTGGCATCTGATGACATCAGCGAGCGTTCGCACGGGCCGCTCCCCAGCGGGGCAAATTATTTTTGTGCCTTAGGACGATCTGCCCCCAGGAGGAGCAGAAACCGCTAGACACCAGGGATTATTTTTTTCGATGTGGGGAGCGCGGGTTGCTCCCCTGAGGGGGCAAAATGTCTTTAGGCCATTTCTGTTCCCCTTTGGGGGCAGATCGGCCTATTTTTACTAGACCAATCTGCCCCCAAGAGGTGCAGAAACCACTAGACACCAGGGATTTTTGGGGGGTCAATTTCACGCAAGGGGAGCGACCCCTTAGGCAAGGGTCGCTACCCCTGGAAGGGGTAGGGATTCATTTTAGGCCATTCAGATTGGCCTTTGACTATTACCACTTAGGCACCAAGGATTGGTGTGTGTGTATGTGCGTGTGTTGTTTGGGGGGCAGCCCCTTGGGCAAGGGTCCCTCCCCGTGGGGGCACATTACTGTTGGCCATATTTGCCCCTTGGGGGCAGATTGGCCTATTTTTGGAATGTCCATCTTCCCCCAAGGGGGGCAAAAAGCCCACCAGAGACCAGGGAAGATTTAAATAAAATAAAATAAAAAATTAAATAAAAAAAGAGGGTGGGAGTATGGCCATACCCCCACTCCAAATAAATGGGGCCAAAGTTGTTCTGCCCACCAGTGGGTAGATGGGGCAATTACCCCAGACCCACTCTCCGGGGGGAAGGGGGAGCCTACTAGATGCCAAGGAATAAAAAATAAAAAAAATAGTGGGGTGATCACTACCAACCAGTATGGGCATGGTTATGCCCCCAGTCCAACTGGGTAAAAGTCTTTCAGCTCTTCCTCGCACACTAAAACATCTTATCTTAAAGCAAGCAAGAGGACATTTGATTATTTTGGGTTATGGTTTACATTTGGCCCATGAGAGCTTGTCTACCTCTCAAAATCATTCCACTTGGAATGGTGCGGGCTGCACTTTTTGGACTTTGGGACGCGGCCATGTAGAAAAATCCACAAGACCTGGACACATCTGAAAACTAAACATCTGGGTGAGTCCAGGGTGGTGTGCTTTACATGCACTCTGAACCATTTTCTTACCCACAATGCCCAGCAAACCTCCAGCTTTGCTTGAAATCACACATTTTTTCCCACATTTTTGTGATGGAACCTTCTGGAATCTGCGGGAATCCACATAATTCCTACCACCCAGCATTGTTGCATTCCTACCAATAAAAAATCTGCCCCACTTGTCAGCCTAAAAACTGTTTTTTCAAACTGCCCTTTTGGACCCACTTTGGTTCACCCTAATTTTGACATTTTTTTTGGCTCTTTCCTGTCACAGGCACTTGGCCCACCTACACAAGTGAGGTATCATTTTTACCGGGAGACTGAAGGGAATGTTGGGTGGTAGGAAATTTGTGCCGGTGCGGTGATCCCACACAGACGTGGGAAAAATCTCATTTTTATTTTAGCTAAATTTGAGGTTTGCCGAGGATTCCTGCTAAGAAAACACTAGGGGATCCATGCATGTCACACCTCCCTGGATTCCCTCGGGTGTCTAGTTTTCAGAAATGTTTGGGTTTGGTAGGTTTCCCTAGATGGCTGCTGAGCCCAGGACCAAAAACGCAGATGCCCCCGCAAAAACAGGTAGTTTTGTATTTGATAATTTTGATGTGTCCACATAGTGTTTTGGGGATTTTTCTGTTATGGGCACTAGGCCTACCCACACTAGTGAGGTACCATTTCTGGGAGAACACTGGGTAGAAGGAAGTTCGTGGCTCCCCTCAGATTCCAGAACTTTGCAGCATAGAAATGTGAGGAAAAAGTGTTTTTTTGCCAAATTTGGAGGTTTGCTAAGGATTCAGGGTAACAGAACCTGGTGAGAGCACCACAAGTTACCCCATCCTGGGTTCCCCTAGGTGTCTAGTTTTCAGAAATGTCCAGGTTTGGTAGGTTCACATATGCGCCGGCTGATCTAGAGGCCAAAATCCACAGCTAGGCACTTTGCAAAAAAAACACCTGTGCTTTCTTTGGGAAAATGTGATGTGTCCATGTTGTGTTTTGGGGCATTTCCTGTTGCGGGCACTAGGCCTACCCACACAAGTGAGTGGAAGGAAATTTGTGGCTCCCCTCAGATTCCAGAACTTTCCATCACCGAAATGTGAGGACAGTGTTTTTTTGTCAAATTGTGAGGTTTGCAAAGGATTCTGGTAAACAGAACCTGGTGAGATCCCCACAAGTCACCCCATCATGGATTCCCCTAGGTCTCTAGTTTTTAAAAATGCACAGGTTTGGTAGGTTTCCCTTGGTGCCGGCTGAGCTAAAGGCCAAAATCCACAGCGAGGCACTTTGCAAAAAACACATCAGATTTCAATGTAAAAATGTGACGTGTCCATGTTGCGTTTTATGTAGCAGGCACTAGGCCTACCTACACAAGGGAGGTACCATTTTATCGGGAGACTTGGGGGAAAACAGAATATAAGAACAAGTGTTATTGCCTCTTGTCTTTCTCAACATTTTTTCCTTCCAAATGTAAGACAGTGTGTAAAAAAGACGCCTTTTTGAGAAATGCACTGTAATTCACATGCTAATATGGGGCCCTGGAATTCAGAGATGTGCAAATAACCACTGTTTCTCAACACCTTATCTTGTGCCCAGTTTGGAAATACAAAGGTTCTCTTGATACCTATTTTTCACTCTTTATATTACACCAGATGAATTTCTGTATACCTGGTATAGAATGAAAACCCATTGCAAGGTGCAGCTCATTTATTGGCTCTGGGTACCTAGGGTTCTTGATGAACATAGAAGCCTTATATACCCCGCAACCAGAAGAGTCCAGCAGACGTAACGGTATATTACTTTAAAAAATCTGACATCGCAGGAAAACATTGCAGAGTAAAAAGTGGAGAAAAATTGCTGTTTTTTTACCTCAATTTATAGATTTTTATTTCAGCTGTTATTTTCTGTAGGAAAGCGTTGTATGATCTACACAAATGACTCCTTGCTGAATTCAGAATGTTGTCTACTTTTCAGAAATGTTTAGCTTTCCGGGATCCAGCATTGGTTTCACACCCATTTCTGCCATTGTCAGGAGGCTAAAAGCACAAAAAATAGTAAAAATGGGGTATGTCCCAGTAAAATGCCAAAATTGTGTTGAAAAATGTGGTTTTCTGATTCAAGTCTGCCTGTTCCGGAAAGATGGTGATTTTAGCACCGCAAACCCTTTGTTGATGGCATTTTCAGGGGAAAAAAAACCACAAGCCGCCATCTGCAGCCCTTTTTTCCCCATTTTTCTGAAGAAAAAAAAATAATAATTCTCTGTATTTTGGCTAATTTCTTGGTCTCCTTCATGGGAACCCACAAACTCTGGGTACATCTAGAATTCCTAGGATGTTGAAAAAAAGGACACAAATTTGGCATGGGTAGCTTATGTGGACAAAAAGTTATGAGGGCCTAAGCACGAACTGCCCCAAATAGCCAAAAAAAGGCCTGCCACCTGAGGAGGGAAAGGCCTGGCAGCGAAGGGGTTAAGAAGTATGACGTAAACTGTACGGAAAACGTTAGAAAATGAACAGCAACACTCTAAACTAGCTCTAAGAGCTCTGCAAAATATGTAGTCATCTGGTAGAGAGATGCCCGAATACCACAAGCCTGACAGCATTTGGTCATTAGAAGCGTCATGAAACAATGCTTAAGTTTGCAAATCTTCTTCAGCCCCCATCAGCCTGGAGTTCAGTATCCCCCTTGGCTGAGGATTGGAGCTACCACTAGGTTACTCCCATAAAAAGAGACATTATTTGCAAAAAAAACATTATAGAAGGTGATGAGGGCACTAGGAAAAGGATTGTTTTGTACAGATAGCTCCCAAATCACTCCATATTCGGAGAGCCTTCCTTTCTTTTTCATGGCAAGGTCATTAGAAACACACCGGAGAAAAGCAGGCAATGCCAGTAGAGGCTGTTTATGAGGGAATGTGGACATGACCCAACAGACTTCATTGCTTTTCCAGAAAAGATGATCACGGGTTTTAGGGTAGCTATCAGCATCATGTCAAAAAAACACAGTGCTGCTTTGTTAGCATACCAAAAATAACTTTTTATACAAACCTTCACACCGCACGAGTGCTCTTTTAAAGTGATGTAAATAACAGAAGTTACTGTTCACCACAGAAATAGTAATCTATTTACCGACCTCAAAAGGATGAAGGGCTGAGCTGGCCTTGCAAGGATTTAAACATGTGGCCTAAGGATCACCTCATTTCTCAGTAGTGGCGATTTAATTCACTGAACCATGCTGTGGCCAAAACAAAATACGCAGTAGTAGTGTCATCTTATTATTCAACATAAAATATTAATGATTTTCTGTACCTACGGAACTGAGAGGAGATTCAGAAAATTTATAACATTACATTGCACTGCGGTATTCAAAAATATTTAATTTCAATTTAAAACCAAACTCAGTATGTAGCCTTTTCATTTTGCCAGTTTTAATACTTTAGATCTCAGTTTTGGAGTTTGGCGGATGGGTTACTCAGTCACAAACGTGATGGATATCCCGTCGCCTTATTACACGTGTAATAAGATGTAATGCACTTCTATTATGGTGGATTGGATACCCCTCACGTTTGCAAAGGAGTAACCTGTCCCCCAAACGCTACTTCAAGCCCTTTGTTTTGAATGTCTAGTTATATTTCATGCAGCCATGGAGGATGAGATATTCCTTTACTAAAAATATGCCACCATCTTAAGAAATGTTAATGTAGTCAGTTAACATTGCCTTGAGGACATTCAAGCAGCCAAGGATTCATTCACAAGTACACAGCCATGCCAAGCCATGGATTTCAGACTCTTACCCCATCATTGTTTTGACAAACCAGAGAACAGCAATTCCACAATGTAACAAAAAGCATAACATTTTAAAAATATTCTGTAATATAAAACCAAATATAACTGTAAGTCTATGCTGATCAGACAATTAAATTAACTTAGTCAGTCACTATTTCCCATTGCCTTACTCAGATATATAACTCGGATCAGAATCTAACCCACACCTTATCACAAAAAAGCACATTCGCAGTTTGTCAAATGAATCTTACTTCTTAGTTAGCCACCACAAAACACAGTATTCCCACAATACCCACAGTAAAAGCAAGGGACTTGAGATTGTCTGGGTTATGGTAACTCCTTTCTTTCCAAAGAGACGAGAAGCCCATTCAAGGATGCTGCGAGACCCTTGAGCAGCGGGAGGGGCAGAGGAAATGGGCGTTTCCCATTCCCTTGGACTTTGCGCCAGCACTTTTCTGCTGCGCAGCATCGGGACGGGCAAAAACCAGGCCCGTCTTCGCACGTCAGCAGCCGAAAGAGGCTTGGCTGGGCCACCCCTTTCGGCTCAGCTCTTTGCAGCTCAATACTAAATATTTAAAGGGGCGGAGGAGGGCAGTAAGAATAATTTATTCACAATGCAAAGGGACGACTATTGATAGCAACTTAGAACGCACAGTTGGGCTTTTAACAACGGAAATGCCACTAGCAGAGGAGAATGTCTTTTGGATGCAGGGGACCTGGTAGTCAACTTGCTAACTTGGACGTCATCGTTCCAAGCATCAGCACTGCAGGTTGTTAAGCTGCTAGTTTGTCAATGTCCAACAGCACTCTGGACATTTCAGTCCCCACCAAACCGGTAGTCAAATGGGGGAAAAAAGTGCAAGAGTGGTGGATGTGACACATAAAACTACTGATACTTCAGAGACTCCTCTGACCCAAACTAATGCAGTCTCGTCTCTTTTGAACGCGTGGCAGCAGATTTTGTGCAATATTAAATGCTCAGCTGTAAGCTCCATTCGATCGTCTTGGGTGAATTAAGTTAAAGTTATCGGTCGCCACTAAGGTCAGTGTTCTGGCCCATCCATCCTGGCCCCCACCCCCAGCACTTCATCCATCACACATTGAGACTTGTCCTTGCGGCATGTCCGCGGCACAGCTGCCTGCAGCATTTACCCCCACACCCTCTATCACACCCCTACACCCTCTATCACACTGCTGCCTGCAGCATTTACCCCTACACCCTCTACCACACAGCCACCTGCAGCATTTACCCCTTCACCCTCTACCACACAGCCACCTGCAGCATTTACCCCTACACCCTCTACCGCACAGCCGCCTGCAGCATTTACCCCTACACCCTCTACCACACAGCCACCTGCAGCATTTACCCCTACACCCTCTACCACACAGCTGCCTGCAGCATTTACCCCTGCACCTCTATCACACAGCCACCTGCAGCATTTACCCCTACACCCTCTACCACACAGCCACCTGCAGCATTTACCCCTACACCCTCTACCGCACAGCCGCCTGCAGCATTTACCCCTACACCCTCTACCACACAGCCACCTGCAGCATTTACCCCTACACCCTCTACCGCACAGCCGCCTGCAGCATTTACCCCTACACCCTCTACCACACAGCCACCTGCAGCATTTACCCCTACACCCTCTACCACACAGCCACCTGCAGCATTTACCCTTACACCCTCTACCACACTGCTGCATGCAGCATTAACCCCTAAACCCTCTATCGCACCCCTACACCCTCTACCACACAGCCGCCTGCAGCATTCACCCCTACACCCTCTATCAATCAGACTGATGCCTGTAGCATTTACCCCTACACCCTTTACCACACTGCTGCCAGCGGCATTTACCCCTACACCCTCTACCACACTGCTGCCTGCAGCATTTACCCCTACACCCTCTATCACACCCCTACACCCTCTATCACACAGCCGCCTACAGCATTTACCACTACACCCTCTATCACACCCCTACACCCTCTACCACCCAGCTGCCTGCAGCATTTACCCCTACACCCTCTATCACACCCCTACACCCTCTACCACACAGCCACCTGCAGCATTTACCCCTACATCCTCTATCACACTGCTGCCTGCAGCATTTACCACTACACCCTCTATCACACCCATACACCCTCTACCACACAGCTGCCTGCAGCATTTACCCCTGCACCTCTATCACACCTCTACACCCTCTACCACACAGCCACCTGCAGCATTTACCCTTACACCCTCTACCACACAGCTGCCTGCAGCATTTACCCCTACACCCTCTACCACACAGCCGCCTGCAGCATTTACCCCTACACCCTCTATCACACAGCTGCCTGTAGCATTTACCACTACACCCTCTACCACACTGCTGCCTGCGGCATTTACCCCTACACCCTCTATCAATCACACTGATGCCTGCAGCAAATGCCCCTACACCCTCTATCACACTGATGCCTGCAGCATTTACCCCTACACCCTCTATCACACCCCTACACCCTCTATCACACAGCCGCCTACAGCATTTACCCCTACACCCTCTATCACACCCCTACACTCTCTATCACACCCCTACACCCTCTATCAATCACACTGATGCCTGCGGCATTTACCCCTACACCCTCTACCACACTGCTGCCTGTAGCATTTACCCCTACATCCTCTATCACACTGCTGCCTGCAGCATTTACCCCTACACCCTCTATCAATCACACTGATGCCTGCAGCAATTACCCCTATACCCTCTACCACACAGCTGCCTGCAGCATTTACCCCTACACCCTCTATCACACAGCTGCCTGCAGCACTTACCACTACACCCTCTATCACACCCCTACACCCTCTACCACACAGCTGCCTGCAGCACTTACCCCTACACCCTCAAGCACACTGCTGCCGGCAGCACTTACCCCTACACGCAGCATTTACCCCTACACCCTCAAGCACACTGCTGCCGGCAGCACTTACCCCTACACGCAGCATTTACCCCTACACCCTCAAGCACACTGCTGCCTGCAGCACTTACCCCTACACCCTCAAGCACACGGCTGCCAGAGCCAGTTACTGACAGGTTCTCAAATAATGTGCCCACAGACCCCATCGATAGGTTTCCTGGATCTGCAAGTCGGGTCTTCCAACCCATGAGAGGGCACAGAGCCAATGCACAACAAACTCGGCGCCCAGAAGCAGAGCCAGCTCACATTTGTACATATTGAACTTGACGCATCATCCTGCCAGTACATTTCAGTCTTGGCAGGCGTTCCCAGACTGAAACACGACAAGGAGGAAAATGGAGAACAATTAATTTATAAAGTATTGCATTGATTAATATTGATGATGGGCATAAATGTTTGCAATAGCAACCAGATTCTCATGACTAGAAGGGTGGCCTTGCTGGGTCCTTTAAGGAAAAGGGCGAAAGGCGATTTTGTTAATTACAGAAACCCTAGATATGTGCATAGCCTGCTAGCATTCCTCAACTTATCCACCAGAAAACAGTCAGTCTTATTGCCCCATTGCCTTTAGTTTGTTTTTACATAAACCCTCACTTCTGAGCATCTACACAATATATCCTCCAATTTTAATCCCATACAACTAATTGGCAGTTAGTCGCTCATATCAGCCAATGATCAACCCCTATATAACTGGTTCGAAGTATTCCAAAACCTAGCAACCGTTGATTCACTTAATCCGCCTCCTGTTGACTTGTCAAGTGGGGCAGCATCGTTCACCACAGCGTGCTCTGGTCCAGGGTCAGCATCTGTGGCCAAGGCAATCCCACATTCTGTTAATATTTTTAGCTGGAACATAGCCAGCACGGATACTAAACTAAATTACCACGAATAGATATTCTTGATGAGTAAGTACGATACCATTCTTCTTCAGAAAACCACTCCAAATTCCTCTCTGTTATGTTGTGACTTTACATGCTACAACATCCAAACCTGCCCCTACAGCTCTGAGCGAAGCAAAGTTGTTATTCCGATCTGGCGCAAGCTTTACCAGAAAGTTGGGATAACTATTGTGGACACCAACTGCACGGAGATTCAGGTACTATCAGTTAAGGATTCTCATAATTTCTGTATTTACTTAATTTTGTTATAAGGACTTCTGTTAATTTAGTCAATAGGAATGTCTTAACGTTGTGTAATATTATAGACAATCTAGTGACTAAGAACAGCTTGCCCTTGCACAAGTTCAACCTAATTCTCTGTGGGCACTTCAATTGCAAATTTCAAAATAATACTATGATCTGCGTCAACTGGCTAGCCAACATTTTGGGACATCAACAATTAGCTCATCTGACCACTGGGGCACAGAACATGTTAGGTATATATTAGCCCACCACCTAATCAACATACAAAAGTGAGTGTTGCAAGAAGGATAGGATACCCCCATTTTATGGGAGAGGCTGTGCATCAGTTATAAATTATATATTTCTGTCATTTAGTCTTATAAAACTTAATCTGGGGGAAATTCTAGATGCAAACGTCTCACTTTTACTTCCCTCATTTACTGCTCGCAGCCCATCCACTGGCCCAGCATAATGGTCTTAAGATGGCATGGAATCTTCCAATTTCATGTCTGTTTTCAGCATCTGTGATTAAAACTAATTTTTTATCTGTTTTGGATCTGCTTCTGATGCCCTGGACTGGGATCAAATTATGTCAGTTTTCACTGAACTATGTAATAACGCCAAAGTTACACTGTTAAAGCCTGCAAGCAAGGGCAAGGATTCCTCAC
The DNA here is from genome assembly GCF_031143425.1 of Pleurodeles waltl. Lineage (NCBI taxonomy): Eukaryota > Metazoa > Chordata > Amphibia > Caudata > Salamandridae > Pleurodeles > Pleurodeles waltl. The sequence goes on along the minus strand of NC_090440.1, from coordinate 1,391,517,220 downwards.
CGTGGTGGTTTGATGTGTCCTGCTTCTAGATGCCTACGTAAGTCGTTATCTTCTAAACCTAGGAACCCAGAGGAGGTTTCTACTGGTCATAGCTTTAATTGGGACTTTCTGACTACTGCTGCCATTAAAGAAAAACAGTTATTCTGGAAAACAGTTAACTCCACCAGACCGAGGGACAGCCTGGTATCTTTGTTGAGCATACATATACAGGAAACAGTGGGTTATACACTTTACGAGTATTTACTGCCCCACTTCCATCTGTCACCCTCCTATTGCCATTTTATTTGCTCTAATATGGGTACTAAAAGTACTTTTATTTTGGAATAAATCATTACTGTCATACGATAAAGCCCTGCTGGCACAACTCCTGGACCCAGTGCGATGTCCATGGTCTTATTAAAATGCAATAGAGCTGTCTTTTAAGGGGTGTCGTTAACAATTTTTGGGTATCACAATTGCATCATTCATGGTCACATACGTTACAGTCCTACATTCAAGAAAGGCGATAAATTTGAACCGAAATGTTAGAGGCCTACCTCACTTATGATCACTACTGTCACGATTACTGGAAGAGTGATCTTTAATATAATATGTGAGTGAGCTCCGAAGAATGATATTCTATGTCCTTGCCAGTAGGGCAATAGGGAGGGGCTAGGCACGATGGAACAACGATTAAACCTTCAGCTTTTAATAGGCAGAGTGTCACCAATACCAAGCACTACCCAATACATCTAGTCTTTACAGACATATTCTGTGCATTTGAAGGCAAAACTGAACTAAAAATTGCTTGCTCTCGCTTAAATTGTGGTTGGATGCAGCTTTGGTGCACTTCCTATCTGTCCTATACCAATATTTATCTGCAAGGGTGAGATTTGGATCCAGAGGATAGCTATCAAACTTAAGTTAAAGAATGGGGAAAATCAGGGCTGCGTTCTACCACCTTCTTTAAGTGTCTAAGCCTTAACAGACCAACAAAAGAACTAACAGATCAGAGAGAGTAACTAACATCCCATATCTGGGGGTGGTTTTTGATTCCTCTGCAATTACTATTTCTCATTGTTGCTTTAAGTTTAATCAAGCGATTTGTGCCTTCTTTAACTTACCTGAATCACTGAACCAATCACAACTCTACTTAAAATTTATAGAACTCAGTGAGTTCCCAAAGAGACATGGGGAAGGGTTTTTATGGTTATGCTGACTGATCTGCTTTACAAGAGGGAAAAATATTTTTGCAGATTTCTTCTCTCCCTGCCCCATTCCACATTATATCTGTCATGAGGAACGTCCCCTCTCCTATCTTGAAGATTTTATTAAATTGGCCCCATTATCATGCTGGCCCTCAGTCTGGCTCAATCCCCATTAAACATTTAAACCCTTGATAACTGAATATTGGCAGAGGATTGAAAGTGCCCTGGCTCGCATACATAAAACAGAAACTAGAAGGGATGGGGAATTCCTCGATTTGTAAACAGGACAAACTACAGATCAAACATGTTTTTAGAAAGAAGATTTTTAAAAAGAGGGAAGGCGAGGCATTGGGCTAATCATCCGAGAGGCTTTTTGCCAGTCTACAATCCCATAGTGGCACTGAACCTATTTCACTCTGGTGACAGGCTACTGGGAGAGGGCCTTGCTATTTATATTTAGATCTGGTACGATTATTTTTCCTCTTAAGACAATATAGTGTCTGTGTTTGCACTCTGGATGGTGTTTCAGAGCAGTCTCTTTTGCATTTTACTTTTTTTTGTAAGTACAATGAAGTATTTACCAAATAATTTGTATTGCTTTTTTCTAGAAATTATACATTTACAAAATGCAGAGTAGCTTTATGATTCTTGCAATTGCTAAATGATGATGACATCTGTTTTAGGGTGGGATATTTTTTAAGTCAGCTGTATACTGTTGTAACAGTCAAATGTTTAACTGTATTAAGTTTGTCTGCACTCCGTACTTTTTTGACTGGCTCCGATATTCTAATACAGTTATTTTGATATTGACATTAAGAAAGAAAAGCAGGCACTTGCATCTTGTAAAAGTTTTCCATTTACTTCCAATATAAAGAAGAGGAAGGAGGACAAATGCCAATTTCCAATAATTAAACTAAAATTGTTTATCACATTTCAAAAGTGATGTCCGCTTCTAATAGATGTCCAACTTTCTAGAAAAAATAGAATCCACCAATCGTTCATCAACTAGCAAAGAGCATCCATTTCTTTCATCCACTCAATACGTCCAGCAAATGTCCACCCTGGAGACAGACTCTTGTCCAGCAGCTCTGTCGGCAACAACAAAAAGAGGTGAAACCAGCCACAGGAGGTAAGGTTTCCCATTGTCGACTATGAGTCTCCGCTGAGATTTCCTAGATGGATGAGCAGAGGTTCTGTATGGTGAAGGGTCCATGAAATGTTTTGTTCCTGCTTGCTCAGAGGATTTCTCCCATGTACAATCTTTTATCACTAGATGCCGAGAGCACTGGTGGAATAGAAGGGAAACAAAAGGTTAGTGAGTTTTTACTGAAGGACAAATACTGATGCAACCCTACAGAAACATTAAGGATGTTTAAAATGTCTAAAGCCAAATGTCAGTAAGGGGGATATATTCCCATATTTAATATTTCCTTAGATTACAATTAGGGGTAAACCATGCTTCTCTACTGCACCAGTTGTCACCAAGCGAGGCCTTGCAGAGGAGAAACACGAAGAATTTGGGGACATGGTGCCACACAGCCCAGTTCATCACCCTATAAAGCCAGGCAACTGGAATGTCGGACAAATAAGGCAGTAATAGAAAAATAGGAAAACCTAAACAACATAAGTAAATGAGTCCTAGATTTACAACCTTATTCCCTGCTGAAATGCCCCGCCCCCCCCCCCCACCACAAAGTACATACATTTGCTATGAGATAAAAGCCTTCTGACAGAAAACATTTACTTCTGGTGATAATTAAATCCAATACACCTGTTTGGTAAGGATCAGAAGATAACATACAGTTTTATTTTAAATACTGGGAGGGCTGAAATTTCTCACCAAGTTTCTCATCTTAAAGGGAAAAAGTCCAATTGGGAAAACACATTTGAGTGAGGAAAGCTTGTGGACTCAAAATTACTTGCCGTGACAAAGCTACTGTCGAAAATAGACCTATGCTTCTGAGTTCTCCATCACTATTTAAATCTTAGGTTAAAAACTATGAAACATACACCAGAGACCACAGTTTCATCAAAGGGTCACTGATGGAAATTCAGAACAGAGAGAGGAGGTTGCAGTTACAGTACACATCACTTTCTTTGCAGGAGTGAAACTGATCCCTATATACACATGCATTTGTTGTCGTGTAGTCATTTCTGCTAATGCACATTTAAAATAGTGTATTTTTGGGCACCAGTCAAAACCCACTGAATGTTTCGTTCTATACGTTTTTCCTTATGAATACGAAGGCACCCGGGAATATGCCTAGATTAACCTCAAGGGTTAAAAGCAAATTGGTGTGCACAATAATATCCAATGTGTTGTAGTGGGAAGGCTATGCCTAGAACCTAGAATCCTAGGTAGTTAACTTTGTCACTAGACCACTTCTTCTCCCAGGCAGAGCTTTTTTATCAACAGGGAAACAAGAGATTTCCGAATGTGGCAGTATTTCTGAAAAACTGGCAGGGATTGGCACAGCTATTTCTGCGTCACTGCTTGAATTGTGACTGAAGATATTCCAATCCCAAAAGTTTTTTATCCTCAAAGCAATGCCTTTCTCTGCATAAAACTGCTGTCCGGTGAAACCCTTCCCAGTAAATACACTATTCATATGTACCTTACATTTCTGTATGCTTTCTACCTGCAGCACCTCTTTGTTTCAAACACATTATGAACAAGATGAACTGACTCACAAGCCAAATGTAAACTTCCATGGACTATGAGATGCAAACTTCTCACTCTATACACCAATGATAGATAAGGCAGACAACAGACTGCACACTCGACTTGTTTCATCAAATCTTAGACAGTCAGATGCAACCTCAAAGGCTAAAGCTACAACAAACCCTTCTACCTGTTAGCAATAAATACAACAACTATGGCAGACTTGACCAAATGAACTATGTTGAGTCACTCAGAAAATATAACCATTAGTGAAAAAGTAGCAACATTTTAAGATTCAGCTATCATCATTTAATGAAGAGCAGGCGATAGCTCAGCGGTCTGGTTTCCTTTCATTCTTTATTAGGCAAATTTGAAAAAACATTATTCTAGCCAACGCGTTTCAGAACTTAAGGTCTTGTTGAAGATGCAAACGGCGTGTCAGAATGATGCGACATACTCATTGTACTATCATATACTTTTCGATTAGTTGTGCAGGCTTGAAATGAAATGCAAAGGTTCAGGTTCCCTGAAGAACTTCCCACTATTGAGGAATGATGCTTTTTCAAATTTTCCAATAAAAAAAGAAAACAGACAAGCCCACTGAACTATCCGTTGTTCTTCGATGGATGTCTTTAGATGGACGTTAAAATGTTACTATATTTTCCTCTAAAGCACGTTTTCTGAGTGCATCACAACATATTCCTTTTTAATTCATGCATACGTTTGTGTAATATATAAAGCTGCTTTCTTAGTGGTCAACATGTCACTACAAATAGCACGACACGTCTTTTCTTTACTTAGTAACTAATTTTGAAGAAAATGCTTCACTTATTTAAGTTAACTCCTGGGGGAGACACATTCAAGTATCACACTTATCCTCAGGAGATGTTGAGTGGTATTGCATAAATCTAGGCACAATGGCTGATGGTAGCAGTGCAAACTGGCAGGTGGAGGGGCTTAAGATTATTTTGGTATATCAAGAATTAAACAGTTTTAGAAGTTTTACATTGAAACTAAAACATTAAAATATAGAACATAATCAGTCTCTCCCAAACTGCTCATGTTTGCCTGATCACCAGTTGTAGAGGAGCAAAAGTTTAAATAGTAGCTCCATAATTAGTTTTTTGCTGCAAATGCTAATTCTCAGAGTGAGACCACGCAATGAATTCTGCAGTTTAGAAGAATAGGAACCTACAAGGTCACAATCAAGGAGCATACCAAGTTTGTCACATGAAAGCAGACATCTTCCTCACGCGCTGCACGGAGAGAGTTTAATATTAGTGTCTGTAAGGAAGCAAATCCTGACCCATGAGAGTCCCCAGTTTTGTTCCGCCTCATGACCTCAATTTTTTGGATCCCTCTGTGAGTAAGTCACCCTAACAAAGTCTCGTTCACAATAAGTTTGTTTAAAATGTCCATATGCTGTAGCCATCAGTGCCCATCCCTTGAAATAAGGTGCCCTACTTTGCAGCTGGGGTGAGAGGTTCTGTATTGGTAATACACAAACATGTTTTCAGGTTCAGCAAGGAAGACTGTTGTCCGATTCAGTCTGCCATCTTCACACAGGTACACTGTGGCAGATGGATCCCAGAATAAATTGGGTATGATCTGTTAAGGCCATATAATAATATCGCAAATCCAAATCCAAATGTGCCTTTTCTTTTCTGGCTAATGTGTAAAATCTGTAATGTATAAACTGTGAGTACACAATGGATAAAGTTTACATAAATTGTGTCCTACATAAATGTGGGCCCCAAATCCATTTCTTGTGTTAGATGTACTTTTTAGGCAATCACTTTTGTATTTTAAAACTGGACATATTTCCCAGACCAGTCTTAATGGAATTCGTACTTTGAGTAACCCTGCCGTACAATGCAAGTCTCTTTGCTGGCCATCTGGCAGTTCAAAGCCTCACCCCTTGTCCTCCTGAACAATACATCAATTCTGAGGGATTAGCCTTCACCTGGGAGAGTAAAGGGGCAGGGATGGAGTCTGCAAAGGGTAATCAGCCGCCTTTTTCTAAACAAGCACTGGCAGGATGTTCATACAAAGGACAAAGGTAAAGTAGACAGACTTCTTGCATTGGGGTTCCTTGAAGTCTTGGAAAGAAAACAACAAATATAACTGGGAGGAATATAGTACAGAACAGGTCTTTCCAAATGTCCCTTGACATCTTGAATCTCACAAGATGCTGTGCGGGTTGGGGGACTGCTGGTCACACAACCCTAGGCCATCATCCTTCAAAAACTAGTTAGGGAGGTATGGGGTAACGTGGCATCTCCGAATTGGACGGGGCCTCCCATCTTCTACAACTTGCCAACTCGATTTTAAAACTCCTAAACAAGGAAGAATCCTTTGAGAAGAAAATGAGTCATGGAAGAACGGACCCACATCATTGATGGACTCATATAGAGGGGACGGACTGTTGACTTGTACTTCTTTTGAGTTTAGTTCCAGGGTTATTGACACACATTCTTGAGGCCAGCATAGGGTAGACTCGTAGAGGACCCGGTAGGAAGTGGGTCTTTTTTGACTTCCGAGTATTGGACCTGGCTGTGGGTGTCTTAGAAGTGTAATAAAAGGTTTTTGCTGGGCACCTTTCAAGTGACTGCAGGCCCAAGCACCTCAAACCTACAAAGTGTTCTCTGCCTGGAGGACTGTAGCGTGTTGCTGCAGAAAGACCTCAGACCAGAACAGTACCAAGGGCTGGAAAAGAGGGCAGGTTCAAAGCAATGGCTAGGAGCAGGCGTGGGTGAAAAAGGGCAGTAAAATCATCTTTTAGGCTTTAAAAATAATCAGGACAAATCTGAGTGCCAGGGGGCCGAACCAGAACTTTCCTAATGACTGTAGCACATCACAAGGAGCCCAAAACCAAAGATCCTGCTAACCAAGGCCGAGAAGGCCCAAGGGGGCCATTTGCTAGGGAGTCACTCAACAGTGGCGTGTACAAAGTCATAGCTGGAGTTACATATTGCACCTCCATGGGCTTGGACCCCCCTGGGGGTCTAGCCAAATGTTGAGATCCGTAGTCCTACCATTCCACATTCCCCCCATTAGAGATGGAGTGCCACCATAATATATACAGGGAGTGCAGAATTATTAGGCAAGTTGTATTTTTGAGGATTAATTTTATTATTGAACAACAACCATGTTCTCAATGAACCCAAAAAACTCATTAATATCAAAGCTGAATATTTTTGGAAGTAGTTTTTAGTTTGTTTTTAGTTTTAGCTATGTTAGGGGATATATCTGTGTGTGCAGGTGACTATTACTGTGCATAATTATTAGGCAACTTAACCCAAAAAAAATATATACCCATTTCAATTATTTATTATTACCAGTGAAACCAATATAACATCTCAACATTCACAAATATACATTTCTGACATTCAAAAACAAAACAAAAACAAATCAGTGACCAATATAGCCACCTTTCTTTACAAGGACACTCAAAAGCCTGCCATCCATGGATTCTGTCAGTGTTTTGATCTGTTCACCATCAACATTGCGTGCAGCAGCAACCACAGCCTCCCAGACACTGTTCAGAGAGGTGTACTGTTTTCCCTCCTTGTAAATCTCACATTTGATGATGGACCACAGGTTCTCAATGGGGTTCAGATCAGGTGAACAAGGAGGCCATGTCATTAGATTTCCTTCTTTTATACCCTTTCTTGCCAGCCACGCTGTGGAGTACTTGGACGCGTGTGATGGAGCATTGTCCTGCATGAAAATCATGTTTTTCTTGAAGGATGCAGACTTCTTCCTGTACCACTGCTTGAAGAAGGTGTCTTCCAGGAACTGGCAGTGGGACTGGGAGTTGAGCTTGACTCCATCCTCAACCCGAAAAGGCCCCACAAGCTCATCTTTGATGATACCAGCCCAAACCAGTACTCCACCTCCACCTTGCTGGCGTCTGAGTCGGACTGGAGCTCTCTGCCCTTTACCAATCCAGCCACGGGCCCATCCATCTGGCCCATCAAGACTCACTCTCATTTCATCAGTCCATAAAACCTTAGAAAAATCAGTCTTGAGATATTTATTGGCCCAGTCTTGACGTTTCAGCTTGTGTGTCTTGTTCAGTGGTGGTCGTCTTTCAGCCTTTCTTACCTTGGCCATGTCTCTGAGTATTGCACACCTTGTGCTTTTGGGCACTCCAGTGATGTTGCAGCTCTGAAATATGGCCAAACTGGTGGCAAGTGGCATCGTGGCAGCTGCACGCTTGACTTTTCTCAGTTCATGGGCAGTTATTTTGCGCCTTGGTTTTTCCACACGCTTCTTGCGACCCTGTTGACTATTTTGAATGAAACGCTTGATTGTTCGATGATCACGCTTCAGAAGCTTTGCAATTTTAAGAGTGCTGCATCCCTCTGCAAGATATCTCACTATTTTTGACTTTTCTGAGCCTGTCAAGTCCTTCTTTTGACCCATTTTGCCAAAGGAAAGGAAGTTGCCTAATAATTATGCACACCTGATATAGGGTGTTGATGTCATTAGACCACACCCCTTCTCATTACAGAGATGCACATCACCTAATATGCCTAATTGGTAGTAGGCTTTCGAGCCTATACAGCTTGGAGTAAGACAACATGCATAAAGAGGATGATGTGGTCAAAATACTCATTTGCCTAATAATTCTGCACTCCCTGTATTCCAAGAGAGATACTCTCAGAAATAAGCATTTGTATTCAGTGAATGGTAGCTCCTAGAGACACAGGATATGCACAGTGTCCTTTCCATGCTTCCTGCACAAGCAAAACAGCTGAAGTAGCGGGTTTCAAAGCTCTTTGACTAGCACTGATGAGGTAGTAAAAGGGTGGACAGGGAGCCAACAATGACCATGCAACACCTAGAGCTGCAGTTGCAGGGTCACTCTGGCTTGTATGTGGGAGTCCCAGGGAAGGGATTAGAGGCACCCTTGGGAGTAAAATCATACCATGAAATGCTGGAAAAACAAAAGTAAACGAAAATCGTCCTCATGCTGACATCTAAGAACAGTGCTGCAGGAAAAAGTAACGCAACCAAAACCTAGTGGGATTTCCTTTGAAAATGCGTATATTTGGCTTTCAGTGCTTCGGGAAGGCAGGCTTCCCATAAAAGTGACAGAATTCCGCTGAGGGACACCCATGAGCAGTGGTAAGCCACCATATAAGTTCCCTTCCTGTTTTTGAAAGTTGCCGCTCTAAGTCTTCTTTGCCAAAGGGTTAGTGACCCAGGAAGGGGAGAAGGCTTAACTCACATGCTCCAAGGATGGACTTTTCAGTGTGTCCCAGGAGTGCGTGGACCCATTGAAGTTCTGGGTCTTCTGTGGTTACTAGGCAACGAGGTTTGTGGTAGAGGTACTAGTGGTAGAAATAACGCTTTCATTTAAATGTTCTCTATGTCATACCATATAATATTGCAAATGTGTCAACGCTATGGGTATGGCTTTTTACAAGTGAAAGTAAAAATACATTGATAATTGTGGTAACATCCCGAAATGGTTAATGATTAACATTTATATTCTACTGCTAAATATACGGTGACACCCTATGATAAACCCAGTATACCAGACTTCTTGGAGACACATACAGGAGTACTGTCGTTTCAAGGATTAGGGTCTGCTGATGCACAATCTGTTAAAGATGTCTCAAAGCTATGGGGCCTCGTCCACATTTAGGAGGTATTGTGATTTTGGTGATCTTTCCTTACTTTGTGCCCGCTTTCCTTTGCAAGGCCCTGTAGAGGGGTTTCCTATTGTATTTCCACCTGCCAAGTTGTATATATTTATAACGTCTTATGTAGTATTTAGTTTTGCATGTATTACTGTTCCTTTTTAAAGAAAAAGCATTGACTGAACATTATTTTATACAGTGTTACTGATAGTTTAGCTAAATCTTGAGTTCCTAACCTACAGCTTCTCCATAAGCTCTTGCCCACATCTAACATCGAAGTGGTGGACTGCTCTGCTTTGCTATCCTGAAAGTCAAGTGCTAAAAGATGTGCTTCTATCCCAGCTTGGCTGGGATAGAAGCCCAGAAAACTAGCTGCTACAACTCCGGCCCGGTAACTTCTGATAGCCCAGGGACTTTCTGGATTACTCACACAGTTGTAATGAGATGCATTTGGCACTGACTCGTTCAGCAACAGCCTTTGAAGATATACTTGGCTCAAAATGTCTACATTTCTGTTCGGGAAAAAGCAGGAGGCTCTGTTTTTCTGAGACTTAAATTTGTCATTCTTGAACACTACTTAGCACAAGATAGACAGCGCCTTTTGAATTCACGGCAGTACCATTTCATTTGCTTTTCGGGGCAGAGAAGTGGACTTAGTATTAGGAGGTGACATATTTAAAATAACGTTATTGAATTGAATTAATTGCAGGTTTCTCACAACTGTTTTTGCTTGGATTGGACAATTCTTGTACTGTGCATATTATTTGAAGGTCATTAACAACAGGAAACAACCTTTAAGCATACAATTCTTTCTTGAAGAACATAATTTTTCGAGCAAACAAAAAAAAAAAAACAATTAACATAACGTATGTTTTTATGTGTTTTACAGGTACTTCAATAATAGATACAATTGACTTACTAATAGTTTTACAAAGATGGAAATTTGGTGATTTTAAACCACACGGTGCTAAGTACTTGAGACTAACACTTCTCATGTGTTAATGATGTTTCCAGCATGAGCACAGGTTCCCCCCCAAGCTCAGTGTTATCACCAATACTGTCATTTCAGATGATGCAGTAAAGTTATCAATGATGTCATAGATCATGTTATGAGTGGTGTAGTATGTAAGTTAATTAGAAGTTCATGGCGAGTGCAGGAGCTATAGTTACTTCAGGGCACGAGTTATGGTACTTGGAATAACTAACTGGTGTATTTCAGTGCCTTTTTGAGCTTAAAATGTTACATAGCCAAATAAATTTTCACCTAACTAATACAATAATTGAACCTTCGGTTTTCAGTGAATTTCTAGGGTTTATTTTTAATGTAAAGTAATGTTTTATTACCATACGTAAAGCCAACCAGGCCCCATAGCCAACCCCCCTGCTGTAGTTAGCGGCGACTCCTCTCCCTTTCAGGCAGCCAAACCCTTCCCCGCAGGCAGCCAACACCCCCTACGCAGTCATCCTCCTGCTGCACACAGCCTTCGGGTGACCACAGCCGGGGGTAGCCTGCAGGCACCTGGCTTTGCGGCGTGTGCGGCAGGGGACTGGCTGCAGGGACCAAGCCCCTGGCCAGTTTCCGAGACCAACTCCTGCAGCAAACTAACCTCCCGCTGCACACAGGTGCTTGTGCATGGGGTTGTTGCAGGGCCTGGCCTACAAGCAGCCAAGCCTAAGCCACTCTTTCTGGTATGCGTAGCATGAGGTTGGTCTCAAAGGGCCTGGCCACAATCAGGCAGACCTACTGACTTTGTCAGTGTCACAACATCTAAATATAAAAAGTGAGCCTATTTGCTTTATCAATGGGTGAACATTTCAATGCATACAAAGCAGATATATCATCTGTCTCTAAAAACCACAAATATTTTAATCTAATGCATATTTCAGTAATTTATGCAATCAATAGTTATTAATATTACTATACAAATGTTTAGCAAAGTTTTAATTTAAAAAAACATATCTATAACTCTTACTTTAAGCATAGTTTTTTCTTAATACATTTTGTGGGTGAAAAATGTTAAAATAAGTGGAGAATTAAAAAAGAAAAACAAAAAAGAAAAAAACACGTCTCTCAATCTTTCGGCCCAGAAAATGCAATCACAAAAACAACTATTAGGGGGCCTTCCATTCCATCTGCTCCACCTAGGAGTGCTTTAAAAAAATATGGTAAGTTCTCTTGGGGTCATGGATTTAATGACCAGAAGACTTACAGTTTTTTTTCTTTTTTGGTTTTGTTTTAAATGCTGCTGGGTGTCTGCTTGACTCTGTTCGGCCCCAAACAATATTAAAAAGGCTTGTTGCCTATTCTAGAGCCATCACTAAGTTCTAAATCATATAAAAGACTCCTTCAAAGGAACAGTGAATAATAAATAAGCGGCTCCATATGCTCATTTATTCACTCATTTATTAATTTATTTTCGTACCTTTAGCCTTTACCGTTTCAGTGACACCATCCCCTGGGGCCTTTTTTTAAGTAACGGAAAAGGCGCCCCTCCAAGCCTTTACAGCCACGGGACCCATCCCCTGGGGTATTCATTTAAAAAAAATTTTTTTAACAAGATTAAGAGGAGTTGGTTGCGACCCCTCTTTTGAGGCATTAGTGGTCAGAGGACCCCATCCCATTGGATGAAAATAAACTTCTAAAGGGGAAGGTGGGGAATTTCCCTCCTCCCTGAGCCAAAAGTTGCCCCAGAGACCTCATCCCATTGAGCCTTACATGGGTGCTCTGGTGTCCACGGCACACTATGCTGGGAGTTGTGGTGGGAGACCAAGGGCCTAAGCAGCTGTTTTTGTTTGCTCTCACCCAGCCCACAAGTTCCCCTGCCCACAAGAGAAGGAACAGAAAAGACTACCCCCGCCTGGCAGGAGGGTTTTTAAAGCTTCCCTTGGTGGAAGCAGACGTGTTTCTCTTCCCAGCCTCTTTGGGCAGAAAACTACATTTTTCTACAGCACAGTTAGTGAGCCGGCCCTGGGGGATGGGGTTCCTGGGGCTTTTAACAACTCGTGGAATGGTGCCAGCGCACCCCTCTCCTCTTGAATTTTTAATCGGCCAGGGGATTGGTTCGGTGGTCTCAATAAGGCTCGGGGAGGGAGGCTGAGCGCCCACTCCCCTTTCATATAGCGATGGGTCCCAGGGTGAGGGGGTCCCATGGGTTGTAGTAGGCCTAGGAATTGGGAGTGGATGGGGCCGCAGGACCACAAAGAGGCTCGGAGTGGGGAGCTGCATGTCCCCTCTTTTGTTATACAGAATGGCGGGCCCCCGGCCGTGTTCTTTTTTTGTTTTTGTATACCACAATCCTGTAAGAGTCGCGTGCGACTCAAGAGAGATGGTAGCTTTCAAAAAAATGTTTTTTTTATTTTTTATTTTGGCTCCGTCCGGGTTCCTTCAAGAGCTCACACACAAGGGCCAGGAGGGCAGCGTATTCCTCCCCTGCTCCGTTTTATCTTTTTTACACTTATTCAACTCAGGACAGAGGACTAAGTCCTTGAGTCCTGTAATGGTGCTTGCAACAGCCAATCTGAGCACTTGCTGCCGTGAGAGCCTTACTCCAACAAAAGAGAATTGATCCAAGTGGAAAAAAGTCGCCTCGGCCAACCAGAATGCTCCATTTTTTGAAAATTGGTTAGAGGGACTCTACTGTGCGTCATTCAAATACAAATGTCCAGATATACAAATATTTTTGATCCCCAGTTTCTCAAATACTACAGACTGGATTTGCACCAAATCACAAAAAGCACACTTTCGAGATCAAGATCTAGCTTCCTGCCAAATTTGGTGTAATTTCGCTCTGCAGTTTTTGCGCTAGAGCTGTTCAAAAAAGTCTATGGAAAATGCATGGTGATTTTAAAATTTGGGACCCACCCTTTTTTTCTGTCCCCATTTGAGGGAACATCTCACAACTTTCCGTAACCAAGTTAGTCAAAAAGAACACTTTTTTGAAAGTTTCATGAAGATTTGTCAAACGGCACTTGTAACGGAATGGGTTCTGCCCATATTATCTGCCTGCCTTTTTTGCTTTTTGATCACCTAGTTTTTTACCTTTTTACTGTGGGTGAGCCTCACAACTGGTGAGTCGTCCACAGTAAACAGACTGTGCATGTTTACCGCCCGTGTATACCTTTAAAGACCAGGACGCTGAGACGCCAGGGTAAGGGGCACTTGGCTAGATACACATGAACATGTGCACACAGGTGAGCGCTGCATGTGCGAGACTGTTGTGCACAGCCCGGTATGTGCACACAGATAACCTGGCACAGAAGGGATTCTACAGGATTAGCTATTGACTTGGGTAGGACTTATAATGTGTGTACACTCATAAGGAAAGTCGGCGTGGTTTACTGTCTTGTCTGCAGTAACACTCTACTCTACAAATAGGTGAAAATCTGCCTTACAGTGCAGTTTTGCTTCCCTTTCGTCTACAAAGTCCAGTGGCATATAAAAATAGTGTGAAACACGTGCATCAAAAACAAAATCTGCAAGTTTCAAGAAGGTGTCTCTACAACATATGGCCCATCTACAAAATGTCATATTCCTCTACCTCAGCACAGGATTCGAGCCCAAGCCTTATGTTACTCTGTTGGGCCAGGTTAATTATATCTCTCTCCAGCAGTAGAAATAAAGGCCTCCACAGATAAAGGGAGCAATTAATGCTTAACTAAGCACCTGAGAAGGAAAGGGGTGGTGAGAAAGGAACTACATCCATAAATCAGCTGTCACATTGTATTAGGGATGGGCCAGCCCAAGCACACCGAAAAAAGGAGGGAGCCCAGACCTCTTGAGCTAACACAGGAAAGGGGCTTATTTTTGAAGTCTGGGAAAGGCCCTGGCAGGAATGTCAGCGAGGGTGTTGGCAATGGCTCATTGTGCAGGGTTATCCCAAAGTTTTTGCCTTCTTCCTCCTATTTTTTCTGACCTGGTTTTGTTGTTTTTAGGGCTCTTGGGATTTTACCACTGCTGACCAGTGCTTAAGTGCAAGTGCTCCCTGTGTGAATTGTATTGGTGATTGGTTTATCCATGACTGCCATATTTGATTTACTAGTAAGTCCGTAGCATAGTGCACCATGTGTGCCCAGGGTCTATAAATCAAATGCTACTAGCAGGCCTGCAGCACTGATTGTGCCACTCACATGAGTAGCCCTGTAAACATGTCTCAGACCTGCCACTTCACTATCAATGTGTATAGTTTTAATGTCCAGTTCGACCTGGCAAGTGCACCCACTTGCCAGGCCTGAACCTTCCCTTTTACTGCATGTAAGTCACCCCCAAGTTAGGCCAAAGGCAGCACCATGGGCAGAGTGCAGTGTATTTAAAAGATGGGACACGTACCTGTGTGTTTTACGTGGCCTGATACTGAAATACTGCAAAATTCATTTTTCACTATTGTAAGGCCTGTCTCTTCCTTAGGATATCATGGGGATTGCCTTGAAATATCGCTTATGTGTAAATTCCCATTGGGAGCAGATAGTAATATGGACTTTGGGGTCTCTGAACTCACAATTTAAAAATACATCTTTTGGTGAAATTGATTTTTACATTTTAAGTTTGAAAATGCCACTTTTAGAAAGTGGGCATTTTCTTGCTTAACCATTCTGTGCCTCAGCATGTCTGTGGAATACACGTCTGAGTCAGGATGACAGTTGGGCTGTTTGTGAATTTACTCTAGACAGTCACACAAAGGGAGCCGAGGTGTGCCCTTCATATCCTGATGGGTCTTCCTGGACTAGAGTGGTGGGAGGAGCTGACACTTGCATCTGAATAGGGCTGTGCCTGCCCTTGCACAAAGCAGTCTCCAACACCCTGGAATGTCTGGAGCCAGGGCTGGAAAGGCAGGGTATTGCGCACTACAAAGATTTACCTTTGAACTGGTGGTTCAATCTCCAGGATGAGGGAACCTGATCCCCTACATCCCGAAAGGACTAGTTTGGGGAAGAACTGGACTTCTGCACCAAGGAGGAGCGAAGAGCCAGAGGAGAAAGGTTGGTGTAGGAAGCCAGTGGAACCAGTTTCCTGCAGAGGCTGCCATCCTAGAGGACAGAAGGCCTAAAGGAAGTGCTCAAAGTGGCAAGGGTTCACCACCAGGAGCAAAATGAACCAAAGATCGAGCAAAACAACAAAATGGGGCATGAGATATGGCAAGAAATAGGATCTGACCCCCGCAAGGTCACAGAGCACATAGAGCACTCCTGCAAAGTCTGTAAAAAACCCCAGTGCGGGCCAGAGCCCAGGGGTCACCACAAGAATCATTTCTAATAATTAACCCTGGGAGGAGGCGTGCGTGGGGACTGCTTCCCAAGCCGAATCTCATCTATCAATCAATCAATCATATATTTTTAGAGTGCACTACTCACCCACTGGGTCTCAAGGTGCTGAGGGGTGTGTCCTCAGAGATCAGTTGAAGTGCCAGGTCTTGAGGTCCTTCCTGAACTGAGGCAGCGATGTCGACTGTCTGAGGTGAGGAGGTAAAGTGTTCCAACCTTTTGCTGCCAGGTATGTGAAAGATCTTCCTCCAGCCAAGGACTTCTTCATGCAGGGTATGTTGGCAAGCGACTGCTCAAACAAGTAGAAAAGTCTGGATGGGGAGTACCAGGCGATGCGGTGGTTGAGCAGAGTCCACTGTTATGGAGGGCTCTGTAGACGTGTATGAGAAGTCTGAAGTTGATCCTCTTCTCGACGGTGAGCCAGTGTTCTGTGATGTGTTCTCGGCAGGGGATGTTTAAGATGAGTCTGGCGGCAGCGTTTGGAATTTGTTGCAGCTTGCTCAGGTTCTTCTTGGAGCTTAAGGAATAGAGGCTGTTGCCGTAGTCAAGTTTGCTCATGATTAGGGCATGTGTCACAGCTTTTCGACAGTCGGTTGGTATCCATCTTAAGATCTTCCGTAGGAGTCTGAGGTTGTGGAAGCAGGTGGAAGCGACGGAGTTGACCTGTCTGGTCATGGTGAGTATTGAGTTGAGGATGATGCTGAGGTTTTGTGCGAGGTCTGTGGGGGTGAGGTCCTGCTGAGTGTTGAGGGTCACAAGGATTCGTCCCAGGCTGAGAAGGAAGGTCCCGGATGAGGATCTCGGTTTTGTCAGAGTTCAGCTTAAGGTAGCACACCCTCATCCAGGTGGTGACTGCTTTTATCCAATCCGTGAAGTTTTTCTTGGCTGTTGAGGGGTTCTTAGTCAGGGAGATGATCTGCTGGGTGTCTTCAGCGTAGGAGACGATGTTCATACCGTAGTTCCTGATGATAGGGGCGAGTGGGATCATGTAGATGTTGAACAGCGTGGGGCTCTGTGATGATCCTTGGCGTACTCCACAGCTGATGTTTGTATGTTCTGACGGGTGAGGCGGGAACCTGACTGTGCTCTGAGCGGATGCTGCTCATAATAGAGTGGGTCCCGTCCATCATGAGGGCGGTCCAGGCGTACAGGAATTGTGCGGGTTCGGAGGCTCCTGGCAGGGGTGGAGTTGGTGAGTTCAGAACTTCTTGGGGTCCAAAGCTGTAGTAGATGTCTTTGATCTTCCGATGGAAGAAGGTGGCCAGTCTGTCGCAGAGATCCTGAGATAGAGGGATGTTAGTGGTCTCGGCTTGTGGTTTGTCAAATTATCTTTGATGATGTTGAAGAGTTTAGTGCTGTGTGTGGTGGAGTTGATGCGGTCCTGCAGTGCAGATTTTCTGGTGGACCTGATAAGGCCATGGTGGGATCTTGTGGCAAATCTGAAGGGTGAAAGGTCTTCTCCAGCCTCCTGCATGAGCACTTTGATTCCTGGAGTGTGGGGGTAAACCAACTGGCTTTCTTGGAGGAGTGTTTGCCTGTGGTCGTCCGGAGAGGAGCTAGGGTGTCGGTGCAGTTGGTGCCCCATTTGTGGCAGTTGCATGCTGTGGTGTTGGCATCTGTTGTGTTGGGCGGTGCAGTGTTGCTGAGGGTTCTGATGAGTTGCTCCTCTGAGGTCTTGTTCCATTTCCTGTAGGAGAGGTGTGTTGTGCGAGTGTGCTGTAAGCGTGGAGATGGAAAAGTGGATGCAGTGGTGGTCTGACCAGTGTAGCGGGGAGTCGACGATGACGTTGCTGCTGGCAGAGAAAATGGGATCAAGAGCGTGTTCGGCGTGTGCGTTGATGCGGTGACCAGTTGCTTGAGCCCGATTGTGTCCAGGTTCTCAAGTAGAGATGAGGTGTTGTGGTCGCTTAGATCGTTGAAATGGAAGTTGAGATCGCCGAGGAGAATGTAGTTGCTGGAGGTGAGTGCGTGGGGGGCTATGATGTTGACGATGGAGTCACTGAACAATGGGTGTGGTCTGTAGATGAGGGTGCCGCGGGTAGTGGTCTTACGGGTGGTGTGCACTTGGAAGTGGAGGTGCTCCATAAGCGGGTGAAATCCTGTGTGTTGATCATCAGTCTAAGGGTGGTCTTGTGGGCAATGGCTAAACCGCCACCTGGTCTGGATAGATCGTCTTTGTGGAGCATCTTGTAGATGCTGGGGATGGTGATGACGATGTCCGGTCCGGATGTTGTGTTAGTCCATGTCTCGGTGAAGAAAGATGTCCAGGCAGGTAGTGTCCATCAGGTCCCAAAATCTCCAAGGAGTGTTTGTGCAGGGAGCAGATGTTGAGGATGTTGCACTTGAGGTGATCTGGAGGCAGTTCTGGCACTGTGATGTCTGCTGTTTGGCATGTGGAGAGAGTGAGGTGGCAGTGGCGGCAGGAGAAAGGTCAGTGGGAGTCCTTGGGGGAAGCAGGGTGGCAGGTGCTTTGACATCCAGGGTTCAGTGCTTGGAGGGTCATGGCGAAATTATCGGGGGTGGTGTGAGATCCAGGGTTCGTGTCAATGGGTGCGGTTGAGGGGAGGGGTGAATTTTTCAGTGATTTTTTAAAATTATTATTTATTTATTTATTTTCCCGGGCAGATCCAGGAGACAAAACAAGCCAGTACTAATTGTTTGCTTTTTAAAAAAGGGATTTTTATTTAATCATATTAAAGTGCAAAGTGCGATGTGCTACAAACAGACTAGCCTACGGGTTTCAGCAAAAAGTCTTCGACTGGGCCATCCCAAGGTGCAATGCAAAACATTTATTTAAAGGAACATCCTCTTTCTACCCACACCTACTCTTAAAGAGACAAACACACAGACAGCAGAAAATAAACCATTCACTTATAACATATACAGTCTTTGAAGTCAAACTACATTTCTTACATCAAAATAGAAATCAAAATAATGTACTAGTAATGTAACTCATCTCGCTTATAGTAAAGTACTTTTTGATGTATATTCACAAACATAACTCAGTAAAATGCTCAAGACTATTGCCTGAATTCCCAAGAACTCAGAGTAAAACTGAATTTCTAACATCAAGAGAGAAATAACCAAAATAAGGTACTTGCAACATAATTCATCATCAAAAATTTACCCAAATCATTGCATGAATGTCCTCTCACTTATAGTGAAGTACTTCTTAATGTATACTCGCAAACCTCTCTGTCTCATATATATATATATATATATATATATATATATATATATACACACACACACACACTCACACAACATATTGTTTCAAACCCCTTAAATCACAGAACTTCTCCTTTTATAGTTATCTCTAGTACCTAGAACTGGTGCCCTAAGGTAACTACGACTCACACCTCGCCATGCACAGCTAATTACCTCATATACTACATTACTCATGACATGTATTGTATTGTAATCGTATTTATATAGCGCTTACTACCCCTGACGAGGCGTCTACAACAACATTGATAACATCATTGCAACATTTGAAATTACCTAATTGATGACAAAACTGTGCATGGCAGGGACGGTTGTTACTGCTATCTTAGTGCATAAGTTATAGTTCCCTGAGATAACTAGAACTGGTGAATTTCAGTGATTTAAGGGGTTTAAAACATTACGTTGTCACTGAATCTTTCATGTAAAGCCAACCCCCCTGCCGCGAACAACTAAAGCTGCAGCCAGGCCCTGCAGCCAACCACTTGCAGGCAAGCAACCTTGCACCATGCAAGGACTCTGCCCGTGCTCAGTGTGGGGTTGGTCACAGGGCCTGCACACAGCCCTAAACGGGCAGTCGATCTCCACCTCTCACAACGCGGGGTGTGTGTCATTGGCCAGGCCCTGCACCCAACCACCCACAGGCAGCCAGCTGCCTACTGGGAGTGGGGTAATATGCCCCATCCCAGCAACCAAGCAACCACTGGCCCCAGGGACCCCATCCCTTTAGTCCTTTTGTTTAAAAAAAAAAAAAAAAAAAAGGAGAAGGGTGCATTTGTCCCCACTTCCCGTTATAATTACACTTTGGCCCAGGGGAATCCTCTGTAGCCCATTTGGGCTTTTGGGAGGAAGAGGTCGGGGACAGGCGCACTCCCTGGGCCTTTAAAAAAATTAAGTAGGGTTCCTATAGAGGGTGCCATGGTACAGAGAAACCAGTGTGTTGGGGGCTGCTGGGGCTGTACCAGGCCCCCCACAGCCCTAGCCAGCATTATACTGAGTGCTGGCAGGATCTGGCACTTCTGTTTGCTCCCTCCAAGACAGGAGCATCATTTTTCTATAGATCCCACAGGGCAGGGAACCAAAGGGTCCCAGGGGTAAGCTCCCAGGGATACTGCTAGATTATGTGCCTTGGGGGGATGAGGTTACTGGGCAGATACCAACAGTGGTAGAAGAGTGTGATGCCCTTTTTGTTTTGTTTTACCCAGGGGATGGGGATCCTAAGGCCCATGAAAGGTTGGGGGCAGGCAAGACAGACAGACCCCCTACACCCCCCACCCTTAGTGGAGGTTGTCACCAGGTAGTTATAGTTAGGACCTAGTTTCTATAGAAAAAGTTTTTTTTTTTTTTTACTTGCCTAAATCTTTGGCACAGGTAGACGAATCTTCAAGAAATGTTCCCCAAAATTTGACGCTCAGATAGGCTGCTGTCTGGAAAGTTTCGGGGTGATCCACCTAGCGGGGTCCAAAAACACTTTTCACCCATCCATTTTTCCATAAGAATTTTGAACAGCGATAGCGCCCGAACTGCTTGACGGAATTCCACCAAATTTGGCCGAAAAGTAGCTCTTGGTCCAGAAAGCAACCTTTTTGTTATATAGGGACTTATAGGCTCTGCGAACCATCCAGATCTCATATCGAGATCTGACTGGCTGCCAACACTTCAAAAAGTGTGTGTGTGTGTGTGTGTGTGTGTGTGTGTGTGTGTGTGTGTGTGTGTGTGTGTGTGTGTGTGTGTGTGTGTGTGTGTGTGTGTGTGTGTGTGTGTGTGTGTGTGTGTGTGTGTGTGTGTGTGTGTGTGTGTGTGTGTGTGTGTGTGTGTGTGTGTGTGTGTGTGTGTGTGTGTGTGTGTGTGTGTGTGTGTGTGTGTGTGTGTGTGTGTGTGTGTGTGTGTGTGTGTGTGTGTGTGTGTGTGTGTGTGTGTGTGTGTGTGTGTGTGTGTGTGTGTGTGTGTGTGTGTGTGTGTGTGTGTGTGTGTGTGTGTGTGTGTGTGTGTGTGTGTGTGTGTGTGTGTGTGTGTGTGTGTGTGTGTGTGTGTGTGTGTGTGTGTGTGTGTGTGTGTGTGTGTGTGTGTGTGTGTGTGTGTGTGTGTGTGTGTGTGTGTGTGTGTGTGTGTGTATTCTCCCTCCCTCCTCATAGGACCTAGGGGAGCAGCGTACCCCTACCACGTCCCTTTAAATTATTTTTACTTCAGGTCAGAGGACTACATCCCAGAGTTCTTTAATGGCCCCCAGCAACCTTTTTCTTCAGGATGTTGGCAGTCAAGCACAGCCCTCGCTCTGTCACAGGAGTGAACTGGCCCGAGGGGGGGGGGGGGGGGAAAAAAGCTCCCTAGGCCAGTCAGCACACACTATTTTTTAAAATGTGTTTTGGAGGGTTGGGAGGGGGGGAAGGGACTCTCGCGAACCCAACCGTTGAGATACATCTAAAAAAAAAAAAAAAAAAACACTTAAGGGGTAATTCAGTTCAGCAGTTTTTGTGATATCGCTTTCTGAAAAAATCTATAGAAAACGCATGGGTATTATATTTTTGGTGAGCCCCCAATTCCCTGCACCCTCCTTTTTATCAGCCTGTTTGATGGATCACCCCAACAATTTCAAGGAAGGACCTAAGGTGGATGAACTTTTATTTTGGAAGGTTTGTCAAAAAGCACCAAAGTTATCTGAAAACCAAAAAGTGCTTAGTCTATGACCGCTACTGGGGGGAGGGTGGGGGGGGATAAGGGGGGTGAAGAGTGGTCAGGATATAGATATAGATATATGGAAAATTTCACTTACCCAGTGTACATCTGTTCGTGGCATTAGTCGCTGCAGATTCACATGCTGTGCACATCCCGCCATCTAGTGTTGGGCTCGGAGTGTTACAAGTTGTTTTTCTTCGAAGAAGTCTTTTCGAGTCACGAGATCGAGGGACTCCTCCCATTTTGGCTCCATTGCGCAGGGGCGTCGACTCCATCTTAGATTGTTTTCCCCGCAGAGGGTGAGGTTGGAGTTGTGTATTATAGTAATAGTGCCCATGCAATGGAGTGAATACGTATGTACATAATGAAGTTTAAAGTAAGATATTTACAAATGTTCAAGATCAACTTCTAAACGGCTACAGGCTCCCGGGGAGGCGGGTGGGCGCATGTGAATCTGCAGCGACTAATGCCACGAACAGATGTACACTGGGTAAGTGACATTTTCCATTCGATGGCATGTGTAGCTGCAGATACACATGCTGTGCATAGACTAGTAAGCAGTTATCTCTCCAAAAGCAGTGGTTCAGCCTGTAGGAGTTGAAGTTGTTTGAAACAATGTTCATAGTACTGCTTGACCTACTGTGGCTTGTTGTGCCGTTAACACACCTACACAGTAGTGTTTGATAAATTTATGAGGCGTAGCCCATGTAGCTGCTTTACATATTTCGGTCATTGAATATTTCCTAGAAAAGCCATGTAGCATCTTTCTTTCTAGTTGAGTGTGCCTTTGGTGTAATAGGCAGTTCTCTTTTTGCTTTAAGATAACAAGTTTGAATGCACTTAACTATCCATCTAGCAATGCCTTGTTTAGAAATTGGATTGCCTGTATGAGGTTTTTGGAAAGCAATAAATAATTGTTTTGTTTTTCAAATTAGTTTTGTTCTGTCAATGTAGTACATTAACGCTCTTTAGATGTCTAATGTATGTAGTGCTCTTTCAGCTACAGAATCTGCCTCTTTTGGTCCAGAGCTCGCCCCCCACCGTCCGCAGCACCACCCTGCTGTCTCATGCCCCTGGCCCCCGCCCACGCTGCTGCTAGCGTGTTCGAGTCCCGTGGCTTCTGCCGCCTTTTCGCCGCTCCTGTAAGTGTTTTTTCCACTTTTTAGCGCCTGCCTCCTGGCGCTCTAGCCCCCATTTGTGCCACTCTGATTGCTGTATTCCAATTGTATTTGTGCCATTTTTGCGTAGTTTTGTGACTGTTGGAAACTGTGCCGTATTCTTTATTGTGCCTTGTTTCCTGGTATTTTGCCCCTTGTGCGCTCCCCCCTTGCCTTCTCTCACTGCCGCTGCCTCCCCGCGGCCCTGCCCCCCTCGCGCCCCCATTCACCGCTCCCTCCCACTTCCCAGCTGCTCCTCCCTCCCACCTCCCTTCTTAATGGCTGGTGCTGCGCGTCGCGAGTGAGCGACCTCTGACCTGTTTTGGTCCAGAGCTCGCCCCCCACGTCCGCAGCACCACCCTGCTGTCTCGTTACCCTGGCCCCCGCCCACGCTGCTGCTAGCGTGTTCGAGTCCCGTGGCTTCTGCCGCCTTTTCGCCGCTCCTGTAAGTGTTTTTTCCACTTCTTAACGCCTGCCTCCTGGCGCTCTAGCCCCCATTTGTGCCCCTCTGATTGCTGTATTCCAATTGTATTTGTGCCATTTTTGCGTAGTTTTGTGACTGTTGTAAACTGTGCTGTATTCTTTATTGTGCCTTGTTTCCTGGTATTTTGCCCCTTGTGCGCTCCCCCCCTTGCCGTCTCTCACTGCTGCTGCCTCCCCGCGGCCCCACCCCCCTCGCGCCCCCATTAGCCGCTCCCTCCCGCCTCCCAGCTGCTCCTCCTCCCCCCTCCCTTCTTAATGGCTGGCGCTGCGCGTCTGCGCCGCAGGCGCGCCAGAGGCAACCCCGTCTGTGCCAGTCCGCGTCTGGACCGCGCCCAGCGCCACCCCCCCTGGTCCTCACGCCCCCGCATCCCCAGCCTTCGCTACTCGGCCAGCGAACTCTTCGCCCTCAACCCTGGCCCCTCCACAGAATGCTTCCAGGCCTCCCCGAAGCACACCAAAGGACCTTTTTCCTGCCGCGCCTGCAACTTCACCTGCAACAGAACAACGAAGCCTGCAACAACCAACACAAACCACCTGCACTGCATCCTCCTCAACACACCATCGAGCTCTGGGACCTGCTCGACACCACCGCCCCAGATGTAGCCTTCCTAACCGAAACCTGGTGGAACGACTCCTCGGCCCCAGACATCGCCATCGCCATCCCTGACGGCTACAAGATCACAAGAAGAGATCGCACCAACGGAATCGGCGGAGGAATAGCCATCGCCCACAAATCCACCCTCAAGATCCACACGGGCGACACCCTCAAGACAGCCGAACACCTCCACTTCCAGATCCACGCGGACCCCAACACTACCCTCAGAGGAACCCTCATATACCGTCCTCCAGGACCAAGAGCCCCCTTAGCAACACCATCTCCGACCTCGCAAGCACCCACGCCCTCGCCTCTTCAGACTACATCCTCCTGGGAGACCTCAACTTCCACCTGGAGAACAACAATGACGCCAACACCGCATCACTGACCACCAACTTCTCCAACCTCGGACTCCGTCAACTGGTCAACACACCCACCCACATCACCGGCCACACCCTTGACCAACTCTTCACTGCAAGCAACCACATCTCATTCAGCCACACCTCCGAACTCCACTGGACCAACCACCACTGCGTCCATTTCACCTTCAAGAAAAACACCAAACACCACCGCACCCCAATACCACCTCACCGCCGCTGGGGAAAAGTCACAGAAGACCAACTAGCCAGCACCCTCGCCAAAAACCCACCACCCGACCCCACCGACCCGGACTCCGCCGCCATCAACCTACAACAATGGATCCTCAACTGCGCCAACATCCTAGCACCACTCAAGAGACCCACTGTCAACCAAGAAAAGAAAAAAACAGCCTGGTTCACAGACAAACTGATCACCTCCAAACGCACCTGCCAGAAACTCAAGAAAAAATGGATCCTCGAGCGCACACCC
The DNA here is from genome assembly GCF_031143425.1 of Pleurodeles waltl. Taxonomy (NCBI): domain Eukaryota; kingdom Metazoa; phylum Chordata; class Amphibia; order Caudata; family Salamandridae; genus Pleurodeles; species Pleurodeles waltl. Next base: position 1,391,492,480 of record NC_090440.1, on the reverse strand, counting down.
GACAACCTTGCTACCCTCAAGGAAGCCAACTGCGAACACCACCAACTGATCCGACTCGCCAAACGCTCCCACTACACAGAATGCCTTAACAACAACGCACACGACTGCAAGGAACTCTTCTGCATCGTGAAGGAGCTCTCCAACCCCAACGCCAACGACGTCCCACCATCCCAGAAACTCTGCGACGATCTCTCCACCTTCTTCTACCAGAAAATCGCAGCCATCCACGACAGCTTCAACACCTCACCTCCGCCTGACCCAACCCCCAACAACTCCTCCCACACCGACCGCCTCACCACATGGACCCACGTAGACGACGCCGAAACCCTAAAGACCATGAACTCCATCCACTCAGGATCTCCCTCTGACCCCTGCCCACATCACGTCTTTAACAAAGCCGACGTCACCATCGCCCCCGAACTCCGCAAGATCATCAACCTTTCCTTCAACACCGATACCTTCCCGGACAGCTGGAAGCACGCAGAAATCCAACCCCTCCTCAAGAAACCTAAGGCTGACATCAACGATCTCAAAAACTTCCGACCGATCTCCCTCCTCCCTTTCCCAGCGAAAGTCATCGAGAAGATCGTCAACGCACAGCTCCCCCACTACCTCGAAGACAACTCCATCCTAGACCCCTCCCAATCCGGTTTCAGATGCAACCACAGCACAGAGACTGCACTCCTCGCCGCCACAGATGACATCAGACAACAAATGGACAACGGCGAAACTTCAGCCCTCATCCTCCTAGACCTCTCCGCTGCCTTCGACACCGTCTGCCACCGCACCCTACTAAATCGCCTCCACGAAGCCGGTATCCAAGACAAAGCCCTCAACTGGATCTCCTCTTTTCTCTCCGGCAGAACCCAGAGAGTCCGACTCTCACCCTTCCGCTCCGAAGCCACCAACCTCATCTGCGGCATCCCCCAAGGCTCCTCGCTAAGCCCAACGCTGTTCAACGTCTACATGGCCCCCCTCGCACAACTGGCCCGTCAGCACAACCTCAGCATCCTCTCCTATGCCGACACCCAGCTCGTCCTCTTCCTGACCAAAGATCCTCACACCGGCAAAGCCAACCTCCACGAGGGACTGAAATCCATCACCGAGTGGATGAGCAACAGCCGCCTGAAACTAAACTCTGACAAGACGGAAGTCCTCATCCTTGGTCGCTCTCCCTTGGCCTGGAACGACTCTTGGTGGCCCACCGCCCTGGGCCCCCCACCCACCCCAGCCAGCCACGCACGAAACCTCGGCTTCATCCTCGACTCCGCTCTCACCATGTCCAAACAGGTCAACGCAGTCTCCTTCTCCTGTTTCAACACCCTCCGCATGCTCCGCAGAATCTTCAAGTGGATTCCAACAGGAACCAGAAAGACGGTGACCCAAGCCCTCGTCAGTAGCAGACTTGACTACAGCAACGCCCTCTACACAGGCATCCCAACTAAAGACATCCAACGACTCCAACGCATCCAGAAAGCATCCGCCCGCCTGATCCTCGAAATACCCCGCCGATGTCACATCTCCCACCACCTGAAGGACCTCCACTGGCTCCCCGTGGACAAGAGGATCACCTTTAAACTCCTCACCCACGCACACAAAGCACTACACAACACCGGACCCACCTACCTGAACACCAGACTCAACTTCTACGTTCCTTCACGCCAACTACGCTCTGCCAACCTTGCCCTCACCATCGTCCCCCGAATCCAGCGCAAGACCTCTGGCGGCAGATCCTTCTCCTACCTCGCCGCCAAAACCTGGAACTCACTCCCGACCTCACTACGCCAGACCCAGGACCTTCTCACCTTCAGGAGACTCCTCAAGACATGGCTCTTCGAACGATAGCAGCTACCCCCCCTCCCCCTAGCGCCTCGAAACCCTTACGGGTACATAGCACGCTTTATAAATCTAATGATTGATTGATTGATTGGTTGAAAGTACACTGGTAGTTCTACTGTCTGGTTCAAGTGGAACGGTGATATGACTTTTGGTAAGAATTTAGGATTTGTTCGTAAGACTACTTTATGCTTGTGTATCTGAATAAATGGTTCTTGTATGGTAAATGCTTGTATCTCACTTACTCTTCTTAGAGATGTGATAGCAATTAGGAATGCAACCTTCCATGTTAAATATTGCATTTCACATGAGTGCATAGGTTCGAAGGGTGGACCCATGAGGCGAGTTAAGACAATGTTGAGGTTCCACGAAGGAACTGGTGGTGTTCTTGGTGGTATAATTCTCTTTAGGCCTTCCATAAATGCTTTAATGACTGGTATCCTAAATAATGAAGTTGAGTGTGTAATTTGCAGATAAGCTGAAATTGCGGTGAGATGTATTTTAATGGATGAAAAAGCTAGCTTTGACTTTTGCAAATGTAATAAGTAGCTTACAATGTCTTTAGCAGATGCGTGTAATGGTTGGATTTGATCATTGTGGCAATAATAAACAAATCTTTTCCACTTATTTGCATAGCAATGTCTAGTGGTTGGTTTCCTAGCTTGTTTTATGACCTCCATACATTCCTGTGTAAGGTCTAAGTGTCCGAATTCTAAGATTTCAGGAGCCAAATTGCTAGATTCAGCGATGCTGGATTTGGGTGTCTGATCTGTTGTTTGTGTTGAGTTAACACATCTGGTTTGTTTGGTAGTTTTACATGAGGCACTACTGAGAGGTCTAGTAGTGTTGTGTACCAAGGTTGTCTTGCCCAAGTTGGTGCTATTAGTATGAGTTTGAGTTTGAGTTTGTTTTGACTCAATTTGTTTACTAGATATGGAAGGAGTGGGAGAGGGGGAAAAGCGTATGCAAATATCCCTGACCAACTCATCCATAACGCATTGCCCTGAGACTGATCTTGTGGGTATCTGGATGCGAAGTTTTGGCATTTTGCGTTTTCTTTTGTTGCAAATAAGTCTATTTGTGGTGTTCCCCATCTTTGGAAGTAAGTGTTCAGTATTTCGGGGTGAATCTCCCATTCGTGGATCTGTTGATGATCCAGAGAAAGATTGTCTGCTAACTGATTCTGAATCCCTGGAATAAACTGTGCTATTAGGCGAATGTGGTTGTGAATCGCCCAATACCATATTTTTTGTGCTAGAAGACACAGCTGAGTTGAGTGTGTTCATCCCTGTTTGTTTAGATAATACATCGTTGTCATGTTGTCTGTTTTGACAAGGATGTGTTTTTGGCTTATTATGGGTTGAAATGCTTTTAGCGCTAGAAATACTGCCAGTAGTTCTAAGTGATTTATGTGAAGTTGTCTTTACTGAGTGTCCCATTGTCCCTGGATGCTGTGTTGATTGAGATGAGCTCCCCCTCTTATGGAGGCATCCGTAGTTATTACGTATTGTGGCACTGGGTCTTGGAAAGGCCGCCCTTGGTTTAAGTTTATTTTGTTCCACCATAGAAGCGAGGTGTATGTTTGGCGGTCTATCAACACTAGATCTAGAAGTTGACCCTGTGCCTGTGACCATTGTGATGCTAGGCACTGTTGTAAGGGCCGCATGTACAATCTGGCATCTGGGACAAGGGCTATGCATGAGGACATCATGCCTAGTAGTTTCATTACCATCTTGACCTGTATTCTTTGTTCTGGATACATGACCTGTATTACCTTGTGAAAAGCTTGTACCCTTTGTGGACTTGGAGTAGCAACCCCTTTTGTTGTGTTAATTGTCGCCCCTAAGTATTGCTGTGTTTGGCACGGCTCAATGTGCGACTTTGTGTAGTTGATTGAGAAACCTAGTTTGTGGAGTGTCTCGATAACATACTTTGTGTGTTGTGAACACCGTTTTTGCGTGTTGGTTTTGATTAGCCAATCGTCTAGGTACGGGAACACATGTATTTGCTGCCTTCTGATATGTGCAGCTACTACTGCCAAGCATTCTGTAAAAACTCTTGGCGCAGTTGTTATCCCAAATGGCAACACCTAGAATTGGTAATGTACCCCTTGGAATACAAACCTTAGGTACTTTCTGTGTGAAGGATGTATCGGTATATGGAAGTATGCATCTTTTAGGTCTAGTGTTGTCATGTAGTCTTGCTGTTTGAGCAATGGAATTACGTCCTGTAATGTCACCATGTGGAAGTGATCTGATTTGATGTAGGTATTTAAAGTTCTGAGATCTAATATAGGTCTTAGAGTTTTGTCCCTTTTGGGTATGAGAAAGTACAGAGAGTAAACTCCTGTTCCTTTCTGATGAACTGGTACTAATTGTATTGCTTCTTTTTGTAACAACGCTTGTACTTCCAGTTGTAGAAGGTCTATGTGTTGTTTTGACATATTGTGTGTTTTCGATGGGACATTTGGAGGGAAATTGTGAAATTCTATGCAATAACCATGCTGGATAATTGCTAATACCCAAGTATCTGTTGTTATTTTTTCCCATTGTTTGTAGAACTTGGTTAGTCTCCCCCCCACAGGTGTTACGTGTTGGTGATTTGACACGTGTAAGTCACTGTTTGTTTTGTGGAGTTTTGGGACTTTGGAACTTCCCTCTACTTTTTTGGAACTGTCCCCCTCTATATTGTCCCCGAAAACTTCCCCGCTGATATTGGCTCTGATAAGTGGGCCTTGTTTGTGAGGTTGTGGGTTCTGTGGTTTGCCCTCGAAACTGTGTTTTACGAAATGTGCCTCTGCTCTGTGGGGAGTAGAGTGCGCCCATGGCTTTGGCCGTATCAGTGTCTTTCTTAAGCTTTTCGATAGCAGTGTCCACCTCCGGCCCAAACAACTGCTGTCCGTTAAATGGCATATTCAGCACAGCTTGCTGTATTTCTGGTTTAAATCCTGATGTACGCAGCCATGCATGTCTCCTTATTGTCACTGCTGTGTTTACAGTTCTAGCAGCTGTGTCTGCTGCATCCATTGCTGACCGTATCTGATTGTTCGAGATACTCTGTCCTTCTTCTACTACCTGCTGTGCTCTCTTCTGGAACTCCTTGGGCAAATGTTCAATAAAGTGTTGCATTTCGTCCCAATGACCCCTATCGTATCTGGCCAACAAAGCCTGTGAGTTTGCAATACGCCACTGGTTTGCTGCCTGTGCCGCCACCCTTTTCCCTGCTGCGTCGAATTTACGACTTTCTTTATCTGGAGGTGGTGCATCTCCTGAAGTATGTGAATTCGCTCTCTTGCGAGCTGCCCCTACTACAACTGAGTCCGGTGTGAGCGGTTGTGTGATGTACACGGGGTCTGTTGGTGGCGGTTTATATTTTTTCTCCACTCTTGGAGTAATGGCCCTTCCTTTTACAGGCTCCTCAAACACTTGTTTGGAGTGTTTTAGCATTCCAGGTAGCATGGGGAGACTCTGGTACTGGCTGTGTGTGGACGACAGTGTATTAAATAGAAAATCGTCTTCAATGAGCTCTGCATGAAGGCTGACATGAAATGCCGCTGCCCTCGACACCACCTGTGCGTAGGCTGTACTATCTTCTGGTGGCGACGGTCTAGCTTGATAACAGTCAGGACTATTATCTGACACTGGCGCATCATAAAGATCCCACACGTCTGGGTCATCTTGACTCATCCCTGTATGAGTCTGGGATTGCATCATAGGTGGAGTGGCTACCGGTGATGGTTGCGGCGAGCGTTGTGGAGACGGTGGCGGGCTCACTTGTTTAGCCACCTTTGCCTGTGGCTGCTTGTCTTTCTCCTGGAAGGCAAGTTTGCGTTTCATTCTAATAGGAGGGAGCGTGCTGATCTTCCCTGTTTCTTTTTGTATGTGGAGCCTTCTTTGGGTGTAATCTGGCTCCATTGTCTCCAGTTCCTGTCCAAATCTATGTATTTTCATTTGTGAGGACAGTCCCTGTTCCTCTGTGTAGGAACTTGATTTCGGTTCCGAGGCCGGATGTTTCGGTATCGAAACCTTTTCGGCTGCTTTTTTCGGTTCCGCCGAAACCTTTTTTTTATTTTCGGCGTCGTGGTCTCTCGGTGCCGACCCATTTCGGTGCCGCTGTCTCAGTGCCCAACTTGCTCGGAGCCGCTGTCTCGGGCCCGAGATTGTTGTGTGGCGGTATCTCGACCGGAGTCGGATGACTTCGACACCAGCGTGCCCTTTTTCGGTGACGATGATCGGTCACCTATTTTTCGGGTTAAGCCATGGCTTGTTGGCGGTGGCGTCCCCTGGGCTTTTGTGGTCTTCTCGTGAGTTTTATGTTTCGACGTCTTACTCACGGTTTTAGGCGTTTCTTCTGAATCGGGCTCGTCCGAGGCCGACTCCTGGATGGAGAAGGTTTCTTCTTCCCCCCTCGAAACGCCCTTGACCTGTCGGCGCCGACGCCATCTGCAGTCTTCTTGCTCTTCGGTCTCTTAGTGCCTTCCTGGACCGAAACGCTCGACAGGCTTCACAAGTATCTTCCTTGTGCTCTGGAGACAAACACAAGTTACAGACCAGATGCTGATCTGTATACGGATACTTGTTATGACATTTTGGGCAGAAGCGGAATGGGGTCCGTTCCATCAGCCTTGAAGAGACACGTGGCCGGGCCGACCAGGCCCCGACGGGGGATCGAAAAAACCCCGAAGGGCCACCGGAGCTCTTCAAAAGTCGGTGTCGATCTGTTATAACTAACCAAATACCGAACGCAAACAATACCGACGATTTTTCCGAGATTCTAACTAACTTTCCGACCCGAAACCCGGAGCGAAAAGGAACACGTCCGAACCCGATGGCGGAAAAAAAACAATCTAAGATGGAGTCGACGCCCATGGGCAATGGAGCCGAAATGGGAGGAGTCCCTCGATCTCGTGACTCGAAAAGACTTCTTCGAAGAAAAACAACTTGTAACACTCCGAGCCCAACACTAGATGGCGGGATGTGCACAGCATGTGTATCTGCAGCTACACATGCCATCGAATGGAAAATCTCACTTACCCAGTGTACATCCGTTCGTGGCATTAGTCGCTGCAGATTCACATGCTGTGCACATTCCGCCATCTGGTGTTGGGCTCGGAGTGTTACAAGTTGTTTTTCTTCGAAGAAGTCTTTTCGAGTCACGAGACCGAGGGACTCCTCGCATTTCGAGTCCATTGCGCATGGGCGTCGACTCCATCTTAGATTGTTTTCCCCACAGAGGGTGAGGTAGGAGTTGTGTATGCTAGTAATAGTGCCCATGCAATGGAGTGAATAAGTATGTACATACCGATGTTTAAAATAATATATTTACAAATTTACAAATGTTCAAGATCTACTTCTAAACGGCTACAGGCTCCCGGGGAGGCGGGTGGGCGCATGTGAATCTGCAGCGACTAATGCCACGAACAGATGTACACTGGGTAAGTGACATTTTCCGTTCGATGGCATGTGTAGCTGCAGATACACATGCTGTGCATAGACTAGTAAGCAGTTATCTCCCCAAAAGCGGTGGTTCAGCCTGTAGGAGTTGAAGTTGTTTGAAACAATGTTCGTAGTACAGCTTGACCTACTGTGGCTTGTTGTGAAGTTAACACATCTACACAGTAGTGTTTGGTAAATGTATGAGGCGTAGACCATGTTGCTGCCTTACATATTTCGTTCATTGGAATATTTCCTAGAAAGGCCATGGTAGCACCTTTCTTTCTGGTTGAGTGTGCCTTTGGTGTAATAGGCAGCTCTCTCTTTGCTTTAAGATAGCAGGTTTGAATACACTTAACTATTCATCTAGCAATGCCTTGTTTTGAAATTGGATTTCCTGTATGAGGCTTTTGAAAGGCAATAAATAGTTGTTTTGTTTTTCGAATTAGTTTTGTTTTGTCAATGTAGTACATTAGCGCTCTTTTGATTTCTAATGTATGTAGTGCTCTTTCAGCTACAGAATCTGGCTGTGGGAAGAACACTGGTAATTCTACCGATTGATTCAAGTGGAACGGTGAGATAACTTTTGGATTTGTCCGTAGAACTACTTTATTTTTGCGTATTTGAATAAATGGTTCTTGTATGGTAAATGCTTGAATTTCACTCACCCTTCTTAGAGATGTGATGGCAATCAAAAATGCAACTTTCCACGTTAAGTATTGCATTTCACAAGAGTGCATGGGCTCAAAAGGCAGACCCATGAGTCGTGTTAAGACAATGTTGAGGTTCCATGAAGGAACTGGTGGTGTTCTTGGTGGTATAATTCTCTTTAAGCCTTCCATAAATGCTTTTATGACTGGTATTCTAAATAATGAAGTTGAGTGCGTAATTTGCAGTTAAGCTGAAATTGCAGTAAGATGTATCTTTATGGAAGAGAAAGCTAGTTTTGATTTTTGCAAATGTAGTAAGTATCCTACTATATCTTTTGCAGATGAGTGTAAGGGTTGCATTTGATTATTATGGCAGTAATAAACAAATCTTTTCCACTTATTTGCATAGCAGTGTCTAGTGGTAGGCTTCCTAGCTTGTCTTATGACCTCCATACATTCTTGTGTGAGGTCTAAGTGTCCGAATTCTAGGATTTCAGGAGCCAAATTGCTAGATTCAGCGATGCTGGATTTGGATGTCTGATCTGTTGTTTGTGTTGTGTTAACAGATCTGGTCTGTTTGGTAGTTTGGCATGAGGTACTACTGAAAGGTCTAGTAGTGTTGTGTACCAAGATTGTCTTGCCCATGTTGGTGCTATTAGTATAAGTTTGAGTTTGTTTTGACTCAACTTGTTTACTAGATATGGAAGGAGTGGGAGAGGGGGAAAAGCGTACGCAAATATCCCTGACCAATTCATCTATAGCGCATTGCCCTGAGACTGATGTTGTGGGTACCTGGATGCGAAGTTTTGGCATTTGGAGTTTTCCCTTTTTGCAAATAGATCTATTTGTGGTGTTCCCCAAATTTGGAAGTAAGTGTTCAGTATTTGGGGGTGAATCTCCCATTCGTGGATCTGTTGGTGATCCCGAGAGAGATTGTCTGCTAACTGATTCTGAATTCCTGGAATAAATTGTGCTATTAGGCGAATGTGGTTGTGAATCGCCCAATGCCATATTTTCTGTGTCAGGAGACACAACTGTGTCGAGTGTGTCCCTCCCTGTTTGTTTAGGTAATACATTGTTGTCATGTTGTCTGTTTTGACCAGAATGTATTTGTGGGTTATTATGGGTTGAAATGCTTTCAGCGCTAGAAATACCGCTAACAGTTCTTTGTGATTTATGTGAAGCTGTCTTTGCTGTATGTGCCATTGTCCTTGGATGCTGTGTTGATTGAGGTGTGCTCCCCACCCTGTCATGGAAGCATCTGTTGTTATCACGTATTGTGGCACTGGGTCTTGGAAAGGCCGCCCTTGGTTTAAATTTATACTGTTCCACCATTGAAGCGAGATGTATGTTTGGCGGTCTATCAACAAGAGATCTAGAAGCTGACCCTGTGCTTGTGACCATTGTGATGCTAGGCACTGTTGTAAGGGCCGCATGTGCAACCTTGCATTTGGGACAATGGCTATGCATGAAGACATCATGCCTAGTAGTTTCATTACTATTTTGACTTGTATCCTTTGTTTTGGATACATGGCCTGTATTATATTGTGAAATGTTTGAACTCTTTGTGGACTTGGAGTGGCAATCCCTTTTGCTGTGTTGATTGTTGCTCCTAAGTATTGCTGTGTTTGACACGGCAGAAGGTGTGACTTTGCGTAGTTGATAGAGAAACCTAGTTTGTGTAGGATTTCGATGACATATTTTGTGTGTTGTGAACACCGTCTTAGCGTGTTGGTTTTGATTAACCAATCGTCTAGGTACGGGAACACATGTATTTGCTGCCTTCTGATATGTGCAGCTGCTACTGCCAGGCATTTTGTAAAAACTCTTGGTGCAGTTGTTATTCCGAATGGCAACACTTTGAATTGGTAATGTATCCCTTGGAATACAAACCTTAGGTACTTTCTGTGTGAAGGATGTATTGGTATATGGAAATACGCATCCTTTAGGTCTAGTGTTGTCATGTAGTCTTGGTGTTTGAGCAGTGGGATTACGTCTTGTAAAGTAACCATGTGAAAGTGGTCTGATTTGATGTAGGTATTTAATTTTCTGAGATCTAGTATAGGTCTCAGACTCTTGTCTTTTTTGGGTATCAGAAAGTACAGTGAGTAAACTCCTGTGTTTAATTGTTGTTTTGGTACTAATTCTATTGCTTCTTTCTGTAGCAATGCCTGAACTTCTATTCTTAGAAGATCTACAGGGAGTGCAGAATTATTAGGCAAGTTGTATTTTTGAGGATTAATTTTATTATTGAACAACAACCATGTTCTCAATGAACCCAAAAAACTAATTAATATCAAAGCTGAATATTTTTGGAAGTAGTTTTTAGTTTGTTTTTAGTTTTAGCTATGTTAGGGGGATATCTGTGTGTGCAGGTGACTATTACTGTGCATAATTATTAGGCAACTTAACAAAAAAATATATATACCCATTTCAATTATTTATTATTACCAGTGAAACCAATATAACATCTCAACATTCACAAATATACATTTCTGACATTCAAAAACAAAACAAAAACAAATCAGTGACCAATATAGCCACCTTTCTTTGCAAGGACACTCAAAAGCCTGCCATCCATGGATTCTGTCAGTGTTTTGATCTGTTCACCATCAACATTGCGTGCAGCAGCAACCACAGCCTCCCAGACACTGTTCAGAGAGGTGTACTGTTTTCCCTCCTTGTAAATCTCACATTTGATGATGGACCACAGGTTCTCAATGGGGTTCAGATCAGGTGAACAAGGAGGTCATGTCATTAGATTTCCTTCTTTTATACCCTTTCTTGCCAGCCACGCTGTGGAGTACTTGGACGCGTGTGATGGAGCATTGTCCTGCATGAAAATCATGTTTTTCTTGAAGGATGCAGACTTCTTCCTGTACCACTGCTTGAAGAAGGTGTCTTCCAGGAACTGGCAGTAGGACTGGGAGTTGAGCTTGACTCCATCCTCAACCCGAAAAGGCCCCACAAGCTCATCTTTGATGATACCAGCCCAAACCAATACTCCACCTCCATCTTGCTGTAGTCTGAGTCGGACTGGAGCTCTCTGCCCTTTACCAATCCAGCCACGGGCCCATCCATCTGGCCCATCAAGACTCACTCTCATTTCATCAGTCCATAAAACCTTAGAAAAATCAGTCTTGAGATATTTCTTGGCCCAGTCTTGACGTTTCAGCTTGTGTGTCTTGTTCAGTGGTGGTCGTCTTTCAGCCTTTCTTACCTTGGCCATGTCTCTGAGTATTACACACCTTGTGCTTTTGGGCACTCCAGTGATGTTGCAGCTCTGAAATATGGCCAAACTGGTGGCAAGTGGCATCGTGGCAGCTGCACGCTTGACTTTTCTCAGTTCATGGGCAGTTATTTTGCGCCTTGGTTTTTCCACACGCTTCTTGCGACCCTGTTGACTATTTTGAATGAAACGCTTGATTGTTCGATGATCACGCTTCAGAAGCTTTGCAATTTTAAGAGTGCTGCATCCCTCTGCAAGATATCTCACTATTTTTGACTTTTCTGAGCCTGTCAAGTCCTTCTTTTGACCCATTTTGCCAAAGGAAAGGAAGTTGCCTAATAATTATGCACACCTGATATAGGGTGTTGATGTCATTAGACCACACCCCTTCTCATTACAGAGATGCACATCACCTAATATGCTTAATTGGTAGTAGGCTTTCGAGCCTATACAGCTTGGAGTAAGACAACAGGCATAAAGAGGATGATGTGGTCAAAATACTAATTTGCCTAATAATTCTGCACTCCCTGTATATGTTGTTTTGACATACTGTCTGTTTTCGGTGGGACGTTTGGAGGGAATTTGAGAAATTCTATGCAATAACCATGCTGGATAATTGCTAAGACCCAAGTGTCTGTTGTTATTTCCTCCCAATGTGTGTAAAACTTGGTTAGTCTCCCCCCCCACAGGCGTTATGTGTTGGGGATTTGTGACCTTGAAGTCACTGTTTGTTCAGAGGAGTTTTGGGACTTTGGAACTTTCCTCTATTTCTTTGAAATTGTCCTCCTCTATATTGTCCACGAAATCCTCCCTGCTGATACTGGCTCTGGTAAGTGGGCTTTGTTTGTGAGGTTGTGGCTTCTGTGGTCTGCCCTCGAAACCCCCCTCGAAATTGTGTCTTTCGAAATGTGCCTCTGCTCTGCGGGGAGTAGAGTGCGCCCATGGCTTTGGCCGTTTCAGTGTCTTTCTTAAGTTTTTCTATCGCAGTGTCCACCTCCGGCCCAAACAACTGCTGTCCGTTGAATGGCATATTCAGCACAGCTTGCTGTATCTCTGGTTTAAATCCTGATGTACGCAGCCATGCATGTCTCCTTATTGTTACTGCTGTGTTGACCGTTCTAGCAGCTGTGTCTGCAGCATCCATTGCTGACCGTATCTGATTATTAGAGATACTTTGTCCCTCTTCTACCACTTGCTGCATTCTTTTTTTGGAACTCTTTTGGTAAATGTTCAATAAAGTGTTGCATCTCATCCCAGTGGGCCCTATCATATCTGGCTAACAAAGCTTGCGAATTTGCAATGCGCCACTGGTTTGCTGCCTGTGCCGCCACCCTTTTGCCTGCAGCATCGAATTTTCTGCTTTCTTTATCTGGAGGTGGTGCATCTCCTGACGTATGTGAGTTGGCTCTTTTGCGCGCTGCTCCCACTACAACAGAGTCTGGTGTTAGCTGTTGTGTGATGTACACTGGGTCTGTTGGTGGCGGTTTATATTTTTTGTCTACTCTTGGAGTAATGGCTCTCCCTTTGACAGGCTCCTCAAACACTTGTTTGGAGTGTTTGAGCATTCCGGGTAACATCGGAAGTCTCTGATATTGACTGTGTGTAGACGACAGTGTATTAAAAAGAAAGTCGTCTTCAATGGGTTCTGAATGAAGGCTGACATTGTGAAATGCTGCAGCTCTCGATACCACTTGAGCGTAGCCTGTACTATCCTCTGGTGGCGATGGTCTTGCTGGATAGCCTTCAGGGCTATTATCTGACACTGGTGCGTCATAAAGGTCCCATGCGTCAGGGTCATCTTGACTCATTCCCGTATGTGTTGGGGATTGCATCATTGGTGGAGTGGCTACAGGTGATGGTTGCGGAGAGTGATGTGGGGATGGTGGTGGTGTTACTTGTTTAGCCACCTTTGCGTGTGGCTGTTTTTCCTTGTCTTGGAAGGCAAGTTTCCGTTTCATTTTGATTGGAGGAAGAGTGCTGATCTTCCCCGTATCTTTTTGAATAAAGAGCCGCCTTTGTGTGTGATCTGGCTCTATTGTCTCTAATTCTTGTTCAAATCTGTGTGTCTTCATTTGTGAGGACAGTCCTTGTTCCTCTGAATAGGAACTTATTTTCGGTTCCGAGGCCAGATGTTTCGGTACCGAAACCTTTTCGGCTGCTTTTTTCGGCTCGGACGAAACCTTTTTTACTTTCGGCGTCGTGCCCTCTCGGTGCCGACTCATTTCGGTACCGCTGTCTCGATGCCGAATCTTTTCGGAGCCACTATCTCGGGCCCGAGATTGCTGTGTGCCGGTATCTCGACCGGGGTCGGATGACTTCGACACCAGCTCGCCCTTTTTCGGTGCCGATGGACGGTCACCTATTTTTCGGGTTAAACCATGGCCTGTTGGCGGTGGCGTCCCCTGGGCTTTAGCGGTCTTCTCGTGAGTTCTTTTCTTCGACGTCTTACTCACGGTTTTCTGCGTTTCTTCGGGATCGATCTCCTCCGAGTCCGATTCCTGGGTGGAGAATGTTTCTTCCTCCTCCTCGAAACGCTCTTGTCCTGTCGGCGCCGCCGCCATTTGCAGTCTTCTTGCTCTTCGGTCCCTGAGTGTCTTCCTTGACCGAAAAGCTCGACAGGCCTCACAAGTATCCTCCTTGTGTTCTGGTGACAAACACAAGTTACAGACCAGGTGTTAATCTGTATATGGATACTTGTTATGGCATTTTGGACAGAAGCGGAATGGGGTCCGTTCCATCAGCCTTGAAGAGACACGTGGCCGGGCCGACCAGGCCCCGACGGGGATCGAAAAAAAAAAACCCGAAGGGCCACCAGAGCTCTTCTTAATTCGGTGTCGATCTGTTGTAACTAACCCGATACCGAACGCAAACAATACCGACGATTTTTCCGAGATTCTAACTAACTTTCCGACCCGAAACTCGTAGCGAAAAGGAACACGTCCGAACCCGATGGCGGAAAAAAACCAATCTAAGATGGAGTCGACGCCCATGCGCAATGGAGTCGAAATGGGAGGAGTCCCTCGGTCTCGTGACTCGAAAAGACTTCTTCGAAGAAAAACAACTTGTAACACTCCGAGCTCAACACAAGATGGCGGGATGTGCACAGCATGTGTATCTGCAGCTACACATGCCATCGAACATATATATATATATATATATATGAAGTTGGCTCTGTATGTGCTATTTCAAAGTAAGGAATAGCATGCACAGAGTCCAAGGGTTCCCCTTAGAGGTAAGATAGTGGCAAAAAGAGATAATACTAATGCTCTATTTTGTGGTAGTGTGGTCGAGCAGTAGGCTTATCAAAGGAGCAGTGTTAAGCATTTGTTGTACATACACACAGGCAATAAATGAGAAAACACACACTCAGAGACAATACCAGCCAATAGGTTTTTGTATAGAAAAATATATTTTCTTAGTTTATTTTAGGAACCACAGGTTCAAATTCTACATGTAATATCTCATTTGAAATGTATTGCAGGTAAGTACTTTAGGAACTTTGAATAATTACAGTAGCATATATACTTTTCACATAAAACACAAATAGCTGTTTTAAAAGTGGACAGTGCAATTTTCACAGTTCCTGGGGGAGGTAAAGTATTGTTAGTTTTTGCAGGTAAGTAACCCACCTACAGGGTTCAGATTTGGGTCCAAGGTAGCCCACCGTTGGGGGTTCAGAGCAACCCCAAAGTTACCACACCAGCAGCTCAGGGCCGGTCAGGTGCAGAGGTCAAAGAGGTGCCCAAAACACATAGGCTTCAATGGAGAGAAGGGGGTGCCCCGGTTCCGGTCTGCCAGCAGGTAAGTACCCGCGTGTTCGGAGGGCTGACCAGGGGGGTTGTGTAGGGCACCGGGGGGGGGGACACAAGTCCACACAAAAAGTACACCCTCAGCAGCGCAGGGGCGGCCGGGTGCAGTGTGTAAACTAGCGTCGGGTTTCCAATGGGAGTCAATGGGAGACCAAGGGGTCTCTTCAGCGGTGCAGGCAGGCAAGGGGGGGGGGCTCCTCGGGGTAGCCACCACCTGGGCAAGGGAGAGGGCCTCCTGGGGGTCACTCCTGCACTGGAGTTCCGATCCTTCAGGTGCTGGGGGCTGCGGGTGCAGGGTCTTTTCCAGCCGTCGGGATTTTAGAGTCAGGCAGTCGCGGTCAGGGGGAGCCTCGGGATTCCCTCTGCAGGCGTCGCTGTGGGGTATCAGGGGGGTCAACTTTGGTTACTCACAGTCTTGGAGTCGCCGGAGGGTCCTCCCTGTAGAGTTGTTTCTCCACCAGTCGAGTCGGGGTCGCCGGGTGCAGTGTTGCAAGTCTCACGCTTCTTGCGGGGATTGCAGGGGTCTTTAAATCTGCTCCTCTGAAACAAAGTTGCAGTCTTTTTGGAACAGGGCCGCTGTCCTCAGGAGTTTCTTGTTCCTCTTGAAGCAGGGCAGTCCTCTGAAGATTCAGAGGTCGCTGGTCCTGGGGAAAGCGTCGCTGGAGCAGGTTTCTTTAGAAGGCAGGAGACAGGCCGGTAGGACTGGGGCCAAAGCAGTTGGTGTCTTCTTTTCTTCTTCTGCAGGGGTCTTTCAGCTCAGCAGTCCTCTTCTTCTTGTAAGTTGCAGGAATCTAAATTCTTAGGTTCAGGAGAGCCCTTAAATACTAAATTTAAGGGCGTGTTTAGGTCTGGGGGGTTAGTAGCCAATGGCTACTAGCCCTGAGGGTGGGTACACCCTCTTTGTGCCTCCTCCCAAGGGGAGGGGGTCACAATCCTATCCCTATTGGGGGAATCCTCCATCTGCAAGATGGAGGATTTCTAAAAGTTAGAGTCACTTCAGCTCAGGACACCTTAGGGGCTGTCCTGACTGGCCAGGGACTCCTCCTTGTTATTCTCATTATTTCCTCCGGCCTTGCCGCCAAAAGTGGGGCCGTGGCCGGAGGGGGCGGGCAACTCCACTAGCTGGAGTGCCCTGCGGTGCTGGAACAAAGTGGGTGAGTCTTTGAGGCTCACCGCCAGGTGTTACAGCTCCTGCCTGGGGGAGGTGTTAGCATCTCCACCCAGTGCAGGCTTTGTTACTGGCCTCAGAGTGACAAAGGCACTCTCCCCATGGGGCCAGCAACATGTCTCGATTGTGGCAGGCTGCTAGAACCAGTCAGCCTACACAGGTAGTTGGTTAAAGTTTCAGGGGGCACCTCTAAGGTGCCCCCTGGGGTGTATTTTACAATAAAATGTACACTGGCATCAGTGTGCATTTATTGTGCTGAGAAGTTTGATACCAAACTTCCCAGTTTTCAGTGTAGCCATTATGGAGCTGTGGAGTTCGTGTTTGACAAACTCCCAGACCATATACTCTTATGGCTACCCTGCACTTACAATGTCTAAGGTTTGGCTTAGACACTGTAGGGGCACAGTGCTCATGCACTGGTGCCCTCACCTATGGTATAGTGCACCCTGCCTTAGGGCTGTAAGGCCTGCTAGAGGGGTGACTTATCTACACTTGCATAGGCAGTGAGAGGCTGGCATGGCACCCTGAGGGGAGTGCCATGTCGACTTACTCATTTTGTTCTCACCAGCACACACAAGCTGGCAAGCAGTGTGTGTGTGCTGAGTGAGGGGTCTCCAGGGTGGCATAAGACATGCTGCAGCCCTTAGAGACCTTCCCTGGCATCAGGGCCCTTGGTACCAGGGGTACCAGTTACAAGGGACTTATCTGGATGCCAGGGTGTGCCAATTGTGGATACAAAAGTACAGGTTAGGGAAAGAACACTGGTGCTGGAGCCTGATTAGCAGGCCTCAGCACACTTTCAATTCAAAACATAGCATCAGCAAAGGCAAAAAGTCAGGGGGTAACCATGCCAAGGAGGCATTTCCTTACAATATATATATGTATCTACAGCTACACATGCCATCGAACATATATATATATATATATATATACACACACACACACACACACATTTTATTGATCCCCCAATCTGCCCACCGTAGGGGTGGAAAGCACCACTAGCCACCACAAAATGTTTTGTGAGAAAAGAGGTAGGGGCTGGATTGAACTGGCAAAGATCAATTCCCTTTTGACACCAAGAGAAAAGTCTTTTTGCCCCCTGGGAGGGAGACTGGAAGTGTATACCCATGATATGCCCATTGTGGTGTTTTATTATGTATGTATGCGTGGGTGGGGGGGAAATGAAGAAGCAGCATTGCACTACATTCCACCACCACTCGCCAGACGGTTTTTCTGCCCCCAAGTGGATTTGGTCAGTTACCCAGAGTGCCAGCCAACCATGGCCTCAAATCCTTCAATTACCCACATCCTACAAATCAATTTAACCTTAAAGCAAATTTCTTTACGTTTCCATGGTTTCCTATCGGGCCGTTGCTGTGCCAGGTGACTAACTGACAGACGCACACACACAAAAACACACATTCCTGTTTTCAGTGGGAATGCTGGATGATAGGATATTTGGTAGTCTATACTGAATTTCTTTATACTTTTACCTCCTAAACACACACACACCACCCGTCTTCTCCCACCCTCCCCCCCCCAAACAGACTTACCTCCTAAATGCAGTTAAGTGTTCACCAAAAACGCTAAATATTTTGACATTATGTGAAATTCAAAGATCCCCAATTTCAGATTCTTGGGTCCATTCTAAAAAAAATGCACAATTTGTGTGCATTTATAAAACTACTCTCCCGACTCTTTGTCATTTTAAAAAACAGCCATATTCAGAGCTGTGTCAGTGACATGTAAAGTGGACAAAATAAAAAGAAGTGTCACAAGTAGTCTACGATAAGCTGTCACGCATAAAGAGCACAACGGAATCCTTTTTCCTAACTTAACATGCAAAGTGGAGAGGGGAAGACGCCTTAGCCTGAACATGATAATTAGTCTCTTCTTGGTTGCGACGGGGAGATGCAGAATTCAAGCACAGTTAACTGCCACATACAGGCTTCACCTTCAAAAACAGTATTTCCTTTATTTTGTTGTTGCTGCTCTTTAATTAATTTCCCTTCAATCATCTTTAGCTTGACTTGTGACTGCTTTACGCAAAGATGAAGCTTCCTACATCTATGTGTGAGAAGTAAACCCAGTGCGGATTTTTTTTTACTTTGCATTTTGGGATTTTTAGACTTGTAATTGTAATGATAAAATCTGAATCTATGTGCTTGCCTCTAAAATGCTCACATATCACCAGCCCTCTCAACCCGTTTTCAATCCCCCTCCTCCAAGAAAGACTGAGGAGATTAATTGATGAATATACCTCTTCTGTTGCCCTCCCCGTAACATTCTCCCACTTTTTTTCCAGCTACATGCTCCACAAGGTGTAACGAGTACTGCTCCACATGACTGTTTTACTCCCTAATCCGGTCCCTTCTGCTACAATCTACCTCTTGGAAGCAAGCACATAACCATAACCTATTCCTAAAATGCAGAGCTGCCTTTGCATGACATATCCCTCAATTTTATTTAACACACCGGAAACTTCACTTTAGGGTGATCATTATTTACAACATCATTCCTATTTTCGTCTTGACTTTAGAACAGGAAAACTACATTGGCATCAAAAATTTAAAATTTCAGTGCCTCTATGTTTACTCGCCTGAAGCGGAGAACCCTCATGTAGCACCAAAAAGTTCATTTGGAAAATGTTTAACAAGAGTTTTTAAATATAGAACTGTAAAGCTGTGCTAAAAGGTCACGTGCTGCAAAATGCTGGAGTTCAGCAGTTCCCTTTAATTAAATATAAAGGGTTCAGACTCTGGGCACTCTTCTTACCAGTAGAGGTTTTTCAGATTTAAAACACAGACCCTGGCAAAAATATTTCTTGAAATATTAAGTGCAGTCTCAGGTCAAGAAACACTCCTGCTTGCTTGCCTTCAAACTCAGGTACCTTAAAAATTAATACTGAACATTGCAAATTGACAAGCACTGCTGCAAGAAAAGTCTCTTACCAATGGGCTCATCTGGATGAAAGGCCACCTCATTCACGGAGCCTGCATGCCCTGGTAACTTGTACAGAATCCTCCTAGATGTTGTGTCCCAGACATAAACAAATCTAAAAAGTAAAAAAATAAATATATATATGATTTGTGGAGGCTGCACAGTTCTAATCCATTCACCTACGGAAAGATCGTCCACATTGGGGATGGTGTGTATACCTTTGGGTAAACAAACAAAAAAAACAAAACAAAAAAACAAAAAACACAGAATTGGAACTTACATCACTTCTGTTCAATTTGGATACACTATAACGCACGCAAACAGTATTTTTTTAGGTCGAGCGTAGCAGTGTGCACGCCCTGCTTTCGACCTATTGTCATTTATTCTGTGGGCATTAACCATGCCCATCTCACGCAATTTGTTTGGCGGCTTCCCTTTCAAAATTCCCTTGATTTCATTTAACACAGGCATGCATAGGTCATGCGTTTTCTGCTGTTTAGCCCTCCTTGAGAACACCCTCCAACTACTGTTACCATACTGTAATTATATTGGTGTTTTGACCACTGACTCCACGTTGCACTTAGACTAGCAGCACACCCTCACATCAGTGACCACCAACTTCATTTTGCCTATTGACTTTATTTTAGCATTAGCCACCGCCACGTTAAAAAGCTGTAAGTAGTTTTCCACGTTGTACAATGTGCTCATGTTTTTTTTTGTGTCCTTTCCCACCAAGGGCTTAGGCTGATAAGAATGTACTAAGACGGCAGGGAACGGACTTCTTTTGCAAGTGCATCTTGGGATTGTGGCCAAGTCCTGACGTGTTCTTTTCAAAGCTGGCCTAAAGTAATCAGCATTTATTTTTAATAGTAAACATCTGCAGTGAGAGGGAGGTTCTAGAATTTTCCTCTTGTTTGTTCAAAGTATAAGAAGCCGAGACCAGATGGACTGGTGTCCGAGAGTGATTCAGATCTCAGACATGCCCAGGACAGATAATTGATCTCTCTCTCTCTCTCTCTCTCTCTCTCTCTCTCTCTCTCTCTCTCCTCAATCGATTCTGGGATCTGGCGATCTGATGCTGATAGGAGGGAGATGAAGCAGTTGTGCCCTTGCCTCATGGTGATACATGTTTTTTAATTCATTATTTACTTTGCATTATAATATAGATATATATTTGCTGTGATATTGTAGTGGAGAATCATTTGTATATGTTTTCATTTCATTGCTGTGACCATTTTTAAACATGTGCTTTCAGCATGCTGACCTTCCTTTACGAACCTTGTGAAGAGAAATAATAAACATCTTCTTCAGACTAAGAAGCACATTCCAGAGATTTTTGTCAGTGCACGAGTGTTTAAGCTCTGTCATTAGTGAAGCAAAACACATACACAGGGTTTTATGTATCAAACATGGTTTCTGGATTCCTTCTTTTTTTTTTTTAAAACACGGGTGACCGGTTTAGTGCCACTGCTGCAACCTTGTTACCCCCAAGAATCTTCACAAATAGCCAAACATCTTTCATTTTAAAGGTAGGCCTTTGTGTAGCAGACACTTCTGTATAAACACTGTTACTTTACTGAGCAAATATAAAAGGCGTGTATTTAAATTGCCCTGTGGGTTTTAAGACCAATGAAAATGAAAGTCCATTTATGGTGTATTACGTTGTTCATGGATGTTCAGCTCGGTCATTTTGAGTTTAATCAGCTGTTCGGTTGGATGGGCTGAGGCTAAATCTGTTGGTCTATGAATTAGCTTTAACCTTCCTTCTTGTTCAGATGCGGCCCAGTGTTACCTAAACATTCTGATGAAGATAGTTGCTTTAACAACTTTTTTTTTGTTGTTTGGGGGAAGGGTCTTGGAGGCGGTAAGAGAATGTTAGTCCCATTATAATGGATCAGGATACTCCAGACCATTTGCTTCTATTTTTCATTGTAGAGCGCTATAAAACCTTGTTTAAGCGCAATGTCAGACAATATAATTACAAATAAATAAATCCTTTCAGGGAAATGATGCTGGGATAACAACCTTGGGAAGGAAAGAAGCCTTAGTGCGCAACACCACTGTCAGGGGGCACAGACAAGTAAGGGGGCTTTGAAGAAAGAGCTTGAAGTTCACTTACTCTGCGAGCAGAAGTGATGGCAACAAGAAAGACAGTCTTGAAAGTGAGGAACCATAGAGGGCAATTGTGCATCGGCTCAAAGGGAGTACACATTAAGTAAGGACAAGATTGAGGGCCCACTGAGGCATGATAAACGGAGTGGGAGGAAATCGATTTAAGTAATCGATTGACAATAGGAGACTTAAAGGAGACTTCAAAAGTGAGGGCTGATCAGATAATCTAAGAAAGGCAGAAATAGCAGATAAATACCCTTTAAGGGTGCCCAAAGCAGAGCACTGCTGGGCTAGAGAAAGAATGAACAAAAGAACCTCCAAAGGGGAGCAAAGAGGTGATCAACAGATCTGTTGGTACACCATGCCACAAATTTATGCCAACAACAGGCGTATACCATTTTGGTGGAGGGGAGCGCCTGACTGCCAAGATAACGTCACAGATTTCAGGTCAAAATCAGTCAACTGCCGCTGCTCAATCTCCACGCATGAAGGCAGAGATTGGACAGGTTCGGGTGTAGAACCCATCCCCTGCTGCTGCAACTGAAGATCCTGCCGAAGAGGCAGTCTGAGTGGAGGATCGGTGACCATGCTCAATAGCTCTGAATACCCAACTCTCCGTGCCAGGGCCAAAGCCACCAATATAACTTGGGCCCGGTCATTCCTGATCTTCTTGAGAACTCTGGGCAGAAGTAGTACAGGCGGAAAGACGTAAAGGAGGCCGGAGTTCCACTGGAGACGAAAAGCACTTCCGAGCAAGTGCCACCTTGGAAACTCCAATGCACAAAACAGGTGACATTGCACATCCTCTGTGGAGGCGAACAGATCTAACCAAGGCTCTCCCCACTGCTAAAAGAAACCTTGCACCACCTCCGGAATGAGACACCATTCGTGATTGGCTATGAATAGACGGCTGAGTTTGTCTGTTCTAGCGATCAGAGTGCCCGCCAGATGTTGAACCACCAGGGTAATGTCCTATGTTCCAGGCATGTCCAGAGGTGTAGTGCCTCCAGACAAAGGGTCCAGGACCCTACTCTGCCCTGTTAGTTTGCAGTACCACATAGTGGTAGTGTTGTCCGTGAACACTTGCACTACTTTCCCTTTGAGAGAGGGAAGAAATGCTTTCAACGCAAGCCTGACCGCCCGGAGCTCCAGAAGATTGACATGGGGCCCAGACTCCACCGGAGACCAGAGGCCTCTGATCTCCGCCTCTCCCATGTGGCCGACCCAAACCCAGAAGTGACGCATCTGTCACTATGGATAGATCTGGCTGGGGTAGGGAGAGAGATCTGCTGTGGACCCATTGCGGATTCGAAAGCTACCACAGCAGGTCTTATGCAGTCCCCTCTGAGATCTGGACTATGTTGGAGAGAATTCCCGGATGCTGCGCCTACAAGAACTTCAAGTCCCACTGCAGAGCCCGCATATGCCATCTGGCATGTGCTACTAGCAGGATGCAGGAGGCCATGAGGCCCAGCAGCCTCAGAGGCAGTCTCACCGAAACCTAAGACAGAGGCTGAAAGATCGGAATCATAGCCTGAATATCTTGGACTCACTTTACGGGAGGATAAGCCCGAAACTGCACTGTGTCCAGAACATCTCCGATGAAAGGGAAACGGAATGTTGGGGGTGAGTGGCAGTGGAAAGGCCAAGGGACCAAGCCATTGACTGTGAGTCCTTGAACCTCTCCAAAGGCGAGTCCGCCTTGTCTCCAGAGAGACGGGAGCTATCAAAGGGCATGTCCATAAGGGTCTGTTGGACATCCCCCAAAAAAACATATGTACGGAACCAGGCCTTAAGGCCACCGTTGTCACAACCATTCTGACTAGAGAGTCAGTCATGTCCAGCCCACATCTGATCGTGAACTTTGCTGCATCTCTCCCAGCGGAGACAGCTTGGGAGACGATAGCACAGGCCTCCTATGGTATCTGCGGCAGAACTTGTGCGACCGTATCCCACAGAGAGTGAGTATAGCGGCCCAAAAGGCATGCAGTGTTCACGGATTGCAGCGCGAGACTGGAGGAAGAAAACATCTTCTTCACAAATTGTTCCAGCCTTGTTGATTCCCTATCCGGGGGAGCAGAAGGGAATGTGCCCGAGGAAGAGGAAGCCTGGATGACAAGACTCTCAGGGTTGGGGTGTTGGGACAGAAAGTTAGGGTCGTTTGGGGCAGGCCAATGGCGGCGTGCAATAGTCCTGTTCACAGGAGCCCTGTGTCATTGAATGGTTGAAGGGGCTCAGATGTGGAAGCCTCTGGCTGAGGCACCTCCGTCAGGAGATCTGACCTGAACAGTAGGCAGCTCAAGGAATCCGTACCCATAAGAAAAAGGGTTCAAATCAGTAGGCTCCATCAATGACAGATGGCGTTGGCCGACACCGTTCCGACTCAGAGTCGTCAGGAATGAGCATCAGGTCGACGTCGATGGTGGGCGGGGGTGTAGACATTCGAACCAGTGCCGGGGAAGGTCTCAGTGGTACGACCCGCATCGGTGGAGATCCGGAGAGGACCTCAATGGCCGCAACCGAAGCTGGCGTGGAACACTAAGGCTCCCCGACAGAACCCCTTGGGTCCGAAGACACCGTATCGGGGTTGGCCTGCCCAAATGAGGCGCATGGCCTTATAAAACTCTTTCGGCTCCCGGAAACTCAGGGAAGCGTGGAGCGGACCCAGAAGCAGAATCCGAAGACAGAGGCCGCGAGCGTCAACGCTCCTCCTGCATCGCATCAGCTGAGTGATGGGGTGAAGCCGAAGGGTGACAGGACCACTTTCTCCTATTCGTACCTGGGTCCAAAGACTTAGAGCAAGTAGAATGGTGGTGGCTCCGCGAGCGGTGTAGAGATCTTCCCCTCAGGTGAGGCCAGGACTTACACGGAGTCGAGCGCTGGGCCACCGTGAGCTTGAGGGACTGCTCCCTCAAGGCCTTCGGTTGCATGGCCCAGCACTTGGAGCACAACTTTGGGTCATGATCGTGCTCCAACCACCACAAACAGACCCGATGCGGATCCATCACCGGCATCATGCGGTGACAGTCCTCGCACGGCTTGAAACCGGTCTTCGGGGACATCTCGACGCACCAAAAACTCACAAAAAAAACTCGACAAAAGGGTCGAAATCGGTCAAAAAGACCAGGGTAGCTCTCTCCAGATCAGCGTGTGGAGTGGAAAGAAAAGAACTGACGTCACTGCGCTGAGGCGGCGTCTATGTACTACTCCAGATTTCATCACAGCGACTACGATGCCAACGACGCCCGCAGAGTCGACAGACACCACCTACTGACGTGCATGGGTATTGCTCGAAGAAAAAATCTCCGGATCCAGTCTGACCTGGGGGGAAATTCTAAGGTGAGGAATCTGCAACTAGAAGTCTTTATCAGAAATATTGTTACACTGCATTACTTACTGCCATTTTCTTTTCATGTGGGTATGCCCTCTAAGGGGTAACTGAATGGTTACATAACCAAGTTTCTTACAAATGCTATTTTCATTGTGGTGTCCTCTAGGGGCTGTTCTGAGCATACCGGGCTAATGCCAAAAGTTTATTTCTGATAAAAGTTTTTATTGGTTTTATATGATAATTGTATATGTTTTCATAATCTCTCTTTATTATAATTATGACCATGATTCAGGCCAACTTAACATCCTTATTTTTTTTGGAGGGGGAATTCCGTTAGCCAGCCAGCATAGCCAGCCAGCATCTCTGATGGTGGGGTGATGAAAGCGGTATTCTATTGGAATTACCATGGCAGATATAAATTAGGATGCTAAATGGCAAAATTTCTTTTTTTAGCTGAGGATAGAGGAAAAAGGTAAATTGAAGTGCTTTAGTTATATGCAGGGCCACTGGAATTATGCGGCAGGAAAACACCAAATTATGAGGCAGTGGTGAACAATTTATGGGGCAGGAAAAATCCAGTTATAAATTTACAATAATAATAGCTATAACTCAAGCAAATGCGAGGCCCACTGCATTACCTTTGGGGAAACAAAAAAAAAACAAAAACACAAAAAAAAAAACCTGAATTGAGACATATCACTTCTGTTCAATTTGGTACACTGCAACACATGCAAACAGTAATGTAATTGTTTTAATGGATGCAGGCAAAACATGGCAGATTATTCCTGGGCAAATATTGTACATGATATAGTTTGCTACGGTTTTGGAAGCTTAAAAGGGCAAGGAGACCAAAAAATGGATATTGTTGTTTTTTTTGCTGATTATGAATCATAACAGGTGGTCGTCTTACAACTTTACAGCGATTCAGCTAGAAAGGACAGCAATGAAAGTCGAAAGGTATTGCTTGCCTTTGGAGTCTTGCCTAAAGTATTTCAGTAAAGGCTTGTGCAGTGAAAACACAGTAAAACAACTGCTTTCTGTATGCAATTAATTTATCTAGAAGATAAATAATGTGAAGGGTGATGATTCACTATAGAATCAAGATTTAAATTGTTTCCTCATTCACTGCAATGTAAGCACTCCATAAGAAGTGGGAATAAACACCATTCAGCTAATAGCATGAGGTTGCACAGTAATATAATACTCCTATGCAGCACAGCCAAACCCCACTCCATGTACAAATTGAGGAATTGGTAACAATAGGTCTTGCTGAGAGCTGCGCTTTCAAGACATATGCAAAAAACGATAGTGACTGCTGCAAGACAAGTAGGAACGCAGGAACGGGGGTTGAGGAGTGCTACAGCCATGAATTAATAGCTTATGTTCTGACCACACAGCCTATTAAACACCCTTGAAAAACACAACATGACACAAAAGTCATTTGTAAAGCTCAGGTCCACCTGAAGAGATATCTAGGCACCATTAGAAGATAACTGATGTATTCTGCCATGTACTGAACGGCGAAGGATGAGAGATTGACTAGATTGGAACCTCCAGCAAATATATTAGTCCACTTTACACCAGTCCTGGCAAGAATATTTGGTACACAGACAGGAGCAACATTTAGAAGTAGGAAGTAATAATGAGGATATCAATTGCTTTCTTGTGAACAAATGTATCTATTTAAAACCTGACACAACAAATACCAAGCACCATTAGCTAAACACTGTCAAGGTTTGCATGTGCTTGCTTTAAAATCTCAGCAGCTGCCCTCCAACCCTTTCTACGTTAAATACATAAAGTAGCTTTTTCCCCCAAAATAACTATACAAAAAGGGTAACCCTACACCGCCCAGAAAGCATAAGGAAAGAATGGCAATAAACACAAACAGCAAACAAGCGGGTGGAAAAATAACCTGGCCTTTTGCAAATAATCCACCTGAACATAGCCCACCTCAAATAATGTTTCCAGCACCTTGCTTCCAGGTTTCTTTTTGTAGGCATGATTTACGAATTGTCCTAAGTTATAGAACTCCTTATCCCAATTTGTTTCTCCCCATAAAAGTAATTTTCTGATAACACATTTTGCAGTACAAGCAAGTTTTCAAATTCTTCCTGTCTGAGCTTTGCATCAGTCACTTTATCTGTTGTTGCTTAAAAAGCAATGGCTGAGTTATTTTTGTTTGTTTTGAAGAACGTTCCAGGAGTTGTCTCTCCCCATCTCGCCTCTTAACATTTTTCTACAATTCAATATTCTCAACATAACACTTAAGCAGAGCATACAAAACAAAAACGTCACCAAAACATAAAATATAACATAAAACCTAACAAATACAACTTCATATTCACAGAGTGCATGCTCCTCTTCAAGGCTCTTTTCTGATAGATAATGGATGTTTACTGGTATCACACTTGATTGCTTTGCACAGAGTTGACTTCCAATGAAGTGTGAGAAGTTACTCTTGTGCCAATTTGTAATGCAGAGTTGCCACACTCTTTTTACAAAGACATAAATAAAACAATGCTTGCTGTACACTTATCAACTAGGGGAGCAACTAAACCCCTAAACAAGACTTTGGGCCTCATTTACAAGTTTGGCAGATGGGAAAACCCATTCGCCAAACTCCTGACAGGGTGGCCGCTGCCTACGCTTCGACTTCCCCGACGGAGTCATTATGAGTTTCCAGCTAGGTCGGTGGGCAGAAACTCAGGTTTCCACCCGCGACTCTAGCGGGAAACAAGCTACAGCATTGTCTCCTGCTTGAAATTGATCAGGAAACAGGTAACACTTCTGTGAAGGGAAAACAAACAGTGCGGTAACTGCAAAGGCCTGTCATAAATAATTGGTTGTAAATATTACAAGGGTTATTTCAGGCGTTTGGCTGGAGAGGATGTAACTTGTGTGTCTGATTGATGGCTGCCATTATGTTTGAATTACAAGACAGTTTCTGTAAATCCAAAAAAAGTTAACTCAGAAAAGACGTTGGAAACTAGTTGAATTTTACTGTGGACATAAAATCATACTGTTTCACAAATGTTATAAGTATACATGGAAAATACTTTTGATTTAAACAGGCCAAACGATTTCACAGAAATCAAAACATTTACAATCTACTCGGAATTTCTGTCAAAGTGGCATAGCTTGGTTCTGCTTTTTGCGGTAACCATGCAAAACATCTAATGTCACGTCTATAAAAACATCTTTTGGCAACACCAATATGTCAAATTCATTAACCAACCTTCATCAAAAGTGCATGCAAAGAGGGACTATCTGAAGGGTACATGCTACTGGCTATTCTTTAGACAAGAGTAGGAAGCCATGGATTATGTTACTACTACTTTAGTACCTGTTATACCTTGGTAAAACATTCTGCATACCTGGTCATCCAATATCACTTACAAATCACTCTTCTTGCTTTGAAATGGTAGGAATTTTCATACCTGGCTTGATCGGCCTTGTGTGGCCTCACCTACTCCACTGCTGTATTTGTATGTATGCTAAGTGTCCTTATTGTTCCAAAGCATGGGAGAACAATGAAAGTAAGGTACACCAGATGCATGAAGCATTTGAGGATCAGTAGAGGACAAATACTTACATGCAACAGGCCTAAACAGAATTCATTCAACAAAATATATGTTTATCTTGAAAATCAGGTATGATCAGGTCTTCACTGAACCTACTCGTGGGACCCTGGTTCTAAAGCAAACCAATGGAGCTTCTTAAGTGTTAGGCCGACATTGTTAAAATGGTGCAAAAAGTCTTAACCAAACCTGCAAGATTCCAATATGTGAAAAAGAATTATAGATCTCCTCTAGCTAGTGCCTTCAGATGCACAGCTATCACATTGCCTTGCATAACTATTTATCGTTAGCAGGCTTATAATGCTATTTGCTTTATCAGTTCACTCAATATGATGGAGTAATAAAGTTAATATATTTTACGGGAAATTAACATATTTTAAAGAATGCTCACCTGTCGGCAGATCCTGCTGCCACTCTTCCTCCATCAGGGGACCAAGAACACCTCAAGAGATTCTATAAAATAACCAAGGCACAAATGTAACATATTTTTCTAACAGAGAAATCATCATAGAAGGCAGCTTTAAATTTACGGACTCAAACTAACAGCTCTACAGAAAGATTAATTGCATAATTACAGCATGTACTTTTCGTTATCACCAAGTGTCAGCGCGTCATTACTTTTTATCAAGTAAATGGGAGATGTTGAAAAGGCAATTAAATGGCTCCTTTAGGATGTAATTAAAACACTTCTGCACATTAATCATATTGATAATAAAACTGGTTTGGGGCATCTTGACTGAGAGACTAACAAGATTGTAATATAAAACCAGCCATACACATGTAAGCGACCAACCTTCTCAAAGTTGTGGACGTTTCCCTGGAATATTTTCACACATCGCTCCTTTGGGGCAAACGGGCGCACATCCCAGATACGAACTGGATGCAAATAAGGGGAAAACACAAACATGAGGAACTAGACGGACACCTGTGCTCTATTAGAAACAAAAATATCATTGTACAAGAAAATAAAAACGGCAGTTGGCAACCAGCTGGTAAGTAGCGGTGGAAGACCTTAAGCAGGTCTGTAAGGTAAAGCCAAGACAATAATGGTGTTTGTAGAATACATTTCTGTAGAGCGTGATGTGGCAGGAGTGACCTTCATTGGTGAGTGGAATTTGCAGGGTAAATATTCCTTTAATGCTCTCTCTCTCCAGATCCTATCTCATATAGAAACCACAAAGTAACTCAAAGGGATTTTTACAGTTAAAGAAGATTCTCTGATACCCATCATCAAAAGCAGAAATCATCTTGCCAAAAAGCCCTAAAGAGCAGCAAAGGAAATAACATGGAAATAAAATCCTTCTAGGGAGCACTGAAAACCCCTGATGCTTGAGCCCCTCAAACAATGTCACCCGTTGTCCAATACAGCAGCTACATTTTTAAAGTACAAAATCAAACATATGAGCATTACTACCTCGAAGACTCTGGGAGGTACAACAAGTTACTGTGAAAACGTTTTGAAGCAACAATACACAATTAAAGAAATACCAGTTCTAGCTGCACAAATTAGACAGGACTATAAACCATGGTCTCCCTTTACAGCAAGTCTGATGTAAATAAAAGGAAGAGGAACATTCCACCAGAAGCAGTAAATCTCTTGGTACAGTCTACTTCTAGTTTCTGGCTAACGGTCAGTTCCTCCTCAGAGAGACCATTCATTTTCCACAGCTTCTACATTGCAGCCTGAGCAAAGCAAAACATATGACAGCACACAAAATAACACTGATCTACCAAAATGAGCATAATCCAAAGAAACACATGGGGCTAGATAGTGGAGTTTTATATAGTTATACAAACGACTAGACACAAAAGGGGACTAGCTTCAGTGCACTAGATTATGAATGACTTGAAAGTGCACAAGAAGAGAATAATTTACCACTCAAATACTTTCTGCTACCACTGCGAGGAGGCTACAAGAACACTGGACAAGACCACTTAAAATCAAAGTAAGGAGAATATCCATGCCCCCTGAGAGGAAAGTTTAGGGAAAGGAAGAGTTTTAGGTGGTAGAAACACACTTTTACCACTGTGTTAACTGGCGGCTCAAGTGCTAAGGCTCTTCTATCAAAGAGGAACACCATATTTCACACCAATGCCATTAGCTGTTGAAACATTCCATAGTCTTTCAGCAAGATTTACGAGACCTCGGCTGTGGCTCATTGCAGTACAAAGATGAATAAAGAGTTCAACTGATTTTGGTGAGGAAGGATGTTTAGAGAGTTGTTTGAAGTGCCTCTTACCAGAATTCTGCTGTTCTTAAATGCTGTCACTAACTGGTGTTATATTTTTTCAATTCAACAGTACTCAAAAATTAAAGCTCATTTTGGCCGGAGTTCTGCTTTCATGTCACAGACAGTTGCGTTCTTTTGTTGCAGACCTCAAAAGGCATGTATTCTCAATACAAGAAATAAGCAGTCAATATGAATAACTATGCCGCACATTTTATAGACGAGTCTAGACTTCTCATGAAAAAAGTGGTTCCCTACAAATAGTGCGACAGACTGCAACAAATACATTTATTCGACTACCCTCAAGTTGGTTACTCAAGTGCTGTCCCTGGCATTTTTTATTCAACAGCCTTTTAAATCTGACATACTAAACTGTCCTCGGCATGTTTATTTGCTACTTAGACCTACCTTTGCTGTCCATATCACATTGAAGCGTTGGGTCAAAATGTAGACATTTGGGATTCATCCATTGTATTTTTATTTAACAGCAGATGAGTTAGATATACAGGGAGTGCAGAATTATTAGGCAAGTTGTATTTTTGAGGATTAATTTTATTATTGAACAACAACCATGTTCTCAATGAACCCAAAAAACTCATTAATATCAAAGCTGAATATTTTGGGAAGTAGTTTTTAGTTTGTTTTTAGTTTTAGCTATGTTAGGGGGATATCTGTGTGTGCAGGTGGCTATTACTGTGCATAATTATTAGGCAACTTAACAAAAAACAAATATATACCCATTTCAATTATTTATTATTACCAGTGAAACCAATATAACATCTCAACATTCACAAATATACATTTCTGACATTCAAAAACAAAACAAAAACAAATCAGTGACCAATATAGCCACCTTTCTTTGCAAGGACACTCAAAAGCCTGCCATCCATGGATTCTGTCAGTGTTTTGATCTGTTCACCATCAACATTGCGTGCAGCAGCAACCACAGCCTCCCAGACACTGTTCAGAGAGGTGTACTGTTTTCCCTCCTTGTAAATCTCACATTTGATGATGGACCACAGGTTCTCAATGGGGTTCAGATCAGGTGAACAAGGAGGCCATGTCATTAGATTTCCTTCTTTTATACCCTTTCTTGCCAGCCACGCTGTGGAGTACTTGGACGCGTGTGATGGAGCATTGTCCTGCATGAAAATCATGTTTTTCTTGAAGGATGCAGACTTCTTCCTGTACCACTGCTTGAAGAAGGTGTCTTCCAGGAACTGGCAGTAGGACTGGGAGTTGAGCTTGACTCCATCCTCAACCCGAAAAGGCCCCACAAGCTCATCTTTGATGATACCAGCCCAAACCAGTACTCCACCTCCACCTTGCTGGCGTCTGAGTCGGACTGGAGCTCTCTGCCCTTTACCAATCCAGCCACGGGCCCATCCATCTGGCCCATCAAGACTCACTCTCATTTCATCAGTCCATAAAACCTTAGAAAAATCAGTCTTGAGATATTTCTTGGCCCAGTCTTGACGTTTCAGCTTGTGTGTCTTGTTCAGTGGTGGTCGTCTTTCAGCCTTTCTTACCTTGGCCATGTCTCTGAGTATTGCACACCTTGTGCTTTTGGGCACTCCAGTGATGTTGCAGCTCTGAAATATGGCCAAACTGGTGGCAAGTGGCATCGTGGCAGCTGCCCGCTTGACTTTTCTCAGTTCATGGGCAGTTATTTTGCGCCTTGGTTTTTCCACACGCTTCTTGCGACCCTGTTGACTATTTTGAATGAAACGCTTGATTGTTCGATGATCACGCTTCAGAAGCTTTGCAATTTTAAGCGTGCTGCATCCCTCTGCAAGGTATCTCACTATTTTTTACTTTTCTGAGCCTGTCAAGTCGTTCTTTTGACCCATTTTGTCAAAGGAAAGGAAGTTGCCTAATAATTATGCACACCTGATATAGGGTGTTGATGTCATTAGACCACACCCCTTCTCATTACAGAGATGCACATCACCTAATATGCTTAATTGGTAGTAGGCTTTCGAGCCTATACAGCTTGGAGTAAGACAACATGCATAAAGAGGATGATGTGGTCAAAATACTCATTTGCCTAATAATTCTGCACTCCCTGTACATGTATTGTCCACAGTCTTCTTGTTCGATAGTGTATGAGTTATGTACTGGTGTTGTCCATTGTATGTTTACTAGCTAGCCCACGAGGTTGAAGTACCTGTCTTGACCAACGCATTCTTAGTATGTACCTCTTGAGTTAAATACCTCTGTTGTCCACAGTGTGTTTACCAATATGCTTGGAGTTAGACAAACCTGTGTTATCCATGGCATTAGAAAGTAGGTAGGACCCTTCAGTGCTTATGCTTAGACTAGTCACAGAGTCCGCGTGCCCACGCATCATGTACATCAACTTGTTCTGACGAAGGTCCCACACCTAGAAAAGAAAAAACATGTTGGACATCGCAAAGAACAAAATTAGAATTTTGTCAAGAGAAAGAGCAACTTCACATTCAACGCAGCGTCTCTTGAAAATTTAAATGCTAATATGACCCAATCTCATGCGGCACGAAAAGTATTCTTATTTTCTGCTTTCACCCAATTACACTTAGCTGAACTTCTAATTCTTAGGTTTTTAGGACTGAAAATACTATTTTAAAAACAAATGCAGATGATTAATATAATTGTTTATTGCATTCATTGCAGAGCTAAGAGTCCGATGCACAACAAAATGTGAACTATTTTTTTTTGCCTGCAAACATCACAAGTGTTTACAGCGGTTATGCCTGAATAGCTATGCACTGGTTGAAATAAAAAAGCATATGGAAAATCTTTGTTTCAAGATGCTTAGGAATGGTATTAATATGCAAGTGTCAGAGGCTAAATGCTGCAGGATTAGCAAATGACATTTTTGTGTCTGAAAATTTACATACATTATCAGTAGTTTTGCATGCACCAGGATTGGTACAACTGCACATATTTGGGAATGCATGTGTGAATTATTGCACACGCTCAGACACTGTAAGTTAACCTAAAACCTAGTCTAATCACACATTTGTATGGTTAAACAAGGAACAGTTTGTGCTGGAGTCCAGAGTGTTAGGATCATACCAATGTTATAAGAAATTCAGTAACAAGGTAACCTCATCAGGTTATTCAACAGTCAGACAATGTAGTAAACTGGGGTCACAAATAAGGTTTCCATCCAGACAATGATATAAAGTGAATTCAATACAGAATTTAAAAAAAATAAAAACACTGAAAAGTCCTCATAAGATGGGTCCTGAAACCCTTTACATTGGTAATGTTTTAGCGTGGGGGTGGGTGGGGGGGAAGACAGAGTATGCCGAAGAAAAACAACAACCAAATAACCAAATCTGTACACCCTGTACCTTGATATCATTATCGATGCCTCCAGAGATGATCTGATCGCTGGTATCATTGAATGTTACTGATAGAACCTGGTATGTGTTCTGGAAGGTCTGGACGGCGGCCTTCTTCCGGATATCCCACAGCTTGAACAACAAGAACAGGTTGCACCCAGGTCAGCATTAAGATAATAACTTTTTACAAATCCTCTAACTTTTCATGTTTGTTAACATAGGCAGGCACACACAAGCTTCGGCGGATAGGTACAAATCTATGTCAATCACAAGAGACAGCAAATAGAATGGGTAATCCTCAAGCAACCACTAATCAAGAGTTTCAGCACAAGACACAGTTTTATTAAAACTGGCAGTATAATTAAATAATCAGATGTAGCACAGACATTCTATTGGCTGTCCCAGTGGAGTTTACGAAGAGCAAGCCTTCCTACACAACTATAAATCTGATTTCTGACCTTCTAGAATGGCAGATTATTTGCTCGCAGAACATGTAGGCCCTGATTATGAATTAAGATCACATGCAATACATACGTCACCGTTGGAATAACTGTATATCCCAGGGTATTAAGTACCCCACTCTGTTCCAGATAACTTGTGACCAAGGCACGAATGTTACTCATACACAATGCACAAAGAGTTTACCACTTTTGAGCCACTGTAAACATCTTGGAGAAACAAACTTGTGAAGTAAGCTCTGGTGGAAAGTGATCAGACCTCTGATATTGCACAGTATTATAGTGTTCATCAAAAGCTTTCTACAGTAGCAGTATCAAAGAGAAAACATCCAATACAATCAATTAGTAAGCAATATTTTTAAACCTTGGAATTTGTTTAAATATATAAACGTTTCCACATCTTAGTGTAAAAGCATAGATTTTACTTATTCAGTGCGGTTAAACAAAGAACTATTGAGTATTTTTAATACGCTGTATTGCACTCTAAATATTAAAGAGATACAGAGAAATAAAAGATTATATTTTTTCAGTCTTTTCTGATAAGAAAATGGTATTTTCATGCGTTCAGGTAATAATTATAACAGTCTCTCTCTCCTCTCAATGGCAGACAGATACAGGCCCATATAAGCAAACATGGCGTCATATGATAAGTTTTAAATCGTCCTTGGTTTGATGCTGAAGCTCAGGTTAACCACAGAAATCTTTTCTCCAAAGTTCACAGGCACAGGAAACACTAAATGAAGTACAGAACAGTATTAAGCGGGAATATAAATACCTCATCAGATTCAAGAAACAAGAATCTTGTAGCATACAATTGTCCTGATAATAGACATAATTTCAAAGTAGGAAAGATCAGATATTCTGGAAAATGGTAGCAAAAGGGACAGGTAGAAACACCATCAATCGTTGGGATGGAAGTATCCCTAAATCAACGTGGTTCGATATATGGAATTGTTGTGTCATTCCCAACATGCTATTCTATCACAGAGATTGTCCTTCTCCCCTCATCGACAGAAAAGTTGATGTTTTTATCAAGATAATCTTGAGAATGAAGAGCACCTTGGCTTTGTGCCAGCTGGCCTGTGCTTTAACGATTTCAAGAGACATACTTGGTGATAGATCTTTATACTGACGAACTGTTTAGGGCAGAGATTCTTAACCTGCAGTCTGGGGAGGTCTGCGGGCCCGGGGCTGCTTAGAAAATTAAGTAATATTAAAAGATGAATAAAGTGTATATAACACTCTATATAAATAAAGAAATAAAATGAACAATTAAACAATGTAAAACGTTCTGTAAATGTGAAGGGATTTTAAATTGGAGGACAAAAATTAAGTGAGCATCCTGTTTCGTAGGAACAGTGGCACTGCATCATACCGAATATAGCATGGACCATGAGTGACCTAATTTGAATATAGAAAAGCTTTACCTTCCTGTTCAATGTTTGATTTTTGTAAATATTTGTGATTTAAATAAAATATTTCATCATTTGTGTAGTTGTTTGATGAATGTTTGTTTCCGTTTTTATTTGTATATACAGGGAGTGCAGAATTATTAGGCAAATGAGTATTTTGACCACATCATCCTCTTTATGCATGTTGTCTTACTCCAAGCTGTATAGGCTCAAAAGCCTACTACCAATTAAGCATATTAGGTGATGTGCATCTCTGTAATGAGAAGGGGTGTGGTCTAATGACATCAACACCCTATATCAGGTGTGCATAATTATTAGGCAACTTCCTTTCCTTTGGCAAAATGGGTCAAAAGAAGGACTTGACAGGCTCAGAAAAGTCAAAAATAGTGAGATATCTTGCAGAGGGATGCAGCACTCTTAAAATTGCAAAGCTTCTGAAGCGTGATCATCGAACAATCAAGCGTTTCATTCAAAATAGTCAACAGGGTCGCAAGAAGCGTGTGGAAAAACCAAGGCGCAAAATAACTGCCCATGAACTGAGAAAAGTCAAGCGTGCAGCTGCCACGATGCCACTTGCCACCAGTTTGGCCATATTTCAGAGCTGCAACATCACTGGAGTGCCCAAAAGCACAAGGTGTGCAATACTCAGAGACATGGCCAAGGTAAGAAAGGCTGAAAGACGACCACCACTGAACAAGACACACAAGCTGAAACGTCAAGACTGGGCCAAGAAATATCTCAAGACTGATTTTTCTAAGGTTTTATGGACTGATGAAATGAGAGTGAGTCTTGATGGGCCAGATGGATGGGCCCGTGGCTGGATTGGTAAAGGGCAGAGAGCTCCAGTCCGACTCAGACGCCAGCAAGGTGGAGGTGGAGTACTGGTTTGGGCTGGTATCATCAAAGATGAGCTTGTGGGGCCTTTTCGGGTTGAGGATGGAGTCAAGCTCAACTCCCAGTCCTACTGTCAGTTCCTGGAAGACACCTTCTTCAAGCAGTGGTACAGGAAGAAGTCTGCATCCTTCAAGAAAATCATGATTTTCATGCAGGACAATGCTCCATCACACGCGTCCAAGTACTCCACAGCGTGGCTGGCAAGAAAGGGTATAAAAGAAGGAAATCTAATGACATGGCCTCCTTGTTCACCTGATCTGAACCCCATTGAGAACCTGTGGTCCATCATCAAATGTGAGATTTACAAGGAGGGAAAACAGTACACCTCTCTGAACAGTGTCTGGGAGGCTGTGGTTGCTGCTGCACGCAATGTTGATGGTGAAAAGATCAAAACACTGACAGAATCCATGGATGGCAGGCTTTTGAGTGTCCTTGCAAAGAAAGGTGGCTATATTGGTCACTGATTTGTTTTTGTTTTGTTTTTGAATGCCAGAAATGTATATTTGTGAATGTTGAGATGTTATATTGGTTTCACTGGTAATAATAAATAATTGAAATGGGTATATATTTTTTTTTGTTAAGTTGCCTAATAATTATGCACAGTAATAGTCACCTGCACACACAGATATCCCCCTAACATAGCTAAAACTAAAAACAAACTAAAAACTACTTCCAAAAATATTCAGCTTTGATATTAATGAGTTTTTTGGGTTCATTGAGAACATGGTTGTTGTTCAATAATAAAATTAATCCTCAAAAATACAACTTGCCTAATAATTCTGCACTCCCTGTAGTTTTGAGATTCAAATCGTAAAAAGGCCGGACTACTTCCATTAATGACTCAGTGGGGGTCCTCAGGTTCCAGCCATGACAAAGTGGGGTCCAGGGAAGTTAAACCCTTAAGAATCACTGGTTTAGGGCAATCCTTGTCGCAGATATATGGAAGGATGCTGAACATATTCTTCTCCACAAGAAAAGCACTATAAAAGTACCACCCAATTACAGTGCTTTGTAGGTGATATTCATGCATATTTTTCTCCAAAACACCGATGATTAACCGTTGACAAGAGTGACTTGATACTAGGAGAGTCATTCCCAAAGTTGGAACTGCAAAATTACAAAAATCCAATAAGGGGAACTTGAGATATGAATTTTTAAAATTCTATGAAGTAATAGGTTCAAGAAGTATAAAGTGCCAATGATAGTCTATGGTCCCAGTATACCGGGACCTAGGTGCAATTTGATGCTACAATGATTGTTTGGGGTGGGGGGGGGGGGGGAGGCAGTAAGCTTCTAAAGCTCCTCAGGCCCTCAGTGGGGGTACTTAGAGCCTCACAGGTTTTCAGGCAGGCGAACACAACAAGGACCAGTCCTGATCCTGTTGCCACTGATCAACTGGGCAGTTTTGTTGTATTCTTGTAGCTTTAACAGGAGGTCAGCCTTATGACCCTTGGGGTTGATGTCTTTGTCCTGTGGATAAGAGAGAGCAAGCTCAGTTCTTGATGCCTCCTCTTGGGTTGCAGACAGCAGGTTCAGTCCTCTTATGATCTTTCTCAAGTCCAGGAGTCTTCTAAAGGGGGTGCCTGGAGAAGCCACATTCATGCCTGGCATAGGCTAGTGGGTAGGAACGGTTCCTGGGCACACCATAACCAATAGGGTAAAAGTTCCTACCACCAACCCTACCCAATATGGGCATTTTCGAGATGGTGAAACTCTTTAGCCACATTCAACTTGGCTTTGTGTGTGGGTGTGTGTGTGTGGGGGGGGGTTTGTGTGTGTGTGTGTGGTGTACTATGTCATCACAGTGTCCTCCCTCCAAATGTAACACTAAAGTCCAGTTTGAGGACGGCACTGTAGCCACAATAAACCCAAAGACAGACATCTGATAGGACAAAAGTAGGGTACCCCAGCAACCATACAATGGATACACAAGAACTGTTTTGGCATCCTATTTAATTTCCTTTCACATGTGTGTTACATGTTATATTTAAACTCAGCAGACCTGTTGTGCAGGATTTGACATTGTAATGTCAAAAATGATGCTCATGGCCCCCAACCTGCATATTCTGTGAGGTACATAGGAGTCACATGTGCTCATTCTGGTCACCTTATTGAGAGGCATTTCACACCTTTTGCATACTCATTCAAACGCTAATCCATGGCTGGGAAAGTCTCAAAGCAAATGCAAATTAGCCTCCAGGAACTTAGGGCTGGAAAAAGTAGTTTTCACTTAGTATTTATTAAAAGTCTGACTTCATCATTGAATTGGATTTTTAATAACTGGAAAAAATATAGTTGTTTAATGATTTTTCAGCTAGTCCCATTCCAGAGATACAGTATTATGATTTTACTCTGGGTTCTACATAGGACAGCTGGGCCTGCCAAAGTGAAAAATATTTTTTTTGGATGCTAGTCACTGAAAGGACATGTTAACAATACATTTCTACATATGCTACTTTTAAATACCATGCATCCTTGTGGATTACAAGGTCTACATTAGGGTGACTTATTATTATTTAAAAGAGAGGGTTTAACCTGTCAAAAGTTTTTTTTTTTTTTTACATGTCAAATTGCTGTGTTTAAACTGCCGCAGTCGGGCTACTATGGACGGTCAAATCCATATGTTCCATTGTCAGTTAAGCAGATGAAACTAGGTGCTGCAGTTCACTACGGACACTGAACTTACAGGCTATGGGTGCTCTTTGTGCCATATATTAAGGATTTGCATGTAAGATAAAT
This sequence comes from Pleurodeles waltl, assembly GCF_031143425.1. Taxonomy (NCBI): domain Eukaryota; kingdom Metazoa; phylum Chordata; class Amphibia; order Caudata; family Salamandridae; genus Pleurodeles; species Pleurodeles waltl. The sequence goes on along the minus strand of NC_090440.1, from coordinate 1,391,453,332 downwards.
ATACCAATTAGGAGAATATCAATTTCACCATGTTTAAAGAAAGTGCATAAGCACCTTGCCACTGGTTAGCAGGATAAGAGTGCACAGTCCTACAGCCAGCAAAAAACATAGGCTCTAGCAAAAGGCCAAAAATACTGGGTTACCACACCAAAAAGGCATATTTCCTACACACATAACGTAGCTCTGTTCCGCAACATGATAGATGCACCTTCAGCATGTCTGTCAATGTCATTGAAGACGCTAAAATTGATCCATAACCACTACTCAGCCTGGCCCATAAAGCAAGGCGCACTTACATGTTTGGTGGGCCATTCTGCGGTTCATGGAAATCACTGGAGTTTGTTTTGGCTCTGATGTAGAAAGTAAGATTTGAAGGATATTTAAGGACAGGTTGGGATTACTACAGCACAATGCGTTAGACCATCCCTTCTGCATATGGGAACTTTGATATTTTGGACAATCTTAAAACAGAGAGAGGCTGCCTTAACATAGTTATATTTTTATCAAATGCTTGCAGAGCTATTTGACCAACCACACTGGAGGCACAGAGCTTTTGTCAGTATTCTTCCTATACTATTTAAAATGTCAATGTAATATATGTTTTTATTATAAATAGTTTTTTTGTAAGATTTACATAATAAATTGCGCAAATATTACAAGTATATTTGAATGTACCCCATAGACTGAGTTATTTCTATGGAAAACAGATAAAAAATCTGGTCTTCCGTGTTTGCCGAGATTAAAGGATAAAAAATAAAAAAAAGCAGAGTGAAGGTCGATAAGAACAAAATGTAACTAAGTATACCAGATTTGCAAAGGTGGTTTGCGAGGTCAAGAAGTAGGGAGGTAGAATTCATCTTCTATGGAAATGTAATTAGGGCTCCATTTGTTTGCTATTTATTTTTAATTTTTTAATTTCAGTCTGTATTTAGCCATGTTTCTTTTAAATCATCTTATTGACATTTATCCAAATTTATTTTTTGGTAGAAGAAACAAGCATAAGTTAGAACTAGTACATTTCTTAATTTAACAGATGTAAGATCATATTCTCACTTCAGTATGAAATCACCAATGTTCTAGCACACATGTAGATTTTCAGGTATTTAACCTTCATTAGGCAATCTCAACCTTTTACAAATCCAAGTACAGTTAGTTTGACCCACTACTGGTCAGAAAGTCAAAATTGACAGCAAAAACGTAAAAGGCAAATTTCTGTATTTTTCCCAAGGTGGAAAAAATATGAATGGTGAAACATTCTTTTCAGTCTTCATATATATGTAAAAAAAAAAAAAAAAAGTAAAAACTGAAACATATGAATCTTACAGTTGTAAACCAGCTAAATGAGGATTTGTTTTTGAATTAACAAATGACTCCTTACTGATGTTTAGTTCTTGAAGTACACATTTTCACAAGGTCATAGTAACTAGCTAACTAGCTCATAAAGCGGGCAAATGAGGAGTTTGAATTGTAAACCACAGACAGCACGCCTGAATGGCCTACTGTGGTATCGACTAATGAGACCAGCGTAGATTGAACCAAACTCTAAGGTTTATTTCTCGTATGCATGAAGAGATGAAAAAACCCCAGCCACCACTTGAGCCTCCAACTGCCAAGTGAGCTTCACCACATTCTATCCTCATGGTTCTAGGACCAGATTGGAGGGTAAACACCACACCTACATAGTCCTTAAATAATTCAAGCTGAATGGCCATGACTTCCAAGACCCACACAGCATGAAAGAGAGATCCAAGGATGATGCAGGAGCACCAAGCCAAATTACTTCTTTGGCCAAAAATGCCCCCTCATTATTTAGGACTGATTAGTTGCAAAGCCTGTCACTACCTGAATATAATGGAGTATTCCATTTTCAGCAAGAAAAAAACATTATTAACTTAACTTGTAATTGTTCATGGTGCTAAAGCACCATTCCACTTGAAATATACTACTTCTGATATTCCCTGCATCATCTATACTTTACCTTTAAGCTCATAATCATAAAAGTGCATGATGATCATGAATGCTTGTACAGAGCAATAACTACCCTAACTTGAGTACCCTAGTGCTAAGCAACGAGCACAGGGAGTTAACTGAAATAACCAGGTTTTCAAGCCCTTACGCAACTTTAAATGATTAGATTCTGCACGTAGTTGTAGGCTATTCTAGAGTCTAAGGGCGTGAAGGGAGAAGATCTCCCACCCCTTGGTTCACAGTTAATTTGACGAATAGCTAAAAGCAGTGCATCCATTGTTCCTAAAAGCCTGCATGGCAAGTAGGTTTGGAGCTTAGAGGAAAGAATCTCTGGGATGTGGGTATAGAAGGCTCTATGGGCTATGCTCTCAATCTTGAAGACCACTCTCTTTTATACTGGAAGGGAGTGAAGAGCTTTTCAAGCCCGAGAGACTGATTTAAGTGTTTGATTCCAGTTAACATTAGAACTCCCCAATTTTAAACTCTTTGCACTCTAGCTATTGTAGTAGCTGGCAGACCAAATACAACACATTGCAGTAGTACTGGCGTAAAAAGGATCATTGCCTGGACTACTAATTTGTGTACCTACACTGGTAACAGGGGAAGCACTCTGCGCAGCATTCTCATATAAAAACAAAAAGGCATGAGGCTAAAACCACAATTACTTGTTTATCCATATTTAGGTTTTTATCAAATTATAAAATACAGATTTTTAGCAGATAATACAGGGGAGGTGGATTACCCAATTCTACCAGCCATCACTTCTGTGTACGGGTATCCTGTCTCGTACCTGTTCAATTTCAGGGCACACGTGTCCATCCAATGAGCTATGAAGACCATACAGGCATGAAAGTTAAGTTTTTAACAGCTTCTCTCTCATCAACTGCAGACACCATTTGGTATAATTTGCATACAAGAGAAGACAACCCATAGCTCTTTATCAATCTTGCAAAGGGAGAAATATACTAGTTAAACAAAGTGGGGCTCAAGATTAACCCTGGAGGGATTCCACATGGCTGTAATTTATTCTCGGCGGAGAACAATGAGATCCTAACTGCCTCGATACAATTGGATAAGAAGGAGGCGAGCCAATCCAGAGCTCCCCCTTGAATGCCCAGTCTATGTATGAAAGTTGGGCGCAATACTGTATCAAATGCAGCGTGAAGGTCCGACAGCAGCAGCGCTGCTCTACTGCCCTAATGCAAGAGCATTCTGATTTCATCAAGCACCACTAGCAACATAGTCTCTGTATAATGCATGGGCTTAAAGCCAACTTGTCTTGTATCAAGAGACTTAGAGGCTTCAATATGGACTCTCCATTGTTTGTTAATTTTTCTTTGCACAATTTTGACTAAGAAGGACAGCCGAGAAATAGACATGTAATCACAAGTATTGCGAGTTTGCAGCCAACTAAAAAGCAAGAGGCTGGATTTGGGTCCAGCTGTGACCCGAATTCAATTGACATCATGTAGTTTTCACTAATTCAGATAGCAGCATCTCAAAACTCGATAGCGTGAAATCCCTATAAAGTGAAGGCTATTTATCTACTGTCTCCTCCAGACCTCCCGATCTATAATTTTGCCTAATTTAATTTATCTTCCCATGGAAGAAAGTCAAGAAATATTAATGTAATTCCTTTGTTCCAGTTAAATCCTTTTGAATAAAAGAAAACATTTATCTTTTAATCACTTCACTGGCATAGTTCTCTGCAGCTAAAATCCTATCACAAAAAAATATTTAATAGATTTTTAATTCTTGTTTATACAGACAAACTTATGCCAATTAAATGTCCTTTCCCATGTCCGTGGCAGCTAGTGACATTTGAAAGTGGTGGGTATGAAAGTTAAGGAAATGGCTGCCCCGCCCTTACTGTTTGTGTGGCTTGAGTGCCCAATAACATTTCTTACAACTGCCCTCGAATCCTATTAGTCACCACAGGGGTGTGAAGAGTGTAAATGAGGTGTGCACCATGTCTGTGCAACTCAGATTCTGATTACCTCCTTAGACCGGTGACACCTCTAGACATTTCCCATCCATTAAACAAATGGATTACCTGAATCGAGGCCTACCTAACCCTTGTGTCTAAAGCTGAATTTATGCAACAATTTAAAATAGTCAACCTGTAAGTGCACACTCCCTTTTCAGCTGCTTATACAGCAAAAGACTGTTTTAGCACATCTGTGAATGCTTGTTACAACAGCTTCACAAAAATGCCCCAGCACCTCCTCTTAAGGAGGATAGTTGATCTAACAGAATAAATAGCCAGGACCAACATGGATGTAATGGTTAGTGACAGTGAAGATACAAAATTGCAGTAGAGTAGACACCACACCAGTGTAGAGGAAGTTTTGACCACAGTTACTTTGAAGGCCATGAGGCAAATTAGGCACAGGGGAATTTAATGTCACCTTGCTGCTAACGAACTCACACTGACAAGCTCTCCATTAGCAGACATGCTGTTGTCTGTTCAGCCAAATGCGGCGTCTCCAGTAATAAAATGATTTTGTCCCCGAGCTCCCTTCATTGCAGCAGCAGAGGCACATTTAAAGCAAGAGAGCTCTTCAAAATAAACTTGTTTCATGCTCACACACAGGCCCACTTTCTGCGTTTACTGGCATTATTTACACCATATCAGTCAAAACCTTCCCCTTCCCCATGTGAATTCTTTTTTTTAGCAAAAGGCTATTCGGTGACCAAGCGCAAGGGCTATTTCTTTTGCTTAATAAGTCAGCCGCAGAAAGCAAGAGCTGCATTAGTTGTTTCCTTTTCGAGTTCTACAGTGCCAAACCCCAATGAGCCAGAGGGGAAAAAACGCGGAGTCCTTTTTCTAAACCACAATTAAAGTTATCAAAGTAAAAAAAAAAAAATATATATATATATATATATATATATATATATATATACATACATATATACACACACACACACATATCTATATATATATATATATATATATATATATATATATTGATACACACATGTATACACACACACATATATATATAAATAAACAAACAAGAGTACCAACTGCTACAGAGGGTATGTAAAATGTCTGCGATTGTATAGATAGCCAACCTCACTGGATGCTAAATTGGTGATCCAATTCCAAAACATGTGCCAGCCATACATCGACTTCCAGCAATGGCCCGTTATGTGCAGCAGCATTACTGTCTGTGATTACAGGGGAGATTGGCAACGCTTGGGCAGAAGTGGTGTGTGATCATGTACATGCACGGGGCCCTGGTGTGATGTCTGTTCTGCGAGGGTTGCCTTCATGAGCATATTACAGTGTACGCCGTGACAGCCAGTAGGCATGGGGGCTTGCAGTGCTGCTCATGAGTGAAGCGGCGAGTGACAGTGTGCATGGGTCCCTAAGGAACTGTAATATGCTGTTTTAAAGATGTAAAATCCCGTTTAAAAAAAAAAAGAATTGTATGTATGCCATCTAACTGTATTGAATTGGTTTGAAAATGTTTCTTGTACCGCAACAGCGTCTGCAAACATTCTAGTTTGAGAGTTCTTACTTCTTGGCAGTTGCCTTTTTCCTCTCGTCCTGAATGGTAGTTGGTGCTGTTGTGTGTCTTCTACAGAAGAAATAAACTTACATGGGAATCACCTTCTGGCTCGTGGACTTTGAGTATGGATTTAAGCTCTGCATTTTATGGTACCAGGAGTGGGGTTATGTTTCCACTTCCACAGAGTAAATATTCCCCCCCCACCCCCACCCCCACCCAAGACCTACCGACCTCTAACCTTCGTCTTTGCGATAAGTGATTTCTGTGTTCGCAGCCGTTCTGATATAATTAAGTCTTTATCGATCGAATTAAGACTTTAAAGCTAAAAACAAGACTTTGTTGTTGCTGGTTGCCTGTTATGTGTACAGTACGTGTTACTGGGCGAGTACGTCTCAAGAGCGTGTTGCCTGGAAACCCTGACGCGCGAGGAGATTGTTTACTTGACACGTTGCCTGGTTACAGTTTGTCTGCTCAAAATTTTGGCATGATAGGAGAGTGTCTTCCGACGTGCTGCCTGAAACCGCTGACTCGCAAAAGATGGTGCAGGAGGAATTCACGTGTTCCCTGGAAACCAATGACATGCGCAAAAGATGCTTCTGGTTACTGTTGACACGCAAATGCTGCTGCATGAAGATTGCGTTTTGATGCGAGGATAACTAGCGTTTTTTTCCAAAGAATGACTTCCAAACTTTCTGTTCAGTAAATTTTCACCATTATACACAGGATATAATCTTTCACTTTGTTTATTGAGTGTTCACCGGTATCCTGTTTGTTTTTTATTTTTTTTCTCGACACTCCTGGACACACTTCAAAGAGCAACTTTGGCCACAATATTTTGTTGTTCAGATACTAATTTTTACATATTGTTTAAAAAAAAAAAAAAAAAAAAAAGAAGGTTTCATGCTGCGGTTGTATTTATAATAATTATTTTCGCTGGTTGTATTACTTGAATTTGTTGACCATAACGCTTGTTATAATTTTTCATTTACTTTGTTTCCATGGCGTCATCTCAAGGAGTTGTCCCTTTTTTTCCAGAAGGGCAGTAAACCTGATTTAAAATGGTCTGAGTGGCTAAGAATTTTCTAGAATTATCTAACGGCAATTGCCATCAATTTCTAGCCAGTTAGAAAAATGGCAATGTTATTTAACCATCTAGGTGTGGCAGGACAGCCGGTTTTTGACAATTTGCCTCCTGTCTCTGCGCCCCGCGATGAAGAATCTGAGTGGAATGTGAATGAGGAGGGTAAGTTAAGAATGATGATGCAATATTCAGATGAGTTTAGTGTGTTGTTAGCAAGGTTTAATTTTGCTATGTGCAAGCAGTCTGCCGAAGAATCGGTTGAAGATTATGTTGCAATGTTGCGAGTGCTGGCGGCTAAGTGTGATTTTGGTAGCAATGTAGACATATACAAAAATTCAAGAGCGGCTTCTGGCTTGTCACAATCCAGCATTAGCAGAGATAATTGATATTGCTAAAAGCATTGAAAGGTCCATTGCCTCTTCAAAAGTTTTGTCGAATCATAACTCACACCTGGCAGTCAGTTGTGTAACAGAAGAAAAAGTGATATATGCTACTAGTGACAAATCGCAAAAATATTTAATAAAAAAAAAAAATAGGGTCAAAGCACGTCTGTTTGTTATAGGTGTGGTTCATATAATCATATTGGGAATAGTTCACCATGTCCTGCTATTGGTAAAAAGTGCATTAAGTGTCACAAAACAGGACATTTTCAAAAAGTGTGCAGAAGCAGCATGTTCAATTCTGGTTCAACCAATACTTTGTCTGAAGTACGAATTAGCAATGTGTATACTAAGAAGAGGAAGATGTTCAAGAGTGCACTAGTAGATTGGGTAATGGGATTTTGACTGTACACATACCTAGGTCAGTTAACGTCAGAAACAAAAATGGGAGGTGTTAAGGGACCCATATGCGTTGCTTTGATTGATGGGAAACAAGTAACTGTCATGGCAGATTCTGGAGCCCCAGTAACTATTCAAACAGAGAAAACTTTTTATTCTCTATGGTCCAAATCTTTTGTTCTTGAATGTCCTGATATAAATCCCAAGGCTTTTGGGGATCAGGATATAGACTTACTAGGATTTTTCTGGACGGAATTAGGAATTTTGGGCAGACAAATACTCACAAAAGTGTATGTGGCTGTGAATGGGAGAGACATTGTGGACTGGAAAGATTTAGCCAAACTAAACAATATCTTACGCCCTGGACATGACATTGTGTTAGGTGCGAAGGATTCCGTCTCAATTTTCTCAGTATTGTCCTCTGAGTCAGTATTGGAAGAAATGAACTCAATTTTCTATAGTATTTCTAGATAAAGTAGGAACAGTTCAAGGCTTTGAACATTATATTAAAGTAAAAAAAGGAGCTATACCGATAGTTCACAAAGTTAGACCAGTTCCTTTGAGCATTAGACAGAATTTGAAAGAATTAGTGAATAAACTAGTTTCTGAGGGGATAATCACTCCCACTGTCTCATCGGAGTGGGTTTCACCCATTGTTCTTACAAAAAAAGGTTCTGGTGATCTTAGATTGTGTGTAGACTTGAGATCACTCAATAAAAACATTTTAGTTGACTGCCATCCTCTTCCCCAGATACAAGAGTTGATCACAAGTGTGGGAAACTCTAAAATGTTTTCAACAATTGATCTACGTTCAGCGTATCCTCAGATTCCCTTAAGTGAAGAGTCCCAGATGCTGACTATTTTTGGTGCATTTAAATATCGTAGACTTCCGTTTGGGTTGGCTTCTGCTGCCAGTGTTCTCCCAAAAATGATGGACACGTTCTTTGGTAGTATAAGCAATGTTGTAGCTTTTCAAGATGATATTCTTGTTCACACAGACACTACTGAAAAGCATGTTATACTATTGAAGAAAGTTTTTGATATTCTTCAGTCACATGGTATGTCAGTAAAAACAGAACTATAAGATTTTGGTTGAAAAAGTGGAGTATTTGGGTCTCATCATATCTAGTGACGGGATAAAACCTAAACTAATTTGGAAGCCATTAAAAATGCTCCTCCTCCTGCAGATAAAGATGCACTACGTACATTTTTGGGACTGTGCGAGTACTACTGCACGCTTTGTGCCAGGTTATGCCTTAGTAGTTCAACCTTTAAGGTCCTTACTTAAGAAGGGTCAAAAGTTTCTTTGGGATGATCAAATTGATGTAACTTTCCAGAAATTTAAGGAATTGGTTTTATCTGCTCCTTCTCTTATACCATTTGTTTCTGTTGGGAAATCCTTTATGGCTGTGGATGCCAGTCTAAAAGGCTTCGGTGCTGTGTTTTTGGGCAGATAGTCAATGGTAAAGAAAACACTGTAGCATTTACTTCTAGGACACTTTCAGTTGCGGAGAGCAGCTACAGTACCATTGAGAAGGGAGGCTTTAGCTTGTGTATGGGCTGTAGACAAATTCAAGACCTACATATGGGGTAATAGTTGTGATGTTTATACCGACCCCAAGCCTTTGGTATACCTTCTCAGTGGAAATGGGTTGGGAAAGGCCTCTACTCGCTTGGTTTAACTTTTGTCTAAATTACAGGAGTATGATTTGAGAGTGAAATACATACAAGCTGGAAAAAACACTAGGGTCAATTGTTTGTCACATATGTCACTTCAATGTCACACTGAGGAAACAGAGAAACAAGACACTGAATGTGTTGTTGGTTTAGTTGATGCCATTTCAGCTTGTGATGGTAACATTACAATGAATGATTGGAAGATAGCTATGACAGAGGATAAAATTCTATCTCAAGTCTTCAAATTCATCAACAGTAGTTGGACTTCTGAGAAGAGTATGTAGTGAATTGAGGACTTACAAGCAGGTTGCCTGTGAATTATCTTTTGAAAATGATATTTGCACGAGAGGTAGTTTGTTTGTTCCCCCTAATGGATTAAGAGATCAAATTGTGAGGATTGCTCATGAAGGGCATTTAGGAATTTTAGCCACAGTGAAAATGTTAAGAGGCATATTGGTGGCCTGGTCAAGACAAACAGGTTTCTAACTTGGTGGATAATTGCTCACATTGTGTGGTGTCTGATAAACACTGGAAAAATACTATTAAACCTTGGTGTCCAGTTCCCTTTCCCAATAAAGTTTGGGATAGTATAGCTATTGATTTTTCAGGTCCATTTTATATTTTGCCAAAAGAGATGAGGTTTCTGATGTAGTAATAGATTATTTTTCTAAGTGGATTTATTATTCGTTTGTTGAATGTGCCAATTCAGAGTCTGTTATACTTTTTCTGGAAAAGCTTTTTCTTTTGGAAGGTTCACCTACTCAATTTTTACTGATAATGATGTACATTTCACATCTCAAAGAATGGGAATTTTTATGGAAAAATATGGCATTAAACATTTATAAGTGACATTATAAAGTCCTGCATCCAATGGCCTAGTGGAAAGGGCTAACCGCATTTTGAAGGAGGGCATACAGACTGTTGTTGCCACAAATGTGGATGTTGGTCAGTATCTTCAAGAGAAAATTTGGAAATACCACACTACACCCCATTCAACTACTGAGTTGACTCCTTTTGTGTTACTTAGGGGAAGGAAAGCAGTTACTAACGCGATTCCATCTTGGCTCATGCAAAACAGTAAGTTTAAGGAGAAAGAAAAGGGCATCTTTGATTTGACCAAATTACAGAACACAGTGTTAAAAAAACCAATTGATGCAGAAAAAAAAACTGACATTAGAAATAGCGTGAAAGAGTGTAAAATTAACACTCAAGACTATGTCTTGATTTAAAAACCACAAGGAGTCATGAAAGGAGAATCTATATTTTCCTTACCTGTTAAAGTTGTTAAAGCAACCAAGAATTCTCTGTTGTTGGAAGGAAAGGGCTGGTGGAATAGAAATAGTGTTGTTCCAATCACTGCAGAGCAAGTTGAAATTTTCAAAAAAGTATACTCTGACAGAGATAGTTGTTCTACTGCTGATAATATGATTTCTACTGACATTTCTATTGGCTCTAGTAACATTTCTGATGAGCATGTTATTTCAGTGGCTTCGCCAGAGTCTCCTGGAGAAGTCTCAACTGATGTTTTTAGTCATGATGAGAACCCTGTTGGGGTAAGGTGCAATGTACTACGAACACGTTGTAATCGCATTGTTAAATTGCCTTCTATATTTGATGATTACCTTCTAAACTAATCTTTCTTTAATTTTGTAAGGAGGGAAGGTGATGTAATATGCTGTTTTAAAAATGTAATGTCATGTTTAAAAAAAGTAATTGTATGTATGCCATCTAACTGCATTGAATTGGTTTGAACACGTTTCTTGTGCCGCGACAGCGTCTGCAAACATTCTAGTTCGAGAGTTCTTAATTCTGGGCAGTTGCCTTTTTCCTCTCATCCTGAATGGTTGCTGGTGCGGTCGTGGGTCTTCTACAGAAGAAATAAACTTACATGGAAATCACCTTCTGGCTCGTGGACTTTGTATATGGATTTAAGCTCTACAAGAACACAATGAGCCCGGCTCTTTATTTCCCTCCCGTATGGGAGAAGCGGTATGTGGTTGTGGGCACGAGGCCCTGGGGTGCCGTTTGTCCTGCGATGGCTGCCTTCATGAGCACACGGCATCATGCGCTGTGGCAGCCGGTGGGCATGGGGACTTGCAGTGCTGCTCATCCCAAGTGTGTGCGTGAGTGAAGTGGAGAGCTATAGTGCAGTTCCACAAAATCTGTGTAAAGAGTGCCTTACCTAATGGCAGTTATAGACGCTGTGCACTGGCACTGTGAAAAACTTGCAGGGCCTCCCAGGTCAGCTTCAGAGCTCAATAAATCGCTGCATAACTTTTGGTGCTTGAACAAACAACCTAACCAATCCTAGAGCTTCTCTCATGCTGTTTACAGCATGGGAGAAGCACCAGGATTGAATGGAGCAGGCTCCTCTCGCTCCTTTTTAGACTAGAGGCCTGTGCCTGGAAGCCACCGGGCTGTTTACAGCTCAGATTGGTACCATCTGAAGTGCCCATGTCAGGCTGGCCATCTCAAGGCAGCCGGCCACTCAGACATGCACACTTTATGTTCTAGTCACTCCTGAGTCCTTGCTGCCAAATCATCACAGGAATTATCCCCGCCCCATCTCACACTTGCGCTAGACAGTGCATCCATAGAACAGCACTTAATAACATTTTATTAATTTACATTTGCGGCTAGTGCTACACTCACAGAAGGCAGGGCGGCGGTCCTCGGCCCTAAGGAAGGAACCGCCACTGTCCCATGTGTGGGATTAAGCATGTGTTGCTCCAAATTTAATGCCTCCAAAGAGTGATAAAGATCCTTGATATCACACTGGTTTATGGCGTCTGGTATTAACCCCCCCACTCCCGAATTAGACAGAATATAGATGATTTCAGTAGGCAAGGAGTAATACATTCTGCTAAAGAGGACCCCAAGTTACTTAGTAACCAGGAGGACGACACAATAATAGGCTTGTCATTGTCATCTTCAGAGCAATGTTAAAAATAAACAGTATGGCGTTTGTTGAATGCAAGTGAGGAGCATCTGTTATCTTGACTTGCAGGAGTGTAGGAAAAATTACAGCCAAACCTGCACCAACTCCGGCTTCTCTGCCTTTCCTAATCAAATCATACCCTAAGGGAATTGTTGTAGGGAAAGTTTTGGAGTGAATTAAAGGTTTCAGTTGGTAAGTCGGCTTTAAAGAAATAATGTTCATAAAAATGTGACACTGACCTTCACTGTTCCATCATCGCTGCCTGTGCAGACTAGCTGGGGTCCCCTTCTTGCTGGGTAACAGGAATTCACAAATGAAGTATGTCCTTTTAACCTTTTCACTCTCTCGCCCGTCTCACTGTCCCAAACAGCTACTGTCCTGTCTGTGGAGGCTGAGAAAAGCATGCTGGGAAAGAACATGGTACAAATTTAAGACCCCTTTAAGAGATACATTTTCACAGCTAACTTCAATGGATCAAGTTTCAATGGGAGAAAAATTCATAGTGCACTTTTGGTTACAAGTTTCAACTACTGGTAAAATACAATACAAATACCTTGAACAAATCATTTGGGCATCAGCAACTCTCTCAGATCACCACTGAGCATGGGATAACAGACAGCTGAACTAAATCATCTGAGAAGATGATATTCCTGTCTGGGAAGGTAAGCCCTATACAGTACAAAGTGCTCCAACTGGAGTGGCCCACACACACATTTCAGTCACCTGCTTGTCCCTAGTTTGTAAGGAATATTCTTGTTATTTATGCAGCTATCACTCACCAAACTATAGGTTACATGAAATTGGGAAATCATTACAGTACACATGAAGCATTACTGTCCACTTTAATGCAAAGACAACCATAATTTCCTGATGAGCGCATTGGGGGGGGGGGGGTGGGGAGGAAAGCCCACAGACTCATCCTTTAAACCGGACAGTCACACTGAAGACAGGAAGTGAAGAACGACTGCCCTCTCAAAGATGAGCAGGGTTCCTTAACGTGATGACACAAGGTCTCTACAGACATGTCAGCATATGGCACCAAACCAGTTATGAAAATGAACCCACCATGACTAGCATTGACATACAAAGAAAACAAAGAAAACAATATCACCACTGTAGTGAGGTGTCTTATAAAGCTTTGCAGTGGTGCATAGGAACAGGAAGAAACAGACAAGGTTCTGAAACTATACAAATGACATTGGAACTAAGAATCTGCTACTTACATCACAATACATAATCCTGGTATTCTCCAACTCAAAGTAAGTGAGAGAGCGTAGTTTATACATTACATATTCTAGATGTGAAAATGCCTATATTTAACGATGCTGCATTAATAATATTATTCATTGAAACGTATTTTATAACGTGGAGAATTTTCATGCATAAACTAATGTCGACTGTAAGAAATAATTGCTTGTAGTATGACTAACTGAGAAAGATGTTGAAACGTATAAAGATTGCATTTACTAGAATCCATAAGCCTTAAGTTAGCGCGAGTCGAAAATTTGCTGTATAGCTCTCATATTAAAGCGTATTTTTCTGTATCTTCAGTGTGCTGACTCGCAAAAGGCCATGAACCAGCAATTGTTCTTTTTTTCCATTCGGTGTAACATTGCTAGATTTTCTCATCCGCATACTAGCGGCTTTAGTATATAAAAATGTAGGCTTTGTTACAAACCTAGATACTTCCAAGGACACTGAAACGCGGAGAAGAGAACTCTTGACCCGAAGAAGGTGCCAAGAAATGAAGTAACCCCGGATGTGCCACCTACGAAAAACGTCAATTATGAAAACCAATCAAAGTGTAGAGAACTATCAAAGAATGACAAATGCATTACTTAATGTATAATTTAATAGGTTACAGATAGTGGGGTGAAGTGACTGTCCAATAGAAATTTGGGGGAAGGTATCCTCAAAAAGGGATAAAAACCCATGACACAGGAGACTCAAGAGACCTAGGTAGGGAATGATATCGATTGCATCCAGAAACTCTGTCACTCTGTTTGGTGACTCGAGACTTAATGAACCATCCTCGCCCTTAGTTGCCCCGTTTTACTTTCCTCCTTATGAGGAAAGTGTCCCTGTCCTTAGACTAGATAGACTGACAGCGATCTAACTGATGTCCTGAAGACGAAGACTGATCCTGTATGCTGACCTATCCTGGAGGGTAATTATAATGTTGCTATTGTAATTCACTTATTTGCCTTTTCTTTCTAGATACCAACTGCTGTAGAATTTTTGATTAGAGACCTTAGCTAGATGTTTTCCAAATTGGTGTTTTAAATTGTTTTGCATGAAGCCCAACATGCCGATGCTAATTAGTGGGTAGATGAGGCATTCATTTTGACTGACAAAACTGACGTGATTGACTTAATGTTATGCTGAACTAAATACTTACGAGGTCTTACGCATTAGATTTGTTAATCCTTCATGTTACTATCCTTTGTTGGAGATCTTTGCATTATTATCGCATTATGATTATGCCTTTGTTCTTGATTAATTCATTTGCTATTAGATTGTAATCAATAGGGAATAAAATTCACAAAACTTCAATAAGGTGTGATTATTCATGACTGAAAGGTCATGGTTGCGTCGAAAAGGTTTAACTAATGTGTAAAGTGAAATATATTGTGGTGATATATGTTGAAAATGTTATCAATGTATTGATTGGTATATTGATCGGTTATCTCGTCTTACGGTGTCTCACCACTGGGCCCAAAGATTCATCGGCCTAAAACGAGTCCTAATGTGTATAAATTAACATAAAGGGACGCATCAACATAAGCATAGAACTCTGTTTTTTTTAAGTTATATCCCTTGACAATAATGGTGTTGTGTATTTATATTGCACAAGACAAAACCTTCATTACAGTCAATAAATTATTTTACTGCCAATAAATGTCATAAAAGTCCTTTTGAACATTTAACAATCCGTCAGCTTTTTAATGAGAGTTCATAGCGGTCTATAAGATATGAAGGCTTTTATTAGAACGCCCTTTCAATGACAACTGATTTTCGGCTTTTTTAATACATCAAGTTCAGCATTGCCAACACAATCTACTCCTAAGAACAGACTGAAGGGATGTTCGTGTGCAAGATGTTCAAATGTTTCAAGAATATTGTGACTGCATTTACAGCACATTTTTTCCTCACTCATTGAGTATACATACAATTTACATTCATACTGATCAACTCTCCAGATGACAGTAAAAAAAAAAAAAAAAAAAAATAGCTTCCTATAGATATGTGCACATTTAGAAACATCTTTGAAGGACTTCGACAATATTCTACTTGAAAAACTGCTTCAGGTTTTGAAAAACTGCACAGGCAATATATCACAAACCAACCAAGGTTTGAAAAATAACTGCTAAGATGTCAATTTAACAGAGGAATTAAATCCATGCCTGAACAAAACAAAAATCTTATTCTATAAGGAACTGGGTTGATTTTAATGGGAAAAAGGGGTCATTTTTTAACCATCACAGTCTCATTTTGAAGACTTACTTACAGGTTATTACAAACCACTGACAGTTGCTTTTAAGTTCCTATCTGTACACATTTCAGTGAAAGCTCATTGACAGCAAAACTCAATGATCGCAGTTGTTGTATAATCAGTTTCATGAAGTACACTATATATCAGGTGGCTGTCAATAGAATGAGCGAGTATGTTGCATTGTCTAATGCAATTAGAAATGAATGGACACAATATGAATGTTTGGAATCCTCTTTTTCATTGAAATCTCAACATTAATGATTGCCCTGATGTCTGGGACGAAACACATTGGCTGGGCTTTTGAAATGCATCAGAACTAGATTCACAAATTTGAAATTCAAGAAGAAGAATAAGAAGAAGTTGTAAAGTTTGTGGGAATTTTATTAATTTCAACGTATTAAGAATGGAATGATTCTGACCATTGATGCATGATTTCTGTCTGGACTTTTGAACGAAAAGGAGAGGATACTTTAAATACTACAGCTGGCTTCACTTGTCTTGGATTGACTATAATTAAGGGAATTGAGGTTTAGTGGCAGTCAGACCTCAAGGAGGTTGCACTTTGTTTGAATTTAAGGCATAGGCCCGTGCGGTGTAGCTAAACCACAACTGCTACTGAACTGGATTACCTTTACACTATATATCAAGTTACCTATTCATGAACAGAGTTAAAATCAATTAAAAGATTAACAAAACACAGAATATGATGGGGGAATGCAGAATGTGCCTCTAACCAATCGCGATGTGCTTACTGGATGAATACCAGCAGTAGTATCAGCAACCACAGAGCTAGAAGTCTGAACAACAAGAAACTTCTGAAGGAATAATTTTCAATAATGTTTTGTTACAACTTTTAAATTGGTTATTCAGGATCCACTCAAGTGATGAATTTCATTTAAGTAGAAATTATCTTTTTTTAGACCACAAAAATGCTAGGTATGGTATTAAAAAATAAGTAATAATAATTACACGAAAACATGTATATATACACATTTTATACAATACAATAAAGTATATACAAATAAATAAAATGTCACATATATACAAAAATCCACCAGATAAGACTTGAATTTACAAAAGGTCATATGTGGGGAAAATCTGAAGAGTAAGAAAGGATTGTAAGACAAATGGTTCTACGTTAGATGGGCTGATGTGTGTAAATTGTTGATGTTTTGGTCTCTAAAAAGTAATCAGCCATAATCCCATCTTCAGGACTATAAAAAGTAGAACTATTGGTGTTATACTCCTGTTTATTCTTACTCTCAAGGTTTTTGTTGTTAGACTGAGTTGTATTGTTCATCACATAGGACTTTTTGTGAATTCAAATATATAAGACACTTGTAATTATGAAAATCATTTATTTTTTCATACAGGTGCACAAAATACTTTCTATCTTTTTTCCTCAAAATACCCTTTCTACATAAATGATAATCATCAATTGAGTTGGCTTGACTCTATTCTGAAAGACCAATGTAAAGGTTTTAAGAAAAAATAATTTAAAACAGTTCATTCAGCTGTTTCTTGTAATTCGCATTATTCATCCATTTCATGGGGGGGGAGGAGACTGGGTAACGCTATTTTGTTCTAGTTGCATAGCTAGAAGTAGCACTAATGACAAGCAAATGAAGTGTAGTGGTCCTAATAGCAAATTCATCACTGAGTTGCAGACCTACAATTACTTATTTTATTTGTTTTAAGAGTTTTATACAGTGCAAACAAGACGCTCAGGTATCACAGCGGTGTACAAAGCTATACCACACCTGTTCCATGCTCCATGTAAATAAAAGAATAACTGTTAACAGAAAAGGCACATACAAATATGTAGATATATTTGTAAAGGCTGTATCCTGTTACAAAAGACCATTAGATAATCGTCTGCTGATTGTGTTACACATAAAGATCATAGTTTTCTAATTTGCTCTACAAGTGTTTCAAGAAGCGAGAAAAGGGATGATTGAGGCTTGGAACGAACAGCATTAAGTGCCAGATCTGTTTAATAGTCTCCTCTTTGCCTCTTTTTTGAAGAAGCTGGTCGAAAGATTAGACACAATTTCAGCTGGGAGAGAGTTTCAGATTCTTGTGGCAGATCCGGGGAACATGTGGGCATTAAGTTTTCTTTTTCTTGAATCTTTGTGGTTCCAGGATGAGGGAGCAGGAGGTCCTTGGAGAGTAGCTGCCTCCTGAGATTGTACGTTTTTGTGCTGAATACCTGGGTTCATCTTGGTGAAGGGCTCTGGGTGTTAAGCATTTTAAGTTCATTTTCATCCTGGTTTCGGAAGGGAGCCAGTTGAGAGACAAGAGCGACGGTGTGATGTGGCCAAATCACCTTGTTCGGGTTTCTAGTCTTGCTGCAGGATTGAGGGATGCTTGAGTGGAGCCATTCGTGACTTAGGTAGGCCAGTTAAGTTGGCACTCGCATAGTCTATTCTGGATACCAGTGTTCGTACGTAGGTCTTGAAGTTAAGTGGCTGGATGAACGGTTCCACTTTCTTGAGGATGTTGAGTTAGAAACAAGGAATGTGTGTGACTGACCGGATGAATGCTTGCATGTTGAGGTTCTTGTCCATGTTTATCCCAAGGGATTTGTTGTGTCGTTAATGACTAGTTTGCCATTGAGGTCTATAAAATGGTTAATCCATTCCTGAATGAGAAGGCAGTTGTGGGTAGGGGAGATGAACAGGAACCCTGTCTTAGTAGAGTTTAAGATGGTTACTTGAAAGCCAGGTTTGGGTTTCCCTCAAGGTGTCATTGAGGCAGATGATACTGCCTGGACAGGAACATAAGTGGATCTGGGTATCATCTACATATAAGTGGTATTAGGGTTTGCTTCTCTTGAGGATTTGCGTCAGTGGTTCCATATAAAGGATGAAGAGTGAGGGCAAGAAAATGGATCCTTGAGAGACTCCAAGATTACCCATCGACCTGTTGGAGAACAAGCTACTCAGTTTGATTTGCTGTGACTGATCTTGCAGGAAGGAAGGGAACCATTTGAGGGCATTACCAGATAACTGCATTCTGTTTTGCAGTACTTCTAAGAGGGTGCTGTGGCTTACCATGTCGGATGCTGAAGATAGATAGAGAAATGTGAGTAAGCAGTAGTTGTCCTGGTCCAGGATTTTGAGTGTGTCATCTAGGACATGTAGGATGGCAGTTTTTGTGCTGTGACCTGGTCTTACAAATGACTCAAACAGGTTCAACAATTTGAACTGCTCAATGGTTTGCCATACACATTTCTCTAACATTTTCACTAGGAGGGGATGTTGGACACTGGAAGAAAGTTATTTAGGTCCTTCGGGTCAGCCCCTGCCCTGCTTTTTGTTTCAGAATAGGAGTCACTTGACAAATCTTCAGACGTTCTAGGACTGAGCCTTGTGTTACACTTGTACTAGTGGTACAATTAGTAGTACTAACAAAATACCCAATATATTTTCAGTAGTAATATTAGCTCTAGCCATAGGACTCATTATATTATTATTATTTCTTAAATTAAGACTTGCAGTAACAGTAACTGCAATAGTAGTACCAGTAACATACCAACATTAGCATTAGCAGTTGTACTGAGTGCAAGAGCAGGTGCTAGTGGTAGTACTTTGGAGACAAAAGTACTAATGTTAGTGCTATTATACTACTAAAGACAAGACTTGTAACAAAGACGGATGACGACTTTTAGGAGTAAAACTATCATTTAAAATACGTTGGGCTTTATTTTCCATGGTTGATTCCTGGTGCTGAACAAATGCATGCATGCAAAAATATGAAACAATTTGGGAACGCCACCTGAGGAAATAACTATCCTTCCTTATTTCTCACCTGCCATCAGTGCTATAATGTAGCTCCATGACTGCGCCACTGTGCCCTTTTAGAGTAGCGTAATTTTCACAGTCTCCATAAACATTCCACAGCACTGGAAAAAGCAAAAATGAAAGGAAGGAAGTCAGACATATCATTTACTTCCTTACAAAACAATCTTATTTACATTCACCATTATGCACATTTTATGAGCTTGGGGATGCAAACATTTAACAGATGGAACCTTAGATTCCCATGCCCAAGCATGTGGAGTCCACCCAACAATGGAACATGGAAATAATACTGCCAACTGCAAAGTTAGCTTAGAGATTTTTTTGTGTCTGATATCTATTTTCGTAATAGAATAGTAAGGTACTAATGGGATGATGCGACTGAATCTGTCAATTTCTGATAAATGGTCAGCTGCCAGGAACTGGGCGAGTCCAGATATTTTTTTACTATAAGGAATTATGTTACTTTGTCAAACCAAGTGTGGATCACTCACACAATGTTTAGGCACAGAGAAAAGGGTCAAAGAAAAATCACAATTAATTATCAAACTAGCATTTCAACACTGTGTTTTGTAAACATACATGGACTTTCAGGGAAATTTGGGTCGTCACAGATAACAACTGATTAATCCTGTGGCGACCAAAGAGTTCCTTCGAAATGTAATCAATTATAATCCATTTTATTTTGATGTAAAAGCAATAATACTTCTTTATAATAAAGAGTTATAGTAAGAGGCAACAGCATTAGCATAATGGCAAACTGCTAATGCACAAATAATGCACATAAGAGAGGTCAAATCTCTCAGCTGCAGCCTGGGTTCTCCCAAGAAATGCCAAGCACTGTCTTTGTTCAAAGGGGCAGTCAGCAGAGAAATTACTCCTTAAAAATTCCTAGCACGTTTACTGAAAGGTGTACTTAACTCATTTAAATATTTTGCCCAGCGGGTGGGTGGGAATTGCAAGTTCTGATTATTAGACTGGAACATCCTGAATTTTACCCTTGGACCACTTATGCAATATATCACATCATCCCCATTACAGTGTGTGTGGCCTCTTGCTATCTTATGCATTCTCCCCACTACCTTAATGTTCCTTACTGCTCAGTCAGTGAGTGAGGTCATTGTATGGTTGGAATGTTGACAGTGTTTGTGCTTGGATGAGTGAACAGTTGGAGTGAGAAGGGCTGAGAGGGAGGATCCTGCTCCTGGTGGGGCTTTATCTGTAACCTACAACTAAGCTAATAAACGTACTTCTTTTATACCCTACGATCATCCATCATTGATTACAACACAGTGTTAATATGTTTGCTTTTGCTCTGCCCGTGCCTTACACGGCAAACTCAATTAAGAAAATGATGAAGTGTGGCTTATTGAACATGTGCAACATAACATTTCGTAGCCTAACACTAAAAAGCACCGATATTCCTCTGTGCCTTCTGTTTTGGATTTCACAGTATGTGTGAACTTTAACAAATTGTGGAAACAGAAATATATAACAACTTGCATATCAGTCTGTCAAAGCCTGCCGATGCCAGGGTAGCTCCATTCGGGTGAAATTTGCAGCAATACACTTCTCCTTCGTGCCCAGAAAGCAGCATGATTGGTGCCTGCAGGCTGGAGGTTCGAGGCGGGCCCTGAGGTGGAGAAAAGAACAAGATTAAACTGGACCGTTGCAAGGTAGAATTTGATGTCCCACTTCTTTTCAAATTAAGTTGTCAAACTTTGCATCATTTAAATGTAACAACACTAAAGTTGGAGAAACCATAGGAAATTAATTATAGAAATAACAGGGTGAAGTGCCAATGAATGGCCAGGCACTGCACCCACCCCCGCTGCGCACAGCCTTTAACCGTTTGCCGTAGACAGCATGTAGTTGGTGGGCAAAACCAATCTCAGTCAAGACAAAGTTGCTGGCCAACCCCCTGGGTCTTGCAGCATCCAAGATCCCCCCCCCCTGTGAAAATACCCAGGTCTGCTGGGGTGGCGGGCTTAGCCCCGCAGTAGTATTGTAATGCTGAAAATAAATAAATAAATAAATACAAATAAAAATAAAATGTTTTTAGGGTGACCCCTAGCATGTTCCTCTGGGATTCCCCGTCCCCCCAACATAAGAGACTCAGGCTACTGCCAACTTGTCCTCTTAGTCTTCTTTGTTTTCTAGGACATGGGGACAGAGTCCTTGAGTCTTAAAATGGCTTTCTCTTCATGTTGAGGCCAACTAATCAGATCACAGTCTTAGATCATTCAATTCTCCACAGTGGTACTGTGTTGCTAATAGATACATACATTTTGAGCCTTAATTTTCTTGTAAGGCATGACTTAAAGTGGCACAAATAAGGCTCTGAAATATGACACAAGTGCAGTGGAAACATTGAACATCACACAATCACACTGACATTGAAAACTTGGCAACTATGCACTGGCTTCTTCTATCAATCTAATACCCTAATGCTCCATCACCACTGCTCCTTGCTTCAAACTTTGGAGGTTTTTTTAATATCCTAACCTTACAATACAGCATCCAATCCAAATCAGGTGGGTCTTCTAACCACTCACTAGAGTCCACAGGCAGCCGCCACATTTCATGCACATCCACCCCTTAAACATGTTAAAAAATCACACAAGTGTGAGGTCACCTACGGTGTTTCATACACTTTTAGATCTGTAGTTTTATGCTCAGTGCAACACACTAGCAGCCTGTGTTTACAGAAGGAGAAAAAGTAGTCTAAAACCAAGTATCCCTTGAAAATACTTAATATTTACTGCTCTGTTCCACCACTATGTCGAATGAAGTTATGGAGCTTGGCAGCCCCAGACTCTTGTGGTAAGTGTAGGAAGTTGGCTCTGTATATACTATTTCAAAGTAAGAAATAGTGTGCACAGAGTCCAAGGGCTCCCCTTAGAGGTAAGATAGTGGCAAAAGTAGATCATTCTAATGCTCTATTTTGTGGTAGTGTGGTCGAGCAGTAGGCTTATCAGAGGGTAGTGTTAAGCATTTGTTGTACACACGGGCAATAAATGAGGAACACACACTCAAAGACAATTCCAGGACAATAGGTTTTTATATAGAAAACTATATTTTCTTAGTTTATTTTAAGAACCACAGGTTCAAGATTTACAAACAATACTTTAAATGAAAGGTATTTCACTTAGGAACTTTGAATTAGCAAAATTGCATATACAGTTTTCACACAAATGGCAATAAGCTAGTTTAAAACTAGACACTGTGCAATTTTCAACAGTTCCTGGGGGGAGGTAAGTGTTTGTTAGTTTTGTAGGTTAGTAAACCACCTACAGGGTTCAAAGTTGGGTCCAAGGTAGCCCACCGCTGGGGGTTCAGGGCAACCCCAAAGTTACCACACCAGCAGCTCAGGGCCGGTCAGGTGCAGAGGTCAAAGTGGTGTCCAAAATGCATAGGCTTCAATGGAGAAGGGGGTGCCCTGGTTCCAGTCTGCCAGCAGGTAAGTACCCGCGTCTTCGGAGGGCAGACCAGGGGGGTTTTGTAGGACACTGGGGGGGACACAAGTCAGCACAAAAAGTACACCTTCAGCGGCACGGGGGGCGGCCGGGTGCAGAGTGCAAAGAGGGGTCGGGTTTGCAATAGGATTCAATGGGAGACCCAGAGGTCTCTTCAGCGAAGCAGGCAGGCAAGGGGGGGGGGGGGCTCCTTGGGGAAGTCACCACCTGGGCAAGGGAGAGGGCCACCTGGGGGGGATGGGGGGGGGGTCGCTTCTGCGCTGGAGGTCGGATCCTTCAGGTCCTGGGGGCTGCGGGTGCAGTGTCTTTACCAGGTGTCGGGTTCTTTGAAGCAGGCAGTCGCGGTCAGGGGGAGCCTCTGGATTCCCTCTGCAGGTGTCACTGGGGGGGCTCAGGGGGGACAACTCTGGCTACTCACAGGGCCATAGTCGCCGGGGAGTCCTCCCTGTAGTGTTGGTTCTCCGCAGGTCGAGCTGGGGGCATCGGGTGCAGAGTGCAAAGTCTCACGCTTCCGCCGGGAAACGTGTTTTCAAAAGTTGCTTTTTTGTTGCCAAGTTGCAGTCTTTGTGGAACAGGGCCGCTGTCCTCTGGAGTTCTTGGTCCTTTTAGATGCAGTGTAGTCCTCTGAGGCTTCAGAGGTCGCTGGACCCTGTGGAACGTGTTGCTGGTGCAGGTTTTCGGAGTTGGAGACAGGCAGGTAGGGCTGGGGCCAAAGCAGTTGTCGTCTTCCTCCTTCTCTGCAGGCTTGTAGGTCAGCAGTCCTTCTTCTTTCTTCAGGTTGCAGGAATCTGATTTCCTGGGATCTGGGGAGCCCCTAAATACTGAATTAAGGGGTGTGTTTAGGCCTGGGAGGGAAGTAGCCAATGGCTACTGTCCTTGAGGGTGGCTACACCCTCTTTGTGCCTCCTCCCTGTGGGGAGGGGGGCACATCCCTAATCCTATTGGAGGAATCCTCCAAACTCAAGACGGAGGATTTCTCAAGGCAGGGGTCACCTCAGCTCAGGACACCTTAGGGGCTGTCCTGACTGGTGGGTGACTCCTCCTTGCTTTTCTCATTATCTCCTCCAGCCTTGCCGCCAAAATTGGGGGCAGTGGTCGGAGGGGCGGGCATCTCCACTAGCTGGGATGCCCTGGGGAGCTGTAACAAAAGGGGTGAGCCTTTGAGGCTCACCGCTAGGTGTTACAGTTCCTGCAGGGTGAGGTGAGAAGCACCTCCACCCAGTACAGGCTTTATTCCTGCCCACAGAGTGACAAAGGCACTCTCCCCATGTGACCAGAAACATGTCTGGTGTGTGGCTTCAGGGGGCATCTCTAAG
Source organism: Pleurodeles waltl (assembly GCF_031143425.1). Taxonomy (NCBI): domain Eukaryota; kingdom Metazoa; phylum Chordata; class Amphibia; order Caudata; family Salamandridae; genus Pleurodeles; species Pleurodeles waltl. The sequence continues at coordinate 1,391,429,289 of NC_090440.1, read as the reverse complement.
ATGCCCTCTGGGGTGTATTTCACAATAAAATGTACACTGGCATCAGTGTGCATTTATTGTGCTGAGAAGTTTGATACCAAACTTCCAAGTTTTCAGTGTAGCCATTATGGTGTTGTGGAGTTCGTGTTTGACAGACTCCCAGACCATATACTCTTATGGCTACCCTGCACTTACAATGTCTAAGGTTTTGCTTCGACACTGTAGGGGCATAGTGCTCATGCACTTATGCCCTCACCTATGGTAGAGTGCACCCTGACTTAGGGCTGTAAGGCCTGCTAAAGGGGTGACTTATCTATGCCATATGCAGTGTGAGGTTGGCATGGCACCCTGAGGGGAGTGCCATGTCGACTTAGTCGTTTTCTCCCCACCAGCACACACAAGCTGGCAAGCAGTGTGTCTGTGCTGAGTGAGGGGTCTCCAGGGTGGCATAAGACATGCTGCAGCCCTTAGAGACCTTCCCTGGCATCAGGGCCCTTGGTACCAGGGGTACCAGTTACAAGGGACTTACCTGGATGGCAGGGTGTGCCAATTGTGGAAACTAAGGTACAGGTTAGGGAAAGAACAGTGGTGCTGGGGCCTGGTTAGCAGGTCTCAGCACACTTTCAAATCATAACTTGGCATCAGCAAAGGCAAAAAGTCAGGGGGTAACCATGCCAAGGAGGCATTTCTTTACATTAATGCACGCATTTGAAAATGTGATTACGAAGAGTGGCCGCCAATGTTCACGAAGTGTACTTATTAATATCCTAACACTGTGAAAAGTTGAATTTACGTTTGACTAATGTAGTAATATGTCATTTTAAGGGTTATGCAATATGCTTTAGTTTTATTAATTGTAGGCCTTAACTTAGCGAGCTTCCCGGCCTACTTGCCAGGCCTCATGTCAAAGCTGTATTTCTTACTATTTTAATAAATGGCTTTCCTAGAGAGTTTTAAACTGTGATTTCCATTTTGCATTGTTTAAATGTGCTCATAGCTGAAGTCTTTTCTCATGAGAACAGATTGCTAGAAGATGCTGTTCTTGCTAATGTAACATTTTGTGTGTAATGTGTGTGAGACTGACTTTCTCAGGAGGAGAACAATGGCGATAGTGACTGGAGGGAAAGCTGCAACAACACTGTTACCTGACAAGCCGGATGATGATGACATTGCAAGACAAACCAATCAATGACATGTGAACGGAGTAATGGTAGAATTCATAGATTTGGAGTTTAGTTTTATTGGACAAAGGGTGAACATGCGATTAACTGACCAATATGGATTTGGGAAGTTGTTTTAATATAATGACACTGCACTGAGAAAAGACAGATTCAATGCCCATTTCCTTGCTGACCGAAAGGTCACTATTTTCTTGTGCGCCTTGACAAGAGACGTGCTTACCTTTAATGCTTAAAGACTTTGCGTTTTCTGAACTTTGATGCTGAATCCTGATGCTTTGCTGATCGACTGATGTCCTGGGGGCGAAGACTGACTCTGCTTGCTGGTTGTGGTAAATAACCCACATTAACACAGAAGCTTTCTTCACAAAGTGTAGTTTATTCGACCTACACAAGCGGTGCGGTGCCCACAGCTTCGTCTTTTTTTCAACCGTCTATTTTTCCGTTCGCGAGCGCGTTCGGAACTCGAGTAACGCTCGAGCTCCCTTCACGCGCCCGCACTTATATTACACATCCCCCTTCGTCATCATAATTTTTTTTAACAAGAACACAACAATATTAACCACATATTCAAAAAATCATAAACTGTTCAAATTAAACAAGAACATAAAAAGAATTAACCAATAGCTCGACTAAAGCTAAGAGAAATACATTTCAAGCAAGATTAAATTTTTTTTTTTTTTTTTAAACATAAAAATTAACTGTAACTCAAGAGAGGAATACATTTCAGGCAATATAAACAAAATCAAAAGTCTTCAATTCAATTTCTCGCCATCTCTCACGTAGTCATTCAGATACGCAGGAGGTCTTCTCACTCTACCACTTCCCTTCGTATATTCTGTCTTACTTTCTTCATTCTCCACACTAGTTTGTCCCTCCAAACCCTCCATGCTATTCTCATCCTCATGTGAAGTGTCAGCATCTGGTGAATCCGCTTTCTCACCACCTCCCCCAGATAACATAAACCCACTGCAACCTCCATCTCCATTAGTAACGATAATATTTCCTGCACTTCCACCCCTTCTCTCATATAAGGCCACCCTCCTTTTGTTCCATATAGTGCCATTCGCCAAAACAACACTGAAATTTCCTACGTGTTTAACCTCAAAAGGACCGCGAAACTTTGTCCAACCTGCACCCACTCGTCCATCCTTGACTTTCACCCAATCACCAACTTGTATACCAGAGTAACCTCCTGTCAGTGACGTCTCCCTTTGACTTCCTGGTTTGATTCGATCACCCTCCAACCAACCAGGCACTAACTTTGATCTGGCCTTACGCCCTCTCATGAACTCAAATGGTGTTCTACCCTTATCTCTCAGCTGCGTGGTGCGATGAGCCCATATCGCCTCTTGCACAACAGAACTAACACTTTGGTTTCCTCGCACAGCCAACTGAATTGTACCCTTGACCATACGATTCATGCGTTCCACAATGCCATTGGCTTGCGGATTGTAGAGTGCAGTACGTTTATGGGTGATACCATGGGTTAACAGAAACTCTCATCTCCAAGGAGATTAACTGTGTACCATTGTCAGTAATGAGTGTATGGGGACACCCTTCTCTTTGAAAAAAACCCTTTAATACTGAAATAGTACTTCTTGTCGACACTTCCCTCATAAACTCAACCTCCAACCACTTAAAAAACACATCCACCAGGACTAAAGCAAATTTTTTTTCGTGGCCCAAACCAGGCAATGGCCCAACAAAATCCATACAAATAGTGTGCCATGCTTCCCCTGGATCCTCAATATGTCCCATCCAAGTTCTTTTCCCCAGCTTTAACCTTTTTTCACTTTCCTTACACTGAACACACTCTTCCACCCATTGAGCAGTTTGCAAATCGACCCCTGGCCACCAAAAGTTTTCCTTAACCCTTCTTTGAGTCAGTGTTTGTCCCAAATGCCCTTCATGTGCCAAATGTATGATTTTCCTCCGTAACTTTTCCGGAGGTACAAATCTGTCACCCCTCATTATTACACCTCCATCCCCCAACGACAACTCATCTAGAACCTTGATGTAGGGCCTTACAGATACTGCCACAGCACTCTCTCTTCTTCCTCCCTCAACAATCATTTTACTCATGCACTGCATTACCGAGTCATCCCTCAATCCTTGCAACCATTCTTCTTTAGAGAAAGCTGCCACACCATGTTGTAACAATTCCTCCACCAACGCCACCGCTCCTTCTTCTCCCTTCAAGAATTGTGCCTCCCCCTCAACCAACTTCCAATCCACAGCCATGCGTGAGAGAGCGTCAGCTTGTATGTTCCTCCAACCCTGAATGTATTCCACGTTGTATACATACTCCTGCAATCGAGCTGCCAATCTGGCCAATCTCGCAGAACCCTTACCCGCACCACCAGCTGATAAAACCTTGACCAAAGGTTTGTGATCAGTTCTTAACTTAAAAAAAACACCCCACAAAAATGTTCTAAAATGTCTACAGCCCATGCAGCTGCTAAAGCCTCCCGCTCAATCACAGAGTAGTTCCTCTCACTCTCAGTGAGAGAGCGTGAAGCAAAAGCTACCGTCCTCTCTTCACCGCAGTGAACTTGAGACAGAACTGCACCTATACCAGACACACTAGCATCGACAGTCAGTATAGTGGGAGAAGAAGTCTCAAAGGGTACTAAAATCTTTGCAGTACACACCTCTTGCTTAAAGTTGTCGAAACATTCTTGCTGCACTTTTGACCACACAAAATTACAACCTTTGCGCAACAATATTCTCAACCCCTCCGTTTTGTCAGCAAAATTGGGAACAAATTTGGCGTAATATTCAATGAGACCCATAAAGGACCTCAACTCATCCTTGTTCTTTGGTGACGGAGCGAGTTTGATTGCCACCAACAAATCTTTCTTCGGTTTCACTCCTTCACCCGAAATGGTGTGTCCCAAATATTCAATCTCTTTGGTCAAGAAAACACACTTCTCTTTTCTTAACGTTAAACACACCTCCAAAAGTTTCTTTAATACCTTCCTCAAAATTAGGTTATGTTCCTCAATAGTTGACGCAAAAATTAAAATGTCATCCTGAAAAAATAATACATTAGTGAAACCCTCAAAAACATTTGTCATCATACGCTGAAAAACACTTGCAGCTGAAGATAATCCAAAGGGCATTCTGACAAAACGGAAAGTACCATCCATGGTGATAAATGCTGTAACATCACGTGAATTGTGGTGTAGTCGTATCTGATGATAGGCGCTTTTGAGGTCTAATTTTGAAAAAAAAAACTGCTCCATTTAGCAACATAATGAGTTCATTGATGTTCGGTAGAGGAAAGTTGTCTGTCACAATGTTTTGATTGACACTGCGTAGGTCCACACAAAATCTCAATTGCCCATTAGATTTCCTCGTAATGACCACTGGCGAAGTCCATTCTGGAGATTCAACCGGTTCAATGACTCCGTCCTTCAACATATCTTTCAACATCTTGCTCACCTCTTCCCTAACAACAATAGGTACTTTCCTCACTTTGTGTTTCACAGCAACGGTACCTTGTTTCATACGAATCTTATGAACATAACCCTTTAATTCTCCCAACTCCTCTCGAAACACCTCCCCCACTTCCTCCAGAATCGCATTGACATCTCCATCATCCACTACCAAGATTTGTTCCTTACCTCTGGGATTCACAATTATATTCAAGTCATATTGATGCATCCAACCCAAAATTGGTGGCCCAGACTCAGCCACATACACTTTGCCGAAGGTTTCTCTTGATTTGAAGCCTATGGCAGTCGAAAAGAAACCCAAGATCTCAATTTCCTCCCCTTGGTATCCCCCAGGACATATGTCTTTAGGCTTCAATACAATCTGAGGCCAGTTCTTCATGAAGATATCTTTGGGAACTATTGTGTATTTTGATCCAGTATCCACCATCAGCTCAACCCTCACCTTTCCAACAGTGAACCATGCTTTGGGCCTCCTTTCTCTCTTACCGGAGTAACCTTTATCAACCTCGCCTAGGCTAAGAATGCGGTCCACCACCTCATCTCTCTCCTCACACACCGCCACTCCTTTTGACTTTGACCACTCAACGCACACATGCGCATAATGACCTTTACGCCCACACTTTCTACATTCCTTCCCCACTGCAAAACACCCCTTAAAATCACTACTGTGTAAACTACTGCCACATCTGTTACATTTCTTCTTATTCGCATACATTTTCTGGGTTTTCAGAACATCTTGTGTTTTCTTCTCTACCAAAGCCACACTGTTACTTTTGTTTCCCACATCTCCCACAATCTCCTGGAAGACTTGTTGCTCCCTACCCCCATTGCCATATCTTCCCATCTCCTTCATGCAAAGTTCAGACTCTTCCACAACTTTTGCCATGTCAACAGCATCTTTTAAAGAAGGATTCTTAGCAGCCCACAACCTTTCTTGAATCTTTCTGCTTTTACATTGAACCATTAATTGATCCCTAATCATCTCGTCGCACATCTCCCCAAAATGACATTTAACTGACAACTCCCTTAATCTGGATACAAATTCTTCAATAGACTCTCCCACTCTCTGTGGTTGTGTATAAAACTTGTATCTTGACAAAACCACATTGGTTTCTTTAGCAAACCTATTGCTCAATCTTAATCTAGCCTCCCTAAACTCATCTGGAATACGTGCCCCATTGTCTGTAGCCATTGGCATAAATTTGAACAACCTTTGCGCCTCTGACCCTATACAGTTCAATAAAATCGCTTTTTTACGTGCAGGAGAAAATTCTTCACTGTCCAACGCCAACAAATAGTTGTCAAACATGTCTATCCAGTCCTCCCACTGGATTGTTGGCGTACCTGGATGTGTAAGAAAACAAGGTGGTGCAGTAATTGAGACGTGCTCCATTGCTCACAAAAACAAACAAAAAAAGAGCCCAGACGAGATCTTTGCAATACTGTGAAGCGTAAGACACTTATCCACGTCGATGACTCCAACAATCCACCGCTAAAATCAAGTCACATAACAAAAAATACACGGAAATTCTCACCGCCAACAATAACAGTTTTAAAGATGACTTCTTCCTTAAATTTAAGGAAACCAGCAGGAAAAACTACCAATTTCTAGGGTGGCTTCCCCCTAAACTTCTTGCTGGTAACTGGTCACTTTTCCTTTAAAATCACCAGCAGCCACTCGTAGTTCCAGGAGTGCCTTCACCTTTAAAACACTCCCCTTTAATAAATCCACAGCAGCTCTTTCCAGGAGTAACTTCACTTTTAAAACACTCCCCTTTAAGCAGCTCTTTACAAAACGCCACGCCTCTTTCTCCTGAAAGAGGGCGTTGTTCCTGAAAGGCATTCGTCAGATATCAGCCTGCCTGAAAAACATCGCTCGGTAGGTCGATAACTTCGTAATCCTCGTCGCCAAAAGAATGTGGTAAATAACCCACATTAACACAGAAGCTTTCTTCACAAAGTGTAGTTTATTCGACCTACACAAGCGGTGCGGTGCCCACAGCTTCGTCTTTTTTTCAACCGTCTATTTTTCCGTTCGCGAGCGCGTTCGGAACTCGAGTAACGCTCGAGCTCCCTTCACGCGCCCGCACTTATATTACACTGGTCCACAATGAGGATGGGTATTATGAATTAGACTGTTGATTATTATGCATATTTGCTTTTTTCTTTTTAGGTACCAACTGCACTGTTTTGATAGAGCTGTAGTTAGATTTATTTCCAAATTCGTCTTACTTAATTGTTTTGAATGAAGCCCAGCATGCTAATCTGGTGCTAGTTAAGGATCCTCATTAATGAAATTAGGCTAAAAGGGAATAATGCTTGATGAATTTCTCAGCTGAATTTAAATGTATGTAATCACTTTAGTTGCCTTTGTTATTAATTTGCACCATAACTTTAGAATGCGTTGTAGTTCAAGCTTCGATTAGATTATGTTTCTTTTGCTGCCTTGAACAGCCAGTATTGTTTCTGTATGTGTTTCTGTTGTGTGTGCTTCGGTAGATGTAGAGTGTTGAGGCACTATGACATGGGTGGATTCTATTACGTCCGTGACTGACACATAGAACCAATTCATGTCAGTTGGGCCTCGCTGTGGTCGTCGTTGGACCTGTTTGCTGTTAGCTTGTATCCTGAATAAAGAAGAGTGAAATACTACCCTCTGCATCCTTATTGGTGTCATCGTAACGTGGCCACTTCAATTTGGCGACGAAGGGTTGGCGGCCTCACTCAATTATGTCTCTCCAGTCTGAAAGTGCTGGAGAAGTAAGACGTATATCATCTAGACAGCATATATCATCTAGACGACAGTACAAGTTGTCGACGGTCGGTGAGAAGTAGGGGCACAAATTATTATTATTTTTTTCAGCCACAGCCTTCACATTCACTAGTATCACCCACACCATCATCCAGCCGATCAAAATTAGAAGATTAATCCTCTGCAGCCACAAAACGTTCTCTCTCCTCATCTTCCAACCAAAGGTTTTGCTTCCATTCATTTCCTTCACACCCCCTTCACTACCATTAACATTCTGTCCATTATTACATAAAGCAACATGTTTGAGATTCCAAACTCTACCATCACTCAATCTAACAGCGTTATGCAACACCTCCATCACTTGCTCTGGTCCAAAATACTGACTCTCACCCTTCCTGACCTTAATGCGTTTATTTCCACAAACCCAATCACCTACATTGACCTTAGAAGGTATTACACTATGAGACTTATCATAATAAGATTTTGTTTTTTCTTGTGTTCTACCTAAACAATCCATCACCAAATCCGGTGACCAATGTCTAATTCCAGTATCCACCAACCAAGCAGGATTAAATTTACTTCTTGGATTCCTTCCTCTCATAATCACAAAAGGACTCAAACCCGTAGCATCATTTTCTGTAATTCTGTAGGCCCAAACCGCCTTAAAAACAGGAGTATGACAATCAATATGTTTTTCCACAGCCCCCTGAATAACACAAATAACACCGTAAATAACTCTATTAAACCATTCTACTGTGCCATTACCACTCGGATTATACAGAGACGTAGTTTTGTGCTTGACACCTACCCTCTCAAAATACTCCTTAGCTGCATTAGAAACAAACTGGACACCATTGTCGCTTAACAAACTTGTGGGAATACCCTCCGACAAAAATGTTTTATCAAGAAATTCCCAAACTGTATTGGTGTTGGCCTTTTCCACTATTCCAATCACTGGCCACTTAGAATATAAATCTATCAACACAATCACATACTCCTGTGCCTCACCCACTGGACCAAATAAATCCACTGCAACACATTCCCATGGCTGTTTGGGTTAAAGTTTCTGTTCCATTAGCGGTCTAAAAGTAAGTAAACTCTTATCTGCTGTAGAACATACAGCACAAGATCTGATAAATCTTTCCACAGCTTTGTCCACACCTGGCCACCAAAATAAAGCCTCAACAACAGACTTAGCCCTAACAATACAGAAATAACCTTCATGACAATTCCACAATCGCCTTTCTTACTCCACACAGTGGAACAATTTTATCTTCCCTCAAAATATTTTCCTTGTTGTAAGGAAATGCCTCCTTGGCATGGTTGCCCCCTGACTTTTTGCCTTTGCTGATGCTATGTTTACAATTGAAAGTGTGCTGAGGCCTGCTAACCAGGCCCCAGCACCAGTGTTCTTTCCCTAACCTGTACTTTTGTATCCACAATTGGCAGACCCTGGCATCCAGATAAGTCCCTTGTAACTGGTACTTCTAGTACCAAGGGCCCTGATGCCAAGGAAGGTCTCTAAGGGCTGCAGCATGTCTTATGCCACCCTGGAGACCTCTCACTCAGCACAGACACACTGCTTACCAGCTTGTGTGTGCTAGTGAGGACAAAACGAGTAAGTCGACATGGCACTCCCCTCAGGGTGCCATGCCAGCCTCTCACTGCCTATGCAGTATAGGTAAGACACCCCTCTAGCAGGCCTTACAGCCCTAAGGCAGGGTGCACTATACCATAGGTGAGGGTACCAGTGCATGAGCATGGTACCCCTACAGTGTCTAAACAAAACCTTAGACATTGTAAGTGCAGGGTAGCCATAGGAGTATATGGTCTGGGAGTCTGTCAAACACGAACTCCACAGCACCATAATGGCTACACTGAAAACTGGGAAGTTTGGTATCAAACTTCTCAGCACAATAAATGCACACTGATGCCAGTGTACATTTTATTGTAAAATACACCCCAGAGGGCACCTTAGAGGTGCCCCCTGAAACTTAACCGACTATCTGTGTAGGCTGACTAGTTTTAGCAGCCTGCCACAAACCGAGACATGTTGCTGGCCCCATGGGGAGAGTGCCTTTGTCACTCTGAGGCCAGTAACAAAGCCTGCACTGGGTGGAGATGCTAACACCTCTCCCAGGCAGGAATTGTCACACCTGGCGGTGAGCCTCAAAGGCTCACCTCCTTTGTGCCAACCCAGCAGGACACTCCAGCTAGTGGAGTTGCCCGCCCCCTCCGGCCAGGCCCCACTTTTGGCGGCAAGGCCGGAGAAAATAATGAGAATAACAAGGAGGAGTCACTGGCCAGTCAGGACAGCCCCTAAGGTGTCCTGAGCTGAGGTGACTCTAACTTTTAGAAATCCTCCATCTTGCAGATGGAGGATTCCCCCAATAGGGTTAGGATTGTGACCCCCTCCCCTTGGGAGGAGGCACAAAGAGGGTGTACCCACCCTCAGGGCTAGTAGCCATTGGCTACTAACCCCCCAGACCTAAACACGCCCTTAAATTTAGTATTTAAGGGCTACCCTGAACCCTAGAAAATTAGATTCCTGCAACTACAAGAAGAAGGACTGCCCAGCTGAAAACCCCTGCAGCGGAAGACCAGAAGACGACAACTGCCTTGGCTCCAGAAACTCACCGGCCTGTCTCCTGCCTTCCAAAGATCCTGCTCCAGCGACGCCTTCCAAAGGGACCAGCGACCTCGACATCCTCTGAGGACTGCCCCTGCTTCGAAAAGACAAGAAACTCCCGAGGACAGCGGACCTGCTCCAAGAAAAGCTGCAACTTTGTTTCCAGCAACTTTAAAGAACCCTGCAAGCTCCCCGCAAAAGGCGTGAGACTTGCAACACTGCACCCGGCGACCCCGACTCGACTGGTGGCGATCCAACACCTCAGGAGGGACCCCAGGACTACTCTGATACTGTGAGTACCAAAACCTGTCCCCCCTGAGCCCCCACAGCGCCGCCTGCAGAGGGAATCCCGAGGCTTCCCCTGACCGCGACTCTTTTGAGCCTAAAGTCCCGACACCTGGGAGAGACCCTGCACCCGCAGCCCCCAGGACCTGAAGGACCGGACTTTCACTGGAGAAGTGACCCCCAGGAGTCCCTCTCCCTTGCCCAAGTGGAGGTTTCCCCGAGGAATCCCCCCCTTGCCTGCCTGCAGCGCTGAAGAGATCCCGAGATCTCTCATAGACTAACATTGCGAACCCGACGCTTGTTTCTACACTGCACCCGGCCGCCCCCGCGCCGCTGAGGGTGAAATTTCTGTGTGGACTTGTGTCCCCCCCGGTGCCCTACAAAACCCCCCTGGTCTGCCCTCCGAAGACGCGGGTACTTACCTGCAAGCAGACCGGAACCGGGGCACCCCCTTCTCTCCATTCTAGCCTATGTGTTTTGGGCACCACTTTGGACTCTGCACCTGACCGGCCCTGAGCTGCTGGTGTGGTGACTTTGGGGTTGCTCTGAACCCCCAACGGTGGGCTACCTTGGACCAAGAACTGAGCCCTGTAAGTGTCTTACTTACCTGGTTAATCTAACGAATACTTACCTCCCCTAGGAACTGTGAAAATTGCACTAAGTGTCCACTTTTAAAACAGCTATTTGTCAATAACTTGAAAAGTATACATGCAATTTTGATGATTTGAAGTTCCTAAAGTACTTACCTGCAATACCTTTCGAATGAGATATTACATGTAGAATTTGAACCTGTGGTTCTTAAAATAAACTAAGAAAAGATATTTTTCTATATAAAAACCTATTGGCTGGATTTGTCTCTGAGTGTGTGTACCTCATTTATTGTCTATGTGTATGTACAACAAATGCTTAACACTACTCCTTGGATAAGCCTACTGCTCGACCACACTACCACAAAATAGAGCATTAGTATTATCTATTTTTACCACTATTTTACCTCTAAGGGGAACCCTTGGACTCTGTGCATGCTATTCCTTACTTTGAAATAGCACATACAGAGCCAACTTCCTACATTGGTGGCAGCGGTGGGATACAAGACTTTGCATTTGCTGGACTACTCAGCCAATACCTGATCACACGACAAATTCCAAAATTGTCATTAGAAATTGATTTTTGCAATTTGAAAAGTTTTCTAAATTCTTAAAAGTCCTGCTAGGGCCTTGTGTGTTAAGTCCCTGTTTAGCATTGTCTTTTAGAGTTTAAAAGTTTGTTAAAAGTTTGAAATTAGATTCTAGAAACAGTTGTAGATTCTTAAAAGTATTCCAACTTTTAGAAACAAAATGTCTAGCACAGATGTGACTGTGGTGGAACTCGACACCACACCTTACCTCCATCTTAAGATGAGGGAGCTAAGGTCACTCTGTAAAATAAAGAAAATAACAATGGGCCCCAAACCTACCAAAATACAGCTCCAGGAGCTTTTGGCAGAGTTTGAAAAGGCCAACCCCTCTGGGGGTGGCAACTCAGAGGAAGAGGATAGTGACTTGGAGGACAATTCCCCCCTACCAGTCCTATCTAGGGAGAACAGGGTCCCTCAAACCCTGACTCCAAAAATAATAGTCAGAGATGCTGGTTCCCTCACAGGAGAGACCAACACCTCTGAAATCACTGAGGATAGCCCCAGTGAAGAGGACATCCAGTTAGCCAGGATGGCCAAAAGATTGGCTTTGGAAAGACAGATCCTAGCCATAGAGAGGGAAAGACAAGAGATGGGCCTAGGACCCATCAATGGTGGCAGCAACATAAATAGGGTCAGAGATTCTCCTGACATGTTGAAAATCCCTAAAGGGATTGTAACTAAATATGAAGATGGTGATGACATCACCAAATGGTTCACAGCTTTTGAGAGGGCTTGTGTAACCAGAAAAGTGAACAGATCTCACTGGGGTGCTCTCCTTTGGGAAATGTTCACAGGAAAGTGTAGGGATAGACTCCTCACACTCTCTGGACAAGATGCAGAATCTTATGACCTCATGAAGGGTACCCTGATTGAGGGCTTTGGATTCTCCACTGAGGAGTACAGGATTAGGTTCAGGGGGGCTCAAAAATCCTCGAGCCAGACCTGGGTTGACTTTGTTGACTACTCAGTGAAAACACTAGATGGTTGGATTCAAGGCAGTGGTGTAAGTAATTATGATGGGCTGTACAATTTATTTGTGAAAGAACACCTGTTAAGTAATTGTTTCAATGATAAACTGCATCAGCATCTGGTAGACCTAGGACCAATTTCTCCCCAAGAATTGGGAAAGAAGGCGGACCATTGGGTCAAGACAAGGGTGTCCAAGACTTCCACAGGGGGTGACCAAAAGAAAGGGGTCACAAAGACTCCCCAGCAGAAGGGTGATGAGACAACCAAAACTAAAAATAGTAAAGAGTCTTCTACAGGCCCCCAAACACCTGCACAGGAGGGTGGGCCCAGAGCCTCTTCACAAAACAATGGGTACAAGGGTAAAAACTTTGATCCCAAAAAGGCCTGGTGTCATAGCTGTAAACAGCATGGACACCAAACTGGAGACAAGGCCTGTCCCAAGAAAGGTTCCACTCCAAACTCCCATCCAGGTAACACTGGTATGGCTAGTCTCCAAGTGGGATCAACAGTGTGCCCAGAGCAAATCAGGGTCCACACTGAAGCTACTCTAGTTTCTGAGGGTGGGGTGGATTTAGCCACACTAGCTGTCTGGCCGCCTAACATGCAAAAATACAGACAGCAACTCTTAATTAATGGGACTAGAATAGAGGGCCTGAGGGATACAGGTGCCAGTGTCACCATGGTGACAGAGAGACTGGTTTCCCCTGGCCAATACCTGACTGGAAAAACGTACACAGTCACCAACGCTGACAATCAGAGAAAAGTACATCCCATGGCAATGGTTACTTTAGAATGGGGAGGGGTCAATGGCCTGAAACAGGTGGTGGTCTCCTCAAATATCCCAGTGGACTGTCTGCTTGGAAATGACCTGGAGTCCTCAGCATGGGCTGAGGTAGAGCTAAAAACCCATGCAGCAATGCTGGGTATCCCTGAACTGGTGTGTGTGAAAACAAGAGCACAATGCAAGGCACAGGGTGAAAAAGTAGAGCTGGAGTCTGGAAAAATGGCCCAGCCTACCAAGAGAACAGGAAAGTCAGTTGGGAAACCAACTGCAACACAGCAAAAGAAAGGGAACCTCTCTTCTCAGGAAGAAGTTCTGCCCTCTGAGGGAACTGAGCCTTTGGAGCTTGAACCTTATCAGGTTGAGCTCTTAGGCCCAGGGGGACCCTCAAGGGAAGAGCTGTGTAAGGGACAAGAAACCTGTCCCTCTCTTGAAGGCCTTAGGCAGCAAGCTGCTGAAGAGTCCAAAGGCAAGAAAAATGGAACACATAGGGTCTATTGGGAAGATGGGCTCCTGTACACTGAGGCCAGAGACCCCAAACCTGGTGCCACTAGGAGAGTGGTAGTGCCTCAGCTGTTCAGAGAGTTCATCCTAACATTGGCCCATGACATTCCCCTTGCTGGACATTTGGGACAAACCAAGACGTGGGAGAGGTTAGTCAACCACTTCTACTGGCCCAACATGTCCAACATGGTTAAGGAGTTTTGCCTCTCCTGCCCCACCTGTCAAGCCAGTGGTAAGACAGGTGGACATCCAAAGGCCCCCCTCATTCCACTTCCTGTGGTGGGGGTGCCCTTTGAAAGAGTGGGTGTGGACATAGTTGGTCCACTAGAACCTCCCACAGCCTCAGGAAATATGTACATCCTGGTAGTAGTGGATCATGCTACCAGGTATCCTGAAGCTATTCCCCTTAGGTCGACTACTGCCCCTGCAGTAGCCAAGGCCCTCATTGGTATCTTTACCAGAGTGGGTTTCCCTAAGGAGGTGGTGTCTGACAGAGGTACCAACTTCATGTCAGCATACCTAAAGCACATGTGGAATGAGTGTGGAGTGACTTATAAATTCACTACACCTTACCATCCACAAACTAATGGCTTAGTTGAGAGATTCAACAAGACATTAAAGGGCATGATCATGGGGCTCCCAGAAAAACTCAAAAGGAGATGGGATGTCCTCCTGCCATGTCTGCTTTTCGCTTACAGGGAGGTACCACAGAAGGGAGTAGGGTTCTCACCCTTTGAACTTCTGTTTGGTCATCCTGTAAGGGGACCACTTGCCCTTGTTAAAGAAGGCTGGGAGAGACCTCTCCATGAGCCTAAACAGGACATAGTGGACTATGTACTTGGCCTTCGCTCTAGAATGGCAGAGTACATGGAAAAGGCAACCAAAAACCTTGAGGCCAGCCAACAACTCCAGAAGTTCTGGTATGACCAAAAGGCTGCACTGGTTGAGTTCCAACCAGGGCAGAAAGTCTGGGTTCTGGAGCCTGTGGCTCCCAGGGCACTCCAGGACAAATGGAGTGGCCCTTACCCAGTGCTAGAGAGGAAGAGTCAGGTCACCTACCTGGTGGACCTGGGCACAAGCAGGAGCCCCAAGAGGGTGATCCATGTGAACCGCCTTAAGCTCTTCCATGACAGGGCTGATGTGAATCTGTTAATGGTAACAGATGAGGATCAGGAGGCAGAGAGTGAACCTCTCCCTGATCTTCTGTCATCAGACCCAAAAGATGGCACAGTAGATGGAGTGATCTACTCAGACACCCTCTCTGGCCAACAGCAGGCTGATTGTAGGAGAGTCCTACAACAGTTTCCTGAGCTTTTCTCCCTAACCCCTGGTCAGACACACCTGTGTACCCATGATGTGGACACAGGAGACAGCATGCCTGTCAAGAACAAAATCTTCAGACAGTCTGACCATGTTAAGGAAAGCATCAAGGTGGAAGTCCACAAGATGCTGGAATTGGGAGTAATTGAGCGCTCTGACAGCCCCTGGGCTAGCCCAGTGGTCTTAGTCCCCAAACCTCACACCACAGATGGAAAGAAAGAGATGAGGTTTTGTGTGGACTACAGAGGGCTCAATTCTGTCACCAAGACAGATGCCCATCCAATTCCAAGAGCTGATGAGCTCATTGATAAATTAGGTGCTGCCAAGTTTCTAAGTACCTTTGACTTGACAGCAGGGTACTGGCAAATAAAAATGGCACCTGGAGCAAAAGAAAAGACAGCATTCTCCACACCTGATGGGCATTATCAGTTTACTGTTATGCCCTTTGGCTTAAAGAATGCCCCTGCCACCTTCCAAAGGTTGGTGAATCAAGTCCTTGCTGGCTTGGAGTCCTTTAGCACAGCTTATCTTGATGATATTGCTGTCTTTAGCTCCACCTGGCAGGATCACCTGGTCCACCTGAGGAAGGTTTTGAAGGCTCTGCAATCTGCAGGCCTCTCTATCAAGGCATCCAAATGCCAGATAGGGCAGGGAACTGTGGTTTACTTGGGACACCTTGTAGGTGGAGGCCAAGTTCAGCCACTCCAACCCAAGATCCAGACTATTCTGGACTGGGTAGCTCCAAAAACCCAGACTCAAGTCAGGGCATTCCTTGGCTTGACTGGGTACTACAGGAGGTTTGTGAAGGGATATGGATCCATTGTGACAGCCCTCACTGAACTCACCTCCAAGAAAATGCCCAAGAAAGTGAACTGGACTGTGGACTGCCAACAGGCCTTTGACACCCTGAAACAAGCCATGTGCTCAGCACCAGTTCTCAAAGCTCCAGATTATTCTAAGCAGTTCATTGTGCAGACTGATGCCTCTGAACATGGGATAGGGGCAGTTTTGTCCCAAACAAATGATGATGGCCTTGACCAGCCTGTTGCTTTCATTAGCAGGAGGTTACTCCCCAGGGAGCAGCGTTGGAGTGCCATTGAGAGGGAGGCCTTTGCTGTGGTTTGGTCCCTGAAGAAGCTGAGACCATACCTCTTCGGGACTCACTTCCTAGTTCAAACTGACCACAGACCTCTCAAATGGCTGATGCAAATGAAAGGTGAAAATCCTAAACTGTTGAGGTGGTCCATCTCCCTACAGGGAATGGACTTTATAGTGGAACACAGACCTGGGACTGCCCATGCCAATGCAGATGGCCTTTCCAGGTTCTTCCACTTAGAAAATGAAGACTCTCTTGGGAAAGGTTAGTCTCATCCTCTTTCGTTTGGGGGGGGGTTGTGTAAGGAAATGCCTCCTTGGCATGGTTGCCCCCTGACTTTTTGCCTTTGCTGATGCTATGTTTACAATTGAAAGTGTGCTGAGGCCTGCTAACCAGGCCCCAGCACCAGTGTTCTTTCCCTAACCTGTACTTTTGTATCCACAATTGGCAGACCCTGGCATCCAGATAAGTCCCTTGTAACTGGTACTTCTAGTACCAAGGGCCCTGATGCCAAGGAAGGTCTCTAAGGGCTGCAGCATGTCTTATGCCACCCTGGAGACCTCTCACTCAGCACAGACACACTGCTTACCAGCTTGTGTGTGCTAGTGAGGACAAAACGAGTAAGTCGACATGGCACTCCCCTCAGGGTGCCATGCCAGCCTCTCACTGCCTATGCAGTATAGGTAAGACACCCCTCTAGCAGGCCTTACAGCCCTAAGGCAGGGTGCACTATACCATAGGTGAGGGTACCAGTGCATGAGCATGGTACCCCTACAGTGTCTAAACAAAACCTTAGACATTGTAAGTGCAGGGTAGCCATAGGAGTATATGGTCTGGGAGTCTGTCAAACACGAACTCCACAGCACCATAATGGCTACACTGAAAACTGGGAAGTTTGGTATCAAACTTCTCAGCACAATAAATGCACACTGATGCCAGTGTACATTTTATTGTAAAATACACCCCAGAGGGCACCTTAGAGGTGCCCCCTGAAACTTAACCGACTATCTGTGTAGGCTGACTAGTTTTAGCAGCCTGCCACAAACCGAGACATGTTGCTGGCCCCATGGGGAGAGTGCCTTTGTCACTCTGAGGCCAGTAACAAAGCCTGCACTGGGTGGAGATGCTAACACCTCTCCCAGGCAGGAATTGTCACACCTGGCGGTGAGCCTCAAAGGCTCACTTCCTTTGTGCCAACCCAGCAGGACACTCCAGCTAGTGGAGTTGCCCGCCCCCTCCGGCCAGGCCCCACTTTTGGCGGCAAGGCCGGAGAAAATAATGAGAATAACAAGGAGGAGTCACTGGCCAGTCAGGACAGCCCCTAAGGTGTCCTGAGCTGAGGTGACTCTAACTTTTAGAAATCCTCCATCTTGCAGATGGAGGATTCCCCCAATAGGGTTAGGATTGTGACCCCCTCCCCTTGGGAGGAGGCACAAAGAGGGTGTACCCACCCTCAGGGCTAGTAGCCATTGGCTACTAACCCCCCAGACCTAAACACGCCCTTAAATTTAGTATTTAAGGGCTACCCTGAACCCTAGAAAATTAGATTCCTGCAACTACAAGAAGAAGGACTGCCCAGCTGAAAACCCCTGCAGCGGAAGACCAGAAGACGACAACTGCCTTGGCTCCAGAAACTCACCGGCCTGTCTCCTGCCTTCCAAAGATCCTGCTCCAGCGACGCCTTCCAAAGGGACCAGCGACCTCGACATCCTCTGAGGACTGCCCCTGCTTCGAAAAGACAAGAAACTCCCGAGGACAGCGGACCTGCTCCAAGAAAAGCTGCAACTTTGTTTCCAGCAACTTTAAAGAACCCTGCAAGCTCCCCGCAAAAGGCGTGAGACTTGCAACACTGCACCCGGCGACCCCGACTCGACTGGTGGCGATCCAACACCTCAGGAGGGACCCCAGGACTACTCTGATACTGTGAGTACCAAAACCTGTCCCCCCTGAGCCCCCACAGCGCCGCCTGCAGAGGGAATCCCGAGGCTTCCCCTGACCGCGACTCTTTTGAGCCTAAAGTCCCGACACCTGGGAGAGACCCTGCACCCGCAGCCCCCAGGACCTGAAGGACCGGACTTTCACTGGAGAAGTGACCCCCAGGAGTCCCTCTCCCTTGCCCAAGTGGAGGTTTCCCCGAGGAATCCCCCCCTTGCCTGCCTGCAGCGCTGAAGAGATCCCGAGATCTCTCATAGACTAACATTGCGAACCCGACGCTTGTTTCTACACTGCACCCGGCCGCCCCCGCGCCGCTGAGGGTGAAATTTCTGTGTGGACTTGTGTCCCCCCCGGTGCCCTACAAAACCCCCCTGGTCTGCCCTCCGAAGACGCGGGTACTTACCTGCAAGCAGACCGGAACCGGGGCACCCCCTTCTCTCCATTCTAGCCTATGTGTTTTGGGCACCACTTTGGACTCTGCACCTGACCGGCCCTGAGCTGCTGGTGTGGTGACTTTGGGGTTGCTCTGAACCCCCAACGGTGGGCTACCTTGGACCAAGAACTGAGCCCTGTAAGTGTCTTACTTACCTGGTTAATCTAACGAATACTTACCTCCCCTAGGAACTGTGAAAATTGCACTAAGTGTCCACTTTTAAAACAGCTATTTGTCAATAACTTGAAAAGTATACATGCAATTTTGATGATTTGAAGTTCCTAAAGTACTTACCTGCAATACCTTTCGAATGAGATATTACATGTAGAATTTGAACCTGTGGTTCTTAAAATAAACTAAGAAAAGATATTTTTCTATATAAAAACCTATTGGCTGGATTTGTCTCTGAGTGTGTGTACCTCATTTATTGTCTATGTGTATGTACAACAAATGCTTAACACTACTCCTTGGATAAGCCTACTGCTCGACCACACTACCACAAAATAGAGCATTAGTATTATCTATTTTTACCACTATTTTACCTCTAAGGGGAACCCTTGGACTCTGTGCATGCTATTCCTTACTTTGAAATAGCACATACAGAGCCAACTTCCTACACTTGTCCACTGAAATTTCCGATCTAACTTCCAAAAAATGCCTACAAGATTCTGTCAAATGATCTTTCTTAGGCCAACCTTCCAAAACATACTTCAAAACAGACTGCAACACAGCATCTCCTTCCATTTCTTGTTCCCACAATTCTTTAATAGCAGGTCTACCAGAGTTATGTACCAAGGCAATACTGAAATCATTCCATGGATCATCCACACATTTCTCCAATGGGCTAGGCAACCTAGACAAACAATCAGCCGCAAGATTATTCTTACCAGGTACATACACCATGCGGTACAAAAAATCCTTCATACGCATGGACAGCCTTGCAATTCTTGCCGAAGCCAACACACCATACTCACATGTGATTAACTCAAATAAGGGTTTATGATCACACTGAATTGTCACATTCTTACCCCACACAAATGCACGGAAATGCTCCATCGCCCAAGCCAAAGCCTCCTTTCCAATGACTGGATACTTCTCCTCAGATGGTGACAAAGATCTGGAAGCAAACATAATAATCCTTTCTTTCCCATTCTTATCTTTTTTAGATAAAACCGCACCAAGTCCTTTGTTGCTAACATCCGTGGTCACAAAAGTATCAAGTTTTCGGTCAAAACTTTCCAAGCTAGCTACTTTGTTTAAGTCGCTCTTAACCTTGACAAATTCTTGTTCACAAAGCTCATTCCACACAAACTGTGTGTTCTTTTTAAGCAAAAGTCTCATATTATAAACCCTGTCGGCAAAATTGGAGACAAATTTTGCGCAAAACTCTGCCATCCCCAGAAACAATCTCACATCATCCTTGCTTGTAGGAGTTGGTGCATTAACGATAGCATCAATCAAGAATGACTTCGGTCTCACTCCATCTCCACTGATCTCATGTCCCAAATAGTCCACACTCTTCTCATCAAACCTACATTTACTCAACTCCACTATCAAACCCTTACTTTCCAACACTCCCAAAACATGCCACAATCTTTCATCATGCATATTCCTACTCTCCCCAAACACTAAAAAGTCATCCTGGAAACACATTACACCTTCAAATTTCCCAAATAACTTATGCATTAAACGTTGAAAGATTGCAGCAGCTGACGCCAGTCCAAATGGCATTCCATTACACTGGAAACATACAAAGGGTGTAATGAAGGCCGTAAGCTTCTTTGACTTTGCAGAAAGAGGTATCCGGTGGTAGGCTGCAGATACATCTATTTGTTGAAAACCAACGAGCACCTTTCAGACTTGAAACCATTTCTGTAATCTTTGGTAATGGAAAACGGTCCACGATAATATTGTCGTTTTAATATCGTAAGTCAATGCACAAACAAATCTTCCCATTGCTGCGCCGTGCAGTTACCACAGGTGAAATCCACTCTGAACTCTCTATGGGTTCGATGGCATCCATTTGCATTAATTTGTCCAACTCCTTTGATACGTCGTCTCTTATCATAATTGGCACTGATCTCACTTTATGGACTTTCATTCGGGACATCATTTTTTTAAATACAATATCATGTTCAAACCCTACTAATTTTCCCAACTGTTTATCAAATACTTTAGGAAAATCCTTCTTCATTTCCGCAGCCAACGACAGTCCTTCATTCACCACCAACACCTTCTCCTTGCTATTAGGATCCCAAACCATTTGTAATTGTCCCTGATCCTTCCACCAGAGCACAGATGACCCTCTCTTTGCCACATACAATTTCCCTCTGGCACACCTATTCTTGAAAGAAAATAATAGCTATCTAAATCCTAATAAATCAACCTTCCGACCCGTGTAGCTTTCAGGTTATATATCCGGTCGCAATAGATGTGTGCCAATTTTGTCCACTAATGTCTTCTTCCATACTTCTTCATCAATTATGGTGTAAGGTGAACCTGAGTCTGCATACATTACAAACGGAATGCCTCCTATTTCCATTTCACACAATGGCTTGCCTTTTGTATTCTCGTCAGTTATGTTCAAAACAAAATGTCCTTCTTCCACAGCACCACTGGGTTCAATGTTTCTTTCCCCAGTATCATTTTCCATTTGGTCACCGCCTTCATATATGCATTTAATTAACCTTCGTTTTGCTCCTGCACACTCTTGCAAAGTGGCCCGTCATGCCACATTTGCTACAGTTTTGTTTCAAAGCTGGGCAAGTTTTAGCATACGCCAGATGCTCCTTGCTATCACATCTATAACACCTCCGTTCACCATCTCCACTCTGTGTAATTCTTTGCTCTTTTCCAAATTTCGAATTCATCACCTTGTAGACGCCATCAACACCTTTCTCCGACAGCTTTAACTCTAAAGCACACCTTTCTGAAATTTCCACCTTCTGCACTATCGCCAAAACATCCTCAAGTGGCGAATCACCATTGATCCACAATCTTTCTTGGATGGACTGATTATTACAGTGTATGACCAGTTGATCCCTTATTAGATCATCGTGGATCGCACCACATATGCAGTCAATTGCCAGTTTCTTTAATGGGTGATACTAGTGAATGTGAAGGAAGTGGAAGGCAAGAGTTGGACTCTGTGATGAAATCTTCGGACGGTGTGTTGCATGAGGGAAAAAGGAAGGTGACACCTCCTTGTTGGTTGAAAGATTTTGTGTTGGGGTATATTGCCTGTACTCTTAATACTCACGGTCAGGGATGATGGGTGTGTTTTGTATCTTGTGTCAGTGAAGTTTTTGGTTTGTATTTCGTATTGGTGTGGTGTGCGTGTTGTTCTTATTATTATGGTTTTATTCCTTAAAACAAAAAGGGGGGAAGAATGTGTTGTGTGTGCTTTGGTAGATGTAGAGTGTTGAGGCACTATAACATGGGTAGATTCTATTATGTACGTGACGCATGGAACCTATTCATGTCAGTTGGGCCTCGCTGTGGTCGTCATTAGACCTGTTTCCTGTTAGCTTGTATCCTGAATAAAGAAGAGTGAAATACTACCGTCTGCATCCTTATTGGTGTCGTGGTAACGTAGCCACTTCATTTTCATTTGATTTTGAGATTGATCTACATGACCTTCGCCTTTTTATTATAGGGAATAAAAAACTAACTTTTATTAAAAGGTGTAGTTATTCATGACTGAAAGGTCATGGTGTGTGAAGATAACTGACTATTGATTACTGATGTTATTGATCATTGTTATTGATATTTGATTTGCATATACCAGGAGTTATGGTAAGAACATCTTAATTGTGAGTCAAAAGGTTCATTGACCTATTCAAGTCCCCTAGTAAGTTTACTTATTAAGTTCAGATGCGCTAACAATAACACGTTCTTCAACAACAAAAAATACAAAAAAAACACCATCTCCTTATTTACTTTCATTAACTACATATGAAAACTGAACCAGGAAACTTTCCAATCATTGCTTGATCATACGCATTTTTAATCTTGCTGTTGTTACCTAGGTTTCAGTTCCTTGTAAAACGTAACAATACCTAAAGAGATGTTTTTTATGCAGTTCTGTCTTGCGCAAAGTTAGCCCAAGTCCACCAAAGCACTTTACGTGAGCACTAGATTGCACTACACAAGGTCAGCTTTTTATGTTTTTTGCACGGGGAGATTAACGTTATTTGCCTAGAATGGCAGGATGATGAACCTACCCCGGGACTCGGAAGCTCTATCCATTAACCCATATATACACCACCAGTCACGTAAATGTAACATGACATAAACTGACTAGATTTCCTTTAACCACAATATAAAACAGTATGACAATGCCAGATACTAATATTGTAGGTATTCACTGGGTTATTTTTAAATTCAGTGAGTTTGGATTTAACTACTGCCATTAAACAACCGTTAGCGCCTTAACTAACCCTGTTGGTAAGTGTGATTCATTTCATCATGGAAATGCTTTGAACTAGATGTAGACTTTAAAACGACACTGCAAGAAGAAAACCACTTCGTGATATATGACTCCATACACCTAGACATATACTCCACTCACCACGGGCAACATTGCTCCTGGAGGCGTCCCGGGGGGCAGCAAATCTGGCCGCGGCCTCTTGGGTGGCACAAGCACCATCTCCTGGCCCTTGCGCTTGTTGGGTTCCAGCATAGCGGCGGTAGACACACTTGAAGATTAACAGAAAGATATAACACGAGAAACGACTAAACCGGGCGCAGGAAAACTGTGTGTTCCCAGAAGATCCTTGCGCCCGGGGGGGCGTAACTAACCCATGACAAAACTAACCAATCAAAGACAAGATGCGGCCATGACAGGCATTACTATGAAGACGAAACCCTAGAAACATAGGTAGTGCTTTGCCATCTTGGAATGCTTTTTACCTACGTGTTGGGTGCCTCTGACCGCCGTACATTTGTTTCCCAAGAACAAAGCGACTGTGTACCTATTCTATGTATTTTTTAAAAATAAGTAAGAGGTATTTAATGATTTGGTACGTTTGCATCTTAGTAATGGATGACCTGCCATTCTACACGTTGTATTTGTGCAAAGGATTTATAGAAGAGTAGTCTTTGAAAAATATATGTTTTCGTCTGATTTCTCTGATTTTGATCAAGCCGTGTAAACGATGTTAGTGCTTGACAAGCGTCCGCCAATGGGAGAACCGTGATTGTGAGTGGATGGTAAAGCATCCCTGATTGGTTCGACTGTTGTACACACATCAGAAAGTTTCGAATCTCTTTATTGGCTGGCTGTTTGATCACGTATGGATAACGATGGCTGCTTTCAGCTTAGTGTAAGTAGTGTTCGACTATTTGATCAATTCTTCGTTATGCTTTTGCTTTGTAGGTGTTTATCGGACTTATGCTTGTGTGCGCGCCAACGAACAGTTTTCGGCTGTGTGTTGCCGAAAGCCTACTGTGTACATTTCCAAATTTTAGAGTGGGATTTTCGTTGGTCCGTTGTTAATCGTTTGTTGGCTTTCTTGTCAATCTCATTTGCTAGCTTATTGTTTGATGGGTTTCCTTCCACTTCTTGTGTTTGCCCTTCCCGGAATCATAGTGTCTAAACTATCGTCTTGATTTGATGGCTTGTGTCCTTTCACAGGTGACGTCTGGAAACTATCTTTTAATGTCTTGCCTTAGACAGCTCATGTGCGGTCTTTTGCGATACACTTTGTTACCTTACAGGGGTGCTTAGAAGGCTGCACGATTCTTATCATTGGTTGGCTTCATTGTCACCCTCATTTGCTTGCTTCTTGTCAGTTTCTGTTGGCTTTCCTTCCACTTTGTGTGTTTATCAGTCCCACGAAGCATGTATGCATTATTTTTGTCTTTCCACTGCTTGCTTTTTCAGGTTTTACTTTTTTCATTTTGTTTAGGCACTCGTCGAGAGTGTGTGTTTCCCCACCTCTTTGTTTCACCCTCATCCCCCTCCTTCCAGCACCCTGTTATCCTTGTGCTATTTGCCAGCCTCACCCCCCCTTCGTTGTCTGTGTGCTTTGCCCAGCTCATCCGCCCTTTGTTGTCTGTGTGCATGTCAGTTTGCTTCTAGCAACCTTTTGTTGTATGTGTGCTTCCCCAGTACCTCCTGCCCACCTCACTTTGTCCGCGTGCTTGCCCAGAGCCCCTTCTGTTTTCCCTACAGTCCGTGTGCTCACCCATTACTTCTTGTCAGTCCTCTTTTTGTACCCTAGCCCTTCTTTACCTTCTTCCCTTTTGCCTTGTGTTTTACCCTCTCATCTGTTTTTGGAAAAGAAAAAAACAACATTGTGGGTTGGGGGAAGAGGCAACACGGAGAGAGTGAGAGGGTAGAAGAGAAGAATGCAGTTTGGGGGGAGAGAGTATGGCTAAAATAGTTTAAAGAAAACTATATTCTGCAGCCAGCCAGAAAAAGACGTGTTAACACTGACAAAGTGATAGTTTTTAGTTTTTTTGTTAAATGCAGCTGTATTGCTGTATAGCATGTCTTCAAATCATTGCCAAAGCCAGTAGCTGCCACAGGGCAAACATGTTGGCTTTGCCAATGCTTGGTCTTTGAGGTCTCCATGACACTATATGCGCTTTCTTGCTCTCTATCCCCGTCTGCTGCTGCTTTGTCCTGTCCATATCCTCTTGCAGTTTCTGAGTTGCCCCTCCCCCTTGCAGTTCATCTGTAAAAGCACAACAACAAGTGTGTTTCTGCCATGTGTGGAAATAGAGCAGACTTTAAAATGTTGATTTTCTTTTATCTCCTGACTTCCACATCTTGTATCGCCTTTCAGGCGATTGTACACAAAAAAAAAAAAACGGTTATGGTGCTAGGGAGAGGTCTGGGTTGCTGCATTTACTTAGCCTGTGTTTTAAGCAGAAGAGTATCTGGAAGCATGTCTCCTCTCGAGTAGTCGCATAACTCTGCTTCCCGCAATGTGTCAGAGCACTTATAGCTGGAACATTTGCCCCAATACCTAGATATGTAGAAAGTAAATGGCAAGCATTTTCGTCTAGATTTTGACACGTCCTTAGACAGCCTTTATATTCTTTTAAGTGCATGCACCAAACCTTCTGGGCAATATGTTTTTTTTTTTTTTATTCTGTGCATTTTCAGCTATGAAATTCAAAACACAAACTGTGCAGCTCAGAAAGATTGAAAACATTGAATTCCATGTTCTGTTTAAAGATACCGTAAGACAAGTCTTTGCTTAGCCTCCAGTATTTTTACTAATTTCTTTTACTTTTTACGACACTTTACAAACCAGATTTGGCAGAGCCAGTTTCTTGGCTCTCGCGTATATAAAGGCGAGACCTATTGGCTTTTCTAATGTTTGGTTAATAAAGAAGCCAAGGGAATCTGTTGTCTGCTTCGCTGAGGGAGACCTTTCAACTTTACTGAAAGAAAGTGACACATCAGTATTCTA
Source organism: Pleurodeles waltl (assembly GCF_031143425.1). Taxonomy (NCBI): domain Eukaryota; kingdom Metazoa; phylum Chordata; class Amphibia; order Caudata; family Salamandridae; genus Pleurodeles; species Pleurodeles waltl. Next base: position 1,391,403,366 of record NC_090440.1, on the reverse strand, counting down.
TTTATAAGTCATCGAACAGCTGTCTCTGGCTGTTAACAGAACTGTATTTTTCTTCAGGACACACGTTTATAACAGTATAGTAGTAATTGTAATTTTTCTGATTTCGCTATGATCTAAGATAGTCAAATGCAGAGCAATGTACTTTAGAAGTGTCCAAGGAAGAGAGGGTACCTGTTGTGTCCATTTCGCGAGTGATGAGACAAACCCCATTCATGATTTTGTACTAAGTGGGATTGTCCTGGTGATGCCAAGGTCAGTTTAATTAAGTGGGCTTCATCTCGCTTAAGGGTGGGCAAGCTGAACAAGCCAACTGACTAGGTTGCTAGTCTGTGCTGTGCAAGGCTGGTAGAATTACAGTAATAGGGCCATGGTGACAGGACTCACAGGATACCTGACAACCAAGTCCTTATGTTTATCATGTAAGCATGGAAATGTTTTGCAAAAGCCCAAACACAAGCCTGTGTTTTTATGTTCCCTACATTCCTCGTCCCAGTTGTTAGTTTTGACATGTTCGCACTTCACGACTAGAGAAATGGTACTAGAAGCATGCTGAAAGGTAAGCTCAGTACACCCTAGTGGGCGCTATAAATAGACAGCATTCTTCCTGGTTATTTTCTCCTTTCTCAGACTGTACTGAGGACCTGGTAGTATGGAATCATTACTAGGCTCAGGTCCCCGACATCAAGACATTGTACTTCTGTGTCAACGCTATATGTGACTGATATTAGTGGGAAGTTTTGCACTGATGCTTGTGGTTCTTTTTGCATCTGCAGGTACCTGTTAGCAATGCAGTGGGTATGTAACATCATAAAGTAGGAGTTGGTGTCAGGCTTCCGAGACGGAGTTGTGTTCCACTTACTCCGCAGTTCTTGTATTTCTTTCCTCCATGCATGCACATTGAGCGATTCTTGGGGGGGGGGGGGGGGGGGGGGGAGGGTGCTCATGCACAAGCTTTTGTTTTCAACCCCTGCACCCCTCACCTGTGGTTTATTTCTAAAAAAAAAAAAAAAAGAACAACTTAAAAGATGGTGTTTTCGAGGTAAGTTGTGTTTTTTTCTGAGGTGAAATCTTACCGCCTACAGAGGAATTGCTTTTCTGGGCAACCACAATAGGAAGAGACATTAGATGGCGGGCTCCACTTTCTTTGCCAATTTTTCTCCTTCCAGTCCTAGCTGACATAGAAGGATTTTGAAGAAAGCTGTTACAAACTTTTTGTTGAGATAATGGGCCTGATTATGACCATTTGGTCTTGAGACCACCAGCCTCGCAGTGGCGGTCCGACCGCCAAATTACAACCCTGGTGGTTATACCCCCAGGGTACTGCCATCTCCGGCAGGATCAATGGTCCTGACAGGCTGTCATTGATGGAGGTTGGACTTAGGCAGGGCAGCGATGCATGCTGCGCCCGCCTGCGGATTACAGCCTGGTTCTGCACCAGCCTTTAAAGGCTGGCAGAGAACTGGTGCAGGGGGACACTGGGGTGGGGTTGCACTGCCCATGTTGCGCAGACAGTGAGCATTGCGAGGGTACGAGCCGGCAACAATGCTGCCTCCACTTTCCTGCTGGGCTGATGGGCAGAAACCTTGGTTTCCTGCCCGTCACGCCAGCAGGAAAGTCGTAATGGGCCCAGTGGGGAGTTAGCCAGCATGGAGGCAACCTCCCTGTCGGAAGTTCAGCGGACTGGTTATCCCGTCTGCCGAACTCATAATGAGGCCCTGTGTCTGCTTTGCAATGCCAGTCCTGCCTTCCTTCAAAACTGAGCCAGAAAAAGGTTCGCGCTCCGAGCCTTCTCATAAAGAGAAGGGAATGGAAACCCCAAGATAAACATATAAATATGCAAAAATCACAGGAAATACTGGTAGTTATTCACAGTAATATTGAATTCCTGTTGAGAAAACGTCCGTTGAGATTTTGAGAGTGGAAGGATCTTGGTTGAATCAATGTTTCTAGGTTCATGTCCAGATTATATTGAATTGTGGATGTTGATGAGACCAATCCTGAATTCGTTCCTGTGGATCCTCTTGTACCTAGTTTGGCTGGTTGCACATCTTTGGATGAGGATGCTGTTCAGAAGCATCATGTTGACAGGATAGTGGGTTCACTGTTGAAGAAAACTTACACTGGTTCAATTTTAGTGGTGAAAGCCTATGTTTGTGGGCCCTATACATTTTAGTCCCTGTTATTAAGGAGCTTTTTAAGTGTATCTGCAACAGTTCAGAATGCTCTCACTGGTTAGAATCTGATAAAAGACAAGTGGAATTTATCTTGGTTATATCTTTCAATCTAATCCACGCTTCAGCTTTATCAGAAGAGGTACAGCCTACAAAAAATTGTTTCTGAAGGAGTGGCATACAGACCCAGCCCAATAGCCTGTAGCTCTTTGTTTGCCTCTTATAGGATTCAGATGTTTTTTTTTTTTTTTTTAATTCGAATTGGAAACGGAACTTCATTTGCTTTTCAAGGAAAATACGCTGTTTTAATCTATCCTCAAGCACCGTCCGTCCTCCTTCTTTGTCACCTGGTCAGTCGTCGTATAGTTCATGTTTTTTGTTGCTAGCTCTCAAGGGGACCTCCATTTACCCCAGAGTCACTTGCTGTGAGATGACAATTTGGAAAGTAATTCCTGAGCAACATGTTTGTTTTTCAGTTGATATGTCATTTGATGCCTTCAACAGATATGGTTTTTATCGGAGTATACTTTCGTACAGACCTGTGAATGAAGCTGTCTCATGTAGAAAGAGAAGAAAAACTAAAAGTGTTAATCTGTAAATCTCAGATATCTGCTTATATAGCCGGCAGGATTGTTCAGTTTATCTATTTAATGTTGTTCATAAATTTCCTACACTGTAAAGCATTTGTGCACTTGTCAGAAAGAACAATTTTATGATTGTTATTTGGCTAGTTTGTAACACGTCACTGAATACTTTTTGGATGAGTGGTGCGTTGATCAAGGAGCAACAGATTTGATTGCACTGTTGGAACTTGGGTTAATGTTAAACACTGAGAGAGTAAAATATTTTCCCCTGATTGTTTTTTTTGGTGTTTTTTTACGATATAGTTGTTAGATTGGATTCCTCATGCTGGTATAGCTGCAATCTTTCACTTTAGGGTGATGAACCCTTCCCCGAAGCTTGTGACATCCATCATTGAGTCCCCTGTCTAGCACTGGGGAGTATACTGGTATGAATCTGTCTATTCGTCGGCCATTTTGTAGTTCACCTGCTTTGTGAGGGGTAAGATGATTAGTGAACAGAAATGTATATTAAGCTATACTACAAATGCTACAGTCGGAAGTGGTAGGCTAGCTCTTGGGTGTGACTTGATTAGCGCACCTTCAACCACAAGACTAAAAAATGATGAATGAGTGAGACAGTCAAAGCCTGTCTGTCATGGGTGGCAGCATGTTTCAAAGTTTCTAAAATACATGTACTATTTCAGAATGGGTTTTAAAATTCTTAACATATATAGGATACAGTGACCACCATAGACTCTTCTAGAAGGACATCACAACTGTTCCTGTCGATTCAATAATCTCTCTATTAACATTGCTATGCCAACACAGTTATATGTATGTTTTCCTATGCTTTAATTACTTCATGTAGTGGCGTGATAACATGAAAATTCCTGCTTCTACTGTTAATGTAATAGTAGCATTAAGAGGTTATAAATCCATCTTGTATGGCTAAAACATTTGATGTCCATGTGTTTCTTAATTGCCGAAGTGTTCTTTGGGTATTGTGAGAGGTGTATACATTGGACTATGCAGACTGTGATACGAAAGCTGAACACACAACCACATCTAAGAGTGATGCAAGTAAGGACTTGACATCGACAATACCCATGTGTGAGCCTATCCAAAATTAACTTATTTTAGAGGTCACAGTGACCATTCCCACAGCAGTAGTTTACACAAGTAAAGTGTGGGCTGTGTACAATAAAATTAATCATGAGTGCATAATTATGCATTGTATCAGACGTCTGGGCAACTGTTCCGTCGAGAGCTAACCTCAAAGGAACAGTTCCCACCAGAACCACTGTTGTGGTTTCTTTAGTTAGCATTTGACTAGCTTAGCTGAAGTACTACGTGGCAACATTGTTCATTAAGCGGTAGCCGTATTTGTTTGAAAGTGCTAATTGGGCTTATGGCAGTTTTCAAGTAGGTCACTAAAGCTTGTTTTAATTACAGACAGAAAAATGGGATGGGGTGGTTGAAAGAAGGCATATCTTCATTGTGCCATTTTATATATGTAATCAATCCTTACTTTACTATTGGGATGAAGTGGAAAAAATGTCACATGGTAACATATTGTGATACAATGCCATAATTGTCATTTTGTGTAAAATATTTTATGTTTGAGGTGAGTAACCACACTTTAAATTTAATCGAAGTGTTCCACAGGGCATAGGTCCTTCCTTCTGAGATATAACAATGGTCAAAAATGCTCAATGCCTTTTCTGATGTCTTTAGGAACATAATCTCACCTGGTTTAATTCAATTTCAGTCTTCAGACTAATTATGGTAAACGAAAATGGTGGATTCGGTAATGATACTATAAGTGAACATTGGACGTATACATGTAACCCATTATAATCTGTAACTGTAGTCACCTTGCATGTGAATATATAGGAGAGTGAATAATTCATTGTGTATTGAAGTGTCACTTTCTTGCATAATTGACCATTGTGAAAAAGGTCTTCTTTGTGAATATTGCCATTTAATTATTCTTTGTCCCTGATGAAGCAACATTAGCAGCCGTGAAACGTGCTTGCCTATCTTCCTGTGAGGCATACATTTAAGACATATCTTCCTGTGAGACATAAACTTAATTTGTGGCAAAGTCATTTTTAAGGCCTGACCTAACAGCGCACATGTGCTGTTGCTGCAAGGGAAACTGTATACGGTAAATAGCTTGGAGCCCGCCCGTTAATGACCATTTGTCTTTTTTTTTTTTACCTGCCTGCCTCCTAATTGGCCATCATATGCCTCACTTAATTTCTTTTTTTTTCTCTCTGGAATATGGACCAAGTACTAATTGATTTAGTTTGATTTGTGTCCTTTGGCTATCTTTCTGCTGCATGCTGTGATTCAGGATACTTTATTTTTTATTTTTTTTAACCATCATTTCCACGCTACACCTATGGGTGACTCTCAACTTCCATATTACTGGTTTCTTTGTTGTTGCCTTATTATGTTTTGGAGTTTGGCCCTTCATTTTACAGTACCAAACAAATGGCATAGAATTTTAAAGCAGCCCATGTGACTGTATGTGTTTGGAGTCTGCACCTCTTCTCTGCGCATACAAAGCACGTGTCTGTTTAAAGCATATACTAGTTTGAAACCGGACTCCCATAGTCTCCAGACAAGTAGTCTAGTCACATGCTTCAGGGTAAACTAAGCAACGTATGCATTTTAGGCACATGCCTTTTTAAAAAGTAAGTGGCTTTCTAAAGTGCCTCAATTTTGAGTAGCCCTGTAGTTAATCCATTTCTCCTTAAAACCTGTGTCCTCGGTCGCTTATGTTATCCACTTCTTCTCTGCGCCTACAAATTATGTGTCTATTTAAAGCGTTTTGGTTTTGTGCAGCTCATCAGCTACTCATCTGTCTTTAAAATCTGTGCCTAAGTCCACATTCTCATGTATTCCACCGAAAGAGCTTTCAGGCACTCTATATTGATATGCACTTGGGTGTAAGAGCTGTACCCTAATGGCCGCAGCTACCCTCCACTCAATTCCATTCTAACCCACTCCAGTCTAGCCCACTCCACTTCAGTCTACCCAACCAACTCCAATCTACCCCAGTCCAATCTACTCCACTCTATCCTACCACACTCCAATCTGCCCCACCACAGTTTAGCCCACTCCACTTCAATCTATCCCAGTCTACCCCAGTCCACTTCCATCTACCCCACACCACTCAAATCTACGCCACTAGAATCCACCCCATCTACCCCCACTTCAGTCCAGTCTACTACAATCTAGCCCACTCCAGTTGTCTCCAGTCTACCCACTCCAATCTAACCCCCTCCACTCGTCTACCCAACTAAAATCCACTCTAACCAAATCTACCCAACTCGCCACACTCCACTCCAGTCTACCCCACTTTGCCCCACTCCACCCCAATCCACCCTACTCCATGCTACCCCAGTTTACCCAATTCCACTCCAGTCTACCCCACTTCACTCCAATCTACCTCATTCCACTCCAGTATACCCCAGTCCACCCCACTGTACCTAATTCCACTCCAACATACTCCAATCTAACCCCCTCCACTCTAGACTGCCCCACTAAAATCTAACCCCACTCTACCCTACCCCACTTCAACCCAATTTATCCAATTCCAGTCTACCCCACTCCACCCGTCTACCCCTCTCCACTCTATTCCATTCCAATGTACCCTACTCTATGCTACCCCAATTTTCCCAACTCCAGTCTACCCCACTTCACTCCAATCTACTTCACTTCACTCCTGTATACCCCAATCCACCCCATTGTACCCGATTCAACTCCAGTATACCACAATCCACCTTCTATACTTTAATCTACTCTGTTGTGACCCCTTAAAATTTACCCCAATCCAAACCAGTCTCCATTCCACCACATTTGACCCCACTCAACTCTAACCCAATTTACGCAACTCCAGTCTACTCCATTCCAGTCTACCCCACTCCACCCCATTTCAATTGTCTGCACTCCACTCTACCCGACTCCACTCAAGTCTACCCCACTCCACTCCACTCCAATATACCCCAATGCACTCTACCCTATTCCAGTCTACCTCATTCATTCCACTCTCATCTAACCCCACTTGACCTCACTCCACTCCAGTCTACACTCTCCACTCCAGTCTACCCCACTGCATTCCATTCTTCCTCACTCCGCCCCAATCTGCCTCAATCCAATCTACCCCAATCTACTCTACTCCACTCCATCTACTCCACTCCACTCTATCCCAGTCTACCTCCACTCCACTCTACACCTCACTCAGTCTACTCCACTACCACCTATAGCCTACTCCACTCCACCCCATTCTACTCCACTCTACTCCAATCCAACCCAATCCTCACCAGTCTACTTCACTCCAATCCACCCCACTCCATTCTCCTCCACTCCAATGTACCCTACTCCACTTCAGTCTTCTCCACTCCTATCTATCCTACCTAATCTACCCCACTCCACCTCAATCTACTCCAATCCAACCCAATCAACTCTACTCCACTCCAATCTACCCTACTCCACCCAGTCTACCCCACTCCACCCAATCTACCTCACTCCTCCCCAGTCTACCTCAATCTACACCACTCTTATCCAGCCCACCCCATTCTACCCCACTCCACTCTACACTAATGTACCCCAATATACCCTCTCCCATCCACTCTGCCACACTCCATGCGGGACCACTGCCTACTCTTTAAAAATGTTCTTCTCCATTCACAAAGGGGAAGGGGTCACTTTGGGACACCTTCCCCGTTGCAAATGGGTTACCACCTCCTTTGAGTTCTTGGTAACATATTAATGTTTTTACTACCAGATTTTGGTCACAGAACATTACTACACACAATAAGAAATCAGTATATGAAATGAACGCCCTTAAATGCTCTTTCCAAATTGTAATTCCTTAATGTTTCCTAAACCCATTTAACAATTCAGAAAACCTTTTCCAAATTGTCAAATGGGTTTCGAATATTTAAGAAAGGGTTTTAGCAGTTGCATAACCTCACATTTACTGAATCTGATGGTTTGGGGCCATTAAAGCACTCTGTACATGAGGCCCCAGATCCATTCTTGTGTCACTATAGTCTCCTTTACTGCTTTTGAAGTATTTTAAAAACTTAGTGGATTTCTCTATAATTTTCAAATCACAGAAGTCTGATTTTTCAAACGTTTGGACCTCATAGGGAATAGCATATGGGCAAGGTACAAAAGGAGATATATGGTTGAGAGCCATGTCTCCTTTGTCTTCTGTTTTTCATTCTTATTGTTATCGGAAAAGAAACAAAACTTAATCTATGCGGAAATTCATTAAGTTTTTTTTTTTTACTCAGTGGACTATAATATGGTGTTGGGATGAAACACCAAATCTTTATTGAATATTTTCATCTCCATTTCTGTCAGAGTACCACCCAATAAGTTGATCACTATGTCATGCTGGATTGTATGCTGAGTTGGACGGTGTCCCTGTTCCTCATGATACTTGGTGAATCCAGTCTTTATCGGTCTTGAGTTTTATATTTACCCTCAGATTGCCTTCTGCCTTGTCACTTGCCTCACCCTAAAAAATATATTTTGCATTAACTGTTTTAATGGACATATTTGGGCTAGTGTTGATCTCTATAGTTAGTTACTTGAGTTATTTGGTATCTCATTATCACTACTTCTGCCGGTGAAGACCATGCTTTGTGGAGTAATTCCATGTTCATTACTTCAAACCTTAGAGTTAGGTCGTTTTGATTGGGTGTAACGCACATCTTTTTCATATGGGTAGCTACTTTTTCAGGATGCCTTTTGAATCGATCTTTCTTTTGTATTATATGCCAAGATCACAGTTTTTATATTGTTTTCCATTTCTAAGACTGCGATACACATGGTATCTGTAATTTTTCGCAGATACGGGTACATGAGTTTTTTATTTTTTTAATTTCAAACAAGTTTATGTGCCCTTGAACTCTGATAAATCACCTCACTTGCATAATGTTGACTTCCGCTCCTAAATTTGCCTACGTGGATACAGGTATGGACGCAAAAATAGCCCCGTTTAGCCTGGCTTGTTCCATACAGATACAGCGTTCATTTGTGATTGTCCAGCCCATGGTGCGGATCTGGTTCTCAGCTGTTTTGTCCTTATTGCCTCTTTTAGGGCTGTTTTAATTTGATTACGTTGGAAAAAGGCGGAAGGTTCCCACTCATATGTGACTCATCATTTGCAGCATCTGTTCAGGAGCCAAAGTTGAGTGTGTAGCCAATTATTTGGCCCCCAAGGCATTATAAGACAGGGCAAGATTGTTTGAAATAATGTAAAAGAGAGCAAAACCTGACCTTTTCAGATCTAGATACAAATTAAAAAAGTGGATTCTGCTATTTGATCAGTGATCTAAAAAATAAATATAATTATAGATTACCTAGTCAACATCAACACAACTCCTGCAACTCAGCCACTTCTCTATTATGTGAAAAAATACTGGGACAGATAGAGGAATTTCTCCACCAAGAGAGGCAGAATTGACATCCTCACAAAAGTAAACTAAATCGCATAAAAATAAGTCTACTTGGATATTAGGATGAGCGAACCATATTATGCATTGTCTGGAAAAGTTGTTCCCAACAGGATGATGAATTCTCTCCCAGTTAGTGTGGCATGTTTCTTCATTCCCCAGTTGGCACTAGGAAGCATCAGTAAGATTACATTTTAGTGGATTGTTTTAATGTATGTTCTTTGTAGGGGAGATGTATAGTATTTTTGAATATATGTAAAGGAAAAAACGAATATTAACATTAAGTGTACAGGAAGACCTCCAATTTGGTTAGACTTTATTAATACAAATTATGTGGCTGGTGGCACAAATCCATAACTTCGCAGTACACGCTGCAGCTACAGAATAGATTGCATAAAATCACTGGACTTCACAATTGTCCAGTGCTACATCAAAATATGTGTCAAAAGGAAACAAAACATAAATATTTAAATTCCAGTCTAGGGCAATTGGGAGCTGCAGTTTAAAGAAAATAGCTTTTTCAAGCTAACCCTCCCTCCCCATCCAAAAAACGGGCAGTGGAAAAATACATATTGAGTAACATGTTCTTACATTGCCATCTCTGAGTTCTTCTAATAATTACAAACAACTTGGCCTACGACCTACTGGTTTATGTTCTTGCTAGAATTCCTTGATTGCAGTATTGTACCATAAAGTTATTTATTATGTATCCTCTTACATAGGAGGCAGTAGAGCCTGTGTTGGTTGTGTTAGGTGAGAGGTTCTATAGAAAATGCATTATTTATCATCTTGACAATATTTGTGCAGTTTGATGGATCTGCAAAAAACTTTCAAAACTAATTACATACAAGGTGGGTTCCTCATGGCAAGTTTTGCTCAGATGCATCAAGCAGGATCCCAAAAGTGACATTCCCCATTTTAGATTCTTATCTCCTTGAAACAGAAAAGAAAAGGTTTATCGCAACTACAGCAGAAATGGCATATAAGGAGAACTTTACTCAACGAGGTGTCTTTGTGTGGGTTGGTGTAAATCCTATTGGTAGTATTCTAAAAAATAGAGTTTGAAATGTGATCCTGTCTGTGCATGAAGAGAACATTTTAGCAATATCTTGAAAGTTAGAAAGGGATTTTTTTGATTTGCCCATAACTTAAGTGCTGTTGGACGGATATGCACAAGATTTGGCAGTTTGGTAATATGTTTAGCTTACTCTTGGTATTGGTAAATCTGTGCAGATTCATGAATAAGAAGACATTTAAAAGGGAACAGTCAAAAGTGTTCATGTGCCAATAAATATGGCTTAATTGGACGAATACTTTAAAATTTTGGCAAGCATTTGGCGACTCAAAGGTGAGGCCCTATGGCCAACCACATAGCACATAGCTGAAGGCCTGAAAATCAGGCCATTCACCCAATCCTGGTGCTCACAGCCATGGGAAGTGGGGCCAGCCTGCCGCAGTGTTAGGGTGCAGGGCCTGGCCTGGCCGGGGGTGAATGAGCTATCTGTGTGTGTTTGTGTATAGTGACTCCCATTGTAGTTTCTGTGTATGAGGTCCTTGTATCTTTACCGCTCTGTGAAAGTGTCTCCTTTTTGATATTTTCAAGAATAAATTTAACATATTTGTTTATACTTTCTTACAGTGAACTCTTGTCTGGTGATTAGAGAGGCTTGTTTAGTAGCAGCCTGGGTGTCACATTATTGCTTGGTGAATATTTGAGTAGTGTCGCCACTCTTCATCAGTCTTCCACAAGACCCTTAAGGTGCGAGATCCCTTGGTCATGGAACCATTACCTGATCTCTACGATATCTTCCAAGGAGAGGTAAGTCTGACATGATTATTTCTACATTTATTTTGATGCAGTTTTATGTCAGTTTTTTCACATTCATAATATTAAATGAAAGAAAGACCTACCTCATTCATGTTTGCTCTGTTTGCAGCCCCTTATTTAGAGGTTTCATTTCTGAAGCAAACATTAAAATGGAGACATAGATATTTCATTTAGGCTGATAAATTGCTGCTTCTGTTGATCATTTGGCCTATTTTAGTGACATGATGTACCCCTAATTCCTGAGTACATATTGGTGATCCTTAATAAAAGGATGTAGGCAGGCTGTTGGTATTGTACAAATAGTCACAGAGAATGATTTTTCAAGTCTTGTGGATGTATTTGCTCATGTTTTGTACTCACCATAACTTACAGTTTAAAGCATTTTATTGACAGTGCACCTTTTTAGACCTCATTTAAACATGGTTGAACTACCTCTTCACAGAATAGCACTAGCATCCATGCGAGTTATCAATTCAACCCCACCTAATTGTTCTGTCAGTTTGTATCTTATGTAAATTACAATAACCCCTACTATCTCACTCCCTCAACCGCACATATCATTGTCACATAATAATCATCTCAAAAGAAGAGCTGAATAGAGCAGCCCATCAAAAGAATTGATGTATAGGGCAAACCATCTACACCCAAACAGTTGACTTTTTTTTGGATCTAAGACTTTTGACTCTCCAATCCTCGCATTAGTATTATAGACCCAGCACACTTAATCAGATTGGTCACGTATGGATAGTGTATAACTTGAAAAGATGATCATTCAGCGGGTACTAAAAGGACTGGAAACTCCTGTGCTTACTCTACAAATCAAATTGTATGAATGCTTTTCCATGGCAAGGGCCTCCCATAACTTGTAATACCATGTTGTGAGGGGGTTTGGAGTCTAGTCCCCTCAAAGGCTGCTGCTATAAGCTGTTTCACATTAAGTAGCATATGGTGCACCAATATTTCAGACAGTGCCAGTTTGGTTATCGTGAGGTCCCAGGTCAGCAAGAGAGTATGTGTGATGGAGCTAAGATATGGATTTCGAGATATATATTGTTTAGAGATTGATGGGAGATCCCAGAGGTCCCACCACTACCTGGCTAAGTCCACATGGACTGTTGTTCATTTTCTACTACTTGCTTTTACAATTATTTTTTATTGCATATTTACAATACATGCTTTTACTTCCATGTATTGTATGTCTCTCTTGCTGTCCATAATTAGAGCATCCGTTGATGTGAAGCCTGATAATATCTCCAAAGGTCTGAGAAAGTCAACCCCGCAATCTCCAGTTTCGTTGTGCCTTCTTGGTCCCCCTAAAGTTGTTGGCCGCCTGGTCATTTAACTTTCTCTGCAGACCCAAGAGGTTGTCTTTTGGGATAGGAGTTGGGAGTACCTGGAAGAAGTATAACAGCGTCTGATATATGACCAGTTTCACTGCTACTTTTCAGCACAGCCACAATATCAGAAGGACACAGCATTTGTCTAAGCCAGCAGGTATCCAGGTTTTAAGGGGAAGCCGTTCTCACAAACCCATCTTGACCAAGTAAATAAGAACAATACTAAGATAGCAAATGGATCCCGACCCCAACCGGAACGTTGATACTTATGCAGTGAAAGTATACAAGAATACAGGAGCTTAGGTTTAGAATTTCGAACTTGTCTTTATTAACTTTATAGCTCACCATTTCAAACCTTCAAGCTGATGGAGGATGATAGGAAGTGATCAGATATTGTCACCATAAGTGGGACATCATCTGCTAAAACATGGGCCCAGGCATCAACATTATCCTCATGAGGATATTTCTGTTCTGGGATGGTCAGATTCCAGCGTATCCAGACTTCCTGTAGTCTTTATGGGAATTTCATTATTAGCCATCAGAATATCAAAACCTTACTGCCTGACAATGTGTACATCAGGACAGTGATGGGAGGAGAACATATCTGCTGAATAACTTCCACAACAGTCACTTTTTTATCATCAGAGGTGTCCTGAACATCTGACAATGTTCTCTTAAAGCACATCAGCACCGACCAGGTTACCAGCAAAATGGGTCTCCTTTCTCTATATCATCAACTTCTATGGGAGGCTCCCCCATCATCCAGGTTATTCTCCATCTGGTCTCTGTCTCCCAGCACAGTTTCTCTATGCTTCGTGTCTACTCCACTCCATTGTCTTCTCCGTACACCTTCCATGGGAGCTGCCTGTGCGCCCCACTGCCGTCTAGGCACCTGTTTTACCTCCCCAGACGGCATCACTTGAAAGGTATTCTTTCTCTGATCCCATGGGAGCTATTTTTAAGGGCCCACTTTGCTACAAACGCACAGGCTTCTCCTCTTGGGCATCACCGTTCAGAAGTTCTCTGGCTCCAGTGTCAGTACTCCTTAAGCTTTCATCCCCAGTTCAACATAAACTCTGAGATCATGGGCATAGTTCCAAACTCATCTACCATGTTTGCTCCTACCTCACTCGCTATAAAGTTTAAGCTATTTAGTACAGACTGGAAACAGCAGAATAACAGCATCTCTAATCATGATTGGATTTTCGGACTTTAACTTCTCTCCCAGGCAAATACATGGTAGTTGTAGGCCACAAACAGCAATGGGCACAGGAAGGTTGAAATAAATGGATGTTCTGCTTATTGTGATGTACTTGACCCTGGCATGCCTAGTCACACCTTCTCATGCAAAAAGAACAAACAAAATGTGGAGCTACAGCACCAGAGACAGAAACAACACCATTACATTATTATGATATTCCAAATTGGCTTGTGTTTTCAAATATGTTGCAGTAGTGAGAGCTCCTGAGCACTAAAGAAAATGGTCCTTGAATGCTTGCATGTAGTGTGGCTGTGGTGGTACTTTAAAATGCTCATTAAAACAAAGTGAAACACATTTTTTTAAATGATTCAGACTGACATTTACTGTACCATCATGGTTTGCCTTATTTGCTCTGATCATATTTTTACAAAGTCGGAAGATGTGATAGAAGTTGATGTTATTTATATGCAACTTAGAAGCAAGACTGAAAAGGCCTGGTCTTATATACTTGGGTCAGCTGTTCATTGCAGGTGCACCATTTGTCTTCAAATGATCCAAATGTTCATTCTTTTCACAAAATAGATTGTTTGCAGTATGCCAAACTACAATAGTAGGCCTAGAATATTCTGATAAAGTGTGGAGTGCGGGGAAATAGTGCAAATAGTTAACATAACTGTCCTTGACGCACAACTTTTCAACTTGTGCAGACTGGAGAGAGATCACTCTTAGATATTTAAGTTCAACCATTGTAAAACTTTGATATAAGTGTGGCTACTTCATCTCATTGCTGTCAAATCAGAGAAAACATGTAAGATGTGTCTGTGTTGGTCTCTCATCTCTAACAAGGTTACCATATGTATCACACAGTGGCTAAATACCGGAGCGCGCACACAGCGATAATGACTCACGCATGATGAATCTGCCCCATAATTCCACCGGGAGGTTACCATGCTGTAGCTATAGAATTATAAATGAGTGACAGTGAATTACAGGGATTTTCTTCACCAAGGGGTTCCGAGTGACATGAAATGGGCAACAAGAGCGAATGTTGAGTTCTTTATGATGTCACTCAGAACCCTGAGGTGAAAAACATCCCTGTCATTCGCTATATACCCATATATAATTTGGTTATCTATGCTCCTCTCTAAATCATTTACCCCTGCTTTCAACTGCTATGCTGGGGCAGATTTGTAATGGGGAGCCATACATGGCATGACCTCTCCTTCCTGTCCCAAACTAAAAGCAAATACGTGGCCTTCTGTCACCTTCCACTGTCTGTGCCTTCTTTTCCCTCTCCTTTGGAAGCTGTGCTCCCTGCATTCCAGTGCTGCTCTGACAGGCTGTCACAGAGCCCGGCAAGAGCAGCCTGGAATTCCTTTATGATGTAGCATCAGTGAGTTACGAAGTCCGTAAGCCACCATTGCTCATGGCTTTCACTGACAGCCATACTTAACATATAGAATTATAGATTATAACAACAGTGAATTATGGGGATGGTTTTCACTGGGAGGGTCTGATTAACATGAAATGCACAGCAAGAGCAAAGCGTGAGTTGTCTATGAGGTCACTCAGAACCCTGAGGTGAAAAAACATCCTTGTAATTTACTTTTTACTCATCTGTAATGTTGTTATATATGGTCCCCAAATCGTCTGTCCCTACTTCCACTGAGAGTCCGGGGCAGAGGATAATAGGAGCCATACATCATACCTGGCATAAATGTGAAAAAATAACATACCCACTATCCTTAAACAACCCCAGCACCTTGCTTTCCTTTCAGTCAGAGAAGACAAAGCAGTGCTGCACCAACAGGCTCACAGAGAGCTCCGTCAGCACGCCCTAGAGCACTTTTCTAAAGTATCAACAATAGGTAACGAGTTTTGTTATCAACAGTGAGTTACCAGATTTAGAATTGATGTAAACAATAGAGGCTTCCTATGAAAGCCATACATAACAAAGTTTACATTCGCTTCCACTCGGCCCTCCTGGGATGAGTATGAACAGGACAATGATCCACCACTCTGTTGCCCTGCCCCAGTGTGCGATTCACTACAGGAATTACTAAGAGAATGAATAGCCTCTAAAAATGTTTTGAAACAAGTTATAGAACGTGTTGGCTATAGATTAATTAACATTAGAAATGCACAACAAATACACAAGATATATGTAAGCCTGCTACCAATGACGAACAGACTTGTAGACCTTCACAACTAACGTCTGCCAATCCTACGCCCTCAGCTGTTTTTCATTTACTGTAATTATACCTATAAATTAAGGCTCCCTACTGTCCGTTTTTACTGATTGTTTTTTTTGCGGACAGAACACCTATTTCTCTATCTTTAAGTATTTTGTCACTTTTTTGAGTGATTCTTGATGCTGTCAATCATAAGTGCTAGAAAAATAGCAGACCATCAGGGGAACGTAAAAATTGGGACTTCTTTCCCTACAAATCTGTCGTAGCTGTTGATGTACAATGCATTTTTAGCAGTATATTGTATACAGTTGTGATTTAAATATGGCTGCCTGGATCACTAAAACCTGTAAGGCATTTGTGTTTGATTGTACTTGGGAATGTCGAATACATGTAGAAATATAGTGGTTGCACAAGTTTAAAAAAAGTAGTAACTTGGCAAGTGCTGGTCTACTTTTGGACAGGGTGCATGTTCTAGTGTTGAAGGTGGGTTGTGTTATGGGGTCATCAGTTAGAGTGTCCTTGTCCTTTCAGAGGCTGGATTTTCAATAATGAAGGATAATCTCAGGCTCTTGTTTGCCTGGTGCTGATTATCTAATTTCTTTGTAGGTAGCAAGTATTACAGAATATGGAGCCTTTATAAAAGTTCCAGGCTGCAGAAAGCAAGGTACTGCCTGTTTGTGTCACTCTACTGCGTATGTGCAATCCTCTCTTTCTGTACACAATGTGTCTAGTAATTCTTTGTCAGGGCAGCAGTGAAGAATTGCACATTTACTTTCTTTGTTACCCAAATGATGGCAACCACAATACAACCGGAAAAAATATACAATACTTAGAAATTAAATTACAATGTAGTTAAACCAATCAATACCTGCCTATTCAATTTCTTGCATGCCCACCATTTTGAAGGGCTCTCTTTGCTGCTTTGCAGTATATGATGAGTAATTTTGTTATATCCCACATTAATATTCGTAAATCTGTCTCTAACTTGTGTTGTTTACATTTTGTTTTATCCCAATTATTATTATGACCGCTGTGGTAAATTGTCATGCTTTATTACGCTGTGGAAAATTGTCATGCATTATTGTCAATAGTAGTCATTAACCTCACCATATTTTAACTGTTTCTTGCAATCATTTTTATCGTGGTTGCCCAGAAGCCCAGATTTGCAGTTTCCTCTGGCTGATCTATTCAGAGATATTTCCCCTTTTGCTCAGGCAGTAACAGGGCTGCTAATTACATAAAGAATTCCAGTTATTGGAAGCTGGGTATTAACATCTTCCAGAGGATTGTAGCGATTTGAGATTCTTGCAAGATAGATATATGTGCCTCACATCTCATCAACCAGCATCTATCGCTTGGTCATTGGTGACACATGCGCTTCTGCAGGATTAGACTAGAATTCATGATAAAGCATTTCCCTTTTCCTGGATGGTTTCGTGAGTCGCTCTACAATTCAGGGTGCAACTGCCAGATTTGGTGTTCAAAACCCCTCTATAAAGATCCCAATCTTGGTTTTAGTTTTAGAACTTTCTTGGGCTTTTCCCAATCCATCTACCACGTTTTCCTTCAATTCTGAAAAATTATTAGGGTCACCACTTCTCTTCAATCAAGATTACTTAGGAAGTTTTATTTCCCAATCTTGTGGATTTTTCCTCATTTTGAGGCTAATTCTAGAAAACACTGTTCAACTTTCATATTCTAACTGAGCAGAGTGGCACCGTGGGCGTTGGGAAAAGGTCTGTCTTTCCTTGGGTAATTACACTCAAACAGCGAGGACAAACTACTTTTTCTAGCCCTCGGTTGCAACACCAACATTTCCAGAACCAGTTGATTGCACGGATCTCTCTCAGGACATGGCTGAAGCACTGCAACAACAGTTCGGTATAAAGTACGGAGATAGCGCCCTTGAAAGTCCTTTGCAATTTATTTCACTGATTATCTGGTAGTTCCTCCTTCTGTTCCCTATTTTTCCATGGAGCATGTGAAAGTTAAGTATTTTTTGCATGGACTTGTGGTGAATTTTGACTTCCGCCCTGTACAGTATTCTAGTGATTGTGCCAAAGCTGGGTTTTTGATAGGGTCTTAATGTGGGACAGATCTCAGTTAGATCTTTAGTGACACCCTCAGATGTATTTCTGGATAACCTTGCTACATTTCTTTTAAAACATAAAAACATAAGTTTCCTGATTTTGAATATCCTGCCAAAGATGCAGTTTTGTGATAACAGTGGCTGTCCTATGCCACTCTCGTCCATCAAGTGGCCTTGGAGACTGCTTGGTTTAGAATTACATCAGTGATGTCATATTTATGTGGCATGAAAGAAGAAATGTAGGATGAATTCGACCCTGGTTCCCATTCTACCAACTTTGCTGGTGTCATTGATCCTGCAGTGCTTATTGAACATAGTCTCCGAGAAAGATATAATGAAAAGTCTTGAGATACAACTTTTAGATGCTTCCAGGCATACCTTTCACACATGGCTGAAGGGCAAGTGACATTTCAGCTTAGGAGAAGCCCATTCAGACTGACCTGACGAGTGGACCTTTGGCGGAGCGAAAAAGAAAGAAGGTGGAGAGCAGGATTTAGCTTGAATTGTGGCAGTTCTAGGCACTTCCATTCAGTTTTGCCACATACACCCTCAACAACTCTGGGTAAAATGCCATCACCTGTCCCCTATGAAAGAGAACGGTGAAAGTATAGACCATAAATAATACAGAGGATAACTGCTGCTGAACTGGGTCCTTGGCAAGCAGCTGACCTACACACTCTGGGTGATCTCTATAGCGAGGGTGGTCTGATTCAGTTTGGTGAGCTCTCGACAGAGATAGGGCTGCCCTCAGGGCAGTTTCTATTGTACAATTCATTGCTGAAGGTGCTTTCGCGCGGTTGAGGGGTTGTGACCCACAAGCCCCCCCCCCCCCACACACCTGCTGGTGCAATACTCACAAGTTATGGGGCAGGGTAGACACCTGAATCTGTGGTTCACTGATGTGTTTAGAGCACTTCCAATGAATGCCCACACTGCTTTGCGAACCACTTGGGAGGGGGATCTAGCAAGACCTTTCAAAGACGCCACTTGGTCGGGGGCACTAACCAGCCATACTGATGTCCCCCACAATGCCAGATTCCGCCTTATTCAATTTTACATATTTCACAGAGCTTATCTCATGCCAGCCCGCATTAACAGATACTTTAATTGTGTGGATACCGCTTGCCCTCGATGCAATTTAATTGGGGCGGACTTCCTCCGTATGTTCTGGTCTTGTCCTTCCTTAAGCACTTATTGGCATGGAGTTACATCATCCCTATTCAAATACACGTCACGTCCATTGCTGTTTGATTGCGACTCCTGTCTCCTGGGTCTCTTTCCGAAAACCAAAAACCAAAAACCAAAAAGCATAAAGCATCCACAAGATTCCTGGACTTAGGACTTCTGACAGCCAAGCGTCTCATTACTAACGGTGGAAAGCCACCGAACCCCCATCGGTACTGGCTTGGAGGCGCTCCTTTATGATATGGGCAGAAGCAGAGGGGGTTGCACTGCGCCGCGAGGATGCTGTGACCATGCGTAGATATCCCCGATCCACTGGCTGGGCCGAAATGTTGGCTCACTAGGGCGGAACACGACGTAGATGCTGACGATGCAATGCCACCCGACACCGCGCTAGTGCTAGCTTAATCATGTTACATGCTGCGTCCACCATCTGGTCGCTTATTGGTATGCTTTCTCTCATGGGCTCCTAGCGCTTATGCTTGACTGATTTTAGTCCAGTGTTCTACGGTGCCTCGAGCACGAGTGGCGTCACAGAGATGCTACCACATTAGGAGGCCCCTGGGCATTGGAGTTGCGTGAGGATGTGAATGGGCTCTAAGTTTTGTTGTCAGTTTCTCTTGTTTTACCTAATTCCCTTTCTTTTCATTGTTGAATCTACAAATGCATTGACAGCTTCCTGAGCAAAGGACATCGTTTAAGCCAGAGTTGTCTGACACTGGATTCTCTGGAAGTGGTTCATAGAGTTTTTGTAGCTACCTCTGGCATGATGCTGTTACCCAGTACACTCTTAGTTCTTTGCCATATCAGTATAGCAGGGCAAATTGTTCTCATCACTATCACTTTATTGTACTGACTCATTTCATTGCTTCCTCCTCAAAGAATTTGAATGTGTAAACTGTGAAAATGCTATCTGTATCTAACAATTATCAGTGCCAATCAAATCTGTACAGTATAAACTGGAGTTATGTTAAATGGATACCACTAATAAAAAAAGATTTAACAATAATACAGAGGGTCAGTTGTTACACCTACAAATATTCCAGAGGGCCAAGAAAGGGTTTACTTTTATTACTTCTGCCTTTTTAGTCTGTGGAACATGTTGTAGGTTCACAGATCATAATTGGGCTATCAAGAACAATATTCCCAAGATCTGAAAGATAATGTAGAAATCATTAGTAAATGATACTGAACTGGATTCCTACTCAGCGAGAGAGATTTAATTGCCGTTACCAATGTCAATTTTTGACCACAGGGAGATATTTCTTTTGACTTAATAGTCTCTCTTAATTATACTGTAATGTTTGGTATATCTTGGTAAAGTATTATCCTCCTTATGTAAACCGGGCCTCCAAAACACTTTCACTACCTTTGCAGTTCTGGCATGGCCATTACTGTGCTGCAGGAAGTTACTAGTCACCCACAAAGATGGTAAAATGTGGCAGTTCAGCAACAGGTTTAACTGGGACCAATTTCTCCGTGATTCCCCCTTCAGTAACATATATTTTCTGCAGTCTTAACCAGTATCAAACCATGAGTTCTCTCCATTGCTCCTTATTGGAAGTATAATTGCCCCATACCTTTCAAACGAGGTTCCATATTGCTTTGGGACAAATTTATTCTTTGTTGAAAAATAAAACAGAGGTCCCAATAGATTATTGCTGGAAAATGTAGTGAGTGAGCACATTGTACCCTTTTCATCACCATCCGCCCCCCACCCCCCAGTTTTTCATTCCAAATGCAAAAATATTATGTCATGTATTGACTATAGAGGGTTGAATAAATTACCATCAGAGACTGTACCCTTGACCCTTCAGCATAGATACCCTGGAGTCAGTATGAGGAGTGCAACTAATTACCAAGATGCATTTGTGTGGTGCTTATATCTTGTGTGCATCAAAGAAGGTGATGAATGGAGAACAGCATTTTGCACCCCCATATGGAAATCTAGAATATTTGTGCTCCCATTCAGCTTGAGTAACACTTCTGCTGTTTTCCAATGTTTCATGGACATTGAATTTGCAGACATTGTGGATCGTTTTGTACAGATATACTTGCATAACATCCTCATAGTCTTCAAAGAGCTCTGTGTGAAATTGTAAAAATATATCTACAATCTTGTCAAGATTACAACAGCATCAGTTGATATGAAGCTAAAGAAATAGGAGTTTGAAAAGGAAGAAATTGACTATTTAGGATTCTGTTTGAGTCCCTTAGACTTATCAAGGGATCCTAGGATGATGCCTGCCATTCCGAAGTGGCCGTCACCTCTAGGTTTTAAAGAAACCCAATGTTTCCTTGGGTTTACGCTTTTATATTGACAATTTATCAAGAAAAGGTGTTTAATTAGTATCTGAGTTTGCCTTCATTACTCTAAAGAGATTATTCACGGCGGTTCTGATCCTGTCATCCTGTCCCTACCAAGAACTCCCAGTACAGGCTTCTCACCAGCCTTCCTCTTCATCCATCCATGAAAGATTATGATGTCGAACATCCCCTGATTTACCTATCCCAGAAATTGTTGGATGGTGATCTAAATCATTCAGTCCTGAACAGAGAATTGTATGCAGTGAAAATGGCATGCACCTATTGGAGGCTTCGGTTACTGGGTACCAAGGAACCTTTTGAAATCCGAACAGACTCTAGAAACTTAGGTGGTCATTACAACCCTGGCGGTCAGTGTTAAAGCGGCGGTAAAACCGCCAACAGGCCGGCGGTAAAAAAAAATTGAATCACGACCATGGCGGAAACCGCCAACATAGACAGCCACTTTAACACTCCGACCGCCTTGGCAGTAGAAACAAACACCGTGGCGGTAACCGCCAACAGACAGGCGGAGGACAATGTACCGCCCACAGAATTACAGCAGTCCAATCCGCCACCTTTTCCGGGGCGGATTCACCGCAAACAAAAACACGGCGGAAACAGGACTTGGAAGGGAAAACGCTCACCTCTACACACCCCACGAGGAACCAGGACGCCATGGAACCGGAACTTCAGATACTCCCAGCCTTTATCTTCCTGCTCCTCTACCAGGAGCACGAACGCCGGCGGCGAAAACCACGGTGAGTACTGCACCTATGACACCGGGGAGGGAAAAAACAGTGACACTCACATGCAATACTCAACACCCTCAGCCCCACCCTTGCCCACTACAACACACACACTAATACATATTGATACATTACAGTTAAACCCCACTGGAAGTATGCAAGGAGCAAAGGAAATGAGTCGAATAATTGTAATATATTCAATTACATAAATCTAAAATTTTTACATATATATACATTTACACTATAAACAATTATATACACCAAGAACACAAGTTCAAGGAATTCCACCATCATAGTCTGTGGACTACTGGGCCCAAAAGGGATGGGCGAGGCCCACAATCAATACCCGAACAAGACGGAGAGAACACTGCTGGGGCATCAGATGGAAATAAAACAGGCACCTCAGGAGGAAGGGAAGGGGGGGCACCACAGCCGGATGAGTGCACAACGCCAGATCCACGAGGGGGCACCATGCCCACTGTTTAATCCTGGGGAGTGCAAAGCCACATTCTCGCAAGTCTCTACAGTGGGTTGGTTGCCCACTGTTCAATCCTGGGGAGTGCAAAGCCACAGTCTCTCAAGTCTCTACAGTGGGTGGGTTGCCCACTGTTCAATCCTGGGGAGTACAAAGCCACAGTCTCTCAAGTGGATCACAGTCTCCACTGGTTCTGGAGGGGGCCTGGTGCCCAGAGTGCTTAATCCTGCCAAGGACAGAGGTAGTGGATGTAAAGCCAAGGACAGAGGTAGTGGATGTAACTCTCCACTGGTTCTGGAGGGGGCTTGGTGCCCAGAGTGCTTCATCCTGCCCGTGGTGGCCTTAGTAGCATTGTAATCATTGGCGCTCACTGTCCTGCGGTGGTGCTGGCGGGCTTGTCCTGGGCAGCGGTGCTCCTGGCGGCGGTCTTGTCCTGGGCAGCGGGGCTGCTGGCGGTCTTGTCCTGGGCAGTGGGGCTGCTGCTGACGGTCTTGTCCTGGGCAGTGGGGCTACTGCTGGCGGCGGTCTTGTCCTGGGCAGCGGGGCTGCTGGTGGCGGTCTTGTCCTGGGCAGCAGGGCTTCTGGCGGCGGTCTTGTCCTGGGCAGCGGGGCTGCTGGCGGTCTTGTCCTGGGCAGCGGGGCTGCTGGCGGTCTTGTCCTGGCCAGCGGGGCTGCTGACGGCGGTCTTGTCCTGGGGCAGCGGGGCTGCTGACGGCGGTCTTGTCCTGGGCAGCGGGGCTGCTGACGGCGGTCTTGTCCTGGGCAGCGGGGCTGCTGACGGCGGTCTTGTCCTGGGCAGCGGGGCTGCTGACGGCGGTCTTGTCCTGGGCAGCGGGGCTTCTTGCGGCGGTCTTGTCCTGGGCAGCGGGGCTTCTGGCGGCGGTCTTGTCCTGGGCAGCGGGGCTTCTGGCGGCGGTCTTGTCCTGGGCAGCGGGGCTTCTGGCGGCGGTCTTGTCCTGGGCAGCGGGGCTTCTGGCGGCGGTCTTGTCCTGGGCAGCGGGGCTGCTGGCGGTCTTGTCCTGGGCAGCGGGGCTGCTGGCGGTCTTGTCCTGGGCAGCGGGGCTGCTCACGGCGGTCTTGTCCTGGGCAGCGGGGCTGCTGGCGGTCTTGTCCTGGGCAGTGGGGCTGGTGACGGGCTTGTCCTGGGCAGCAGGGCTGCTGGTGGCGGTCTTGTCCTGGGCAGCGCTGCTGCTGGCGGTCTTGTCCGCTGTGCTGATCTTCCCAGACTTGCCGGTTTTACTGTGCCCCTTCCCCACCTTGGATAGTGTTGCAGCTGTCTCCACACTCCCAACTGTACCCCTGGGAGCGGCTTTGGTTGCTGATTTCTTTCCCCTCTCCCGCTGGGCACTGGCCAACTTTTTATGCTTGACAAGTGGGGGACTGTCCGTGCTCTGGCTCCTTGCCACACTGGCTGCCCTGCTGCCTGGTGCACTCCAGAATCCGGTGACTACTGGCACCACTGGTCCCGCCAATGTTGTGGCCGAGGTGCTAGGTTGGGACCTGGAGAGTCGGGCCCTAGGAGACTGAAGGGGTGGGGGAGGCGAGGGAAAGAGGTCCAGGTTGGACAGGAAATGTTTCTTACGAACACTGGGACGTGTAACTGGAGGGGGTTCGGGAGTGGAGGAAGAGGTAGTGGTTGTAGGAGGTGTACGTTTGGTGACTTTGGGTGAAGGTGCATGGGCTAGAGGCTGTCGTGAGGTGGGTGGCTGTTGGGTGGGTGTGTGGCTGCGTTTGTGTACCTTGGGAGGTGGCCTCACAGGCACACTGGGAGAGGACACAGGGGACGTGTGAATGGTAGTGGGGGTGGTGACTGCACATGAGTGGGGTGTGGTGGTGGGTGTGCTGGTGATGGATGTAGTGGCTGAGGATGTAGTGCATGCAGGTGTGAGTGGAGACGAGACAGGGAGGGAGGAGGGACACGAGGAGGAGGGGGACACAGTGGAGGCAGTGGATGTTGGTGTGTCTGCATGTGTCTGATGCTTGCGTGAGTGCCTGTGGGATGTGTGGTGCTTATGTTTTCCAGAGCTTCCTTTGTGTGTTGAGGTGTGTGCATGTTGGTCTGATGTGCTTGGGATAGGCTGAGGTACAGGGGTGTGGGTCTGGGTGGAGAAAGTTGGAGGGGGAGGCTAGAGACAGGGACAATGGCTGCCATCATTGCTGAGGCCAGAGTCTGAAAAGCTCGTTGAAGGGCTGCCTGACCAGAGTGAATGCCCTCCCGGTATGCATTTGTTTGTTGCAACTGCCTCTCTACACCCTGGATGGCATTCAAAATGGTAGACTGCCCAACAGTGAGGGACCTGAGGAGGTCAATGCACTCCTTACTGAGGGCAGTAGGAGTGACTGGGGCAGGGGCTGAGGTTACTGGGGCGAAGGTGATGCCCCCCCCGGATGAGCAGGCTCGGGGCAAACGCTGAGGGGCTGCTGGGAGGGCGGTGCTGGAAGGGGGGTGGCGGCTGTACCTGTAGATGTGGGGGGCACAGATGGGCCCACCACCGCAAGGGAGCTCCCATCAGAGGAGGAGTCCGTCACGCTGGTGTCAGCTCCTGTCCCCTCCGTGGAGCCCCCCTCGCCCTCCGTCCCACTGGTGAATTCAGATTACGTAGTGTCGCCACCAGGGCCATGTGGGATGCAGCTCCCTCCTGCTCCGGTGCCACTGCTCCTCCGCCTGATGATGCTAATGCACACAAGAAAAGGGAAACCACAAAAAGGGGGGGAAGACAGAAGAAAGGCATGTTGAGTGCATGCAATACCGCTATCGTTGGAGGACACGACCGGCAAAAAAAAACCCTGCACTACGCCCCACACTTGGAGTCCACTATTCAATCCCAGGGACATGGGTTACAAGGCTATGCCCGATTTCTGCACACATGGATGTCACAGGAGCCTGACTAGGTGTAGTTGTCACTGTACACAGGTGGGGTACCACAGGGCCTGCCTTCAGAAGGGTCCTTGCCTACTAAACTCGCCCTGGCCTAGGGGAACCCACAGCCCACCTCCCCCACCCAGACACCTACAATGCGCGCTGAATCAGCAGAATGAGAGTGTACTCACCCCCTTGTGGCTGCTGTGATGCTCTCAAGCGCCCATCCAACTCCGGGTACGCCGCCGCCAGGATCCTGAACATCAGGGAGGTCATGGTGCGACGGGCACCCCTCCCGCGTTGGGAGGCCATCCCCAGCTGGGCCTCCGCCGTCTTCTTGCTCCAGTGGCGAATGCCCTCCCATCTTTTCTGGCAGTGGTTGCTCCGTCTGTAGTAGACCCCCAGGGTCCGGACTTCCTTGGCGATAGCACGCCAAATGCCCTTCTTCTGGGGGCGCTGACCTAGAGGAATTGTACAGGGGAAAAAGGGAAGTAATTGCCATCTGCACCGTCAGTCATTGACTCTTGCCATGACGAACATGCACTCACCGTCGTTTCATGCAC
This sequence comes from Pleurodeles waltl, assembly GCF_031143425.1. Taxonomy (NCBI): domain Eukaryota; kingdom Metazoa; phylum Chordata; class Amphibia; order Caudata; family Salamandridae; genus Pleurodeles; species Pleurodeles waltl. Next base: position 1,391,377,376 of record NC_090440.1, on the reverse strand, counting down.
GCCTCATTCTCACCCCCCCCCCTATCTTTCATCCACACCACTCCACACAGGCATTGCCCATACAGCATGCTCCCAGTGTACTTACCTGTTTGTCTGGAGGACCGTAGAGTAGCGTGTACTGGGGGAGGACCCCATCCACGAGTTTCTCCAACTCCTCTGTGCTGAATGCAGGGGCCCTTTCCCCAAACACACGAGCCATTGTCTCTTCCAGACTGAGGTCACAGCAGCACTTGCAGTGTAGGTCCTCTCCTGTCGAAGATCAGGTATCAAGTGAGTGAACAGAGAGAAAATGGTGGTCACGTCCGCGGCTGTGCGTACCATCACCGCCGGCGTACATCGTCATTGGTTCCTGGGACCCATAGGGTCCAATGTTAACCAATGCAGGTTTGCACTGCGCTCTTCGACCACCTACCGCAACAGTGTACAACGCCAGCGCAGTTACCTCCTATCCCCCATCCCACTTTACAGGTCAGGCAGCCTCCATTTCATGGGCCCACATGGCATTATTTTGGACTGCGTCACACATATCTAGGCCTTGCCTAAACACTCATACAGGCAAATTTCGATTTGCTAATATTTTCAGAGAAAGCTGTGTTTACGTACCTCAGAGTTGGTTGACTCTCTGCTCGCTGTTCTCCTCCATAGGCACCGTCTGCTGGGGCATGTGAGGAGATGGCGGCATCCTCCGGTGTACAGACCGCTGGTGGACCTGTCGACAATGGAGGAGCAACATGTGATCATCACCTACAGGCTTGATCGTGCCACAATCCAGGAACTGTGTGCCCAGTTGGAGCCAGACCTGATGTCAGCAATCCGCCATCCCACAGGAATCTCCCCTCAAGTGCAGGTGCTGTCAGTACTCCATTTCCTAGCAAGTGGGTCTTTTCAAACAACAGTGGTCATAGCATCAGGGATGTCCCAGCCTATGTTTTCCAACATGTTGTCCAGAGTGTTGTCTGCCCTGCTGAAATACTTGCGGAGCTACATTGTTGTCCCTCAGGTGGAGGATTTGCCTACAGTGAAAGGTGATTTCAATGCCCTGGTACATATCCCCAACATCATAGGTGCCATTGATGGGACACATGTGGCCTTGGTTCCCCCCAACCCCTGCAGGAGTGAACAGGTGTACAGAAACCGGAAGAGCTACCATTCCATGAATGTGCACATGGTGTGTTTGGCAGACCAGTACATCTCCCATGTTAATGCAAAATTCCCTGGCTCAGTGCATGACGCTTACATCCTACGGAATAGCAGCATCCCTTATGTGATGGGGCAACTCCAGAGGCACCAGGTGTGGCTATTAGGTGAGCACATGGACCCAATACAGTGGGAATAGTTGTCTGGGTCTGTGGATGTCCCTTTGAGTTAGTCTGTGTCTAACAGTTGTCCCTCGCCATTTGCAGGTGACTCTGGTTACCCCAACCTATCATGACTACTGACCCCAGTGAGGAATCCCAGGACAAGGGCAGAGGAACGCTACAATGAGGCCCATGGGCGAACTAAGAGGGTTATAGAGTGGACCTTTGGCCTCCGGAAGGCCTGGTTCCGGTGCCCCCATATGACAGGTGGTTCCCTATTCTACTCACCAAAGAAGGTATGCCAGATCATCGTGGCCTGCTGTATGCTTTACAACTTGGCTTTGCGACGACAGGTGCCTTTTCTGCAGGAGGATGGTCCAGATGGAGGTCTTGTGGCAGCTGTGGAGCCTGTGGACAGTGAAGACGAGGAAGCAAAAGAAGAGGACATCGACAATAGGAACACGGTGATCCTGCAATAGTTCCAGTGAGACACAGGTAAGAAGACAACACTGCCTGATTTAAATCTACTACCTCTCTACTGTCTGTCATTTTCACCCAGTGTATGGTCACTGAGTTGTCACTTTCCCTTACGATTTCACAGATGTGGGTCCCACTGTGTGACATCTGCTTTATTTCCTCATGGACTAGAGCTGTGTGACATAGGTATGTTGACATTACATTTGTAAGAGCATTTTGCCACTGCAATTGCAAATACACTATTTCGAAATCACAGACAGACTCCTGATTGCTTTGTGCTTTAAGGGTGTTTATTTAAGTGCTCAATATTGGAGGAGGTTGTAAAATGGTGAGGGGTGATGGTGGAGGAATGTCCATGGCAGAGTCCAGTCTATTAGTCTCACAGGTGCATTGTCCAAAGGGGCATAGGAAGTGGAGCTGGGGCAGTTTAAGGATGGACAGGGTGACAAAGTGGGACAAAAGGATGACAATCAGGGTGGTCTCATTTCTTGGCATTGTTCTCTGTTTTGTCCTGGATCTCAGGGACAGTTTGCGGGGTAGTTCTCCGTCTGCAGGGGGTGGGGTGCTGGTGTGGTGGTCCTGTGGCGGTGCCTCCTGTCCACTAGTGCCGGCAGAGGTGGTGGGCAGTTTATCTTCCAGGCTAGTGTCAGGGGCCCCTTGTTGTGCCACAGTGTCCCTCCTGGTGTTCACGAGTTCCTTCAGCACCCCTACAATGGTGCCTGGGGTGGAATTGATGGATTTGAGTTACTCCCTGAAGCCCAAATACTGTTCCTCCTGCAGCCGCTGGGTCTCCTGAAACTTGGCCAGTACCGTTGCCATCGTCTCCTGGGAATGGTGGTAGGCTCCCATGATGTTGGAGAGGGCCTCGTGGAGAGTGGGTTCCCTGGGCCTGTCCTCCCCCTGTCGCATAGCTGTCCTCCCAGTTCCCCTGTGTTCCTGGGCCTCTGTCCCCTGAACCGTGTGCCCACTGCCACTGCCCCTAGGTCCCTGTTGTTTTTGGGGTGGTGGGTTAGCCTGGGTTCCCTGCAGTGGTGGACACACTGCTGCTTGACGTGTCCTAGGGACAGAGGTATGGGCCCGCTGGGTGGGTGCTCTGCTGGTGTTTCCAGAGTGGGGAAGCTCTGTAGTGGCTTGTGCCAGTTTGAGGGGAACCGACTGTCCCGAGGTCCTAGATGGGCCGTGCTGGTCATCTAGATCCAGTTGGACAGAGCTGCTGTCATCACTGTGGGCCTCTTCTGTGGGTGGAGTGGACATGTCTGGACCCTCCTGTCCGGTGACATTGGGTAGGGGTCCTGCAGGGGTGTAAAAGCATGATTATTGCAACTGTGTGTGCCATGTTTTGCAATGGGTGGGTGACCGTGTACCCCAGTGCTTGCATTTCTGTGCAGGACCTTGTGTGATGATGGGTTAGGGGGGTGTATGGGTATGGGCAGTGGCTATGCTTTGGTGATGGGTGTCCATGCTTTGGTGTTGCATGCAGGGCTTGGGTTTGGGATGTGTGGTTTGTGATATTGGGACATGTGTGAGGAGTTGGAGTGATGGGGGTGAGGGCGAGGGTGGGGGTATTTGATGGCATGCAGGTTGGGTGGGGGATGAAGTAGTAAAGATTTGACTTACCAGAGTCCATTCCTCCAGCTACTCCTGCGAGGCCCTCAGGATGCAGTATAGCCAAGACTTGCTCCTCCTATGTTATTAGTTGTGGAGGAGGAGGTGGGGGTCCGCCGCCAATCCTCTGAACCGCGATGTGGTGTCTTGAGACCACGGAACGCACCTTCCCCCGTAGGTCGTTCCACTTCTTCCTGATGTCATTCCGTGTTCTTGGGTGCTGTCCCACTGCGTTTACCCTGTCCACGATTCTTCGCCATAGCTCCATCTTCCTAGCTATGGAGGTGTGCTGCATCTGTGATCCGAATAGCTGTGGCTCTACCAGGATGATTTCCTCCACAAAGACCCTGAGCTCCTCCTCAGAGAACCTGGGGTGTCTTTGCAGTGCCATGGGGTGGTGTGGGTGATGTGTGGGGTGATATTTTGAGGTGTGTTGTGTGAGGTGCATGGATGTTATGTGAGTGATGGTGTTGAGTGCCTGTGGATGCTAGTGTTGTTTCTGGTGGTGTCTCTTTCTGGCCTTCAGTCGCAATTGTGGTCGTAAGGGTTTGTGGGTGATGTGGGTGTGTGTTTTATATTGTATTGAGTGTGTGGGAGTGATGTGTGTATGTGTATCAGGTGTGTGTTTTTCGATTTGTCCAATGTGGTAGTGTTTTGTAAATGTGTGTGTATTTTGAGCACAGCGGTGTGTACCGCCAATGGAATACCGCGGTTGAAAGACCGCCGCGTAGATTCGTGGGTCGTGATAGTGGGGGCGTATTCCTGTTGGCTTGACGGTGGAGGTTTTGTAATCGCCAGTTTATCACTGACCTTTGGTGTGGCGGACTTGTGTGGGTGTCTAAATTTTTGGCCTATTCCGAGCTGTGGGTCGTAATAGCTGTGGCGGAATTCCACGGCGGTGTGTTGGCGGTCTTCTGCACGGCGGTAAGCGGCATTTACCGCCAATGTTGTAATGACCGCCTCAGTGTGAATGCAACATGCAGTGTAAGATCAATTGTTAAGCTAGACGGGCATTGTTGTTTTCAAAATATAAATTCACTATAATCTATAAGCATGACTGAAGGATTGTTTTGGTCATTGCCTTATCTCTTTATAAACCTGAGATTACTCTTAAATTCAATCACCATATTATGGCTCCTTGCCAAGTCGTTGGCCAATCCTTTCTGGAGAAAGTAAAAGAAAGCTAGGGTTCCATCCTAGGCATTCTCAGTTTCTCCTCTCATTGACCTCTTGCTTCCTACAGTCGCAGGTGTCCTCAAGTATTTACAGAATCGCAAAAGACTCATTACAAACAGATTCTGTTATTCCAAAATCAAGGGGACGGAGGCCAGTTATAAATTTAGGTCTAGCAGATCCTTTTTTGTTTCTCGTGGGAAGGCCTGCTTTCTTCCTGCCTTCTTCAAGTTCCTAGCCTGCCTATCAAATTCAAACTAACATATTCTAGTCCCTTCCTTATCACTCATTAAATTGATCATGTAACATCCCGTTTGTGATCGCCTCAGACTTGGAAGATTCATCCGATTTTTAATGCTTATCAACTATTTTATTATTTATGTTCTCAGCCCCTCAAAGGAAGGACCTGAATTGGCAGTACCAGATATTTTCAACACGATTCTTGTCGGGCTCTGTAATTCCAGAACATCTACTGCTGGGTCTGTTCAGGTTGGAGTTGGTGCCTTTCTATTACACCAGCACCTGCTTCTCTTCAGTCAAGAATTTCAGTATTTCTAACACGATTTTCTGCCCTCGTCATTTTTCCTCATTTTGGGGTGGAAACATGGCTATCTAGAAAGAATCATCCCGTCCGCGGGGAAAGATCAGACAGACTACTTATCCAACCTTTAACACTGCTTCACAGGCCTTTCTCTTGATGTTGATGTTTTTATTTTTTGCTGTTGTATTTTGTAAGGAATTTAGTAAAGATACAGGCCCAAAATGTATTCTTATAATCCTCTAAATATCAGCATTAAGCATTTTTGTAAGTGTTCGGGATAAGGTGCCCCAGGTAGATAGATATTTGCTCCAGCTCACATTATTTATTAAAGTGCAGTAGCTAATATTGCATCCTAGTTCTTCTTTTTCTCCAGTAACCTGATTAGTCATCAGACTGGCATGTGGAGCACCTGTTTTTACAGAACTACATATAAGTAATAATTGTAGCTTCTTGTATTCACTTGCTGCTGCGGTTTACCATTTCACGAAGCTTTAACAAATGGTACTAAACCTATATACCACACTAACAGTTATTAACAATATCTTCCAGCCACTCTCCATGTAAGAAAAGTCGTAAACTATAGTCCAGTTAAAAAGATGCAGATTGTACTATAGTCTTCCTGCTGCTGCAAGTACACTTCTTGCATATTACATGTTTTTATCAAGAAGTTGCTCTCTAAGGTTAAATATTTCTTGTTTTCTTTTCTTATATTAACCTATTTTTACTTACAGGCCTTGTTCACAAAACACACATGTCCGCCTGTCGGGTGGATAATCCCTCTGAAGTGGTGGACGTTGGAGAAAAAGTCTGGGTTAAAGTAATTGGAAAGGAGGTAAGGATTCTCTGCGGTTCCCATGGAAACATAATTTCATTTTTTATCATTTGTAATTCGCTAATGCAGCAACGATGATTTCAAGGTTTGTCCTAGGTGTGTCACAGTGTCTGATTGAGCCATTTCTTCCTCCCTGCTACCTATAATGTATAATATATAGCAAAGGCCTCATACTTTATTGTACATGTATACCTCGGAAATCTATACCCAATTAGCCTACGTGAATTTAGTTAAAATGTACAGTGTTTCTTTTGGGCTTCCCGATGCGTTAACCACATAAAAGAAGTTTTGACAATTAGTAATATTAAGTTGGTGTAACATAGCTGGCCCAGGGACATGAACTATTGTTCTTGTAACATTGCCTGTCAGGATTCGATAGTCTTTAATTGCTCAATAAAAAGCATGACACTACTGCTCTGTGTCTCAGCTGTCATTTTCACAGCAACTTCACAGATCATGTGTGACTGTGGCTGCTCCAGGTGAGTTGTGGAAGTGAATGAAGTCTTGCATCACAATTATTCACAAAGGTCACCTTGGCCGAGATCTAGTGACTGGTATTATCCAGAACACATTTATTTTTTTGCTAATTGGAATTACATATTTGATAAATGTTTTATTTCCTATGATAACACAGATCTGAATTTCCCCTTTAAACCCATCTGAGTTAGTGTTCAGACCAGTGTTTTTTTTTTTTTTAACTGTTCGGGGTAAATCATAAAGCCTAATTAGAGTTGAGACTTATTGCCTGTGCACACCTTTAGGGGACCTGGTGGTAAAGTATACTAGTATGTGTGTTGGTATAACATAGTCATAATAATGATAACAATAATGATACTGAAAATAACAAGACTAGAGTGTAGCTTGATTTTACTCATTCATTCATTGATTCATTCAGGAGTCTGTTTGAACTGTGCCAGCATGTGAACACTAGATGGGCCCAAGGATTTTGTCTTTAAATGTTATCTGACTGTAAAAATTCACATGTCTTCTGCACAAAAGTACTTTATATATATATATATTTACAGTTGGCTCGTGAACTATTTTTTTTTTCTTCAGGAAACTGATGGCAAAATGAAACTCTCTCTGTCCATGAAAGTTGTTAACCAAGGAACTGGAAAGGACCAGGACCCCAACAACGTTGCACTTGAGTAAGTACTCCTTCAGTTTGGGATTGTTGCGCTGGTAGGAAACTGAGCTTGCATTGATTCGTTGTGCACAGGTCATTTTTCATTGGGCGATCAGATTAAAATGACTCTGTACAACTGAAGAATTGATTAACGTGGTCCACGCATTCTGTGTGAATGACTTAAAAAAGTATTGTGTAGAACTGGTCTCCATTTGGTTCATACAGATCATGTGTTTTGACAGGGGTGGTAAAACGGACACAGTAATTTTTGTTTTAATTTGTAGGAATTTTTTTTTGCCTTTTCTAAAATGTAAAAAGCAATGCCAAGTGTCAAAATTACCATAGTAGAGACTGCTGTTGGGGAAATGTACTACCATTGTATCAAACCTAATTTACAACACTGCTCAGATGTACAGTTTGCTAATATCTCCCCACTTTGTTAACAATGTACAAAAAAGATTGAAAAAGGTAGCTTATTATGCAGTTCTGCCCTTTTCAAACCTGAGGGCTGCCATGTGTGTAATATGGCACCAGGATTCTTCTGCAACGTTTTGTAATAAACTAAAGGAAATGTACACGGTCACCTTTAGAAGTGATGCAGTTCCTAAGTTCATGCAGTACATCGTTCCATGCTGAAGTGAGTGTTGGTGTTGTGCTGTGTGAGTGAAGTGGAAGGTGCTACATTGGAGTGCTGTGCTTCTATGCTTCCACAGGGGCTTTGGGATTAGAGGCACATAATATTTTGCCTCCCATGGATTTACTTTACCCCAGCCCAGTGATTGGATTGTGGTATGGTTGGGAGATGCAGGCTGTCCTACAGAATAGAGGTAGGAGAAACAATTTGCTGAATTGCCAAACAGTTGAAGTGCATCCCATTTTTTCAGTCTGCTTGCTGAGTGACATTAGGCAATAAAACACACCCAAATTTGTTCCATAGGCAAATCAGAGAAAGAAGTGGAATTCAAGTGCTGTGTGGTTGCTCATGGTCAGCACAGCCACCTGAACAACGCTACACAAACTGGTGTAACTGCCTTGCACTGGGTGGATCGTGTTTCGTATGCAGGTTGTTTGCTGCCTGCTTCTTTGTTTTTTTTTAAAACATGGTAGTCTAATACAGATGAGCAATATAATGCTGATTTGCTTCAGGAACCACTTTCGGTTACTGGGGAAAAAATAATTATGACTAACATGCAGGAGCGGCTCACAGGGATTAGTTGGGGTGGGGTGAATTAATAAAAAAAATCACTTACCTGCTTCACTGCCGCCGCTGCGCCGCTCCTCTCCTACACTGCAGGCACTGGCTCCCAGCCTGCCCTGCAGCTAGTCCTGACGCTGCTTAGAGCAGCGTTTGGATTGTCTGGGAGCACCCAGACAGGGAGCTCCCAGGCAGACTGGGAGCCTGTGCCTGCTCTCTCCAGCCTGGCAACTGTGTTGCTGGGCTGTAGAGATCCTACTGCGCATGTATGTTTGGCCGGCCCAAGACCAAAGTCCTGTGTAAAGGAAGACAGTGGCAAATACTGGAACTCTTTGTTATCAAAGTACTGGACTGTAGCGTGGTGTTTACTAAAAAGTGGTCCAATGTTGTTTTTCCAAAACGGGTTATATACTAGAGTGCAGTATACTGTCTCTATGTCGAACAATAATAAGTTCAGTATATGGCCCTGTGAGCTAGCCAACTTCCCCAGTTTCATGTTGCTCTCTGTAATTGATTCAGATCCTAACCCGTCTCTTTACGGGTTGCTTCACTATGAGGGCACAGGCAAGAGAAATGTACTTGCTAAACTCCATTGTCTAGATCTTACTCGGCCTCTGCATCAGATGATTTCAATTTTCTAGATGTTTCTTGACGAGAGTATTAAAATGTAGAGCTACTAACGTAGACAGCGCAGGTCACTGGAAATAAAACATCATTTAGTTTCCTTTCTCAGTCAGGAGGAGCGGAAGAAGCGGGAATTCCGAGATTACAGCAAACAGAAGATCACCTTGGAGGCTGTTCTGAACACCATCTGCAAGAAGTGTGGCTGCAAAGGTACACATCAATATACAGCTCTGCAGGAGAGAAGGTCTTCTAGGACAGGAAGTACTATTTCTCTTCCTGTTCTCTGTTTGGTTAACAGCCCGTATTAACTAGCCCATTTGCTTTGAAGAGACATTTTGTATGCTTTTTCCCCTCAGACAGAGCATGTGATTGACTTTCCCCCAACCCTTGGGGTCTTTCATAGGCAGATAGCTGTAGTTGTCATATGTCAAAAATGGGTAGCCTACCTATCCCCATTCCTTTCTTTGATACTTATTTGATACATTCAAAATATGAAAACAAGACTACAGGAAACTGAAAGAAGGAGCGGTGGGCAGAAATATAATGTGAAAGCATGCGGAGATGACTAGATAGTCCTGTACTGCAAAACGTTCCTCTTGCAGACTTTTGGCCAACTTGAAATAACTGTGTTTTGGTACATTGATGTGTGCGGGGAGTTTGTTGAAATAGACCTAGGCATGTTGCAAAAGCCCAGGCTCTCATGCACATACCTTGTATGTGCCTTTACCCTGCAACCACTGGGTGCCTTCACTCAGGAGTCTCCCTGTGAGTGAAGTGGACAGTGAAATAAAGTGGAATCTTTGACTTGATCTCAGTCACTGGTTATTAATTTAAGCCACGCTCTTATCCATCTTTGTTTTTTGTTCAGTGTGCCGTTACAGGCATGAACAAGAGTCCAGTCCAAACTGCCAGGTCGCTTGGCCAATTGAAGCACTCCACCCATCACCTCTTTTATTTTTCTCAGTAAGGCATCCTAAGTACAATATTCATAGCCAGAACTGGTTTCTGTGCTTGCCCATAGAATTCAAGTGTACCTCCTCCCTGCTGAGGCCCGATGAAGCTCAACCGCTCTTGATTAATTCAGAAGTGCCATGACCTGGCAGTTCTGGCAGGACTTCTTTTGTTGAGGCAGGGTCAGTCAAGGCTGTTGAGCATTAGCTTGGCCTCTGTCTAAGGTGGCATTCTGAACAGAATAATTACCACTGGCTGGGTGAGATTAATGCTCGTGTTCTACCCATCACCTTTTTAACTCTTGCTATTTCGTGACTCATAAAGTGGTGCCTTGTTTTGTCGTTCTGTTTGTTCACTGCTCACGTGAGAGGTTATTGTTCTGCCACTCACCGCCTTACACCTATGGTCAGTATATGCCATCGAAACCTGGTTAAAAAACAGCTGGAAAACGGTAAGAGGCACTTTATCTGTCACTTTCAAAATCCCTTCTCCCAATAGACAAAAGCATAAACATGTCCACCGTCTCTGTTCAGTCGTGTTCTCTAACTAATCTTAAGTCTAGGTGACTACCAGAAGGGATAGTAAGATCTCCTTAAGGCGCACACCTCACAATTTTCTTACCCATGATTAACAGATACGCAGCATGAAACTACCTCCTAGAAACCCTAAAATGTAAAAGACCTTGGGCCAGATGTAGCAAAACGGCAATTTGCGACTTGCAAATTGCGAGTCCGTGCGACTCGCAATTTGCAAGTCACAAATTGGTATGCAGTACGGTGTCTTAGACACCGACTGCGACTCGCTATGGGGTCGCAATGACCCACCTCATGAATATTCATGAGGTGGGTCGCAAATTGAGGCCCCATAGCGAGTATAGGCACTCGCTGACATGGAGGCCTGCTGTCGTCAGCAGACCTCCATGTTCGTGACTGCTTTAAATAAAGCAGTTTTTTTTTTTTTTAAGTGTAGCCCGTTTTCCTTAAAGGAAAACGAGCTGCACTTAAAAAAAGCCCGAAACCTTTAGTTTCGGTTTTTTTTCAGGGCAGGCAGAGGTCCCTTGGCCCACTACCTGCCCTGAAAAAAATGTTTGGGGTCCATTCACAAACTGGAAGGGGTCCCATGGGGACCCCTTCCAATTTGCGAGTGGGTTACCATCCACTTGAAGTGGATGGTAACTGCGATACGATTTGCGACCGCATACGCGGTCGCAAATGGTATTGCATCCCACTCAGACTCGCAAATAGGAAGGGAACACCCTTCCTATTTGCGAGTCGGAAATGCATTTTGCGAGTCGGTCCCGACTCGCAAAATGCATTTATGATAAGGAAACTGCGATTTGCGACTCGCAAACGGCAAATTTTGCCGTTTGCGAGTCGCAAACAGTTTCCTACATCTGGCCTCTTGTCCTGAGGTTTCCACCTACTGGACCCTACACACTGGAATGCCATCTCCCATGAGTTGTGTACCACCCCCTAAGTAACTGCAATCCAAACCAGCCTCATATCTCACCACCTTCAGCCAGGATTCCAAACCAACTACTAATCCCTCCTCTCCCAAACGTTCAACTATCCTCTTTAGTAAATATGTAATTTGTATAAATTCTCCATTTATTTTGTGTTTGTCCTGTTTCCACTTTCTATCATTGATGCCTTCAGTTTCCTAATAAACGTAGCACTTCTTGTGAAAGTGTCACTTTGGACTCTCGCAAACAAAACAAGCATTGGCAAATTAACAAGAATGCAAACATGACGCCTTTTGCCTTTGTCAATAGTTTTTTTTCCCTAGATGACTGCCAAATGATCTGCAGCGGACATTTGGGATGAAATGGATTTTATTAAAGCATGCAAAAATTTTAAGTTAGCTGCTGCGGAAACCAAGGATTGTTTGTTTTTTGTGTGCTTCAATGTTTTGGTGTCTGGTAGCACAGCCATTATAGTCAAATAAGCACTCCTATAGTGGATGATGATGGGAGAGGAGATATCATGGAACTTCTCCCCAAGTTCTAAGTACTCCTGCCTGGCTAACTGTTCTGCTCCTACAAAGTAGTCCTGCTAATGCTGATGCCATGCATCGTGTTGCAGTAGTATCGAAAATATTGGTTCTAATGATTTCATCGTAGATACTTCACTTACTAAGGAGTCAGTGAATGATCTCTATGAAAAAATATTCATATTCATCCCACAATGGTGGGATCAGTAAATGCTAGACCAAAAAGCACCTCTCAAACCACATTAATACACGCAGTTATGAGTGGCATAGGTACATTTATGTAAGTATCATCAATAGAAACATCTCCTGCTCCAAGTCTCCTGATATAAGTGGAGAACAATGTACTTGAGAAGTGATAGTTGTAATAATTATAACATAAAAGGAAAGAACAGGAAGACAATGGCTTGTTTACACAACAGTTTCTTAAGCATAAGATAGATAGCGTTTTCTCCCTCGTATTTAAGGGTCCATCTAAAGAACCAAGCCAAAGTTTAAATTTTTTTGACTTCTTCATCACTAATCACATTTTAAGCAGTTTTTTCATCAAGACTGATTGGAAGCACCTCTATCACAGTCGGAGAAAACATCAGTATCACACGATTGCTGCAGAATGGTCAAGTGATTTGTTTTTACTAAATGCACCCTACTGTGCCAGAACATGGGAATGCAGTTCTGGAAGGTACACGGGCACCAGGCACGTTTAGGAGTCTATAATAAAGGGAGTGGAGCAAAGATGTTAGTCAACTACCTGGTGTGTACCTGATGCTGGTCATTGAAGTGGCTCTGGAAGAGAGCAGCATCAGCACAGTGTTGACTAGTGCTGCATTCATGTCTCCCAAAAACCGTTGGCGAGCTAAGGTTTTGAAAATCAGACCGCACCTCCCCATGTATCACTCAAATATACTAAGTCAGTATATGGTAAACCTTACCTCCCTTGCAACGTAGAAACATACTCACAAGAGCATATATGTTCGTAAAATTGGTTAGTTATGTATGCTTAGTATGTTAGTGTAACTACTCTCCCACTTGATTTGCAAAGGGAAAGGTTTAAAAGAACAATAAGTATCAGAATTTGCTGCTTGCAATACATTCAAGCAAAGACTATCCACAAATACACCAAGGAATATTGCCTTTATTCCTCCGCTTGCTAAGGGAATGGCCGTAGTTCCACAGTGGCACAATAAGACCTATTGCAGCTCCTTTTTACACAAAACCATTTTTAGGGGGTAAGTTATTATCTAGCAGCAGATAACCGGGTAGCAAGTATATGCTGTTAATTTGGATGCTGTAAATTAAAATGCCGAAAATCAACCATGAACAGTTTTAACCTGGTTGGAGAAAGGTTTTTGGGAAATTAAGTTAGCATCCCAGAAAAAGTGAGATTAGTGAGCATTGAAAACTGACCTTTTCCTTACCTTGTTTGCACTCCAGAGGAATTACTTTCCAACAGGCGTTTTCCATTCAATTTTTTCCATTTTCTCTAATGTAAGATATCCTTGTATTTTGTGTGCTGTCTGCTTTACTGCTATTGACATACAGCTTACGTTAATTAACAATATGAAAGAGAGGACAGAAAAGAGTGCTGAAGGAAAAGCTATACGTCAATAGTTGCACACTAAAATAATTGCAACTACTTTTCATATCAAAACAATTTTTAGGGAGTGTGTATTATCTAGCAGCTGGTTAGGCTGCAAATATTCTGTGTTTTTTTTAGATTGCTGTAACTAAAATGCAGAAAATAACTGTAAGTGGTTTCAACCTGGTTCGAAAACGGCCGTTTTGGAATTTATGTTAACATCTCAGAAAAAAATTGGTATTATTGTGATATTATGCATCAAACCTTTATATTTTTTGTTTTGTATGTACTGCAGTGGTTTTTTAACAATTTATGGAGCATAAAAGTTGTGTTACTTTCCAGCAGTGTGTTCCAATCAGTTTTGGCAAATTTCTCCAGCCCACCGCACTATCCTTGCATTTAACATGCCTGTTACTTTGAAGCAGTTGACATATAGAGGCAAGTTAATTTTTAAAAAAGTGCGCGGGGAAGAGAGCAAGTAAAGTGATGCACTCCCATAGTGTGCTGCTAGAAAACGAAAAAAAATCCCATGCAAGTCAGCAGCAGAAGGATGCAAGATAGTCGTTCAGAAACACAGTAAAGTAGAAATGTTGCAGGGGTAAGACATAGAGAGGAAAGACATTAAATAATGATCAGGGAACTGAGATAGAGAAGAACGTCAACCAGTCATGCGCAAGGGGGTAGACTCAAAGCCCAGTCTATGTAACAACAGGTCTTGAGCAAAAGACAGCTAAACCAGTCTGTAAGTCAAGATCCAAAAGTGATGAAAGAAATATCTAAAAATATTTTTGTATCAGGCCCTCAGGAGCTCTGCAGTTGCTGCGTTTGTTCCTTGTGCCTGCTGCCCACCCCACTCGAGCACATGTTGACGCATGCAAAACTACCTCATGACAAAGCATTTAAAGGTTTTGTTAATATTGATTGATGGATTGAAGTATTTATAGCCCATCTGGTGTGAAGCTTTGTTGTGGTTTGATATATGTATAGATAAGCTGTTTAATTCATTGGTTATAAAACAAGGTGGTTAGTTATATTCCACTACTTTTGCTGAAACTTAGTTTTGAACTGCAGCTTTTTTTAATGTTATGTATGTATTTTGCAGTGAGTGCCTTTCCTTCATTGTGTCTCTGGTCTTTTTATTCGTCTTTGGTATGAAATGGAGGCACATCAGAAACAAATAATTTCCTTTCTACTCACTGTTTCATGGATCACAGGAGTATTCTGTGACACAGATGTTCTCATTGCATGATTGTTTTGAGGTTGCAGGTTGTTTTGATTGTCAAATATTGTCTTTTTCATAGTCTCACCTGCCCAATAAAAGAAGCACCATACTTACTAACACCTGTACATTAATTTATATTTACCCCATCGTGTTTTTTCTGGGCTTGGTCTATTTTTCCCGACAGCTTCTGTGCTAGTTTGGTCTAGACCTGCCTGTGGCTTCATCTACCCTGCAGTTGAGCATTACCTGATCTGTTTTGCCCTAATACTGTCTCAACACCACTGCTGACTGAGTACAGCCTTCACTTTTCATTATTTTCCAGCCATTAGGAGTGGCATGCTTTTGAGACCTCATAATTTAGACTTTCATGGAATTACTGGTGATATAAGAGATGCAGACCTGCAGTTTGTTGTAGTCATGCATATGCACCTTTGACCGTCTTACAATGTCAGTTTCATACATTTCCTTGAATGACCCACACCATTTCACTCTGCACCCAGAGTGAATTGAGAGAGGTAACCACTAAACACCTCTTTTGCTGGTAAGGTGGAGGAGGGATAAAATGCATGAGAATGGGTTTACCAGGCATTTAATTTCCATTGCATTTAATGTTTGATGATAATCACGGTGATACCTCACAGTAATTTACAGGAATATTACTGCCACCTGAAAACTGCTAGAAATCTACTCGATGAAGATGCAGGATTTACTAACTCCACGATGTTAAACTAATGTTCATTCACCATCGTTACTACCTCTCCAGTCTTGCTCATACTAGTCCATACCTACTTGAAGTGAGTTCTCACCCAGATAGCCCTACATCCCACAACTAGAAAGAGGCTGTTTTCCCTTTTCCTCTTTGATGAACTGTTCTCTGAGCATGGTTGCTGTCCATGCTGTAAATGTCCAGTAGGTGTGGGAAGTCTGGTACATTATTGTCAATGCTGTAAATGTTTAATGTGTATGGATGCTCATGCTCTAATGCTCCACATGCTGTAATATTGTATGAGTGCTGAGAGGTTTGTAGTATTGTTTTGTGAGAATGGGCAGTTGTGCAACGCTTCTGCTCGTGTTATACATGTTCTATGAGCGTGGAGTTGTGGAGAGCTATGCAGTCCGTCTACTTACATTGTTAATGTTATTTGAGTGTGAGAATGCATGTTGTGCTGCTGCTCCGGAGAAAAATGTCCTCTACTGGTGCTGTTTTGATGCTGTACTGATTTTTAGTAACTTAAAGGGGTTTGCTTTGTACTGGTGTGTAAAACAATAATCTTAATAAAGTGTAAATGGGTTTGTTTTGTAGGCCATTTTGCAAAAGACTGTTTTATGCAGCCTGGAGGCACAAAGTACAGCCTTTTACCAGAGATGGAGGAGGAAGAGGAGCAGGCCAGTCAACCAAACCAAGTAGAATCTTCTTCAAAGAAAAGAAAAAAGGTACAATGATCGTGACGGGCTTTATCGTTAGGGAGTTCTTAAGGCTGCACCGTAGTGCAGCCAGCGTTACACAAGATACTTCAAAAAGGCCGTACCTAGTTTTATTTGAAGAGTCCTTTTTCCTTGGCTCCTAATGCTAGTGGGATGCAAAACGTTGTTCTGTTCTATGATGTGGAATTGGTGTGGTTTCTAGAGGGCTGAAACTTGCCTTCTATACGTTAACAAAGTGATCAAAAACCTCCTGATTGAGGGCCTACTTTCCAGTGCTTATTCCTTCTTCAGACAGCTGGTGCTGATAATGTGGGACTCATTTACAATGGGATCCATAGGCTATTGGAGGGTCTGGCAGTGTGCACAAAAGTGATGCTCAAAGGCCGTCCGTGAAGAATTAAGTATGGTGCTGAGTTGGCAGCGAATGAGCAGTTCTCATTCATCAATTCTGCGGCTCCATGACTCAGCTCACAATGCTGTCTCATGTAGTCTGTCCACCAGAACCTGAACCTGCCAGATACCAAGAAGTTCTGTGACCATACACAGAAGCAAAGTCGAGTTCCTTTATAAGTTCATAGAACTCCAAGGTGACCTGCAATATCCTAAAAATGTACGGCAGAGGATATTTTCTTCCTTTTAATTCAGTATACCACCTTCATCCTTCTCACAAACCACTTAAAACCTATACTTCGTGCACGTGCAAATGTAAGTTTGGCTGCAGCAATAAAGAATAAAAGCTGAATCTAATGTGAAAAAACATGAAAAATCAGTTAATTTGTTTCAAAAATATTAGAATAAGTTTAATATAAGTTAGATTTAGACACTGGTGAAGCTCAGAATGTGGAGAAAAAGACAGACATTCAGTTTTTCCTTTAATGAAATGACCTGTAGTGTTAAAAAAGATGTTGCTGCAAATATAAATATAAAAAACAGATCATAAGAATGAAAAGCTAGCTTTTGTTGCGTTGTTTAAACTACAGCTGCAGTTGTGCTCTATGACCTGCCTTTCACCTTGGCTGCTGGCTCTGGCACCAGGCATTATGATGTTAAAACCTGACTGTAATATCTTATTGCAGTTGAGCAACTACATCGTTTCATTATTACAGGCAACTAGAAGACGTCACACGAAATTAGAGACTGACATTTACACAGGAATTGTAGACACCAAAGTATTCTAAATAGATACATCCATCACTTCAGATAGAGAATGACTCCGATCACTACATGGATAGAGAATGACTATCTCTACATGTTTAGATAGAGATGATTAGGATTTACATTAGCATAATGCTCATCCACTCTCACATGTTTAGTTGGCCTCACTGCCGCATACTATGTTGGTAAAAAGTATGTATTCCTAAAAACAAGTGGCATGCATTTGAGTTTATAGGTTTTATTGACCATGAACCTAGCAAAAAAGTAATGTGCAAAGTTCGGTATCTGTAACTGTAGGGAGTGGATCATGACCATTTTCTGAGTTTAATATCACAAAGCACACCAGGAGTGCAGACATTATTGTATTTTATAGCAAGACAGGATACAACATTGTACAGTGTGGCTAACACATATGACAGTTAAAGGCTGAAAACTATGTGGCAGTACAGGCAAATGCCAATCAAGTGTATACTGTTACGAATACTTAACTAAAGGAACCATAAGTAATCAAAATTCACTGCCTCCTTATAAAAGATTCAGTAGTCCTCTGAGATCCTAGTGTATCCAAGGCAGCATGGTTGCTTCTGAATAAAGTCTGACCCCAGGTGGGTCATTTTTGATTGGCTATCACCTTGAGGAAAAGATTCCCTTGAGCCAGGCTTGAGTTAGTGACACACGTATCTGATATGAGAGGTGCTTGTCTTGAAACACTTTATCCTGGAAAAAAATGCAGCTAATTTGTGATTCAGCTACATAGACTATTTATGCAGCTAGGATCATGCCGTCTTTTTGTTGTCATCTGACATCATTTGCAATGAAGATTTGCTAGCTTCCTGTCCCCGTTTTACCTTTAATCATAGCAGATGAAAGCTAAACTCTACACTATTGTGCATTTAAATCTATCTCCAGAGGACCACATAACCAATCTGTCTTCTTGAAGCACTCCGGATTCAACTTCCAGTCGCGTTAAACCTTCTAAAAGCTTGAATTAAAATCCACAGTTGCATTTTCCTTCTCAGGCAAATATTCTGCCCTCAAATCGAGTATGTGCTAGAAACAAAATAACCAAAGCTCTTTTGACAATTCTGACAGTCCATGGGACCGTTTGCCCCTAATCAATTTATATAGGCCACTACAGAAACATTGTCCATTTTCAACAATACTGCGCTGCCTTGCAAATTTTATCTGTTGCTCATGAGAGCATAGAGCCCTGCTGTTAACTAAAGTTTATGTACAGCATTCATGGCATAGAAATCACTGAAATTGAATGTGAGCAGATTTAATAACCCAGTATCTAAGGGTGCTATTTTAGAAACATGGAGGCATAGTACGTACACTTCATAATTTTTGTATGGTTTTCCCTAAATGCCCTCAAATAATGAACTCGTGAGAGCACAGTTGAAATGCACCTCTCACACCCCCAAGAGATCAACTTAGTGAGCATTTGATTAATTGAGGCTAGTTACAGACACTAAAAACTGTGATGTACTCTAATACTTTTGTTATATTACTCATCACACACCTACGTAACTTTTCTGTTTTCCTACTTTAGCCCCATGCAGTCTGTATAGCCTTTATACTAATTACTCAGATCTGTTTGAAGTACTGCACGTCAAACAAACACAGATTGCGGTAAAATTTCGCGAGCCACAGTGTGAAAGATTACTCACAAGATCATAAAAACAAGGGGCGCGCATCATGAAGGGCTTTGTTGGCTCAGCGGACAGCCTCCTGTTTTTATGCACCTGCAGTGTGCAAAGTAATTAGTTTAACCTGATATGTCTTTGAGTTAGGGCATTATTTTGAACTGTACAGGTCAGACACAGAAAGAGGCAAACCCAGCTGACTGTCTCTGAGCTGTACTGTCTGAAAATCATGCCTTAACTCAGAGAAATATTTATTTTACACACTGCATATTCATAAAAAGATGCACACGGTAGTCCAATAAGCCTACACAGCCCTTCATGGTACTGCCCCAGGAGCGTATGTAGTCCTCTTCCACAGCTGTCAAATGTTTCTCCATGCATGAAATAGCACAGTGTCTGTACCATTTTAAAACCAAGTTTCAGGGCCTCTAAGTAAGGTATATTGTTGGAGATAGCCTCGGAATTGAACAATTTCTACGTACAGACACATAGCCAGAATTGGCAGTTCGATAAGACACATTTCCACATAGAACAGAACTCCTCTTCCACTGCTATCAAATGCTTCTCCATGTATGAAATAGCACATTGTCGTTACCATTTTAAAACCAGGTTAGAGGGTCTCTAAGTCTGGGACATAGGTGGAGATACCCTTGGAATTGAAAGATTTCTGCATACAGACACATAGCCAGAATTGGCAGTTCGATAAGATGCATTTCCATGTAGAACAGAAAAGCAATAATGTGGAGTGGTACGTTTGCTCAGAAAAATAGTTTTATTGACAGTATACAACAAGTACAATATCAACACTTTTCCTAGAATTTCTCCCTAAAATTTTTCTTGGTGATTGAAGAGTCGCCCTTCCTCTTAGGAAAAGAAAAAACTCTTCTCAGATTTCTACCTAGGCCTAGGATTGACCATAAGTAATGGTCAGACATCTATTCTGGGAATGTCTTATCTGTGTCAGTTTCCATTCTTCCATCTAAAGGTGTACTATTTTGGGTTCAATGAATTATAAGACCTCACCCAAAGTTAGTCTCAAATTTTTAGTTCGACCCTACCAATCAAGGCAGCTGTCTGATTGTGAAAGACATATGTGGGTTTACTCCGAACATACAGAAGCTTGGCGCCCACCCATTGCTTACAGTTGGTTGGTTTTCCTGTCACTCTAATTTGCCTGTTTCTTATTGGTGTCCCAGCTTGTCAATATTGTGCTTGGCCCTTCCCATTGAGCATGGTCTCTTTAACCTCTCTTTTGATTGACTGTCGTTTTTTGCTTCCACTGCTTGCATTTCAAGCACTACATTTGTCTTTTTGATTAAACACTTCACAAGAGTGAATGTGATTTCCACCTGTCTTCCACATGTACTTCTCTCCCTTTGTACTCCACGTTGCTCTGTCTCGTGTGTGCCTCTCCCCTCCCCCTTCACGTTGTGTTCACTCTTGTGTCCTTCCCTGGTGCTTTCTTGGCCCTCTGCTGCTCCCCCCGCCTGTTCTACATTGCCCTCTAGCCTGTTGCTTCTGTTCCCAACACCCTCTGTGTTGCTTCTGTACCCCACCCTCCATGTTGATTCCCACAACCATGGCCTTCCTCTGTCGCCCATTGTATCTAATTTCCACTGTCTCCCTCTGTGCTACTTCTGTTGCCTTTGTCCTCCATGTTGCTTTTCCCCACCTGCACCCACCTCCCCTTTTTTGGCTCGTTGCTCCTTCTTTCCACCCTACATTGTTTCCCTCCATTCACGGCCTCCATGGTGCTCCCCATCATTGTTACCCCCCTCCCACGCCCTCCATGTTGCCCCCACCAGAGCTTCAAATAAACACTTCCACACTTTTTTTTTAGTTGACTATTCAACTTGGAACAGCTAATGAAAATAAAAGGAGGCTGCATCATTTTGTAGGCTTGCAAATGTGGGTATGTGCGCCTACAAAATGTCATGGCTGGCCATGTCATAGGCTTTTTTCCCTAGTTAGCCATGCTGACAGTTTCAAGGATGCTGTACAGCATGGCTAAAACCGTAGACAAAGTCAGTAGGTCTCAAAGGCGATACTGATTGGTTTTGTAAGTGCTTGAAGGGATCGCTGGGATTTGCCTGCCTCCAGCTGTGGCTCCGTACAATACATATTGATTGAGTAGGCTTGGACGAAATTTCAATAATGCCAGGGTAATTTCCCTGATTTTGGAATTCTGTCTTACCCTTGTTTAGTGAACTTCCACAAATTATGCAATTTTGCCACGTTGCATAAGTACATACCGTTCATGGCAAAATTTTACCACAGGCACACAGCAATAATGCAAACAGCCAGAATGCGAGCGACTGTTGTTCACAGCACTTTTTTTTAATGCTATTTTCTACCTCCAAATGCATCTTTGCATCAAAAATTGATGCAAGGACGTATTTCACACTCAAATGTAGTGCAAAGTCACAGATTTGCATTTCATATAACCACACATAATTTTGCGTAATTTTCCCATATTTTCACATAATTATCAGAAAGCAATTACTCGAATTTCGCCTAAAATTGAGATCTATCTTGCGAAATATTCCCATATTTGGTTTCTGATTGTCTTGGAGCAGTCTGCTTCTTACCCTGTCACCACGCATATTCCCACAGTCTTGGCAGTTTGTTGCGTTCCCTGTACACTACAGCAAACACCAGTTTATGGAAGGAATACTTGAACTAATGTCCTCACTGACATTCACTCTGTGCCTCAGTCCAGAGCATCGTTTTTCATCCACGTCATTTTAGACAGAGACTAGACACATGGAAATCTGTCTTGGTCCTGCTCCAGTAGAACCAGTCCAGCCTGAACTACCAGGCCATGCTTTCTCCAAACGGCAATAAAAGAAACTCCAGACCAGATCCAGACTATTTTCTCATGCAATCCCATTTCCCAGTCTCTTGCCCTCTTTCCAGAATTCAGTGTTAAATTTCCCTTACTTGCTGGGGCTTTTCCCTGGATGGGTCTACAAGATTGGTTCTTATTGCCACACTGTTTGGGTCCTTCAGCTTGTAATGATAATTATGATAGTAAATTTGATGATAATAGTTTTATTTTGCACTTTATACCACTGTTTCTAGTCCCTAAGGCCCGTTAATAACAAGTGTTACTATTGCCTAACGTAAAGGCACTTTAAAACGCTGAATACTGCAGTATGGAAGAGAAAGCACACTTCAACTTAAATTGTCACAGTGCTAATGCAGCTATTACTATTTACTCAGTTCAGTACTATTTCTTATCCATCTACAAGGATGCAATGCTGACTTCACCTACTGAATTTAAACTTCTAGCCATCAGGATCCATGCTGATCACCTGGTTTCACGCTTTACTGCCTTACTAGTAACTGTCCATATTATTTCCTTTTTATCTGAGTTGGGAAAGTTGTGTTTTTCTCTGATTTTATTGTGGTTAAGTCGTTTAAATATGTATATTGATTCGTGTTATCAGTTCCCAGGACTTCAAATTAATGGAAAGGTCTTAAAAATATTTAGATCGGTTTGAATTCACCTGTAGATCTTGTTCTCCATCCCTGCAACCAACCTTTTGGTGTCTCAAGTCATGCTGTTGAATGATTCCAACATCTTCTGTAAATTAATTGTTCTCCCAGTTAGGCTCATAAATGCAGATCCTTCTTTGACAGACCCCCACGCCACTCTTAGTAAAGCTCCATAGCAAAATTTCCTCATTTGTTCATTCTGAGTATCAATATTAATTTTAAAAATCTTTTCACCTTGGTTTTAAGACAAACACATCTCTTAATTAGTACCCATAAAACGTGTTTTA
This sequence comes from Pleurodeles waltl, assembly GCF_031143425.1. Classification (NCBI taxonomy): domain Eukaryota; kingdom Metazoa; phylum Chordata; class Amphibia; order Caudata; family Salamandridae; genus Pleurodeles; species Pleurodeles waltl. Next base: position 1,391,354,756 of record NC_090440.1, on the reverse strand, counting down.
ACTCAATCTAGTAGTCATAAAAATAAATTTCCGACAGGGTTTTTTAGACCAAGATCTAAATAGCATGCACAAAATAACAAACCCACCGGGTGTCATTTGAACCATATATCCTTTCTGTTTTCCAATTTACACCTTGATGTGATAACAAACGGAGAAGGAAATCCAGATGTTTTTGCACGTGTTGATAGCCCTTGTTTTACTTTCTTTGTACAGTTACTCACTAGAAGAAAAACTGGTGTTTTATAAAAAACATAAGCAAGTATAGTTTGCAAACTGCTTGTGATAAGCACTAGTGTGAAAAGAGGGACAAAGGCCTTTATCAACATTTTTACACTAGTGTTTGGGCTTAAATTACCCGTTAGTAGCAACATAAAGTGGGAACTATCCCCAAATATTTTTTCCTAATTCTGAGGTGCTGTGAAACTACTGGTATAGTAAACTGAACAGTTGCTGAGTTTGGAGATGATTGTGGTTTCTTTAAAAAAAAAAAAAAAAAAAAAGTTGGACTTCACGTTACGTTTCATACTGGTATAGATAAAGGTAAGGGGTGCTTATTTAAGCAGTGATCAAGTGAGAGGTGTAATTTCGATTTGCTTAGATTTCTATGCTCTGTTTTCATGGTCTTTCATATGTTGTGAATGGTCACCAGTTCGCTTTTATCTCCTTTTCTGTGGAAAGGATAAAAAGGGCAAGAAGAAGAAGCACAAAGAGAAGCGCGTCTCATCTGAATCAGAGGCCTCCGGCAGCTCGGACAGTGATGCAGGTGACTTCTCGAGCAAGAGGAGGAGGCACATTGAGAAGCACAAGAAGCTGCCAAAGAAGAAACACAAGAAGGAGAAGCACAGAGATGCAAAGAAAGCCACGAGTAGAGACTGACTGTGTTGGTTGCCGTCTCCTGGACACAGGAATGATGATTTAATGCCCATGAGGATTTGTACCGTCCCCTTTCTAGTTTTAGGCATTTTTAGGAACATGTTGCCTCAAAATACATTGAATTTTGTGGACAGAGATGCTTCTTCCCTCATTAATGAGAATGCGTATTGAAGAGTTGTCATTACTTTTATTGCTGCCGTGCTATCGTGGTGTGCCATGCAGGGTCCAGAAAGTCTGCTGCTTCCCGCTGTCCGAGTTGACGTTAGATTGGCTTTGCTTGCCAAGTCCCAAATGATAAAGACTGGACGTGGATAAGATATGAGGTTTTGCCAAATATACCAGTTTCATTTTATTTCACAATTAGGTCAATTTTAGAAGGTTAGAACACTGAAAAGGTGTAAACATGTAAATGAAATGTGCCATAGGTATATGTGTACTTTTTATTTGTTTTATTTTGCAATGCCAACAATTCCAACAAAAAAACAGATTTACAAGAAATGTTTGTTCAGACTTTTATTTTATAGCAAATGGTACGTTTCCCCCTTTTTGTGTTTCACTGCAGCTTCATAACTTAATATTATTTTCTATGGTTATGGATTAGAGCACTTTTGCAGTGAGGTCTGAGTTAGGTATCCACTGCATCTTCATTGAGCTTAATGTTTGTTAAGGAGCATTAACCGAGGGGCAGTCAGCTATGTCAGGTGAAAGTTGTACAACAATTAGATAGAGCTCTTCCTACTGTAGCTTCTCAACACTCTGTAGAGCAAGGGAAAATATAACACTCCTAGGCCACATTGTAGCCCACCCGCAGTGATCTTCCTAAAGAATGGAGCTTCAGTGATGTAATTCTAAAGGCATAGATCATCTGTGGATTTTTCGAGTTGCTGGAGCATCTGAGCTGGTTTTAGAAAAGCTTGGCAGATTACCTGGGTGGTGTGGTAGAGAAAAGCGGGTGAGCAGTTCATCAGTGAAGAACTTCAGGATGGAAAAGGGGTGAGTATGTTGTCATCCTAGGAAGTTGTTTTTAGGCTTTTGAATACTAGGGTGAAGGTGTACCACTAATTTAGGCTTTTAAAAAAAGATATCCCTATGCTTGATGGCAATATCAGAGAAGCTATATACTTCCAGTACTCAGCCGCATTTTACAACTAAAATAGGACATGCAAACAGACTCTTGGGGAGAGAAGGAGTTAAATGCATCAAGATATTGAAGAAGTCTGTTATTGTGAGTGGCTACAACGTGGGCCATTTTGGTGCGATTGCTCTGTTGTAAGTGATGCCTTGTTTTGTTGCTTTTCTTTTTATTTCTTAATTTAAACTATTTTTGATAAAAGCAAACCTAAATTTGCAGACATGCCTTTGCACCACTTGCATAACTGGTCTAGCACACACAGACTATACTTAAAGTCTTCATTCTGTTGATTTCTCTGCCACAAGGTGCAAAATCCACAGTACGCAATCCTACTCTGAGTGAGAACTTGGCGTTACAAGACGTGGTTAACTCCAACTCCTCCTTCGAAATAGTCTGTAGTTCCAGGTTGAAAGGGGATCCAATCACGCCCAGATTTAGTGGAGGTATAAGGGAAGGATTTTGCCACAGTAAAATATATTTTCCTCACAGGGACAAAAATCTGAGATTGTTATTAGTTAAGATTTGTTTTTGAGTGATAGAAAAACATTACCAAGAGTACAGAGTATCTTCTTTGGTCTTAATCATGATAGTCTGGAGTTCCTGATCTAGAAGTTATTGATCTGATTTATCTTACGAGAAAATCAGTTTGATTATGGAAGTCAAGAAAATGAATAACAACTGCAGCTCCATGTGTTCTTTCCTGCACTCAAATTCTGAGTTGATGTTTTTATTGCTGATTTTAATGTATCATTGGAAAGCATTTGCAACAATTAATCAATAATTGGATTAAAACTTTTACTGTGCTGGTTCAGCCATTCCAAGTGGGAATTGGAGTATGTGGTATAGTCACAAAATGTGAGATACGTAGTAACACATTTAATGTATGCATGTGTAGTACACCAACTGATGGATTTACTACAGGCACGCAGTTTTCACTTAATTTAGACCTGTGGGCATTCCCACGTGGTTGTCCAGTGTAGTTAAAGAAATTAATTGTGAATGAGTTGAGCACATGGAGTATTTAATCTGTTGGTATTAAAGCAATCAAAAGCATTTTCTAACCGTATCTTCACACTTCAGGTGTGAAATGTTCAAGAATAATGCTTCCGGATGCATACAAAAAACCGGGTATAAATTGCAGAATGGATGTAGAATTGGTAGACAGTTAATGGTAAAACGTTTTATTGAAAAATTCGTAAAAAGCAGAAAGTGAAATTCCACAAGGTTTCTGAAACCTGGATATGTGTAGAAAAAGGATATGTAAGGTGTCTAAAAGAGAATGAGTATCAAATCAAATCAAATCAAAAAACATTTATAAAGCGCGCTACTCACCCGTGAGGGTCTCAAGGTGCTAGGGGAGGAGGGTTACTGCTGTTCGAAGAGCCAGGTTTTGAGCTGCCTCCGGAATGCAGGGTGGTCCTGGGTGGTCCTGAGGTTGGCGGGGAGGGAGTTCCATGTCTTGGCCGCCAGGTAGGAGAAGGATTTCCCACCTGCTGTAGTGCTGCGGATGCGAGGGACGGCGGCGAGTGCGAGGTTGGCGGAGCGAAGTTGACGAGTGGGTGTGTAGAAACTGAGGCGACGGTTGAGGTATTCGGGTCCCTTGTTGTGGAGGGCTTTGTGTGCGTGGGTGAGGAGCCGGAAGGTGATCCTTTTGTTGACGGGAAGCCAGTGCAGGTGTCTCAGGTGGGCGGAGATGTGGCTGTTGCGGGGTATGTCGAGGATGAGGCGGGCGGAGGCGTTTTGTATTAGCTGAAGACGATTCTGGAGTTTAGCGGTGGTTCCTACGTATAGGGTGTTTCCGTAGTCCAGGTGGCTTGTGACGAGGGCGTGGGTCACAGTTTTTCTGGTGTCAGCTGGGATCCAGCGGAAGATCTTTCGGAGCATGCGGAGAGTGGGGAAGCAGGAAGATGAAGTGGGTCCAGGATGAATCCGAGGTTGCGTGCGTGGCCTGAGGGGGTTGGAGCGGTGCCAAGGGCCGTGGGCCACCAAGAGTTGTCCCAGGCGGACGGGGTGTTTCCGAGGATGAGGACTTCCGTTTTGTCTGAGTTCAGTTTCAGACGGCTGAGTTTCATCCATTCTGCGACCTCTTTCATTCCATCTTGCAGGTTGGTCTTGGCGCTGGTGGGGTCCTTGGTGAGGGAAAGTATCAGCTGAGTGTTGTCGGCGTTAGGAGGTGATGTTGATGTTGTGTTTGCGTACGATGTCGGTGAGGGGGCTCATGTATACATTGAAGAGAGTCGGGCTCAGCGTGGAGCCTTGTGGGACGCCCCAGATGATCTCGGTGGGGTCTGAGCGGAACGGAGGGAGGTAGACTCTTTGGGAGCTGTTAGAGAGGAAAGAAGTGATCCAGTCCAGGGCCTGTCCTTGGATACCGGTGGAGCGGAGGCGGGATATTAGGGTTCGGTGGCAGACGGTGTCGAAGGCAGCCGAGAGGTCGAGGAGGATGAGGGCGACTGTTTCTCCGTTGTCCATCAGAGTTCTGATGTCGTCTGTGACTGCGATGAGGGCGGTTTCTGTGCTGTGGTTGGCTCGGAATCCGGACTGGGAGGGGTCGAGTAGGTTGTTGTCTTCAAGGCAATTGGTCAGTTGCTTGTTGACGGTCTTCTCGATGACTTTGGCAGGGAAGGGGAGGAGCGAGATGGGGCGGAAGTTCTTCAGGTCGCTGCGGTCCGCCGTAGGTTTCTTCAGGAGGGCGTTGACTTCTGCGTGTTTCCAGCTCTCGGGGAAGGTGGCAGAAGCAAACGAGCTGTTGATGATGGTCTGGAGATGAGGGGCGATGATGTCGTCGGCTTTGTTGAAGATGAAGTGGGGGCAGGGGTCCGAGGGGGCACTGGAGTGGATGGTGTTCATGGTAGCTTTGGTCTCCTCCGCGCTGATGTGAGTCCAGGCGTTGAGGGTGATGGCTGGGGTTGTAGGTTCTGTGGTGGTTGGCTGGGTCTGGTGTCCGAAGCTGTCGTGTAGGTCGGTGATCTTACGATGGAAGAAGGTAGCAAGGGAGTTGCAGAAGTCTTGTGAGGGCGTGATGGAGTTGGAGTTGGCGTTAGGATTGGAGAGCTCTTTGACGATGTTGAAGAGTTCTTTGCTGTTGTGAGTGTTCTTGTCCAGTCTGTCTGTGAAGGAAGTTCTTTTGGTGGCGCGGATCAGCTGATGGTGTTCGCGGGTGGCCTTTTTGAGGGCAGACATGTTTTCTACGGTGTGGTCTTTGCGCCAGGCTTTCTCGAGGGTACGGCAGGTTTTTTGGGATTCCTTGAGGGTGTCTGTGAACCATTGAGGTTTCCTGGTGCTGGTCTGTTAGTGATGAAGGCGACGTCCGGTGCGGTGGAGTCCAGGAGGTCCCATAGTTCAATGGCGTGCTTGTGGACGGAGCGTGCGTTGATGAGGATGCATTTGAGATGATTATTGGCGCGTGGGCTGGCGGGCGGGGTGCAGTCGCAGTGGAAGGTGTGTTTGCAGGTAAGGCATGCAAAGGGTCCATGAGTGCGTTTTGGGTTGGCTTGGAAGCAGGTTCTGGAGCGTCCCGGGTTGAGTGTGTGGAGGGAGGTGGGGTCGTAGCGGTGCTGCGGGGTTTGGGAGTGCTGGGGGCCAGTGGTCGTGGCACTGGGCGCGGTCCAGGCGCGAACGGGCTTGCCTTCGGCGCGCCCGCTGCGCGGCTGCCATAAGAGGGAGGAAGGGGGGTGGGGTCAGCTGGGGGCAGGAGGGGGGGGCGACGAATGGGAGTGGGGGGGCGGGGCCGAGCGGGAGGTGGCGGCGGGAATGCAGAGGGCGGGGGGTCAGATAGAGGGGGAACGGAAAGAAGATAGGGAAGGGAGGATTACAGAGGAGGAGAGGAGTCAGAAGAAAAGAAGAGAGGAATAGAAGAGGAAGAAGAGAAGACCACAGAGGAAGAGGAGAGAAGAGTACAGAAGAAGAGGAGAAGACCACAGAAGAAGAGGAGAGAAGAGTACCGAAGAAGAGGAGAAGACCACAGAAGAAGAGGAGCGAAGAGCACAGAAGAGTACAGAAGAAGAAAAGATCATGCAGGAAGGGGTGCAGAGGAGGAGGAGAAGAGCACAGGAGAACACAGAAGAAGAAAAGAACACGCAGAGAAGAGTATAGAAGAAGAAAAGAAAATGCAGGACGGGGTGCAGAGGAGGAGAAGAACACAGAAGAACACAGAAGAAGAAAAGAACACGCAGAGAAGAGTATAGAAGAAGAAAAGAACACGCAGAACGGGGTGCAGAGGGGGAGAAGAGCACAGAAGAACACAGAAGAAGAAAAGAACAAGCAGGACGGGGTGCAGAGGAGGAGAAGAACACAGAGGAAGAGCAGAGCAGGAAGAAAATGCGGTGAGGAAGAAGAGAAAAGAAGAGAAGAACACAGAGGAAGAGTAGAGCAGGAAGAAATTGCGGTGAGGAAGAGGAGCGGGACACAGAGGAAGAGCAGAACACGAGGAAAGTGCGGTGAGGAGGAAGAGAAGGACACAGGAGAAGAGCAGAACATGCAGCAAGTGGGCTGCAGAAGAGGAGCAGAGAGCGGAGGAAGATGGCTACCAGAGGGAGGAGCAGAAAGCAAAGGGAAATGGACAGAGAAAGGACAGCAGAGGTGCGAAGAAAGGTTGGAGGAGAGAGCAGAAGACAGAAGTTCAGAAAAACAGAGGTGAGTAACGAGGGGCTGGGCGGGGGGAGTACTTAAGGTTTTGCTGGTCTTGCTGGGAGGTGTCAGGAGCCTGGGCAGGTGGAGCTGCAGCGGCGGGGGAAGCGACCTAGCCTAGGGTCAAGGGTCGCTGACTCTGCCGCGCAGCGGCCGCCATAAGAGGGAGGAGGGGGGGAGGGGTCAGCTGGGGGCAGGAGGCGGGAGGGGGGGTGACGAATGGGAGTAGGGGGTGGGGGGTGCGAGCGGGAGGTGGCGGCAGGAAAGCAGAGGGCGGGGGGTCAGATAGAGGGAAAGGGAAAGAAGATAGGGAAGGGAGGATTATAGAGGAGGAGAGGAGTCAGAAGAAAAGAAGAGAGGAATAGAAGAGGAAGAAGAGAAGACCACAGAGGAAGAGGAGAGAAGAGTACAGAAGAAGAAGAGAAGACCACAGAAGAAGAGGAGAGAAGAGTACAGAAGAAGAGGAGAAGACCACAGAAGAAGAGGAGAGAAGAGTACCGAAGAAGAGGAGAAGACCACAGATGAAGAGGAGAGAAGAGCACAGAAGAGTACAGAAGAAGAAAAGATCACACAGGACGGGGTGCAGAGGAGGAGAAGAGCACAGAAGAAGAAAAGAACACGCAGAGAAGAGTATAGAAGAAGAAAAGAACACGCAGGACGGGGTGCAGAGGAGGAGAAGAGCACAGAAGAACACAGAAGAAGAAAAGAACACGCAGAGAAGAGTATAGAAGAAGAAAAGAACACGCAGGACGGGGTGCAGAGGGGAAGAAGAGCACAGAAGAACACAGAAGAAGAAAAGAACACGCAGGATGGGGTGCAGAGGAGGAGAAGAACACAGGAAGAGCAGAGCAGGAAGAAAATGAGCTGAGGAAGAAAAGAAGAGAAGAACACAGAGGAAGAGCAGAGCAGGAAGAAAATGCGGTGAGGAAGAAGAGCGGGACACAGAGGAAGAGCAGAACACGAGGAAAGTGCGGTGAGGAGGAAGAGAAGGACACAGGAGAAGAGCAGAACACGCAGCAAGTGGGCTGCAGAAGAGGAGCAGAGAGCGGAGGAAGATGGCTACCAGAGGGAGGAGCATAAAGCGAAGGGAAATGGACAGAGAGAGGACAGCAGAGGTGCGAAGAAAGGTTGGAGGAGAGAGCAGAAGACAGAAGACAGAAGTTCAGAAAAACAGAGGTGAGTAACGAGGGGCTGGGCGGGGGGAGTACTTACGGTTTTGATGGTCTTGCTGGGAGGTGTCAGGAGCCTGGGCAGGTGGAGCGGCGGGGGAAGCGACCTACCCTAGTATTCATAGTGATTTCCATTTACAGTGGTAATTTCTGGCATGCATAAATTATGCACCTGGAAATCTGTGATTGTTGTAAATTTCAAACATATCACATGTAACCTAAACATGTTGTGATTTCCAATTGTTTTGAATAGTCAGGGCCAAACATTTCTTCATCCAAAATCTAATAAATCGCTATTATAATGTGTAACAATTTTTTTTTTTTTATTAGTGAAATGGTAGTCCAACAAAATTGGAGGTACGATTTTTTTTAGGTTCAGCACAAGGTTACTTGGTTCCTTTGGATTTTTCCTAAATTAACAAATAACACTGCACAGTATTCTATTGTTTTAATGGGCAATGAATGTTGTTTTATTTGTACTATTACATATCATGACATTTTTAACATTTTTAATTATTTGAAACAAATTATTACACACATGAGGTTTCAATAAATTAAACCTGAACTCAACCCCTTGTCACTATGGCACAGGGCAGACAGGCTTAACAACGGGCATTGTGTAGAGTATTTATGCAGTACCAAAACAGCAGTAAGTAAGGTCAAAATGCAAAACAATAAAAATTGAAACTTTAATTAGAAAAAATAGAGTAAAATTACACCAAAACAACAAAAATCTTATAAATATTTACAGTAGATATCAATAGTTAAAGAGTTGTGAGAAAAAGCTCCAATAAAAAGTAAAGCAGCAATATAAAATACAGTTCACGTGTGAATGGGATACATGCTTAATTTCAGGCGAACAGAGGAGTAACTCTAAGCAGGTTCATCCAAACAATTAATCCAAGCAGGTTTGTCCTGAATGAAGTTTTTACCTTCAGAGTTGGTCTTTGGAATGGAAGTCAAAATCCTCCAGTGGAGAAAGACAGCAGGCTGTATCCAGCAAAGTCCCTTCAAAGTCAGATAGGCATTCAGCAAGGTGTCGCTGAAGCCATTGGATTTGGTGGGAAAAGTGCTGAGTGGAAAAAGTGAAATTTCACGGCGAGGGAAGTCTACTCATCAACTGAATACTATTGGTGCGTTTGCCTTGTCAAGATTTCCAACTTTGGACTCTGTCTCCTATTTGGAGCTCAGATTTCTCCAGCTGGGCAAGGTAGCAGGCTGTATCCAGGACGTTTCACACTGAAATTGGATAGGCTTGTCACAAGGATTTGTTGAACTCGATTTTCAGGCAGCCAAAAGTTCTGAGCGGGACCAACCTGATTTTTTCGCCCAGTGAGATTGAGCCTTGGGTGGGGTGACTTGGGTGGTTATTCCCAGTTCTCGGGAGGTCTGGAAGCCCAAATGTGTATATATACATATAATATGTGTGCAAACAAGAAGAGCGAACTCTAGGTAGTTCCCAAGTTTAGGTGGAGAGCAGCTGCAGTAAGGAGCACCCTGCAACACTCTAGATTTGTTCAAATCAAATGTCTGTTTATCTAGGAAAGTTTTTAAACATAGGATCAGCACAGTTCTATCTATGCCAAGCTAGTTAGGGACAATGGGGCAAATTTAATGGACCCCTAGCGCCACCTTGTGCCACATTAGCATAATTATTCCTGATGTTAATGTGGCCCAACAAGGCCGAAATCCCCGTGCTGTATACTCTGTAACCCTTTGCATTACATTATGCCTGCGCCAGGCATAATGTATGCAAAGGGGGTGTTCCCTTGTTAGGGAGGCCAATAAAATGGCGCAAAGAAATCAATGAGATTTCCTTGCACCATTTTTTCGAAAAAAAATTCTGCACTTTTAACGCCTGCTCAGAGCAGGCATTAAAAGGGGACTTCCATTATTTAGAATGGACCCCTATTACTCTGCAGGAGTAGTGCCAACATTTTGGCGCTACTCCTGCAGAGTACATCAATAGCGTCACATTGAATGATGCTATTTCCCCCTACCCTGCGCCATGGTGCGCGTATTTTAAATATGGCGCACACATGGTGGCGGTAGGAAGGCACTAAGGGGCGCAGAGAAAGTGGCGCTGCACTCAGTGTAGCTCCACTTTCCATAAATCTTCACCAAAGTCTTTTGCCATTTGTACAGCAAAATCTTTAAGCACAGGGTTGACATAATGCCATTCTTGCTGAGCTATAAAATTATGAAAGCCATTCACCATTACGGTCACAGTATTAACTGTGTTAAAAATCTGGGTAGTTCCCAAGTTTAGGTGGAGAGCAGCTCCAGTAAGGAGCACCCTGCAACACCAATGACACTCTAGATTTGCTCACTTCAAGTGTCCGTTTATCTCACAAAGTTTTTAAGCATAGGATCAGCACTGAGCTATCCATGCCAAGCTAGATAGGGACAAAGGGCCTCATTCCGAGGCCGGCGGGTGGTGGTCGCCGCCCGCCTGGCGGGAACCGCCATATGGCCGCTCCGCGGTCGAAAGACCGTGGAGGCCATTCTGGCTTTCCCGCTGGGCTGGCGGGCGACCGCCAGAAGGCCGCCCGCCAGCCCAGCGGGAAACCCCTTCCCACGAGGAAGCCGGCTCCGAATGGAGCCGGCGGAGTGGGAAGGTGCGACGGGTGCAGTTGCACCCGTCGCGAATTTCAGTGTCTGCTAAGCAGACACTGAAATTCTTTGTGGGGCCCTCTTACGGGGGCCCCACGACACCCCATACCGCCATCCTGTTCCTGGCGGGCGAACCGCCAGGAACAGGATGGCGGTATGGGGTGTCGGAATCCCCATGGCGGCGCAGCAAGCTGCGCCGCCATGGAGGATTCCTGAGGGCAGCGGAAAACCGGCGGGAGACCGCCGGTTTTCCCTTACTGACCGCGGCGAAACCGCCGCGGTCAGAATGCCCTTGAGTGCACCGCCAGCCTGTTGGCGGTGCTCTCGTGGTCGTTGACGGGTCAGAATGACCCCCAAAGTCTTTTTCCCATTTGTACAGCAAAATCTTTAAGCTTAGGGTTGACACAATTCCATCCTCGCCGAGTAGGTAAAATGACAAAAGCCATTCACCACTCCAGGAACAGTATTACAGATATGAACTGGTAAAATACCATCCAAGCCAACCTAGAATTAATAAAAGCAACCCCTGACACATGTTTTGCTATCATTCTAGCTCTTTGGAGAAGTTTAGCTTTGTCCAGACACAAGGACGCACCCAGTACAAGTCAAAACAAAGCCCTTTCAGGGTTAGGTGATGCATAAATTATGCAAAAAGAAGAGAGAACTCTGGGTAGTTCCCATGTTTAGGTGGAGAGCAGCTCCAATAAGGAGCATCCTGCAACACTCTAGGTTTGCTCACCTTAAATGTCTGTCTATCTAGATAAGTTTTTAAGCATAGAATCAGCACAGTGCTATCCATTCTGAGCTAGATAGGGACAAAGGAGCATATGTATACTACGGTTGGTCCATTTTAGCGTCATTTATTTTAATGCTAAAATGGCAGGAACATAACTCCATATTTATATTTTGACGCTAGACATGTTTAGTGTCAAAATATTGGAGTTAGTGCCATGTTTAGGATGCGGGAAACCACCTTACGATAATGAGATGCAAGGTAGGCCTTCCCATCCTAAACACAACGCTAACCCCCTATCCATGCTGAGCTAGTTAGAGACAAAGGGGCAGATTTATGGAAAGTGGTGCTGCACCTCTTTCCAAGCGCCCCTTAGCATCCTTCTACCACCACCATGTGTGAGTCATTTGTAAAATACGGCGCACCATGGTGCACGGTTTTGGGCAATAATGTCATTTTTCATGATGCTATTGATGTACTCTGCAGGAGTAGCGCCAAAATGTTGTACAGAGTACATAGGGACCCATTCTAAATAATGGAACCCCCCTTTTAACGCCAGCAAGCGTTAAAACACCTGTACAAAATGGCACAAGGAAATCTCATAGATTTCCTTGCGCCTTTTTTTCGCCCCCACCCCCCAACGGGGGATCGCCCCCTTTACATACATTATGCCAGCCACAGGTATAATGTAGTGCAAAGGGTTACAGAGTGGCGCAATGCATGCATTGTGCCACTCTGTAAATACGGCACAGGGATTTCGGCCTTGTTGGGCCAAATTAACATAAAAAATAATTATACTAATGTGGCGCACAGTGGTGCTAGGGTATTATAAATGTGCCCCAAAGTCTTTTACCATTGTACAGCAAAATCTTTAAGCATAAGGTTGACAAAATGCCATCCTTGCTTGGCTGTAAAATGACAAAAGCCATTCATCATTCCAGGCACAGTATTACTGATTTAGACTGGTAAAATGCCGTCCAAGGCAACCTGGAATGAGTAAAAGCAACCCCTGACATGTGTTTCACTATCATTATAGCTCTTCAGAGGAGTTTAGCTTTGTCCAGACACAAGCGAGTACCCAGCATAAATCAAAAGAAAGCCCTTTCAGGGTTAGAGTGATGCATACATTTTGCAACAAGAAGAGAGAACTCTGGGTAGTTCACATGTTTAGGTGGAGAACAGCTCCAGTAAGGAGCACCATGCAACACCAGTGACACTCTAAATTTGCTCACCACACCAAAGACGTCTGCAAAGATAGCAGATCCAAACACTACCACTGCAGCAACCAAAAATCCCACCACAACAGCCACAGAGGCAGCGCAGAAGGAGGGAGCAAATGTTCCGACAGCAAATCACCATCTTAGGAATGTGGGAAGAGGATGTGGTCTGGATATACAGACTCAACCGGGAGTCCATCGTACGCCTGCTGCACCTGATAGCGCCACACATCACAGCAAGGCTGCAAACTCCCCATAACATCCCACCCATTACAAAACTCCTTGCTGTCCTCCACATGATGGCGTCTGAATCATTCCAGACAATGGGTGCTCTAGTGGCTGGTGTCTCCCAGTCATCCTTCTCCGTCTGCCTACCAAAGGTCATGGACGCAATCCTACTCCTCACGCCACAACACATCTGCTTCCCAAATACCCAGCAGCTGCAGCATGAGACCAAGCAAGAATATTTTCAGATAGCTGGGTTTCCACATGTGCTGGGTGCAATGGACTGTACCCATGTCCAGCTGGTGCGATCTGCAGCTACGGAACACCTCTACAGGAACCGCAAGCACACACATTCCATCAATGTGCAGGCTATCGTGGACCACCGTGGGCTCTTCACAAATATCCTGGCAGCATTCATGATGGATACATCTTTCGCCACTGTACCATCAACCAGCGGTTCCAGGACTGGGAGTATGGCAATGACCTGCTCATAGGTAAGTCACCATATCAATCAGACCACATAACACACCAACCATCAAGGACAAACAAGACAAAATCAAAAAGAAATACACATGGGCAGGGCCACAGAGATGCACAGGCAACAACACATAAGCCACATGCCACACCACGCTGCACACATTGCATGCCACAAACACATGCACCCTAATTTACATAACACATCCCGACCCTGACTGGCAAACCACGTGTGAACAGGTGGAGCCAAGTTTCTTTTGCATGCAGAAGCTGCTCACAAATAACTACAAGTGTCCACAGGCCGACAAATTAATACAGATCATACACACACATAACATCAAACAAAGAAGCACATATGTATGTCAATGGCATAGGCTAAGGTCATGTTGAAGAAGTCACACATAGGCACAGTCCCATGTAACTCATGGTGTGTTAGTTTGGGGCAGAACCTAAATCCAATGCCATCCAAGTGGTGCCATAGCCAAGTATACATCAGCTACACATACCTGTCATACCTGTAGTGGACACATACACCTGTCTGCTGCATTGTGTCCCACACATATGTCTACAAAAATATTTGCCATTGAAGACCATGGGGTTGAAGCATGAGAAATGGGCAGCACCTACTCCAGTGTCACCTCCCATGCGCCCCTAGTGCCCACTAAGAACACCATGTTTGTTCCAACTACCAGAATGGCTCCACCATGGTCTTGTGTCTGTGACAAAATCACTAACATTCATGGATGGCATAGTCGGATGAGTTAGGTGTATAGTGGATATACCTGACCTTATATGCACCGTCCTGAGGACACGTGAAAAATAGCTCTGCCCCCTCCCAAAGCTAGCACTGTGCCTGTGTTGAAAGTGTCTGTCAGAAATCATGTAATAGGAGGTATGCAAAACTTCTTCAAATTACTTCATCCTAATAATGTGAGACACAAACTCACGTACGCTTCATGGCTGGCACAACCATCATCTGCCACAAGGGTCTCTAGGGTACATTAAATTAAGAGAAATTAAAGAGTGCAACACTGTGCCAAAATAGGCTGCACAGTCGACCCTCATTTACACAACGCAGGGATGCACCTAAATTAATAGTATACAGCACAACCCTGTGTTGTCGCCTGTGCCTGCACACAAGTTAGCTACCAGCCCCAACCCAGGCATCCTTGCACCCTGTGCAAGGATGTCTGCATTGAGGACTTTGATTGTACATGTATGGGAAGGGACACCTTCCAGCACAATAACTACCATGTCTGGCATTTTGCTCCTACTAAGCGTGCTGCAGTATGCAGCACATATCGAATTATGTAAAACATGAGTAAGAATCTAAGTATTCTTTCTTGCTGTGCCTTGCTAATGCCACCCCTGGGGTGGGTTGATGTATTGGTGCTGACTCAAGTTAACAAAAACTCCCAAATTAGAGTCAGCCAGGCAATGCTATGGGTGTTGCTGTTGCACACCCACAGCATCACCCACTGCACGCCCCTTCCACGCAAAGGGTTGTGGGACATAGTCACAAGGTTGCATCAAGCTACAAAAAATGGTATAACGCCACCTTGACATACAGAACAGGGCATATCGCCACCAAAGCTTCTATAAAAGTGACGCTCTGGTGGCCCTAGGTGCTCAAAATAATGGCCTAAGTGTCATCCTGCATGCATGGTGCAACATGTCAAAAAGGACGGCACAAACTTGCTTTTTAAGGCAACAGTATTGTATCAACATCTGACACCATTTTGCTGCTAGGAAGTGGTATGTGCCATATAAGAGCAGTGCACTGCTCCAAATATGGACTACACAACACAGGTTCCTAAATCACGACCATCATTACTGGGAACATGATAACTTCTGAGGCCACTGAGCTACTACCCAAGTTTGTCATGTCCATCGACACAGTTCAAACAAACCATTTCACAAGAACAGGAACATACAGTACACCACAAGCAAGTTTGTGTCACAACTCCAATGAACATGTACAACTTCCATGGAGTGACCAAACCACTATCAACATCTAATAAGGCATCTCCTCTCTATCCTTTGCAGCTGACAAAGAGTATGGCATCCAGCCATGGGTGATGACCCATTTTGCTAAACCCACAATGGTGGAACAGTGGGCCTACAACGAGGGACACAGGAAGACCCGCAATGTGGTGTGGAGGACGTTTGGCCTGCTGACATCCAGGTTCAGGGGTCTGTCCCTGACAGAAGGAAGCCTTTTATATGCTCCACCACTTATGTGTAAGAACATCTTGGCATGTGCAATTCTGCACAACATTTGTGAGGAGGAGGAGGAATAGGAGGAACAACAACAAACACTGGAGAACTTCTACACATGATCATGATACTTTACACATCACCTTGTAAATAGCACTAATAAATCACTTTGCTCATGAATCTCCTTGGTCCACTCATTCTTGACTACATACTCCATTGATATGTGACCCTAAATACAGTGAGCACGTAGTTAACACAAAGATGTCCAATATGGTTGCAAAAACAGTTGTGACATGAGTGGGTCTACTGCCACCACATCAGATGTCAGTGACACGCAAATTGCAGGCAGCGGAATCCTGAAGGTCTAGTTCCATGTACCACTACATATCTTGTCCTGTCAAGTGGGAAAGGTGCCAGTACCTAGACCATCCACCACGGTGACACCATGCATAACAGAATTAATGCAAGGAGGGCACACATGAGGTAGGGGCTGTCACCAAATGGATAACAGGTCATGTAGGAACAGCACACTGTCACAACTCAGTGTGACAGTAGCATTGCCTGCATGGCACATGTGTGACAAGGGTGGTACATCATTGTGAACTGTGGTCCCTCAGTTGAAGGCCAGGGATTGTAACCAATTTCCCATGCTGAGCCTGCACAGTGTAACCATGGAAATGTGTACCTTCACTGCCAAGTTTCACGACCCGAGCACATGGTGGGCTTTACCTCACATATGACACACACACAAAGGCTGTGGAGTGTGCAATAGCTTGCCTTGACTACGTAAGCAGCTATGGGTGCAGAATCAGTATCCAAACACATGATCCAGTGTGACCATCCATGGATATTTTGGGACAATGCACCACCACATATTCAACCAAGTTTAATGTAGTCAGAGTAGCAAATGATCACAATGTACATAAGGTGATAACTTTTCTCTGAAATCTAGAAAGCAAGCAAGCCCAAATCTAGGCAAACAAGTGCATACTGATACAAGGGTGTATGTTCTAGGTTGCAACGTTTTTTTCCAGGATCAAGAATCCTTAATGTCACAGCATCAGCATGCAGACAACTAGTATGCTGTGTACAACTACATCACACAGCACAAACCAATACACACCATTCATTGTCACTCACATGACAGGACAAGTGCAAGATGGCAATATGGTCAATTATTCCCATTCATGCCGTGGCCTCCAACATCGCAATCAGGTGTGGGATGACTGCTCAGTCCAGCATTGCTGAAATATGTCTGAGACACAACGGCAAACCAAGTGGGAGTAGACCTACCCATATATGTTGCAATTGGCTAATGAACTCACCAGCACTGAGATGATGTGACACCTCAATATCAGTCAGTCATGGTAAGAGTTACCTAGGCTGTGCCATGCTAGAAGAAATGCGAACACATGTACAATGGACATACTGGATGGATTGCTTCCAGACACCCACACATTCTTATACATACAACATGGGATGTCAAATGGAACAACAGAAGTGGTGTGGCACGAGTGATGTCATGTGTGTGTGGCACACTTGACAACTCCCAAATACAGACAATGTAAATGTACCTATCAAGTTGGCAGGAGTAGGAGATGTGTACATCTTCCATGAACACAAGTCACATATAGCATCATGTCCATTTATTAATAGACAATGTTGCAGTATGAGATGTGCACAAAGTGCTAACAGAATAAAGAATGGGAGCAATGTAGGTGACAAAACATGCCTCACCAGTAGTGCAGGAATACATGGAGAAGGGACACACATAGACCAACACTGACTGTAAAACACATCAATGTGTAGATGTCAATATTACACATTTGTACAGAGAGGGTGGGTGGGTCAGTACATCACACAGTCATGTTGTCCACTTGCATACCATGGTATTTACCCCTCACATGCCTGCATGACAGGAGGCTGCGACAGATATCACCATCTGCAGCTTGGCATGTTTCAAATGTACTAAATGTCCAAGATCAGAGTGTCATAAGTGAGAGGGGAAAGCTGACATCAAGTACGGCAGTAGTAAATGGGAGATCCAGGACTGTAAGACCACAAATGTGCATGTGTCTGCTGGGGTGTGTGCTAAGTACTGCTGAGTGGCAAACATGAAGAGGCTAGGTCCATTCCCAATATACCCACACACCACTGCTCTAGCTACATGAACATGTCACATTGTCAGAGGCCTGATGCATGTGCACAGGGGTGTGATCAGACTGGTGTTCCATTGACTAACCTCCTCACATGCAACCATGCTTTTGTGTTGCTATAGGACTGTTATGATGATAAGTAGGCTGGCAGCTATGCCAGACTGCAACACTTTGACACAGTGGTATGCCATTTTTTGCGACAATCATTACTAACCTGAGGGGGAAAAATATGGGTGCCTAGTTGATGACATGCACACATATGCCACATATGTCAGCACACATGAACAACTGTATTGGCTCAGCCATAGACGTGTATGGATTGAGACCAAATGGCAACCTAGCACAAAAGTAGGGCATAGGTGTCACAATCTCAGTGAATGACAGAAATGAGCTACACGTGTTCCAACATACAAAAACATGGTTGGCACTGATGTGACAACACATGCATTTGTCAAATGCCAACATGTGTCCATGCAGGAAAAATGTAATGTGAGATTTCACATCCCATGAACACACCACTGTCCTCACATGTGACAGAAATTACAAAACATATGTCCATGCACACACACAGCAGATAGCAATCTTACACTACACATGTGTACATGACATCTCCTGCCCCTACGTTGCTCGGGGACATAAATGGCACACATGTAGCAGAGCAACATGAAGGTAACTCCAACTACACAGCACAGAGTAAACACACATACACAGGCAAATTGGCTGGGTTGTTGTGATATTAATGCAGTCCAAGTCCACTGAGTACTGTTGTCACATGCATTATCGTGTTTTGGACATAGGCCACCAAACATGTTAGGTGTTGTAGGTGTGTGAACATCTGTATCTCTGACATGACCATGTAGTCCACACAAAATGTAGCTTGCGTACACATGTACACACACATAGCATACATGTACCAACATGTCTGTGGACACAGTGTAACCACACATGTGCATGTAGTATTCAGTAATCGCATGCAGCACACTCACAAACGAACCCATAGGTCCAACATCCCATAGTCACTGTGATGACAGTACTAGACATATACCCACATGTTGCCATTACACATATCCACCATAGTTGTACACCCCATGTAACATCTCAAGTCACTCACGATGCACTTAAGGGTCACAATGCAGAAATCCACGCAATACTGTCATGCATGAATTTTCACGCATACACATTTGCCATACAATTCCCCTAGGCTAATAGTCGCAAAGCCCATGTGCGACTATCGTACGTCCACAGGCATTTTTCACACTAATGGTGTGAAAATACAGCACAAAAACATCATGGGTAAAAACAAAACGATGCATGACTGAAAAACGTGATGCACACCGCGAGGAAGTGATGTACCAGGACATCTTGCCTGCAAGTGTGTGTACTTTCACTTTCACTTTGCAGTCTGTTTCCCTGTGACTGTGTGAGGTTGTGTTTTTGTTGCTGGTGAATTTGTGGAGTGTTTGCAGTGTGTGTTGTGGACGTTGTGCTGTGTCCTGTGTAGAAATCATATTATTATTGTGTCAATAATTGTCTTTTGTCTGTTGAGAGTACTGTAATTGTCTCTGTATTGTTGGGACTCCGTCTGGGGAAGTTAAGTAGTTGGGGTAGGAGTAGGAGTTAATGTTCATCTAATTTTTTGTTGTTGTGTGAACTGCATTTACCCCTGGTAATGTCTGGGAAAGGGAGGATGAGCCGGATGTCTGCTGATGAGCTGGGGTGGGGTTAATCTGGCTAGTGGCACACTACCTCCTGATCATGCTGTAACTGGGTGGCCGGGTGATCCAAGCCTACCCCACGGAGGCAAGTCGGCTGCGGTGTGGCAAGGTGCTCCATCATCAGACCCAGATATTCAAAACTGGAAGGAACAACCACCAATCAAGCACCGCTGGGCAGCTCTGGTGTTGAGGAAGTAGGATCTACTTGACCATCTGGGAGTCGAGATTGGTGGAACAGTTAGTGTGTCATCCACTGCCATGCAACCTAAATTTTTGAGCATACGCATGAGAGTTGCTATTCAGTTTGAGTGCTGCATGCAATGCATGTGAACATCTCGTATGCGAGCTATATGAAGAGTCAATGCCCCACGTTAGGGCAGCACTTCAATTGTACAACAAGGAAGCAAATCCAGGACAGGTGTAAAATTCAGCATGCACAACCATCTCCAAGTCTTGTGATGAATGCATATTGTAATTGGGTAATAAGCAGCTACAAATGCGGCCTGCGCCATGCAACATGCATGAAAGGGGGGCCCGAAAACATTGTTTTGATTACAAT
Organism: Pleurodeles waltl; assembly: GCF_031143425.1. Classification (NCBI taxonomy): domain Eukaryota; kingdom Metazoa; phylum Chordata; class Amphibia; order Caudata; family Salamandridae; genus Pleurodeles; species Pleurodeles waltl. The sequence continues at coordinate 1,391,335,044 of NC_090440.1, read as the reverse complement.
TTTTCATCTGCTGAGTCAGTAGATTATTCTCTAAGAATCATTTTCCAGCACTCAGAATGGCTGCTGTGAGAAGCTGTGTAGTGTGTGCAAACAAATGTATGATAAGGGCTCCCATTTACTTAGCAGTAGTTTTGATGATAGTTGCATCTCCTGCTGAGTGCATCTTTGACCTTCATATTAATAGATGATGTTGGACAACACATGCAACAAGGTGCAACATGGTGTGACAGATTTCTGACTACGCATACACATGGCAGTGAGTAAGGGGTCCACTGAGTGCCACGAGGACAGTACATATGCAATTGGTAATGCACTAAAGTAGTCCTCTCGGGACCTTTGTGTAAATAGCCATGGCTATGTAAGGGTGCCTGAGCATGCAATGGTCCAGCCTACTGGCAATTTCATGTTCCAGTTCGTTGTGTGTCACAGACAGCTTATACGATGTCAAAAACCAGACACGTGCTGAGTCAGTTCCACAGGCCTGCCTCTTGTCACTCCTAGTATGGGGCTGCCCTGCATCAGCTCCATTACTGGCATACCCCTCACTAACCTACACCATCAGATGCATTCTCTGATCACTGAGCAAGTGTGTCCATGTTGGGGCGTATTCATGTGTCCATGTACTTATTCCTCAATAGACTGATAAAGGTATACTATGGCAGCAATGGCAGGCCACGCACTGTTGGCACTACATCCATGATTTCATCCAGTCAATGTGCAGGTAGGTACCTCAACATCACATGTGTACACTCCCATATCTATTTCAGCAGTATGTGTGCCTTAAGATGACACACACAGATTAGTTCTTTACTGAACAATGTGTGATGCCATTCCTCAAGACCTTGAAATACCCACACAACCCCAGGAATGTAGTTTGTCAGTGACAGTAAGCTGTGACAATGATGTAGATGTTTACATCAGATGCAGGCTGGAATGTCATGGGTGTTACAATGCCCCTCAGATGGAAAAACAAGGTCAAGTAGTCACATATGGTAATGGAGGTGCTGTGCTGTCAGACAGCTGCATGACAATGTCATGTATATATGGTGCAGTGAGAAGCATCACAGGAGTGTCAAGAACAGTAATGGTTTGGATGTGCGTGGGTCTACCTTATCTGAGAGTATGTGTGATAGAGTGATCATAGAAGTTGGTCAGTTACTATGATCTTCCACTAGGACAACTATCTTATTCAGCCAAACAAGTTTACAGTGTACAATGGTGTCATTTACTGCTACTTTCCTCTTAAACGAAGCAATGTTTTCCATTCGTGTCTTGCAGGTGGACCAGCCCACTACACCTTTGGAGAGGTGGCGCGAATACAAGACAGCGAGGCATTCAGTAAGTGTCACATTGTGCGTCCTGTGAGCCAATCCAGGGAATGCAATGACAGGAGTATTTGGTCCCGACCAATGATCTGATATCATAGGAAGATGGATAATGACATCATGTATGTTGGAATGTTATGCAATGAGGATGGGCTGCACGTAGTTCACGGGCCAACGTGTGCTTGGCATGAACCGTGTGTAATGGAAATAGTTATGGCTGACCACATATTCATAGCTGTCTTCCATTATGGGTCACAGGGCAGCTGGACATGTACATAGCATGCCTGTTGACAACCACTATGTCACAGCACCATTGTCAGCACTGTGTGCCACACATAGCATACACTTATTGACATGATGGTACAGATGTGGGTTCTATCTGCAGAAGTCACTCGGGGGAATATACATAGGAAACACACAGACCACAGGTGCCTAAGTAACCTTCAGACCTAATGTGTTTGTAGGACAGCATGGACCCATAATATGCTGCACAACAGACAGAAGTGGACACAATTTGTGGACAACTCCACTCCAGATGGTTGTAGGAAAAGTCTATGATTCTCCCACAGCGGGGGCCATATGTAAGAGCCCCTAGCGCCACTGGAGCATCACTTGACGTGAGGCTCCAGTCGCGCTTACTCAGCTCCATATTTACAAGAAGGTGTGACGCATTTTTTAGTGGTGTTATGCCTCCCTGTAAAAATGGACCCCTCCGACGCAGTGTTCGCCATCTGAGGGGTGTGCAATGGGTGTTGATGTGCCACAGCAACACTCATTGCATTTTGATGCTGCCTCAGATCTACGAGATTCCGTAAACCTGAGGCAGTGACAAAATCAATTGCCCCCCCCAGGGATGGCGTTAGCAAGGCGATACGAGGAGGAATACTTTTGTCCTCCTCATTCTTTCCTTTTCCTATGCATGCTCCATTCTGAAGCACGCATAGAAAGAACTAACGTGCCAGAAAATTAATGTTAATGTACTTGAAGGGAAACCTACCCACACATAAACCATAACAGCCCTCAATGCAGACATCCATGCACAATGGTGCAAGGGTGCCTGCGTTGGCCCAGACAGATAATCTTAGGGACCATGCAGGGGAAAAAACAGGTGTACGCCTTACCCAATTACATAAGGCTCATCCCTGTGTGGTGAAATTGACGGAGTCCGGAACAGCAAGTTTTAGGGGTGCATCTTGCTCCGTCATTTTCACATGAATATGGGCCCAGATGTCATTTATCACACCATGGTCCTGCCACAATGATAATTGTGACTGATGTAGGCCACATCACATATGCAAATTATGTGATTTATGTGTGTGTAGCTGGTACCTTGATGATGTACGACATGCATGTGCTAATGATGTAACGCCTTTCAGGAGACAGTTGCAGCAACCAATGCTGTGCCAATATCACTGTGGGCTTAAGGCCATCCATGCAGTCACCTTGTATGTGCCATTGTACACATGTAGGACTACATAGCACAGCATAGCATAGGGGCTGCAGTTCTGTAATGTGCTTACAACTGTTATGTGCAACTCATACTTTGCCCAACCTTTCTTCGGACAACATTGCATCAGTTGTACATGTGAGCACATAATGGGATATGGGGTTGGCCCTTTGTAACATAAACTCAGGGCAGATCTTACTCCAGGACATATGTATGTACCTCAGAATAGCAGGTTAGTACTTAGCAGCACCCCCAATGATATGGGCCATACCTTGACTCCATAATGAGTGATCAGGCCGTGATGTATCACCAGGGGTGTGGTGAGGAAAAACTTCCGCCCCATCTCTCTTCTGCCTTTCCCAGCCAAAGTAATAGAGAAGACCGTCAACAAACAGCTGACCACCTTCCTGGAAGACAACAACCTGCTCGACCCCTCACAAACCGGATTCCGAACCAACCACAGCACTGAAACCGCCCTCATCTCAGTCACAGACGACATCAGAACCCTGATGGACAATGGTGAAACAGTCGCCCTCATTCTCCTCGACCTCTCGGCTGCCTTTGACACCATCTGTCACCCAACTTATACTCTCCCTCACCAAGGACCCCGCCAGCGCCAAGACCAACCTACAAGAGGGTATGAAGGACGTCGCAGATTGGATGAGGCTCAGCCGCCTAAAGCTGAACTCTGAAAAAATGGAAGTCCTCATCCTCGGCAACACCCCGTCCGCCTGGGACGACTCCTGGTGGCCCACGGCCCTCGGCACCGCACCGACCCCCACAGACCACGCCCGCAACCTTGGCTTCATCTTGGACCCTCTTCTCACCATGACTAAGCAAGTCAACGCCGTGTCCTCCGCCTGCTTCCTCACCCTCCGCATGCTCCGTAAGATCTTCCGCTGGATCCCCGCCGACACCAGAAAAACCGTGACCCACGCCCTCGTCACGAGCCGCCTGGACTACGGCAACACCCTCTACGCCGGGACCACAGCCAAACTCCAAAATCGCCTGCAACGCATTCAAAACGCCTCGGCCCGCCTCATCCTAGACGTACCCCGCAGCAGCCACATCTCCGCACACCTGAGACACCTGCATTGGCTCCCAGTCAGCAAAAGGATCACCTTCCGACTTCTCACCCACGCACACAAAGCCCTCCACGACAAGGGACCGGAATACCTCAACAGACGCCTCAGCTTCTACGTCCCCACCCGCCACCTGCGCTCCTCTGGCCTCGCACTTGCTGCTGTCCCTCGCATCCGCCGCTCCACGGCGGGTGGGAGATCTTTCTCCTTCCTGGCGGCCAAGACCTGGAACTCCCTCCCCACCAGCCTCAGGACCACCCAGGACCACTCCGCTTTCCGGAGACTCCTAAAGATCTGGCTGTTCGAGCAGCGTTAACCCCCCCTTTTTTCCCCTAGCGCCTTGAGACCCGCACGGGTGAGTAGCGCGCTTTATAAATCTTAATGATTTGATTTGATTTGATTTGATTTGAGGAGATGGAAAGCATGCCCCGCCCCCTAATTGTCAGGGAGAAAGTTATTTCAGACCTGTAGAGGCACATGATCCTCACAAAATGTTGATGAGAGTTGTATTAGTTTCTGTCAGCCCTGCGCCCTTTTGCTTTTGTATGGATTGCCGTCATCTCACTGACGTACATGATACTGGTGATGTCTACTTGTTTTTTTTATATAGATGAGGTAGAAGTCAGTGTTGTGGAATGTGTTTGGGACTGTAAGTGTTAGTTGCTGTTGTAGTGTACATTTTGACTCTGTACAAACTCCACCCAGTGCTGATACTGATGCTCTGCGTCTCCTCATATTTCAGCTGCCAACATGACTCTTGAACAGTGGCATGTGTTCATGAAGAAGGCAGACCGGTACTGCCACATCCTAGAAGTGTAAGCAGGATACCCCAAGATGGGCTGGCGTTATAGGCATGAGAGAGCTTCCAGGGAATGGCTTGCCTTTCCACATGGTGGTCCCACGCTGCAGGCACCAAGGGACACAGGAGCCAGCACCTCGGGGATGGCGGGGGTCCCTGCTCCATCGACACCATCAGCATGAGCATGGCAACACACAGCCACAGGTACAGCCACCAGCAGCCAGTGCCCCCACCCAGTTTGAGTTGGACCTCAGGAGGGACTTGAATGTCAACCTCAAGAGCCTGGAGAAACTGGAAGAGGAATTGGCTGACAACTGTAAAATGTTGAAATTCATAAAGAAGAAGATAAAGAAACAGCACAAGGAACTTCTGGACAATTTGGACTACCCTCAGATCCTTCCCCCTTCCTATTGCGCTTTTGTTAGTTTTGGGTTGGGTTTTAGATAGTTAGTAGTAGGTTAGTGTAGGGTAGGCATTAGTTAGGTTAAGTATGTTGGGAGGGTGGGTTTTGTATTCTAATGTTTTTATTAGTTGGGGGTTGGGTGGGGGTAATAGGGGATGTGTTTTCGTATAAAAAGAAATTTGAGAAGAACAAAAAAAATATATTTGTATAGTAAATAGGATAAGTTAGTATATGTGTAGTTTAGTAATTGTTGTTCTACTTGTATCTTGTCTCTTAAGGGGCATGGGGGGGGGGCAATGTTTAGAGTGTGGTGTTCCATGTGTGGAATACGTTTAGATTAGGTTAGATAGATGTAGTAGTTTTATGAGTATAGTTAGTAAAGGTTATCTTAGGATAGGGTAGGTTTTAGTTATAATATAGGTTGTTGTTTTAATAATAAATCCTCTTAATATTCCATTCATTTACTGTCAGTTGCCTGAGTATCTGGGTTTTCTCATGAGTGCACTGGGCAATTTGGGGTTATGGCTAATGGAAACCTTCCTGTTTGGTAATCCGCGATTGACCATGTGTTTCCCTATTGACAAACGAGCTTTCACTTTATCTGCAACATCACATCTACTGGTCCATGCATTTGCCATCCAGTGTACCCACCATTCTTAATGTTCATATGTACTTTGTTTTGGACTGGTATGTCTGGTACTTCAGCTTGTATTGGTGGGGTCCTGTAGTTTCTATATTGAGAACTGTGACACATCTGACAACAGGCACAATTGGAACTGTATCCTGCAACACAGGTTCCCATCACGGATGAGGTTAGTTACCTCTGTACCACACAAATGAGTTGTTCTGGGACGCCCATATGTCTATATTGGTATTGACTTGGTTCTCAGCCATACCTGCCATATATCAGTAGTAAATGGTAACAACAAACATTTCAGTTATTGTACTCAGTGACTTGGTTGTATCAGACAACACCATCATACAGCTTTCTCATGTCAGCATCCTTGGGTGGAGCTTGGTATCCCAGAGTCCTGTACTCATGTACTGCTTTACTGTAATCATTGCGATGGATTCACACAATTCAATCATTCAGCTGAGTAGTTGGTTCACAGAAAACGTAGACATGCTAAATGTGTACAAGTTGTTTATATACAGGTGGTAGTTTCAAAGTGCCATATTTACAATGTCCAGGTCTGAGGCCCCATTAGTGTAAGTCATGGATATGTGACACAATCAGAGTCCAGGGTTGAGGGGCATGTCATGAGTGAGGAGGAACAACAATTTCCAATTGGTATGTCAGAGACAATGACAGTACATAGCAGACAAGTCAACAGTGGGTGGGTGAAGAGAGCACATCTCCTACTGTCACGACACTGGCATGATCTTGAGGCCATAACTAAGGAGAATTGTCCATGTGGCACATACTGGTGCTACCGGGTACTCTTCCTACTGAAATTGATGTGTTCTACATCTTCTTCTTCTTCTGATGTGTGTGGTGCCTCTTGTGCCATAAGTGGTGCTGTTGTTGAGGTAGAGGGGGTCACACACACTTCAGGGGATAAAGATGTGGAGTCCGAGTTCCCAGCAGCGGCCATTTTGGTATGACATAAGGCATCACTGCAGCAAGGAGGAACTGCTGATTTTTCAATATAGCAGCAACATCCCAGTGGTAAACAGCCATGTCTCCACTGAGGAAGGCCGCTTCCTTCTGAATTGACTCCGGTCTGTTGTCTGCTATGTTGCTGCCAGTTTGGAGTCGATTTGTTGTGGCCTCTCCTTCATAGCAGCAGATATGTCCGCTGGACTCCATGCAGTGGGGAGTGTGTGCCTCGGATGGCAGCTGTGATTTAATTAGGCATAATGAGGCACATGCACCCTCCCTCTAGGCTCCCTGCCATGGTCTTCATCCCCACCTGCACCTGCTTTGCCAGCTCCTGCTGGACTCCTACCACTGCCCTCTGAAAGGTGGTCTCTGGGTCTTCGGTGTCTAGGGCTGTGTCAGTACTGCAGGTTGGATATTTTGGTTGTTGGGTGGTCCATGTGGAGGCCCTGCAACGCTGTGTGTCCTCCTTGTAACTGAAGGTGGTGTCTGGAGGGATCCTAAGATCTTCTGGAGAGTCGGGTCATTGATGATTGTCAGCTGGTCATCCAGGTCATCATTAAAATCCAGGACAAGCAGGTCAGCAGGAGGGAAGCCATCACCCTCTGCAATGAGATATTTTGAAATCAATCCTAGATTTTTGTGGCATTTGATGTGGCACATAATGTATATGGTAGTGGAGGCTCAGTGACTAGCTGAAGAAGGCCCAACGTTGTTATTGTACATTATGTGGCGTATATTTCTAGCCCCTAGTGCCACTGGAGTGTTGCGTGAAGGGACGCTCCAGTGGCCCAATGTGCTGCGTTGTATTTAGTAGGTGGCATTAAACCAGTTTTTGTGCCTTAACGTCACCATGCAAATATACACCCCTTCCCATGCAGCACTTTGTGTGGAAGGGGCGTGCTTTGGCTCTTGCTGTGGATGGCCCTTGCCAACACCCTTTGCATTTTCACGCAGCCCCAGATTTACGTGTTTTGGTAGACCTGAGGCTGCTCCAATATCTATTACCACCCCAGGGAATGACATTAGTAGGGTGCAATGTGACATGTACTTTATTTTCTCCTCATGTTTACCTTTCTTCATGTGTGTGACACACGTGTACTGGCAATGCTACAAGGAGGTAGGGGAGCATTTGGGTAAATACACCATCCTGAGCCCACTCAATGGTATTGACTTTCATTCCAGGGGCCTATTCATAGGCCCCTAGCACCACTTTGCACCACATTAATGTAATTTATTCTGACGTTAAAATAGCCCAATGTATTTACAGGTGCTGTGTTTACAGGGTGGCGCAATGCACGCATTCCTCCACCCTGTAACCCCTTGCGCTACATTATGCCTGTGCCAGGCATAATAAATGCAAAGGGGGTGTTCCCCCGTTAGGGAGCCCTAAAAATGGCGTAAGGAAATCTATGTGATTTCCTTGCGCCATTTTTACGGCTCAAGAGCAGGCATTAAAAGAGGCCTTCCATTCTATAGAATGGGGCCCTATGTACTCTGCAGGAGTAACGACAATATTTTGGAGCTACTCCTGCAGAGAACATCAATACCATCATGAAAGATGACACTATTGCCCCCCTACCCTGCACCATATTTTAAATACGACAGGTGCACCGCCACTTTCCATAAATCTGCCCCCTAGTGTCAGATGTCTAAGTTGTGTGGGTACAGGAAGTTTGACAATATGCAAGGGTTGTTTTGATGACACAGCCCCAGGCTCAGAATATACACGTCCCTTCCAGCCAATGTGCTGCTTATGTATGTGGTGGATTATAGCCCTGGTGAATGGTGTACATCCAGGTTGTGTATATGTTGGGGGGCATAACACATCCAAGGCGTGTGCACATGTGTTGCTTGTATGGGGAAGGTGTATCTAGATTCAGAGTGTATGTGTCCCCATCCATTCCTTTAGCATGCATTGGGTGTGTCCTATCTACCTCCCCCTTCTGGCATTTGTAAGCTTCCTGTTAATTCCCCCAGGTGCCTTAACCAGCATTTGTGTTAGTGGCTGATAATCTGTGCTGTCCTTTCCTTGGATTCCTGTGACCAGCTCTTCCGGGATGACCACTGCATCCATCTCCTCCAGCTCATCCAGGTGCTCCTGTGGTGCAGGACTTCCACCTCCAGTCTGCAGTGCTGCTTGTCTGTTCTTAGCCAATTTCTCCTTAGTTCTACGCTTGCAATCATGCCAGCGATTCTTCCCCTCAGTGACAGTTCTCTTCACATCTGCCACACAGTTGATTTTGTCCACTATCTGCTGCCATATAGCCTCTCTCTTAGCAATTGGCAATTTGGAGCTGGTGTTGGTGCTACATCACCTCTCTGACAAGGATTTCGTGCTCCTCCTCACTGAAGCAACATTTACGCTTTTTCTTCTCCTTCTCCAGGAACTTGTTTGTGTCCTCCTGCTTTGGCGATTGGAGTCTCCCTGGGGTCTCTCCTGGCCTGCTTCTTCCATTTTCAGTTGCACTTGCACTTTTTCCTAGCTTGTGAGTTTAAATTTGGCACTAATGTGTGCTAAAAAAAATTGAAGTAACCCTTTTGCAACATGTTTACATGCTGAAAAAACGGTTTTGCACCACTTTTTTAGCACTAACATCCTATTTCTTGACAACAGGGAGCAATGGTTAACGTCATTTCTTTTTTACACTCACTGTTCCTTTGCGCCGGCTAGCCCCTTTCCATAAATATGGCACATGGCTGGCGCTAGGGAATGGCGCAAGCCAGCGCTAATATGTTTGCCGCAAACCTGCATTAGTACAGTTTTGCAGCAAAAAGTTTAAATATGCCCCAAAGTCTTTTGCCAGTTGTACAGCAATATCTTTAAGCATAAGGTTGACACAATGCCAGCCTCATCGAGCAAGTAACATGACAAAAGCTACTCACCACTCCAGGCACAGTATTACAGATTTGAACTGATAAAACACCATCCAAAACTACATGGAATGAGCAAAAATAACCCCTAACACGTGGTTTGCTATCATTATAGCTCCTCAGAGGAGTTTACTTTGTCCATACACACTTGAGCATCCAGTATAAGTCAAAACAAAGCCCTTTCATGGTTAGAGTGATGCATAAATTATGCAAAAAATAAGAGAAAACTCTGGGTAGCTGCCAGGTTTAGGTGGAGAGCAGCTCCAGTAAGGAGCACCGTGCAACACCAGCAACACTCCAGATGTGCTCATCTTAAATGGTTGTTTATTTATCAATGTTTTTAAGCATAGGATCAACACAATGCTATCCATGCCATGCTAGATAGAGACAAAAGTACATATTTATACTTGCTTTGCGCATTTTTAGCATAATTTATTTTGATGCTAAAAGGGTGCAAAGTTAACTCCATATTTATATTTTGACGCTAGACCCGTCTGGTGTCAAAATATAGGGCTTAGAGCCATATTTTGGATGTGGCAAACTACCTTGCGCTAATTAGATACAAGATAGGCATTCCTGTCCCCAATATGACGCTAACCCCCTCACAGCTAATTTATACTCCGACGCAAAAATTATGTGCACGGAGTAGGCAAACCCAAAAAATGGTGCTAAGTCTGCTTAGCACCAATATTTAACGCCTGGGTCTGACCAGGCGTTAGGGGACCTGTGGAACCGTTTCCAAGGCTAAACACCATGGAATGAGCCAACAGGTGCCCCAGGAACACCACCACCCACACCAGATGGATACCATAGGATGGGGGACCCCATCTTGGCTAAGTGGAGGTAAGTATATTTTTTATTTTTATTTCAGTGCCATTGGGGCCTCTTACATGGGGCTCCCTGCTTGGCACTGGGTATGTTGGCCATGCCTAGGGGACACTGCTCCCCTGGATTGGCCATTGGGGTGGTGGGCATGACTCCTGTCTTTACTGAGACAGGAGTCATGTTTGGGTGGTAGTGCGTCAGGAAATGACGCTAGGCTGGTTAGCGGCATAGTTATTGCTGCTAACAAGCCTAGCGTCATTCCTGACCCACTAATGCTTTTTCCCCTCCCGACATCCCCCCCACCCCAGCCAGCATCTTTTCTGTAGACACTAGCCTGTCCTTTGCACCACCGTGTGCCATTCTGTTAATATAGCAACTGGCTGGCGCAATGGAATGGCACTAGCAAGCGCAATGGATTTTGACGCAAGACCGCTCTAACGCTGTCTTGCGTCAAAATCCATAAATATGTGCCAAAGTCCTTTGTACAGCAAAATCTTTAAGCATAGGGTTGACACAATGCCATTCTTTACCAGACTGTGAAATAACAAAAGACATTTACCACTCCAGACACAGTATTACAGCTTTGGACGGGTAAAATACTATCCAAGCCAACCTGGAATGAGCAAAAGCAACCCCTGACACATGCTTTGCTGTCGTTATAGCTCTTCAGAGGAGTTTAGTTTTGTTCAGACATGAGGGAGCACCCAGTATGAGTCAAAACAAAGCCCTTTCAGGGTTAGAGTGATGCATAAATTATGCAAAAAAGAAGAGAGAACTCTGGGTAGCTCCCAAGGTTAGGTGGAGGGCAGCTTCAGTAAGGAGCACACTGCAACACCAGCCACAGTCTACATTTGCTCCCCTCAAATGTCTGTTTATATAGCAAAGTTTTTAAGCATAGGATCAGCACAGTGCCATTCATCCCGAGCTAGATATGGACAACATATTTTGCCATTTGTACAGCAAAATCATAGGGTTGACACGCCATCCTCACCAAGCTGTAAAATGACAAAAGCCATTCATCGCTTCAGGCACAGTATTAAAGCTTTGGACGGGTAAAATGCCACCCAAACCAACTTGGAATGAGTAAAAGCAACCCCTGACACGTGTTTTGCTATCAGCATAGCTCTTCAGAGGAGTTTATTTTGTCCAGATACAAGGAAGCACCCAGTATAAGTCAAAACAAAGCCCTTTCAGGGTTAGAGTGACGCATAAATTATGCAAAAAATAAGAGAGAACTCTGGGTAGTTCCCAAGTTTAGGTGGAGAGCAGCTCCAGTAAGGTGCACCCTGCAACACCAGCGACACTCTAGATTTGCTCCTCTCAATTGTCTGTTTATCTAGGACGGTTTTTAAGCATAGGATCAGCACAGTGCTATCCATCCCAAGGTAGATAGAGACAAAGGGGCATATTTATACTCTGTTTGCGCCGGAATTGCGTCGTTTTTTTTAACGCAATTCCGACGCAAAACTAACTCCATATTTATACTTTGGCGTTAGACACGTCTAGCGCCAAAGTCCATGGAGTTTGCGTCATTTTTTTGCGTGGACACCTACTTTGCGTTAATGAGATGCAAGGTAGGCGTTCCTGTCTAAAAAATTGACTCCGAGGCATGTGCGCCGTATTTACACTCCCGGGCAAACTTCACGCCCGGGAGTGGGCGGGTCCAAAAAAATGACATACGGCCGCTTTTGCGCCGTTTTTTAGCGCCTGGAAAAGGCAGGCGTTAAGGGACCTGTGGGCTCTGAAGGAGCCCAGAGGTGCCCTCCCATGCCCCCAGGGACACCCCCTGTCACCCTTGCCCACCCCAGGAGGACACCCAAGGCTGGAGGGACCCATCCCAGGGACATTAAGGTAAGTTCAGGTAAGTGTTTTATTTTTTATTTTTTGTGGCATAGGGGGGGCCTGATTTGTGCCCCCCTACATGCCACTATGCCCAATGACCATGCCCAGGGGGCAGAAGTCCCCTGGGCATGGCCATTGGGCAAGGGGGCATGACTCCTGTCTTTGCTAAGACAGGAGTCATTTCTATGGGGGTTGGGAGTCGAAAAAAATGGCGCAAATCGGGTTGAGGCGAAAAATTTGCCCCATTTTTTGGCGCCCAAGCTCCATATCCCCCTACGCCGGCGCTGCCTGGTGTACGTCGTTTTTTTCCACGCACACCAGGCAGCGCCGGCGGCTAACGCCGGCTAACGTCGGCTAACGTCATTGATTAAATACGGCGCTCGCATGGTGCTTCAGAATGGCGTTAGCCGGCGCTAATTTTTTTTACGCAAAACTGCATTAGCGCAGTTTTGCGTCAAAAAGTATAAATATGGCCCAAAGTCTTTTGCAATTTGTACAGCAAAATCTTTAAGCATAGGATTGACACAATGCCATCCTCGTTGAGTTGTAAACTGACAAAGGCCATTCACCCCTCCAGGCACAGTATTACAGCTTTGAATTGGTAAAATATGATCCTAGCCAACCTGGAATGAGTTAAAGCAACACCTGAGTTGTGTTTCACTATCAATATAGCTCTTCAGAGGAGTTTAGTTTTCTTCAGACACAAGGGAGCTTTGTCCTTTTCTGCAGTCCAGCAAGAAGTTGTCCTTATGCTGGGGATGCACGATGCTGGAGATGCAAGAAGCTGGAGATGCTGAAGATGCTTAAGAGAGGATGAAGAGATCCATTGAGTGTTCCTGGGGCCACCCTGTATCCTCAAGTGTCAGGTTCACCTCCGGCCTTGGGACTCTGGCTCCCATATTGCAGTAGAGGAGTCCAGTGCAGTCCAGTCACCAGTGGTCAGCTGGTCTCCCATGTACAGCACTCTCAGCGGTTACTTGCAGGTAAGTAGATCCTTTTCTTTGGGGACCAGAATCCACTTCAACCTCGGCTACAGGGACAATGGACTTGCCTCAGGAATGTCAGGACTCCGTCGCCCAATAGGCACTTAGACGTCCAGTGGCCAGCAGACTTCCCTGGGCAGCTGGGCTCTCAAGGAGTACAGGGTTTCTTAGCTTTTGGTGTCCTGAAGCTCAACTGGAGGCTTGCTAACTAGCCCTTAGAGTCACTTCTTCCATCCTGGACAAAAGCAGCTCTTGTCCAGAAGTGGATATAGTCCTCTTTGCAGGTCGCTCAGGTGCAGCAGGTACAGTCCAGTCTTGGTGCAGCCTTTCTTTGCAGGGTAGAGGGAGCAGCAAGGCAGTCCTTCTGTCTTCCTTCCAGTCCAGTAATGATCTGAGTACTATGGATCTGGGGTGCCCTTTTATGCCATCTCGTTTATGGGAATGGAGGACTCACTAGCCAATGGGCAAGCCTTCTTCCCCCTTGAGGAGCTGTGTGCACACTCCTGTGGTGTACCCAGTATAATGATCCACTCCTCTGGGAAAACAGGTTCTGCAGTAGATTTTCCCTCTCATGAGGAGATGGCAGCTTGCTTGCCTACACAATGGAGTGGACAGGCAAAAGGTGTGATCACTATTTACTTCACTGAGTCAGTAGCATCTTAGAAGATGGGCCATATGTACCCATCGCCCTATAGTCTTTCTGCTGGAGGAGGTTACACCTCTTCCCACCAGCAATTTTCTATGTTTTTTGTTCTTCGGAACACTTCGCTCTACCTAGCAGGAATGGCCGCATATTGTCTCGGGTGACAACTGCTGCATATAGACAGGAAAGGATACTAGAGATTTTGGCAACAAAGTTGTGACCTCCTAAAGTCGCCTTTCTTTAAAAGGTTAGCTTAAATCCAATCTCAGCTACGAGTCAGGTTTAATGTAATAATTAATTTGATACCTTGGAGTAATATCTTTGGTGGTCCCAAATACAACTTAACACAGTGGGTTGTGAAAACCCATGTTAGCCAGCAATGGGACCACCTGCCGTGCCACATTGAAAGTGCAATTTTGTGTTTTCACTGTCAGGGCATGTTAAACACAAAAGGAACATATGTTTTTTTTACTACTAGGCACCATGCTTGGTGGGCCACCAAGGCCTTCCATAGGGGTGGTTTATTAGTATTAAATGGGAATGATTCGATCTGAAAAAGGGGTTTAATTTTCCATAGCGAATTGGCAGTTTTAAATCTGCCTGACTAGACTGCAGTGACAGGCCTAGAATCACGTTTTCAACTTGTCACTGCAGTTGTGGCACAATTAAATGCTGCGGTCCACTAGAGACATTTATCTTACTAGCAATGGGTACCGCCGGTACCATATACAAGGAATTGTAGATATCCTAAAGGTGTCAACTGGCCAATTGTACGTTGGGCATCAGAGCATATGCACTGGGGCCTGAACTAGAGAGTCATAACACCAGAAACGTTAGTCCGACACCTAAGGGTGGTGATGATACAAAACAGGACCTTTCCTACAGGTACACTTTACATAGAGTATGTGGGGTAGGGTGGTTGCTGAGACTTAGAAATTAATAACATTGGATAGCTTAGTATCAAGTGATTGAAAGGGAGGAGGTTGCATGTGAATTGTGAGAAGGAGGAGGAGAATAGAACAAGAAATACAGTGGAGTGTACCAGATCACAGTTACATTTCGGCACCTGCATTAAGATATGCCACCCAGGAGGCTGCAGAATATAAATATTTTGACTTTTGCAAAAAGACAATGACATTGGTTGAACTAGAAAGTTCAGAGGTCAAGGAACACCATATTGTGTACTCACCAAACAGCAGGTAAGAGCCAGTTTTTGAAATTTTGTTTCCAGGTGGAGCGTGCCCATTCTGAATTGTTAAGCAAGTTGATTAGGCAAAGTAGTATGGCCAAAGTTAGGGGTTGCTTGTAAGCCACGCCAGTTTAAATGATATCCACTGCATACCAACAAGGTTTTAGAAGACTACTGTGTTGTATTTGAATTTCTTGTTGAATCAGTAATCCTTGCATTGGAGTGGAAGGCGGATTATGGTAGGCCTGCGAACACAGTTTTATCAACGTTAATGTAAGAGATTAACAGAGCTTAAATAGTGATGTAAAATTAAGTAAAAGCGCAGAATTGTGTCACTGCTTCTTCCAAGTAGAATCTTGCATCCTAAATAATAAGAGCACCTATGGTTTGACAGTGGTAAAAAAAAGTAGCTTATATATTTTTTGTAACTAATTATGTGGAATGAAGCCATTTATATTTAATTCTGCATACCTGAAAGTGTTGACCTTACTTGCTGTTTGTGGTATGAACTAGCAGGAACTGGGATTTGTGAGGATAAAGGATAGAGAGACTTTTCTTATCTAAGATTTTGTGGTTTCAAGGACAGCTGTGAGGAGGTATCAGGCCTTAATGTTAGAAGTCCTCCAATGCATGTTGTTCACATAATGCTGAGTGGTGACATCCATCTTATTCATCATGATTCCTAGTGGTTCCATAAAGACGTTCAACAGATCAGTGGCTAATGTGGAAACTCAAGGTCATGGGTTTGCATCACCAATTCTGACCAGTTGATACCTTTTACTCTGAACGTGACAGGCCAAACAAGGACCTACCATACAAACATATACAGAAGTCAAACACACAGATCATACTCTCATAGTCTGTTGTGGTGTATGCTGTGGAATGATCAAGAATATATTTCATCTTTGCATCAGCACTTGATCCTTGTTGGGAGTGTGTTTGGTAAAGCTTGAGTTCTGGAATTGGTTAAAGCACCTTTCCGAAAGGCAATGAAGAAAATAAATAAATAGAAAAACAGATATGATTCATCAAAACACTTCATATTATAGTATATAATTTAAATATCACATTTCCAAATGTGTTTTTACATGTTTCTTTGTTCTCAAATTTCTTAGTAAAATTATTCCATTTTTATCTGGTTTGAGTTTGGTATTTCAAACAGTGACTATGGAAACACTTTATTTTTGGGTTTAGTCAAACTTCTAGTAATCCATCTTCAGATCATTTACAAATGGCTGCTCATCCCCTTTTGAGGCTAAAAAAAACGTAATCCTTCTCACTTGACGTCCCACCATTGGCTTAAAATTGAGAACATGTGTTTCAACCTCTTTGACTCTGTCATTATGCCTTCCATCAGTCTCATCCTGCCTACATTCAAAATGTATTCTAACAATATCATCCTATCAGGACCCCTTGAACCTCTATTATTCATCTCCTACATGCTCTAAAGTTATAAAGTTATACATGCCACCCTAGGCAGCAGATCCTTGGCATAGCTGACCATCAGACTGTTGCGGGCCCTGCCTCTCTTCATATTTCCTCTTACTCTGTTTTGCAAGCAGATTCAAACCATGTCTTCCACCTTCCAGCACAAGAAAACTCCGTAGGGTAGCAGCACATTTCATAAATTCTCAATTAATCAAGCACTCTTTTCTTGAGGAACAAAAATGGGTGCTTGCACATTTGGTGATTTTTTATTTTTATTTTGGGGAGTATGTAAATAAATAAAATGACTGCAGGTTGAGTTGGAAATAATACAAAAAACACTTCCAGTAATTTCTGAAATTCAGTTAACTAGTTTAAAGTGTCTCACACGTTTGATTCGATTGTCCTGTTTGTATTGATTATGTGTATTGATTTGAATGAAATGATAATATGAGTTGGTGTGAACATAGGTTGCTTGCAGAATACACAAATATTGTGATTCATGAAATTGCCTCATGAATAATATTATCTGTTGACATTATAAGGATGGCTTGCTTAACTGAAGTCAGAAGTTGCCAGATGAAGTTATTCTCGAAAGACTAGGTTAAGTAGCTTGTACTCATTTATTAGGGTAGGTCAGGTGGGCAGTCTAAATCGTCCCTTCACTTCTTCTTTGTATATACTTAAATTTGCAATTCTAGGGTATTATCATTACTTTTCTTCACTTTCTCCCATGGGTTAGAGCCACATGCTGCAACTTCATTTAATAGCATAACAGAAGTAGATGGAAGTTGTTGTACCAATCACTAAATTTGTAACTAATTTCTGAGAAAAACATTGTGCTGAACAATGAATTACTGTGTCTGTTGTTTGTGTTGTGTTCTAAGTCTGTACACCTCATACTACCTCCCAAACTACCTCCCAGAGAAGCCTTTGACTGCTTTCTCGTGCTACCTTGTGGAGTCAAGTGTACTTGGCCCTATTTGCAGAGCCATAGAAGGACGGACCCCGGGTCACTAGAGGCAAACAACTTGTCATTACTTTGTAGCCCAGTAGCCCATGCTTGCCCTGTGACATCCCAGAAAGTGGTCTGACAATCATAATTTTCCTAGATATTCTATGTCAAGCCAGCAAGAACCAAACATGCAAACAAGTATTGGCCCTACCCCTTATGAGATTTTCCTTTCTAAACTATTTGGCCATGTTCTCCCTGAACAAGAGCACAACCAGCCAATAACATATTTTTTTGGGGGGGTATCAATAATAATGCATATAGCTTTAGTTCTTATGGTACACTGACCTCTGGACCAACACATGGGTGTAGCCGAGTGACCCACTTAAACACAAGAAAAATGTTGGATAGACATGCTTCAGTCAGTCTGACCCACTAAAGATTACTAGAACACAAGCAACTCCAGACAGTTTTGGGCCTTATTAGGCCTCAACAGTGATGTGTAGCTTGCATCCAGTTGCAGAGCGAGAATGTGACCCAAATCTGGACTTGTGGCCCCTTCTGGGGGTGCCAATTCTGGCAGTTTGTGATGAAAAGTTCCCATGATGAGCAGGGTGAGTACTAATTTCATAAGGTGGACCTCTGTCTAGAATGGCACCATGGGTGAAAAGCAATCACTACTAAAAATACTGCATAACTGGCACTGGTCTCCGGCCAAATTAAATTCAGCCAAACGTAGTACCAATTCTCTCTGTTAGAGAAGCAAAGAATCTGATTGTACCATAGTTCATATACTGTGGGAATGTCCAAGAATCTGCACAAGCAGGCTTCAGATTGTGAATTATTTAAAAGAATACTCTTATTAATCTTTCCACAACAAAGCAATTTTCACTCATGCATGATGCCTCAGATGTGCCCCTTCATATCAATTCACATGTTTAAATGGCTTTCCACAGCATTCAGCTTAGCTGAAGTCAACAGACTACATTATTGGAAGACAAATGTAATTCTGACGATTCAATCGTAACTTGAGAGCATGTTCAATGTTACAAAATTAGAGAAAATTATTTTTAAACTAAATGACAATTTGCAACAATTTTATTATATATAGGGCCCTTTTTCAGAATTTATTTCTCCATAATTTGACAAGTTTACATCTATTTAGGGTATAGTGTTCACCTAAGTATTATTGTTCTTTTGCATACTCAAAAGTTATGACGATACGATTAATCTCACATATATGAGAATGTGGTAATTGATTGTTCTTTGTTCTTTTTCCTAGATTATTTTGCTTATCTTCATATGTATCAATAGCACTTTATGTATATATGGTAGTATTTAAATGATGATCATAGCCTGTTCTTTTTTGAAAAACCAATAAAGATTTGAGTAGCTCAAAATATGTTAAAAGTAACAAAAAATGCTACCCAGAGCGATTTCTAGTGGTTTAGGCCAGTGGTTCCCATGCTTTCGACTTCTGTGGATCCATATTTTATTATTACTGCATCCCAGGGACCCCCACTGAATCATTAACGGAATCTGAAGACTGCCCACTGAGCCATTGGCCCATATTTATACTTTTTGACGCTAAACTGCGCTAACGCAGTTTAGCGTCAAAAAATTTAGCGCCGTCTAACGCCATTCTGAAGCGCCATGCGGGCGCCGTATTTATGGAATGGCGTTAGCCGGCGCTAGCAGACCGGCGCTGCCTGGTGTGCGTGGAAAAAAACCACGTAGACCAGGCAGCGCCGGCGTAGGGGGAAAATGGCGTTAGGGCGTCTTAAAATGGGGCAAGTCAGGTTGAGGCAAAAAAATCGCCTCAACCCGATTTGCGCCATTATTTTCGACGCCCAGACGCCATTTAAATGACTCCTGTCTTAGTAAAGACAGGAGTCATGCCCCCTTGCCCAATGGCCATGCCCAGGGGACTTATGTCCCCTGGGCATGGTCATTGGGCATAGTGGCATGTAGGGGGGCACATAAGGCTAGCCCCTTTCCATAAATATGGCACATGGCTGGCGCTAGGGAATGGCGCAAGCCAGCGCTAATATGTTTGCCGCAAACCTGCATTAGTACAGTTTTGCAGCAAAAAGTTTAAATATGCCCCAAAGTCTTTTGCCAGTTGTACAGCAATATCTTTAAGCATAAGGTTGACACAATGCCAGCCTCATCGAGCAAGTAACATGACAAAAGCTACTCACCACTCCAGGCACAGTATTACAGATTTGAACTGATAAAACACCATCCAAAACTACATGGAATGAGCAAAAATAACCCCTAACACGTGGTTTGCTATCATTATAGCTCCTCAGAGGAGTTTACTTTGTCCATACACACTTGAGCATCCAGTATAAGTCAAAACAAAGCCCTTTCATGGTTAGAGTGATGCATAAATTATGCAAAAAATAAGAGAAAACTCTGGGTAGCTCCCAGGTTTAGGTGGAGAGCAGCTCCAGTAAGGAGCACCGTGCAACACCAGCAACACTCCAGATGTGCTCATCTTAAATGGTTGTTTATTTATTAATGTTTTTAAGCATAGGATCAACACAATGCTATCCATGCCATGCTAGATAGAGACAAAAGTACATATTTATACTTGCTTTGCGCATTTTTAGCATAATTTATTTTGATGCTAAAAGGGTGCAAAGTTAACTCCATATTTATATTTTGACGCTAGACCCGTCTGGTGTCAAAATATAGGGCTTAGAGCCATATTTTGGATGTGGCAAACTACCTTGCGCTAATTAGATACAAGATAGGCATTCCTGTCCCCAATATGACGCTAACCCCCTCACAGCTAATTTATACTCCGACGCAAAAATTATGTGCACGGAGTAGGCAAACCCAAAAAATGGTGCTAAGTCTGCTTAGCACCAATATTTAACGCCTGGGTCTGACCAGGCGTTAGGGGACCTGTGGAACCGTTTCCAAGGCTAAACACCATGGAATGAGCCAACAGGTGCCCCAGGAACACCACCACCCACACCAGATGGATACCATAGGATGGGGGACCCCATCTTGGCTAAGTGGAGGTAAGTATATTTTTTATTTTTATTTCAGTGCCATTGGGGCCTCTTACATGGGGCTCCCTGCTTGGCACTGGGTATGTTGGCCATGCCCAGGGGACACTGCTCCCCTGGATTGGCCATTGGGGTGGTGGGCATGACTCCTGTCTTTACTGAGACAGGAGTCATGTTTGGGTGGTAGTGCGTCAGGAAATGACGCTAGGCTGGTTAGCGGCATAGTTATTGCTGCTAACAAGCCTAGCGTCATTCCTGACCCACTAATGCTTTTTCCCCTCCCGACATCCCCCCCACCCCAGCCAGCATCTTTTCTGTAGACACTAGCCTGTCCTTTGCACCACCGTGTGCCATTCTGTTAATATAGCAACTGGCTGGCGCAATGGAATGGCACTAGCAAGCGCAATGGATTTTGACGCAAGACCGCTCTAACGCTGTCTTGCGTCAAAATCCATAAATATGTGCCAAAGTCCTTTGTACAGCAAAATCTTTAAGCATAGGGTTGACACAATGCCATTCTTTACCAGACTGTGAAATAACAAAAGACATTTACCACTCCAGACACAGTATTACAGCTTTGGACGGGTAAAATACTATCCAAGCCAACCTGGAATGAGCAAAAGCAACCCCTGACACATGCTTTGCTGTCGTTATAGCTCTTCAGAGGAGTTTAGTTTTGTTCAGACATGAGGGAGCACCCAGTATGAGTCAAAACAAAGCCCTTTCAGGGTTAGAGTGATGCATAAATTATGCAAAAAAGAAGAGAGAACTCTGGGTAGCTCCCAAGGTTAGGTGGAGGGCAGCTTCAGTAAGGAGCACACTGCAACACCAGCCACAGTCTACATTTGCTCCCCTCAAATGTCTGTTTATATAGCAAAGTTTTTAAGCATAGGATCAGCACAGTGCCATTCATCCCGAGCTAGATATGGACAACATATTTTGCCATTTGTACAGCAAAATCATAGGGTTGACACGCCATCCTCACCAAGCTGTAAAATGACAAAAGCCATTCATCGCTTCAGGCACAGTATTAAAGCTTTGGACGGGTAAAATGCCACCCAAACCAACTTGGAATGAGTAAAAGCAACCCCTGACACGTGTTTTGCTATCAGCATAGCTCTTCAGAGGAGTTTATTTTGTCCAGATACAAGGAAGCACCCAGTATAAGTCAAAACAAAGCCCTTTCAGGGTTAGAGTGACGCATAAATTATGCAAAAAATAAGAGAGAACTCTGGGTAGTTCCCAAGTTTAGGTGGAGAGCAGCTCCAGTAAGGTGCACCCTGCAACACCAGCGACACTCTAGATTTGCTCCTCTCAATTGTCTGTTTATCTAGGACGGTTTTTAAGCATAGGATCAGCACAGTGCTATCCATCCCAAGGTAGATAGAGACAAAGGGGCATATTTATACTCTGTTTGCGCCGGAATTGCGTCGTTTTTTTTTACGCAATTCCGACGCAAAACTAACTCCATATTTATACTTTGGCGTTAGACACGTCTAGCGCCAAAGTCCATGGAGTTTGCGTCATTTTTTTGCGTGGACACCTACTTTGCGTTAATGAGATGCAAGGTAGGCGTTCCTGTCTAAAAAATTGACTCCGAGGCATGTGCGCCGTATTTACACTCCCGGGCAAACTTCACGCCCGGGAGTGGGCGGGTCAAAAAAAATGACATACGGCCGCTTTTGCGCCGTTTTTTAGCGCCTGGAAAAGGCAGGCGTTAAGGGACCTGTGGGCTCTGAAGGAGCCCAGAGGTGCCCTCCCATGCCCCCAGGGACACCCCCTGTCACCCTTGCCCACCCCAGGAGGACACCCAAGGCTGGAGGGACCCATCCCAGGGACATTAAGGTAAGTTCAGGTAAGTGTTTTATTTTTTATTTTTTTGTGGCATAGGGGGGGCCTGATTTGTGCCCCCCTACATGCCACTATGCCCAATGACCATGCCCAGGGGGCAGAAGTCCCCTGGGCATGGCCATTGGGCAAGGGGGCATGACTCCTGTCTTTGCTAAGACAGGAGTCATTTCTATGGGGGTTGGGAGTCGAAAAAAATGGCGCAAATCGGGTTGAGGCGAAAAATTTGCCCCATTTTTTGGCGCCCAAGCTCCATATCCCCCTACGCCGGCGCTGCCTGGTGTACGTCGTTTTTTTCCACGCACACCATGCAGCGCCGGCGGCTAACGCCGGCTAACGTCATTGATTAAATACGGCGCTCGCATGGTGCTTCAGAATGGCGTTAGCCGGCGCAAATTTTTTTTACGCAAAACTGCATTAGCGCAGTTTTGCGTCAAAAAGTATAAATATGGCCCAAAGTCTTTTGCAATTTGTACAGCAAAATCTTTAAGCATAGGATTGACACAATGCCATCCTCGTTGAGTTGTAAACTGACAAAGGCCATTCACCCCTCCAGGCACAGTATTACAGCTTTGAATTGGTAAAATATGATCCTAGCCAACCTGGAATGAGTTAAAGCAACACCTGAGTTGTGTTTCACTATCAATATAGCTCTTCAGAGGAGTTTAGTTTTCTTCAGACACAAGGGAGCTTTGTCCTTTTCTGCAGTCCAGCAAGAAGTTGTCCTTATGCTGGGGATGCACGATGCTGGAGATGCAAGAAGCTGGAGATGCTGAAGATGCTTAAGAGAGGATGAAGAGATCCATTGAGTGTTCTTGGGGCCACCCTGTATCCTCAAGTGTCAGGTTCACCTCCGGCCTTGGGACTCTGGCTCCCATATTGCAGTAGAGGAGTCCAGTGCAGTCCAGTCACCAGTGGTCAGCTGGTCTCCCATGTACAGCACTCTCAGCGGTTACTTGCAGGTAAGTAGATCCTTTTCTTTGGGGACCAGAATCCACTTCAACCTCGGCTACAGGGACAATGGACTTGCCTCAGGAATGTCAGGACTCCGTCGCCCAATAGGCACTTAGACGTCCAGTGGCCAGCAGACTTCCCTGGGCAGCTGGGCTCTCAAGGAGTACAGGGTTTCTTAGCTTTTGGTGTCCTGAAGCTCAACTGGAGGCTTGCTAACTAGCCCTTAGAGTCACTTCTTCCATCCTGGACAAAAGCAGCTCTTGTCCAGAAGTGGATATAGTCCTCTTTGCAGGTCGCTCAGGTGCAGCAGGTACAGTCCAGTCTTGGTGCAGCCTTTCTTTGCAGGGTAGAGGGAGCAGCAAGGCAGTCCTTCTGTCTTCCTTCCAGTCCAGTAATGATCTGAGTACTATGGATCTGGGGTGCCCTTTTATGCCATCTCGTTTATGGGAATGGAGGACTCAC
Source organism: Pleurodeles waltl (assembly GCF_031143425.1). Lineage (NCBI taxonomy): Eukaryota > Metazoa > Chordata > Amphibia > Caudata > Salamandridae > Pleurodeles > Pleurodeles waltl. The sequence continues at coordinate 1,391,311,371 of NC_090440.1, read as the reverse complement.
TAGCCAATGGGCAAGCCTTCTTCCCCCTTGAGGAGCTGTGTGCACACTCCTGTGGTGTACCCAGTATAATGATCCACTCCTCTGGGAAAACAGGTTCTGCAGTAGATTTTCCCTCTCATGAGGAGATGGCAGCTTGCTTGCCTACACAATGGAGTGGACAGGCAAAAGGTGTGATCACTATTTACTTCACTGAGTCAGTAGCATCTTAGAAGATGGGCCATATGTACCCATCGCCCTATAGTCTTTCTGCTGGAGGAGGTTACACCTCTTCCCACCAGCAATTTTCTATGTTTTTTGTTCTTCGGAACACTTCGCTCTACCTAGCAGGAATGGCCGCATATTGTCTCGGGTGACAACTGCTGCATATAGACAGGAAAGGATACTAGAGATTTTGGCAACAAAGTTGTGACCTCCTAAAGTCGCCTTTCTTTAAAAGGTTAGCTTAAATCCAATCTCAGCTACGAGTCAGGTTTAATGTAATAATTAATTTGATACCTTGGAGTAATATCTTTGGTGGTCCCAAATACAACTTAACACAGTGGGTTGTGAAAACCCATGTTAGCCAGCAATGGGACCACCTGCCGTGCCACATTGAAAGTGCAATTTTGTGTTTTCACTGTCAGGGCATGTTAAACACAAAAGGAACATATGTTTTTTTTACTACTAGGCACCATGCTTGGTGGGCCACCAAGGCCTTCCATAGGGGTGGTTTATTAGTATTAAATGGGAATGATTCGATCTGAAAAAGGGGTTTAATTTTCCATAGCGAATTGGCAGTTTTAAATCTGCCTGACTAGACTGCAGTGACAGGCCTAGAATCACGTTTTCAACTTGTCACTGCAGTTGTGGCACAATTAAATGCTGCGGTCCACTAGAGACATTTATCTTACTAGCAATGGGTACCGCTGGTACCATATACAAGGAATTGTAGATATCCTAAAGGTGTCAACTGGCCAATTGTACGTTGGGCATCAGAGCATATGCACTGGGGCCTGAACTAGAGAGTCATAACACCAGAAACGTTAGTCCGACACCTAAGGGTGGTGATGATACAAAACAGGACCTTTCCTACAGGTACACTTTACATAGAGTATGTGGGGTAGGGTGGTTGCTGAGACTTAGAAATTAATAACATTGGATAGCTTAGTATCAAGTGATTGAAAGGGAGGAGGTTGCATGTGAATTGTGAGAAGGAGGAGGAGAATAGAACAAGAAATACAGTGGAGTGTACCAGATCACAGTTACATTTCGGCACCTGCATTAAGATATGCCACCCAGGAGGCTGCAGAATATAAATATTTTGACTTTTGCAAAAAGACAATGACATTGGTTGAACTAGAAAGTTCAGAGGTCAAGGAACACCATATTGTGTACTCACCAAACAGCAGGTAAGAGCCAGTTTTTTAAATTTTGTTTCCAGGTGGAGCGTGCCCATTCTGAATTGTTAAGCAAGTTGATTAGGCAAAGTAGTATGGCCAAAGTTAGGGGTTGCTTGTAAGCCACGCCAGTTTAAATGATATCCACTGCATACCAACAAGGTTTTAGAAGACTACTGTGTTGTATTTGAATTTCTTGTTGAATCAGTAATCCTTGCATTGGAGTGGAAGGCGGATTATGGTAGGCCTGCGAACACAGTTTTATCAACGTTAATGTAAGAGATTAACAGAGCTTAAATAGTGATGTAAAATTAAGTAAAAGCGCGGAATTGTGTCACTGCTTCTTCCAAGTAGAATCTTGCATCCTAAATAATAAGAGCACCTATGGTTTGACAGTGGTAAAAAAAGTAGCTTATATATTTTTTGTAACTAATTATGTGGAATGAAGCCATTTATATTTAATTCTGCATACCTGAAAGTGTTGACCTTACTTGCTGTTTGTGGTATGAACTAGCAGGAACTGGGATTTGTGAGGATAAAGGATAGAGAGACTTTTCTTATCTAAGATTTTGTGGTTTCAAGGACAGCTGTGAGGAGGTATCAGGCCTTAATGTTAGAAGTCCTCCAATGCATGTTGTTCACATAATGCTGAGTGGTGACATCCATCTTATTCATCATGATTCCTAGTGGTTCCATAAAGACGTTCAACAGATCAGTGGCTAATGTGGAAACTCAAGGTCATGGGTTTGCATCACCAATTCTGACCAGTTGATACCTTTTACTCTGAACGTGACAGGCCAAACAAGGACCTACCATACAAACATATACAGAAGTCAAACACACAGATCATACTCTCATAGTCTGTTGTGGTGTATGCTGTGGAATGATCAAGAATATATTTCATCTTTGCATCAGCACTTGATCCTTGTTGGGAGTGTGTTTGGTAAAGCTTGAGTTCTGGAATTGGTTAAAGCACCTTTCCGAAAGGCAATGAAGAAAATAAATAAATAGAAAAACAGATATGATTCATCAAAACACTTCATATTATAGTATATAATTTAAATATCACATTTCCAAATGTGTTTTTACATGTTTCTTTGTTCTCAAATTTCTTAGTAAAATTATTCCATTTTTATCTGGTTTGAGTTTGGTATTTCAAACAGTGACTATGGAAACACTTTATTTTTGGGTTTAGTCAAACTTCTAGTAATCCATCTTCAGATCATTTACAAATGGCTGCTCATCCCCTTTTGAGGCTAAAAAAAACGTAATCCTTCTCACTTGACGTCCCACCATTGGCTTAAAATTGAGAACATGTGTTTCAACCTCTTTGACTCTGTCATTATGCCTTCCATCAGTCTCATCCTGCCTACATTCAAAATGTATTCTAACAATATCATCCTATCAGGACCCCTTGAACCTCTATTATTCATCTCCTACATGCTCTAAAGTTATAAAGTTATACATGCCACCCTAGGGAGCAGATCCTTGGCATAGCTGACCATCAGACTGTTGCGGGCCCTGCCTCTCTTCATATTTCCTCTTACTCTGTTTTGCAAGCAGATTCAAACCATGTCTTCCACCTTCCAGCACAAGAAAACTCCGTAGGGTAGCAGCACATTTCATAAATTCTCAATTAATCAAGCACTCTTTTCTTGAGGAACAAAAATGGGTGCTTGCACATTTGGTGATTTTTTATTTTTATTTTGGGGAGTATGTAAATAAATAAAATGACTGCAGGTTGAGTTGGAAATAATACAAAAAACACTTCCAGTAATTTCTGAAATTCAGTTAACTAGTTTAAAGTGTCTCACACGTTTGATTCGATTGTCCTGTTTGTATTGATTATGTGTATTGATTTGAATGAAATGATAATATGAGTTGGTGTGAACATAGGTTGCTTGCAGAATACACAAATATTGTGATTCATGAAATTGCCTCATGAATAATATTATCTGTTGACATTATAAGGTTGGCTTGCTTAACTGAAGTCAGAAGTTGCCAGATGAAGTTATTCTCGAAAGACTAGGTTAAGTAGCTTGTACTCATTTATTAGGGTAGGTCAGGTGGACAGTCTAAATCGTCCCTTCACTTCTTCTTTGTATATACTTAAATTTGCAATTCTAGGGTATTATCATTACTTTTCTTCACTTTCTCCCATGGGTTAGACTCACATGCTGCAACTTCATTTAATAGCATAACAGAAGTAGATGGAAGTTGTTGTACCAATCACTAAATTTGTAACTAATTTCTGAGAAAAACATTGTGCTGAACAATGAATTACTGTGTCTGTTGTTTGTGTTGTGTTCTAAGTCTGTACACCTCATACTACCTCCCAAACTACCTCCCAGAGAAGCCTTTGACTGCTTTCTCGTGCTACCTTGTGGAGTCAAGTGTACTTGGCCCTATTTGCAGAGCCATAGAAGGACGGACCCCGGGTCACTAGAGGCAAACAACTTGTCATTACTTTGTAGCCCAGTAGCCCATGCTTGCCCTGTGACATCCCAGAAAGTGGTCTGACAATCATAATTTTCCTAGATATTCTATGTCAAGCCAGCAAGAACCAAACATGCAAACAAGTATTGGCCCTACCCCTTATGAGATTTTCCTTTCTAAACTATTTGGCCATGTTCTCCCTGAACAAGAGCACAACCAGCCAATAACATATTTTTTTGGGGGGTATCAATAATAATGCATATAGCTTTAGTTCTTATGGTACACTGACCTCTGGACCAACACATGGGTGTAGCCGAGTGACCCACTTAAACACAAGAAAAATGTTGGATAGACATGCTTCAGTCAGTCTGACCCACTAAAGATTACTAGAACACAAGCAACTCCAGACAGTTTTGGGCCTTATTAGGCCTCAACAGTGATGTGTAGCTTGCATCCAGTTGCAGAGCGAGAATGTGACCCAAATCTGGACTTGTGGCCCCTTCTGGGGGTGCCAATTCTGGCAGTTTGTGATGAAAAGTTCCCATGATGAGCAGGGTGAGTACTAATTTCATAAGGTGGACCTCTGTCTAGAATGGCAACATGGGTGAAAAGCAATCACTACTAAAAATACTGCATAACTGGCACTGGTCTCCGGCCAAATTAAATTCAGCCAAACGTAGTACCAATTCTCTCTGTTAGAGAAGCAAAGAATCTGATTGTACCATAGTTCATATACTGTGGGAATGTCCAAGAATCTGCACAAGCAGGCTTCAGATTGTGAATTATTTAAAAGAATACTCTTATTAATCTTTCCACAACAAAGCAATTTTCACTCATGCATGATGCCTCAGATGTGCCCCTTCATATCAATTCACATGTTTAAATGGCTTTCCACAGCATTCAGCTTAGCTGAAGTCAACAGACTACATTATTGGAAGACAAATGTAATTCTGACGATTCAATCGTAACTTGAGAGCATGTTCAATGTTACAAAATTAGAGAAAATTATTTTTAAACTAAATGACAATTTGCAACAATTTTATTATATATAGGGCCCTTTTTTAGAATTTATTTCTCCATAATTTGACAAGTTTACATCTATTTAGGGTATAGTGTTCACCTAAGTATTATTGTTCTTTTGCATACTCAAAAGTTATGACGATACGATTAATCTCACATATATGAGAATGTGGTAATTGATTGTTCTTTGTTCTTTTTCCTAGATTATTTTGCTTATCTTCATATGTATCAATAGCACTTTATGTATATATGGTAGTATTTAAATGATGATCATAGCCTGTTCTTTTTTGAAAAACCAATAAAGATTTGAGTAGCTCAAAATATGTTAAAAGTAACAAAAAATGCTACCCAGAGCGATTTCTAGTGGTTTAGGCCAGTGGTTCCCATGCTTTCGACTTCTGTGGATCCATATTTTATTATTACTGCATCCCAGGGACCCCCACTGAATCATTAACGGAATCTGAAGACTGCCCACTGAGCCATTGGCCCATATTTATACTTTTTGACGCTAAACTGCGCTAACGCAGTTTAGCGTCAAAAAATTAAGCGCCGTCTAACGCCATTCTGAAGCGCCATGCGGGCGCCGTATTTATGGAATGGCGTTAGCCGGCGCTAGCAGACCGGCGCTGCCTGGTGTGCGTGGAAAAAAACCACGTAGACCAGGCAGCGCCGGCGTAGGGGGAAAATGGCGTTAGGGCGTCTTAAAATGGGGCAAGTCAGGTTGAGGCAAAAAAATCGCCTCAACCCGATTTGCGCCATTATTTTCGACGCCCAGACGCCATTTAAATGACTCCTGTCTTAGTAAAGACAGGAGTCATGCCCCCTTGCCCAATGGCCATGCCCAGGGGACTTATGTCCCCTGGGCATGGTCATTGGGCATAGTGGCATGTAGGGGGGCACAAATAAGGCCCCCCTATGCCACCCAAAAAAAATTAAAAAATATAAAAAATTATACTTACCTGAACTTACCTGAATGTCCCTGGGGTGGGTCCCTCCATCCTTGGGTGTCCTCCTGGGGTGGGCAGGGGTGGCAGGGGGGGTCCCTGGGGGCAGGGGAGGGCACCTGTGGGCTCATTTTGAGCCCACAGGCCCCTTAACGCCTACCCTGACCCAGGCGTTAAATAGTGGCGCAAATGCGGGGTTTTTTGACCCGCCACCTCCCGGGCGTGATTTTTGCCCGGGAGTATAAATACGACGCATTTGCGTCGCCGTCATTTTTTTAGACGGGAACGCTTTCCTTGCATCTCATTAACGCAAGGAAGGCGTTCACGCAAAAAAATGACGCTATTTGCCCATACTTTGGCGCTAGACGGGTCTAACGCCAAAGTATAAATGTGGCGTTAGTTTTGCGCCGAATTTGCGTCGAAAAAAACAACGCTAATTCTGCGCAAACGGAGTATAAATACGGGCCATTATTTGAAGCCAGGTACCCCGGCCTAAACATTGACGGTGATTTAAAACGCAAAACAATACACAAAAAATACAGAAACAAGCATTGGTCAAACATACACAAATGAAAACACATTTTATTTATTTTCCAAATATAAATAAAAAAAAATATTTTAATGGAAAGGTTGTAGCTTTTTGTAAATTCAATTGAAGCCACACATTTTCCATACTATTTACTGTTTGATGCACCTGCACTGCTCCCACTAATCAATCCGAGGATACTAATTTCAATTATAGGCTTCACTTTCAAATTCCTTCACTTTACATTATGTTTTAACATTTTCAATTGTACATTTAGCTGCTATATTTCTATAGACTTTATTAATCTGTTAATATTATTTAATTTTCTAAGCAGTCATGGACCCCCCGAAGAGGCTTCCTGGACCCCCAGGGACCCCCAGACCACAGGTTGGGAACTACTGGTTTCAGTCTATTTGCAAGCAATCCTCGCATCACCTTTTTTGTATGTGTTACTCCTTTTTTGCCAGATCCAAGACTGATTTTGCATATGGTTGGTCATTTTCTGTAATGGCACAGTGAGCAGTGAAGCAGTGGAATGGAATGTGGTTGAGAGCAAATGCAATTGGATAAGATTTTTATAAGCATTTCCTTCCAACCCTTTTTATTTTTCTAATTGAGCCTGCTAAAATGTTGTGACAATGCCCAGGTATGGGTCTCGTAACTCCCTGTGCCACAAGGATTAAATTGGTTGTATGATGGAATTACGCATGCCTAAACCACGCATGCCCTAAACGCTGTCTCAACAATGACTGTGTCTTTACCACGCATGCCTTTACAATTAATTTCGTTGTAAGAGCATGCTTAGTAAAGGAACATGCATGGTAAATTCCCTCTGCCCTGCCCCCTAACACCTGATACCCTACCCTGCAATTCACCTGCCCCAGCCCTTAAAACTGCCCCTCCATCCCCTGCCCGAGCTCTAATCCCCCCCACCCTGAGCCCTAAAAGTTACCTCGCCCTTAAAATTACCCCAACCCCCCACCCTGAACCCTAAAACCGACCCCACCCTGTGCTAAAAACTACCCTGACCCCACCCGCCCTGAGACCTAAAACGCCGGTCACTGCCCTTAAAATTACCCCAGCCCACCCACCCTGACACCTAAAACCGACCCTGCCCTGTCCTAAAAAGTACCCTGACGACCCCCCGCCGAACACCCTCTCCCTGGGCCCAGTCACTGTGCTTACAATTACATCTGAGCCCCCACCCTGAACCCTAAAACAGACTCTGCCCTGCCCCCAAAACTACCCCATTCTCCCCACCCGCTTTGAACACTAAAAACGGCTTCCCACCCCAAAACACTACCCCCCCAACCCAGCCCCAGCCCCACTTACCTCTCCTGTTCCTTCTAGCTGGCCAGTAACCCCGCCCTGCTCTTAAAACTACCCAGATCCTCCACCCCTGAACCCTAAAACTAACCCTGCCGTGTCCTAAAAAAATAGACCGACCCCCTCACCCTAAAACCCAGTCACTGCTCTTAAAACTACCCTGACCACCATGTCCTGAACCCCTAAACTAACCCTATCCTGTCCTAAAAAAAAACTGACCCCCCCCCATGCCCTGTGGCCTTAAACCTCTGTCCTTAAAACTATCTAGACCGCACCGAACCCTAAACAACTGTTTTTTTTCCCGGTGAATTTCTAAGATTTTTATAAATGTAAAATAAATCTTGTATTATGATCAATTTGCAGCCAGTTCCTGTTCCCATGCCCCTAGAGTCTGTGTACCCTTACCCTGCACCCTTATACCTTTTTTACAAAAATTCTAGGACATGGGGCCTGAGTCCCAAATCCTGTTATGCCAGCTGCAACATTTTTGTTCAGGATGTGTCCAAACAATCACAGCTCAAGCTCCAGCGGGAAACATTTTGCTCTTGTGGGAGCAAAGTGGCTAATTGGAAAAAAGCCCTAACACCAATCATAACTCTGTTTTTTTAATTTGCGATACCAGAGGAACTCCTAATGGTGTCCCATGGGATCAACTGTCAATATATCTATATCTTTGAACCTTAATTTCTCTAGAAATATGAAACAGATTTACAACAAATTACAAAAGGTACATATTGTGAGGAAAGATTTAGTTTCTGCCAAATTTGTTGTAAAACTGTTTTTTTTTCTGCTGTCGGGTTCAGGCGTGTCAATGTAAGTTCTGGTTTGGCACATTGTGGTGTTCTCGTTGAGCCTTTGGATCCGTTTCCCTGTTGGTTATTCCAAACAATCCTGCTTTCTCATCAGTCTATGCCTTCGCACACCCTTTTACTCCGTGTTGGTCACCAACCTCTCGACTCCCACAATCTGGGTCGAGAATGTATGTGTGATGGAAAGGAATCCATTCCATTTCTGTCCTACTTGCCATACCAAGTACCTGAGATCTGACCTACACGAAGTCTGCAATCTTTGCTTGTCTCTAGACCCCCCATGAACACCTCTGTTCGATGTGCCTCACTTTCTGTATCAAAAAGACTCTTCCGACCCAACACGCTTGTTGCCTTGCCCGCCATGGCGTAAAGACGGGAGGAAGATGGATGCTGGGGGCAAGAGAGTTTTGGCCCAGATGGTCGCTCATCAGCACATACAGAAACGTTAAAATGGGAATGTAATCATGCCTATATACATAGTCCAATCAACATTCATGAAAAATAGACATACCTTAATTTTGAATTAGTACAAACAATAAGTGGGAAGAAGATGAACAGAGACCAAGCAATATAAATGCAAAACTCAGGCAGACATATGCAACAATAATCTGTCAAATACATCAGTCACAATCTGGAACACTTCAGCCCTTATATACAATCATTTAAAAAATGGCAAAGGGTCGGAGTGTCAAAGTCGACGTTTCGATCATCCACATGATGCTAGAATTATTATCAGGACATATACATTTTCATGCCTGAGAAAGAATGACCAAAATATAAGTGGTAGTATGCCACAACAATAGAGATCGCAATGGAAAATGTAATTAAACTGGAATAAGCTTGGTAACAATGGGGTTGCGGGCCACAACCAAACTCAATAAAATCAAACTATTAAGTAAGATTCTCAATGGGTAAAATCATTGCGGCGTAAGCCACCCAGCAGAAACCAATTAGCTACTGGCATTAAAATCACGCTCTGCAAGTTTCTGGTTATGTCAAGAGAAACACATGAATTGAACTGAATGGAGGGAGTAATGGGCTGAATAATCCTAAATGTCAGCAGACAGACAATCCCATAATACCAGCAGCCACGCACTCACAGTGTCCCCCCCCCCAAAACAATGATACTCTTCAATTTCCCTCTGATCACACATGTGTCAGGGGAAGATTGAAGGCGTTTCTAACCCGGGTGGTCAGAAATCACATCAGACCGTTGGGTTCTACATATCATACGGTAGATGTATTGTCTAGAGCCCACAAAAACACCACCAAATATCCCACTTTGACAACAAAAACTATTCGAAGAACAGTTGAGACTTCTTTATTAGAAGGTGAAGGCTCTCCCAGACCTGCGGGCCTTAGAGCCAGTTCCATTTGAGCACTGAGGAAGACGGCTCTCACAGGCCCATCCTCGATCTCAGGCCTCTCAACAAACATATTCTGTGGGAACACTTCCACATGGTGATTCAACAGGACATCAGACAGTTATTGCAGAAGGGCGACTTTGTGACCCCTCCCCTAGATCTGATGGATGCCTGCTTCTGCATAACCATCCTCCCAGCACATAGTAGATACCGAAGATTTGTGGTAAGAGGTCATCGTTATTAATTCAAAGTGCTCCCCTTCAGGGTTTCCACAGCTCCAGGGGTTTTTGCCAAGTGTCTAGCTGTGGTGGTGGCAGCTCATCTCTGGAGGAGCAGCATCTGCGTCTTCCGTTACCTAGACAACTGGCTGATCAATAGCACCACTCAGCAACTGTGCTCAGCGCACACCCAAACCACAAATCGCACCTTGCATACTCTGAGCTTCACCATAAATCTGACCAAATCCCACCACCAGCCCCTTGAACTACAGCTGTTCATTGGAGCCGTTCTAGATGCTCAAGTGGGAAAGTCGAACTCCAGCCCAGCAAGAGTATAAGCCTTCCAAAACATATTGCTTCTTTTACAGCCAGATAGTCAGGTGACAGTCATCATCTGACAGTCACAGAACTGTGATGCATTTACTAGGCATGATAACCTCTTGCATAGCTATATTCCTTTATGCCAGGCTCCACATGTGCCCATTACAGGAGTGCCTAGCAGCACAGTGGTCTCAAGGGGAGGGTCATCTAGAGGACCTAGTGTTGGTTTGGGGTGGCACACATCACTCTCTGCCATGGTGGAACTCAAATAACCTGTTACAGGAGCAGCCCTACCTGGACCCAGTTCCACAACAGACCATCACCAGGGGGGCCTCACTCACATGATGGGCAGAGCATCTCAATCACCTCACTGTTCAGGGTAAGTGGACCCTTGCCCAATAAACTTTTCATGTAAAGCAAAGCTAGGGCTGCGCCCAAATATACCGCCCTAGAATCTGGACAATCAAAGAAATCATAAGATACAAAATTGACTCTTGAGGGATCAATCAATAGACATCATTAGGACCAATAAAACATGAATTATTGTTGTCCCAATATACATAATTTATTTTATTATTTCAATGTACACTCTATGCAGTATTAACCACTTGCCACTCTAGAAAAACACTTCTTGGACAAATACCTAAACATCCCACATAGTCTCCAAAACCATTATATACAGTACAACCCCCTTATATGTTACTTGTTAGACAGCTGTAAACCACCTATCATATGATGGACGTATGTTGTAGTATTATTTGTTTAACTTGTTGAATAGTCTGCCCCATGTAATATAGATTTAATGGTCATTTTATGTAGTATACCATTTTTTTGGTATTACAATTCGAAAAGGCTTTTAAATGCTATATCTGCCCAGAATTAAATAGGCTGAAACGCTTGACATCAACATAAGAGGAGTCCCTATTATTTACTGATATATGGACAGTGATGGACCCCCCCCCTATTCGTTCTACAGTGAGAATAACAGCAATCTGCTGTGGCAATTCAGTTTAGCCTAATGGACTACCTGGTCAGACAGACTAGTATTGTTTGAAATGAAGGTGGATTACGGCCGTCCAACAAGTAACACATAAGGGCAATGTATTGTACATAATCGTTTTAGAGACTATATGAGATGTTTAGGTATTTGTCCCAGAAGTGTTTCCAGAGTGGCAAGTGCAAACTGCATAGAGTGTACATTGAAATAATAAAAAATTCATGTTTCATTGGTCCAAAAATATCTATTGATTGTTCCCTTAAGAGTCAATTTTGTATCTTAGCAAACCTTTCATATCAATCATTTGTAGCTGCTGGTCATTCAGCTCGCTCTCCTGACTTTGCACCCTCTTACTGAATGCAAGACAGTCCTGTAGCACACAGAAAACGCAACTGCTATGTTCTATTTACAGAGAAAAGGGGGCTCACATTCACCACAACTGTCCATTGTAGCCCAGAACATATGGCTGTGGGTGATACATCACAGAGTCCATCTGGGCTCATTCAGCACATTCTTGAGGTGGACAACGATCTGGCAGACCTGCTCGGCAGATCGCACTAAGTCCACGAATTGGAACTCCACTTCCAGGTCCTACTACTGTACTTTCAGTGTTGGGGATTACCACAGATAGATCTGTTTGTCACAGCCAAAAATGCTAAATGCCCAAACTTTGTCACAAGACTATCACACCCACAGTCCATGGGCAATGCACTATAGATGAGTTGGTCAAGGATATTTACCTATGCTTTTCTGACTCTCCCAGTTCTTCAGTTTGTGGTCAGGTGGCTGAGACAGGTATCCCTCATACTGATTTTAGTGGCACCAAGATGGGCGCACCAGCCATGGTAATATACACTACTAGAACTCTATCTAGCCTCACACAAGAAGCTGCCCAACTGGCTGGATCTTCTCACACGAAACCATGGCACTCACAGACACCTCACCCCTCAGCAGCTGAACCTTGCTATATGGTTCCTATGGTCTTAAAGCTTGGTTACCTTAACCTACCAGAAACGTGTATGTCTTTTCTCAAAGAGGCACACAGGCCTACTACCAGGGCCTGTTAAGCAGCCAAGTGGAAATGTTTCATACACTATTGTCTTTCTGAAAATATAAATCCTCTCATAGTATTTGTACAAGATATTGGGGGTCATTCTAACCCTGGCGGTCCGAGACCGCCAGGGCTAAAATGCCGGAAGCACCGCCAACAGGCTGGCAGTGCTTCCCTGCCCATTCTGACCGCGGCGGTAAAGCCGCCGTCAGAAAACCGGGTCCGGCGGTTTCCCGCCGGATTTCCCCCGGCTGGGCGAATCCGCCATGGCGGCGCTGGGGATTCCGACCCCCTTACCGCCAGCCTGTTTCTGGCGGTTTACACCGCCAGGAAGAGGCTGGCGGTAATGGGTGTCTAGGGGCCCCTGGGGGCCCCTGCACTGCCCATGCCACTGGCATGGGCAGTGCAGGGGCCCCTAACAGGGCCCCAGCCTGCTTTTCACTGTCTGCCAAGCAGACAGTGAAAAGCGCGACGGGTGCAACTGCACCCGTCGCACACCTGCAACACCGCCGGCTCCATTCGGAGCCGGCTTCAGTGTTGCAGGCCCCCTTCCCGCTGGGCCGGCGGGAGCTAACAATGTTAGCGCCCGCCGGCCCAGCGGGAAGGTCGGAATGGCACCAGCAGTCTTTTGACCGCGGTGCGGCCAAATGGCGGTTCCCGACAGGCGGGCGGCAACCGCCGCCCGCCGGGGTCAGAATGACCCCCATTGTCTTTTACCTCCTTTACTAACAAAAGTCAGACGTCACCCACACTTCTATTCATGTACACTTGGCTGGTGTAGCAGTCTACATGCAGAATAGGCAACATGTTTCACTATTCAAAATACCAGTCACAAAAGGTTTCATAGAAGGCCTCAAAAGGGCCATTCTAACCCTGACACTTCCTTCTCTTATCTGGAACCTTAACATAGTCCTCACTAGACTCAGGGTCTTACTTTTAAACAACTTCACTCTTGCCCACTGCAATTCTCGTCTCAGAAGATGGCTTTTCTAGTAGCCATCAGATCCCTAAGACGAGTTAGTGAAATACACCTTTTTACCTTGGAAGTGCCTTTGTCCCAGGTACGCCCGTATAGAATGGTTCTCAGAACCAACCCAAAATTCCTATTTAAGGTAGTTTCTACCTTACACCTTAACCAGACAATCAAGCTGCCAGTCTTCTTTCCATGCCCACAGACTGTCGCAGAATTTGCTCTGCACACTCTCAATGTCAAAAGAGCACTAATGTATTATATCATTAGGACAAAACCTCTCCGTAACACACAACAGTTGTTTGTGTCCTGTTCCAAGCCACACAAAGGCACTTTTCTTTCCAAGGCAGGGGTTGCATGTTGGTTGATCAAGTGAATGGAGACAATTTATGCCAAAGCTAAAAGAACCCTGGCCAACACTCCCAGACCTCATTCCACTAGGAATAAGGAGCGTCTACGATTTTCCTAGGAAATATACCACAAGCTGATTTATGCAAAGGGGCTACCTCATCAGGGGCCAGATGTAGGAAAGGATTTGCGCCTCGCAAATGGCGAAAAACGCCGTTTGCGAGGCGCAAAAGCCTCTCCGCGATGCAGAAATGCATTTTGCGAGTCGGACCTGACTCGCAAATAGGAAGGGGTGTTCCCTTCCTATTTGCGACTCGCATCGCTATGCAATTTCATTTGCGACCGTGAAAGCGGTCGCAAATGAAATCGCAGTTACCATCCACTTGAAGTGGATGGTAACCCAGTCCCAAAGGGGAACAAAAATAATTTTTCAGAGCAGGTAGTGGTCCTATGGACCACTGCCTGCTCTGAAAAATACCGAAACAAAAGGTTTCGTTTTTTTTTCTAAGTGTAGCTCGTTTTCCTTTAAGGAAAACGGGCTGCAGATAGAAGAAAAAAAAAACTGCTTTATTAAAAAGCAGTCACGGACATGGTGGTCTGCTGTCTCCAGCAGGCCACCATCCCTGTGAGTGCCCATACTCGCAATGGGGTCGCAAACTGCGACCCACCTCATTAATATTAATGAGGTGGGTCTTTGCGACCCCATTGCGAGTTGCAGAAGGTGTCTGAGACACCTTTCTGCATAGCATATAGCGACTTGCAATTTGCGAGTCGCACGGACTCGCAAATTGCAAGTCGCAATTTGCTTCTTTCCTACATCTGGCCCCTAATCTTTACACCTTTACCAAACACTACTATTTGGGTGTCCTGGCCTCACAGCAAGCTAGAATTGGCCAGGCTGCCCTGCGTACACTTTTCCAATCTTCTGCAATGTCATCAGACAAAGTCAAAGCTTTTGAGAACACTGCTTTGCCATCCATGCACAGCTACACATGGCATGAACTGAAAAAGTTATTAGCCTTTGAGCTTCTGTTTGTGGCATGTAGTGCTGTTAATTCACATGGCCCACTCTCCTCCCAGGTCCCCTGAGGCTGTTGCAGAGATTTATTTTCCTGTCATCTTTCATGTCTTTGCTATGCATGGTCATCTTTACTGTCTTCTCTGTTCTGGATCTCCAGTCTTGCCCTCCATGCTGGGAAAAACAATCTAACAGTTGAGCCAATGCCCATGCGCAATACCACTAATATGTGGAGTCACTAAGTCCAGTGACTCAAAAATAGTTCTTTCAAAGAAAACAAGTTGTAGAGGTCAGAGCCCAGCACTATGTGGTGGAAGAATTCACAGCAAGTGAATCTGCAGCACTACATACCACGAATAGATACTTCAGGATAAGTAACATTTTCCTCTCTTTCTATGTTTAGTTGCCTAATTTTTCCTATGGAAATTGCATGGTGAGAAACGTGTTTTGGTATACCCATTTTTTCAGCCCCCGTTTGATGGATCACACCAAAACATTCCAGGGAGGAAGCTGAGGTGGACAAACATTTTTTGGGAAGGTTTCATGACGGTGAGTCAAATGGTGCCAAAGTATTAGCAACACAAATAACTCTTCCTGTGAAAACTCTGACTTATGTATAACTACACAGTAGCTACTGTGCTAAATTTATATATACTCCTTCAAAGGCTAAAGTGATTTTATGGTGAGATATTGTAAAAATATCTTACTTTACATTAAAAAATCCAATTTACTGGAAAAAACAAAAGGTTAAAGTGACGCCAATCAAAGTTAGTTGAAACTGTAAGTTGAAATGTAAGCTTTTAAACTAAAAAAAAAAAAACATTGAAATTCACCAGTTATAGTTAAATGAAGTAACTATAATAACATCACTGTGCATAGTAAGTGTGCAAGTTAGTGACGTACTTTTAGATGTCATCATGTTAACAATGATTTCATAGAACTGTTCATGAGTGATGTAATATGTAAGCTTAAAAGCGGTTCATGGAGAATGTGCTCTCCCCGTGCCCTGTAATTGCAGCTGCAACATTTCTCTTTGTGTAGCAGCCAGCCAAACAGAGCCTGTCCTCCCGCAAGACTCATGAGCTTCTTGCTCACCCTGGCGCAAAGTGGCTAATGGGATGGGGTGGGGGGGCGGGAAGCCTCATCAGCCAATCAGATCACTCTATTATTTGACGTTCTTTGCCCGCAATGCTCCAGCTGATCCAATTGTCCAGAGCTCTATAAATTTTGAACCTTCATTTCCCCCAAAAAACTACATTGATTGATGGATTTACACCAAATCATAAAAATCACACTTTTCTTGGTAAATATCTAGCTTTTTGTCACATAGGGTAGAATTCTTTAGTTAGTTTCGCTGTAGCGCTGATTAAAAATCCCTAGGGAAATTGCATGGGGAAATTCTGTTTTGGGATCCCCTCTTTTTCTCAAACCCCACTGGTCAGACTACCCTGAAGCTTTGCAGAAAGCAGCTGGGTGGAAGAATTTTTGGGGGGAGGAAAGTTCCATAAAGATTTTGCACACAACGGCAAAGTTAAAAGCAAAACAAAAAAACTATTTCCTATGGTATAGGGATAAATCTGATAAATCGGTGCAAGATGAAGACACGTTTTGGCCATCAGAGGCTTAATCACATGACTTGCTGCGCATTAAAATATTGGGTGTGTGACCACATTATGTGATTCAATGTCCGCACATTGTTTATGTACTAAGCCACTGCAAGATGGTGTCCTCTTTGTTTTGATAGGCAGTAAGTTCTTTGTGTTTTCCTCTATATACTCTCAGCAGCTGCACTGTCGGTCATGTGATCAAGGCCATCATAGCCGAAACACATCATCATCATGTACTTATTTTTTTTAAATGTGTCCCACACCACATTTGCCCTAAGTGAACCTTCTATGGAATGCTGTTGGGAAGCAGAAATCCATAACTGGGGTGCTTCGCCAGTAGTATCGCACCACCCCCTTGAGGTATAGGGTGCAACTGGTGCCGGAGGAAAATTGAAAAAAAAATGTATATATATATATATATTATTTTTTTTCCACTGAAAAAAGCACAGGTTACATGAATGTTATAGGTAGGTTCTGAATTTGTTCGCACAAAACCACAGAACTTCAGCAGTTATAGTTATGGTTAACTCAAGTAAATATAACTTGCGCCCTAAGGTAACTGTAACTCGCGCCCCGCTATGCACAGTTTTCTTATCATTAATTTTATTGCAAATGTTGATGTGATAATATCAATTATGCCATAGAAAATGTCATCAGTGATGTAATATGTGGGGTAATTAGCTGTTCACCCTTGCCATGCACAGCCTATTACCCCATATTCTACAACACTCATAACATCTTATACAACATCATTGACAATATCTTGCCAACATCTGCTGCAAAATTATTGATGAGAAAACTGTGCATGGCAAGAGCACAAGTTATAACTACCATACAGTATGAGTTATAGTTACTTAAAATAACTCTACCAGCTGAATTTGTGTGGTTTTGTGAGTAGAAATTCTGAACCTAACTAAAACGTCCCTGTAACCTTTGGTTTCTTTAGTGAATTTCTAATCTTTTTTAAATGCTAATTACTAACTATAATGTCCCTGTTACCTTTGTTTATTTCAGTGAATGTATATTTTTTTGAATGCAGCACGGGGTTGGCTGCAGGGTCTGACTCTGTGCCCAACCCTCTCTGTGCAGACAACACACTGTGTGCAGCCAACCTCCGCCGCTCATGGCCTTTGGTTTCTTTAGTGAATTTCTAAAGGTTTTTTTTTTAAATGCGAATTCCTAGCTGTAACGTGCCTATAACCTTTGTTTTTTTCAGTGCATTTCTGTTTTTATTTTAAAGCAGCGTGGAGTTGACTGCAGGGCCTGGTCGGCGGCCATTGTCTGTGCCCAATCCTCTGCATGCAGCCAACCCCCACTGCACAAGGCCTATGGCTGTGCATGGTGAGGGATTGCCCGCAGGGCCTAGCTTGAGGCCAACAGCCCCTCACGTAACGCCACGCGGGGTTGATGAGTGAGTGTGTTAGTGAATGTAAATTTTTTCATTGGACTCTGGATCTGCTAATCCATCAGAAATTTACACTGGGGGGCCCGTGCTGAGAGCTGTGGTGGATCCTCGGATTGGCCCCAAAATAATTTAGAAAAATATTTGCCCATAGGTCCAATGGGGTCACCTCTAAGCTGACCCCTTATGTCACTTTTCGGTTTTATTCCCTCCCCCCTGCACCAAGCTGATAAACCAAAAGGATAGCTGCAACTTTTCTATCAGGATGCAAGCAGCCAATCAGGGCCTTGCTTTGGTGCATGGTTCCGCAGATCCGCATCCCTAGATATACAAATTTATTTTTCCTTTAATAACTCTGAAACTACTTTGCACTACATAACCAAAGTGCTCTGCTAGCTCTCTTCCAAATTTGATGCAATTCGCCTAGTAGATCAGGCTGCAGTTGTGTCTAAAATCCCTATGGGAAATTCCATGGGGAAGACGTGTTTTGGAACCCCGTCTTTTTCTCGGATCCCACTTGACGAATCACTCTGAAGCTTTCAAGACAGCAGCTGAGGTGAGTGGCAGTGTAGTTTTAGAAATTTCATGAAGATCAGTGAAATGGCGGCAAAGTTATTGGCAAAGCAAAACATTTGAGATCAGTAGTTATATTTAAAAGCAACTTTTCCCATAGACTAAGCATTTGTTGTTTTACTAATAACTTTGGTGCCGTTGACAAATCTTCACAAAAATTTCAAAACTAGTACATAAGTTAGTTCAGCTGCTGTATGGAAAGTTTCAGAGTGATTCATCAAGTGGTGGGGGCTGAGAAGAAAGGGAAAGGGGGGGTCCCAAAAGACTTTCTCCCCATTATATGTCTATGGGGATTTTGCAAACTTTAGACACAGGTACAGTCCAAAATGGTAACTGGAAATACACCAAATGTGTCAGGAAGCTAGATCTTGGTCCACGGATTGTGCTTTTTGTCATTTGGTGTAAATCTGTGACGTAGTTTCGGAGTTATGAAAGGGAAAATATATGGATATCTAGGGATGGAAACCGTGGTACCTGCAGATCCGAGCAAACAGCAAGGCCCTGATTGGCTGGCTACAAACAAAGGAAAGTTGCAGCTGTCACTTTGTTTCTTGGCTTGGCCCCCGGGGAGAAAACATAAATAAAAACACACATAAGGGGTCAGGCTAGAGGTATCTTGACCCCAAACAACACATAGAGATGTCTCTAAGGGACACCTCAAGGGCACAAATTGCCCAATTTTGGTTTTGGCCGATGCACAGATCTACTGCGGTACACAGTGCGACCCCGAATTCATGGTCAGTGAACAAGACAGAGAAGGCTGAAACGTGGAAGTGAAGCTGTAAAGAAGTTAAGAAAATTTGCAAACCCTACTCCCTGGACTGCAGCGATCATTTGTTCTTTTAAAGAAGATCTATTGGGAATGAATGGTCTGCTTTTTCTCGCCTGCACCAGCTGACAGTGCGCACCCCCATGAAACTATAACTGGTGAATTTCAGTGATTTTTCATTTTTTAAATGTTAGTTCTTGCCTCATTTCCATTCCTAACCCCTCCACAGTACTCAGCGGTACCAGCACCTGATACTGCTGGGTTCTGTACCAGGTACGGGTACAGCTGTATTGGTGGAATTTTAAGAAAAAAATTAATAACTTAAGTTAGATCCCTTTGGGATCCCATCCGCACATCTCTGGGATTTAGACTAGCCCCGCTTTTCCCCCTTATGTGGCCTTCAATGTTTACTTTTAGGACAGAAGGACTGAGTCTCCGAAAACTATAATGGCTCCATAACATATTCTCCAATATGTGGCCTCTTACGGTCTGCATAACTCTAACTTTTTTACCAGCATTAACCTCTTCATGCCCAACCTAAGCCCCTCTTTCAATTCTGATTTCTCAAAAAGGGCTATATGGATTCACACCAATTAAGAAAAAGTATGTTTTTTTTAGTAAAGTTCTAACTTTTTACTAAGTTTGGTGTAATTGCATTTTGCTGTCAATTCTATATCAGAGAGCAAACTTTCCTATAGGAATTAGCATAGGAAATCATGCTGCATGCCCAGGTCCCTTTAAAAGATATGCTTTAAGCCTGGGGAAATGGAGTCCCTGGGGCCATTATTGGCTCTGGAAGGGGAGCTTCACAACACTCTCCCCTTAAGGGGCCGTTGGATAAGATCCCTAGGGCTCTTTGTGGTTTGGTGAGGGAGGTCACACACCACCCTCCCCATTACACACCACTATTGGTGCTCATGGATGGAGGCCGTATGCCCCCTCCCCTTAATTTAAAAACAAAAGGCCACAAGGATGAGGTCCTCGGGGTCCTTAGTTGCTTGTGGAGGAGGCTTCATGCCCCATTCCCCTTAATACAAAAAGGCTCTGAGGATGCATCTGTAGAGCACTTAGTGGTTCTGGGGGGCTGCATACCCCCTCAACTTACCAAAAAAAAAGGTTTCCAGGGGATGGGGTCCCTGGGGTCCAAAGTGGCTTGGGGGAGGTGGGGGAGGAGGAGTGGCTGCACACCCTCTCCACTTTAAAAAAAAAAAAAAAAGTCTTAGGGGATGGGGGCCTGAAGTGGCTTGAGGGATTTGGCTGCAACAATGGGAGTGACGCCGGGCCTGGCCACAGGCCAGGTCGTTCACCCAAATCCATGGCTCGCACAGCTGTCAGACATGCGCGGCATGGGGTGGACTGCCCGCGATGGTGGTTGAAAAGTAGTTACCCTAGAGCATGAGTTATAGTTACTGGCGATAACTCTATAAGTGGTGAATTTCATTGGTGTTTTTGAGTTTTAAACATTTTGTTGTCACTGAAACTTTTACCTAACTATAACTTCACTTTGACCTTTAAGATTTATATACAGTCTATTTCTTATGTCTAACCCATGTCACATGACACTTTTGTTTATATGTGCACTGAAGGAAAATGGGGGCTATCCATCAACACGGCTTGCTGTGTCAAGCCAAAATGTGTTGGGTCCATACCCCAACATAATTAGAAAATTATAGCCACATACACCCAAATCTTGGATGATTTTCTGTGTATATGCACCGCACATGTGTGTGTGTGTGTGTATATATATATATATATATATATATATATATATATATATATATATATATATATATATATATATATATATATGAGTTAAGAGTATGAAACTGTATTTAAAGTTATTGTTAATGTTAAATATATTTGTGTGATGTAACTACCCCGGGAATAGTGGGGGTACACCCCAAAGGTGGATTACCCCCTCCCATTTGTTCCATCAGAATTTCTGTAGGAAAATTTTATGAAATCCTTTGCAATTCGGGGGAGCTAGAGAGAAAAATACTGTGCCATGTTCTGCATAGCACAGCAGATAACAGATAAACTGTGGTATTATCAAGCTGCAAGGCAGTAGGGGCTTTAGACTAATAAATTATAGATATTTGATGAAAAATGTTTGGAATTTATTTTGCATTCACTCGTGCTATTTTTATTTGCTATAATATTCCCAATTGTAATGATAACCTTTACTCATGTGAAGTGTAGAATAATAGCACATAATAATAATTAGACTCTCATCACAGGTGTCCAATGGCAGTATCCTAGAGAATACCATTCTGAGAATCCCGGAGTTTTCAGAGCCTGGATTACTATGTTTGGACTGGACACGATAACCACAAGTGTAGAGTGCCATCCGGCCTCTACAATACTTTGTATGACTTCCACACCCCGAGGGTCAGGCGTAGCCCGAGGGGATTAAATAAAGGGCAGAGTAAGTGCTCGGGGGCATTCTGCGCAGCTTCCTACAGTACTCTGGTGTGTGCGTCATTTTAGTGGCAGCTTGGCTGTGACCCAGGCAAGAGTTTGCACGAGGCAGACTATACACTGGTGACGAGGATGGTGATGCCCTGCATGTGCTGCTACCACCACCCAGCCCACAAGCAAAGTGTCGCTGCGGATTGAGTGACTTCCTCTGCAGGCGGTCAGTCTGCCGCAGAGCACTCCATCCTCAGCCCTGCTGGCAGCACCGGCTGTTGCACCAGGAGTTTTACATACCTGCACCTCTCTGGCCTGGCTGGCCGTGCCGCATCTCTAGGGCAAGGATTGCTCCTCCCACCTCAACCTACCACTGATGCAAGGCACTGCAAGTGTGAGGCCCGACGTTGCACAGGAATGTGAAGCGGTTCCTCCCATAAGTAGGCGAACTCTCTGCACCCTGTCTTGCCTCATACGTCCAGGGCGTGGCCGATGCTGTAGGGTGACCACCCGTCCGTAAATTTCACGGACTGTCCGTAATTTCACCCTGCTGTCCGTTGTCCGTGATGAAAGCTTTAACGGACGGCATTTGTCCGTAATTTTAGGCTTTCACCTAAAGGGCAACGGAGGCAGGGCGAAATTACAGGCAGAGGAGTTTCCCCAGCTGGGTTGGAAGGCAGGGGGTCTCCTGTGCTCTGAGGGAGGGAGGGGCAGACAGATAAGAAAAGGCATTCTTGCCAGGGGGTCTCTTTCCCTAAAGACATGCAAATGTGTGTAACTGGTAAATCTGCAAATACAAAGGGGCTTGAAAACCTGCATTGACTTTACTAAAAGGAGTCACTTGAAGTTTTCTGGTGGCAAAGATATTTCTTTCAGAGAGGTATTGTAATGGTGTTCCAAGGTGAGCTGTGGAGTGTGTGGTTTTAATGGAGTGTTATAACATTTTTTAGCACTAGGTATAAACTGTATATTATTCAAATCTGTATTTGAGAAGCGTTTTTTTATTTATTTAACCGAAATGTATTTGCGCATTTTGTAGCAGCCTTTATTATGATGTAATTGTATTTTTTACAGTTCTTTCAGGTACCTCAGTACCTCATAGTACTAACAAACATTGGCAAAGCAATAGGTCTCATCTACAAAAGAGTTATTGGCTTTGCTAGTGTGTTTTAGCCATTAGCCATGTTATGCACCAGAGTAGCTGCTGTTCAGCATGGCTTAAAGCTAGTGGCATAGTGGTGTGGAGTGGAGTAGAGTAGCATAGGAGCAGTGGTGTAGAGCCCAGTGGTGCAAAGTACAGTGCAGTGGGGTACAGTGCAGTTGTTTAGAGTGCGTTAGCGTAGAGTGCAGTGGTTTAGAGTGGAGTGGCGTGGGACAGAGTAGAGTGGCATAGAGTGCAGTGAAGTAAAGTGGCATACAATAGAGTGGCAGAGAGAGCAGTAGTGTAGAGTGGTGCAGTGGCATAGATTGCAGAGTAGACTCACGTTGCAGGGAGTGCAGTGGTGTAGTTTAGAGTGGTGCAGAGTAGGGCAAAGTGCTGTAGAGTGTAGTGATGCAGAGTAGAGTGGCATAGAGTGCAGTGGCATAGAATGCAGTAGTACATAGTACATTGGTGTATAGTACGGTGGTGGAGAGTGCAACACTGCAGAGTAGAGTGTCAGTGCAGTGATGTTTTGTGGAGTAGAGTGGCACAAAGCAGTGGCGTAGAGTACAGTGGTACAGAGTAGAGGGCAGTGGCGTGCAGTTGTTTAGAGTGCATTGGTGCAGAGTGCAGTGGAGTAGAGTGGCATACAATAGAGTAGCAGAGAGTGCAGTAATGCAGAGTGGTTCAGTGTCATAGAGTGCAGAGTAGACTCATGTGGCATAGAGTGTAGTGGTGTAGAGTGGTGCAGAGTGAAGTATTGTAGAGTGGTGTAGAGTATAGTGCCTAGAGTGCAGTGGCATAGAGTAGAGTGGTGTAGAGTGCAGAGTTGCAGAGTAGAGTGTCAGTGCAGTGGTGTAGAGTGGTACAGAGAACAGTGGCATAGAGTACAGTGGTGCAGAGTAAAGGGCAGTGCAGTTGTTTAGAGTACACTGGTGTAGAGTGCAGTTGCATAGAGTGGCATTGGGCAGAGTAGAGTGGCATAGAATGCAGTGCAATAGAGTATATTGGTGCAAAATGCAGTAGTACAGAGCAGAGTGGTGTAGAGTATACAGTAGTGGTGGCCAGAGCAGTGTTGCAGAGTGTCAGCTTGCAGTGGTGTAGAGTGCATTGAACTAGAGTGCAGTGGTCAGAGTGGTATAGAGTACAGTGGCGTAGAATAGATTGTTTCAGAGTAGAGTGCAGTTGCATAGAGTGGAGAGGTGCAGGGTAGGGTGCAGTGGCATAGAATGCAGTGGCACAGAGTGCAGTGGCATAAAGTAGATTATTTCACAGTAGAGTGAGGTGGCTTAGAGTGGAGAAGTGCAGGTTAGAGTGGAGTTGCATAAAGTGGCATAGAGTGTGATGGCATAGAGTAAAGTAGTGTAGAGTGCCGTGGCATAGAGTGCAGAGTTGCAGAGTAGATTAGAATGATGTACAGTGTATTGATGTAGAGTGCAGGGGCATAGAGTTGAGTGTTAAAGAGTAAAGTGCATTAGCATAGAGTGTATTAGCTTAGAGTGCAGTGGCGTACAGTGCAGCGTTGCAGAGTGGCAGAGAGTGGAGTTGTGTGGATTAGATTTGTGTTGCCTAGACTGGAGTGGTATGGCGTGCAGACGAGCAGAGCGCATTGGTGTAGAGAGGCGTAAAGTGCAGTGGCTTAGAGTAGAGTAGTACAGAGTAGAGTAGAGAGGCATTATGTGAAGTAGCATAGAGAGCAGTGGCATAATGTGGAGTGGTTCCGAATGGAGAAGAGTGCTGTGGCATGGAGTGGCGTAAAGTGGAGTGATACAGAGTAGGCTGCAGTGGTGTGGAGTGGTGCAGAGCAGAGTGGAGTGGAGCATGCATGGTGTGGTAACACACTGCCATTACAGACAAAACATTTTTGATTGAAATGACCATTACATTTGCACAGATATACAGTTTTTCAAATCAAACTATATTGTGCAGAGACCATGATGTGTGGAAATTGCATCACCTAATTCAATGATTTGTTTTAAGCATGTAAAGGTATTTGTTTCCAGCACAGTTCAGAATTAACAAAAATTTGCTTGATTTGTACTTCTAATTCTGATATATTCTGAAGTCTATTTAAATGTTGTCATGTGATAGAAAAAACTCTTTCGTAACCCCAGTATCCAGCAAGATTGTCGCATAAATCCTCTCACTTTGAAGTCAGAGAAAGGAAAGTAAACACTAAGGGGGTCATTCTGACCTTGGCGGTCCATGACCGCCATGGCGGAGTGCGGCGGAAGCACCGCCAACAGGCTGGCGGTGCTTCCTTGGCGATTCTGACCGCGGCGGTAAAACCGCGGTCGGAAAAGGGGAGCCGGCGGTTTCCCGCCAGTTTCCCGCTGGCCCAGGGAACCCGCCATGGCGGCGCTGCTTGCAGCACCGCCAAGGGGATTCCAACCCCCTTACCGCCAGCCTGTTTCTGGCGGTGTCCACCGCCGGAACCAGGATGGCGGGAACGGGTGCCGTGGGGCCCCTGGGGGCCCCTGCACTGCCCATGCCGCTGGCATGGGCATGGGCCGCTTGCATGGGCAGTGCAGGGGCCCCCTAACAGGGCCCCACAAAGATTTTCACTGTCTGCTTAGCAGACAGTGAAAATCGCGACGGGTGCCACTGCACCCGTCGCACCCCTTTAACTCCGCCGGCTCCATTCCGAGCCGGCTTCATTGTTGAAGGGGCTTTCCCGCCGGGCCGGCCGGCGGTCTTCTGGCGGTCGCCCGCTGACCCAGCGGGAAAGCCGGAATGACCGCCTCGGTCTTTTGACCGCAGTGCGGTCTTTCGGCGGGAACCGCTTGGAGGGCGGCGACTGCCGACCACCGCGGTCAGAATGACCGCCTAAGTTCCCACCGAAGACAGAGCCTGACATTTGACTTTGTTCTTTGAATGCACAGCAAATATGATAAGATAAGAACAAGATTTACAGGCCTGTTTACAGAAAGGGAGCACTCAGCAGGATACTGTAAATAAGGTTTCGGCAAGGGAAGGGAGGAATTCAAGCTGCATAGCCTAAAACAAATAAAGCCAGCAAATTGAAAGCAACAAATTGTGAGTTACAAACCACAAGGCCAATGGCAAGCAACGGGCAGAATGCATTCACAAGGAAGCACTATGAATTTACTTAAAGTGACAGCTGTGGGATACTTTGTGGGGAAAGTCCAGTATTTTAGTCCATATCTTGCAGAGGTTTGGTACATCAATCACCCAGGTAGTATGACAAGAAGACCTGGAGTGGTTTCCATGTTGCAGGATAGGTCTGTACACCCATTCAATCAGTTTGCCACCATTTCCTATGGTGCAGAGCTTCTGGCACACCTCTTGTAGGATTAGTGCTAGGTAGCAGACATGAAATAGGGCATTTAATGATTATTTAAGGTGGTTGTAAGTAAGGAGTTGACCGGGGTGAAGATGGTAGTCTGCCACAAGGGTTTGGAAATTTAGTAGCTCACTGTTCAGAAACAAAGTCCCCAATTTTAAGACACCTGCAACATGCCACTGATGGAGTTGCTCTGAGCACAGCCATCCTGTGCGAGTGGGAAGGCTTAGCAAAGGTAGTGCAGGAGCATAGGGTTTCTTTGTGTCAGTGAGTTTACAGGTTCTGACAAGGCAAGAGAAAGCCATGCATGATAACCCCGGATGGTGATCCGTAGAATGGTCAGTAGGAAACGATGAGCAGTGCATTAAGTCTTCCTTAAAAGTCTTTACTGGTAAACCCCATCTCATGCAGGGAGGTGGGCAGAAAGCCAGTGAGCCACCCATTGGACATCTGCAGCTGAATAAAAGCATTCTAAGTCCAGAAGATCTAATCCACCCGCAGTCACAGTTAGCTTTAGAGTGGAAAGAGCTCCCGATGGCGCCGCAGCGACCAAATCAGATGTGTGGCCTGTCTGAAGAAGGAATGAAGGACGAGCAGGGGAAGGTTTGCAAAATAATACTATCATTGGGGTAGCACACCATCTTCGCTAGTGCCACCTGGCCTCTACAGAAAGCAGAAGAGAAGACCAAAAAGCAAACTGGGCCTGGAGGGAACGTTCGCTCTGCCGAGATTTTCATCCTGGAAATCAGTGTAAGAATGGTAGATATTAATCATTAGGTATTGAAAGGTAACTGGTTCCCAGTTCAATCTGAGATCTAATTGTGTATGAAGGCGAAAACAGTGCCATATGTTAAAGAAACACTAATTCAATTTTAAAATTTGTAAATTTTGTTTGTGCAATTTACATCCCAAATATTTTGAAGGTTCTATGTGTACTTGACACTTAGGGATAACCCAGATCTCTAGTTTGGCTTTTGCTCAATTTCAAAACCATATAAAGACATGGACTAAGCAGGCAATTGCCTTGCACAACCTTGCAAGTGGTCTGGCCCCTGCTCACCCTTCACAAGCACTAACAGCGAACCATTGCACCAGAAGAGTTTGCCAAGGTGGATGGGTGTTGATTGTTCAACCACTTGACAGTGCCCCTTCTGTTTCGCTCCTGTGTGCAGACAACTCCCCAGGTACCCAATACCTTCAAATAGTCTTGGTGGACCCATCTTGTCTGATTTTAGGAATTGTCCCACCTTGTTCTTCTCTTCTTTATTTGTCCAGTTGTTAGCAACAACCCTTTGAATTACTTGCTGTGGATCTCCCATTTGATCTCGATTTCATCCTACTCTTTTATTATCTTTGATTGGTAGTCCGGGCTCCCATTTGTGAGATAAATGTAGAGTCCCAAACGTACACTCTAGTGGAGTGAGACTACAGACAAGTTATGGCTACATCACATCCTGTCATTAGGTGTGAGACTGTCACCCACACCATCTGCCCTGCCTCTTTAAAAAAAAATTGGTTGAAAGTCCATGGGCGGTTGGGGTAAGCCAGATGTTTTTGTTCAATTTGTTTAAACTAGCATAAGGTTAATTACCTTAATGTTTCCCAAACTGTTTGCCAGGGGTTTTGAAATGTTCAGAAACATAATCAAAATGTGGCTGTTACTTTCTCTTCAGGAAAGATCGGGTAGATTTGGGTAGGGGTGATGGCCTTGCCGTGAAAGGCATTATTTACTACTGAACAAGGACGTAATGTGACACCTGAATGTAGCACACCAGGAGGCAATCACAAAAGGTCCACAGTGAATAAATAGTGCTATGTTAAAAAAGAGTAAATAAATGCACTGACAACATAGTGAGGCATGGCCTCTCTTGTGTGTGTCTGTAAAACTGACGTTTGTTCTTGAATTTTTGTCCTGAATTTTGACCCTTTGTCCTGAATTTTTGTCCAGAATTTTGACCCTTTGTCCTGAATTTTTTACAGTCCTGTCCAGAATTTGCCTCAGTGCCAGGTGGTCACCCTAATGCAGTCTTGTCCCTCAGTGACTGCTGCCAAATAAGGTGGGAGAACGCCAGCAATACAGGGGCAAAATAGACTTATGGAGTACTGAGGGAAGAGTAGGAAAAAATATATATATTGTATAGCTAAGGGGAATGTAAGGGACAAGTGTGCGACAGATGGCGTAGGGAAAGCCCCATCCAGACTCAATATGGAAGTGATCTGTCCGTCTGACAGTCAGGGGCCACGCTGATACTTGGTAGCTGTGCTCAATATACCTCCAGAGGGAGGCTACACTTGGTTGTCCTGCACAGGTGTGAGAAACTGTCAAAAAGTATGCCTCCATCACACCCATCGCTATGACCCTGTACACCGGCTCATACGTCTAAAAGGCTGAAGGATGTACAACTCAAAAGACACAAGCAACGTCTGAGCAGCAGCAAACCCCCACCCTATGGCTCCTGCTCACCGCGCCACCTCCTCAGTCACGGCATTACCCCAGTTTAACAAGCTGGTGGACCCAGCTATAGCGGCCCCACATTGGCGTTCTTGGGTTGAACGCCTGCAACATTCTTTTCGCTCCACCCGTAAAAGAGGTCGGGTAATGAAGAGGTCGCTGTTGCTTTACTTTCAATGGGCTGAGCTGTACGACCGGTTTGAGAATCTTCCCAAAACAGGTAAGACTCTGGCTAAAGCCGAAGTAGAGGCACTGAACCAGCACTTCGAACCCCACCTCAACCCAGACTATGAACAGTTTAAACAACGACAGGTTAATGATGAGTCAGTGGAAGGCATATATGTGTGACTCAGGTAGCTGGCAAGCATGTGTACTACCATCAATCAGCCCGAACAGATCACACAGCTGACACAGGACTGCAGGTCAGCTTTCTTGAGGAAGCTCCTACTGCTCCAGCAAGAGATCTCCTTGGATGCCATTTTGGTCCTGACAAAATCACATGAACTGACAGATAGGTGGGCCAATGACATGGATGTGGCTTTAGTAAGAGGAGCAGTCCCCTGTTTAGCAACTCGAATTATGAAGGTGAGGGAAGAGCAGTTGGATGCTATTTAGAGACAGCTTGCTTGTCCCCATGACCCGAACATGGCCGTGTTGCCAGAAGGAACGGGTGGTAACTGCAGCCTGACACACAAACACTGAACATCTGCCCTAATCAGGGTCAGGCATGCTGCTGATGTGGATGCATGAATCACATAGCCAAAGTAAGCCAAAGTGGTGTACAGGGATGCAAGTACTGGGTACCCAGGAAAAAGGAACGCTTTTCTGCGACAGCGGACGATTGAGGAGGAGGAGACAGAAGGCCGTCATCAGGGGTCCATCTGAGAGCATACCCTGATGATGACAATGAAGTGATTGCCCCCTTTGCTTGCAAAAGTGATGGTCATCAGAATCCTCCTCTGCCAATGTGTACTGTGAAACTTTTGGTCACTTGTGAAGGCTCTAATTGACACTGGTGTCTCCATCAATCTTGCGGATTCTAGTCCTTTCAACAAGATCAAGCCACACCCCAAGCTCACTCCAACAAAGGTGTGAATATATACCTATGGTGACCCAGAGCCATTGCCTTTGATGGGGTCCTGGAAGTCGTGGTGGTTGGCGCAAGCTCGATTCCATGTCACTAAGGGAGACACCTGCACCCTTCTAGGGTGCCATACAGCAGAGGAATTGGAGCTTGTTTTCTTTTCAAGACACTACCACCATCATGCCGTTTCCCCAACTGTGTGAGGGGCCTGGATGGTTAAAAAGGCCTCAAGGTATGGCTGCACATTGATGAAACAGTGAGGCCCACTGCACTCCCCCATCAAAGTGTTCCTTTTCATCTGTGGGTGATAGTGGAAAAAGAGCTGTGGGGCCTGGAGGAACAAGAGGTAATTGAGAAGGCCACTGGCCCCACTCCCTGGGTCTTGCCTTTAGTGAGTGTGCCCAAGCTCAAACAAGCAGCAGCCATCAGACTGTGTGTGGACATACGGCTCCCAAATAATGCCATCCAAAAGGAGCGACACATTACTCCCATGGTATCTGACATTGTGGCGGACCTAAACAGTGCTCAGTGGAAACTACACCTTAATGCTGGGTACCACCAACTGGAGCTTGAGCCAGCCAGCTTTTACATAACAACTTTTTCAACCCACAGAAGGCTATGGAGGTACTGAAGCATGAACTTTGAAGGTGGAGGGTGATAAGGAGTGCATTGATTCCCCCAAAATGCCACAGAGATAAGGAGTTTCCTCGGAATGGCTTCATACTAGGGCAGGTTCATCCCGAACCTGGCCACTCTGTCTGAACTGCTGAGGGCCCTGAGAAAGAAAGACATTTATTGGGAATGGGACTATTGCACTGACCTAGTGTTTCGCCAAGTGAAAGAGGTGCTGCTGGCAGATGCCATCATGAGGGGGGCAACATACGTACTCCCAGCTCTCCCCTCTACGATTCTATTCTCCATCCTCCCACCATCACCTGCACAAGGCGCATAAAAATAGTCCCTGCACCCATTTAATGGCTGCTCGACGCTGGTGGTAAACAGTGCAAATTTGTGACCGCTATTTTCCCAAGAAAGGAGAAAAAGATGCATAATTAGAACAAGTATTCCCTGCTACACATTATTCCCAATTACCAGTAAAATAGCTTGCAATCCACTGATTAATTTGCGAGGATAATGGCAGGAACTCATACCTAAATCCAGTGAACCGGTAATATAGGGGGGTGGGTGGGGGGGGTGTGTGTGTACAATGATTTTGTGGGTTCAGGACAGGCCCCTTTATTTTTTTTTACCAGCAAAGGCTTCCCTGACAGGTTTGATCTCAAGCACTCCTAACTCCTGTAAGGTGAGAACCCATCAGTTTCCCTTTTCACCGCTGTCATAGCTTCTTTAAGGGCTGGGGAAATCAAATCTACTTGGATGGGAGCTGCATATATATATATGGGGTTCTTGTGACACTATAATCATTGCTCATATTGTGGCTGCTAGTTCAGTGCTACATAGCTTATTCCTATAAATAGATTAAAACCACCAGAAAGTTCCCCCAAAGCGCTTGAATCTGTGAAAGGGATGGCAGAAGAGACATGGAAAAGGGACCTAGCAGAGGGAAAGGAGGACAAAAGAATAAAGTGCATGAGGAAGCCGCCTTTTTGAACGTGTGGTGTTCCCCAAACAGTATTTGTGATTAGCTCAGCTCATGCTTCTGAACAGCGGCTAAGTAGAGGGAAGGTGGATAATACTATGAGTATGGAGGACTATGGAGGAGGCAGGAGAAATCAAAAGAGGGCAGGATATAGACTCTTGGACCAGTTAGAGCAAGTGGTGAAAATGAAAAGAATCGGATCTTAATAAAGATATAGAAATCATGATGCATTATTCTGGAGATACTATGGTAGTCTGGTGGAAACCCCTGTGATTTGGCAGTGTACCCTTCCAAACTCACCATTTACCTACAGTAAGACTGCCCATGAAGCTTTTCCCTGAGCCATACAATTACCAAGTACCCCCCTACCCATGACACCGCGACCATTTCCGGCTCACCGAGCAATCATGACAACGATGCTCCACCCATCTTGCAGGCACATTGCCCACCAAACCTAGAGCTGCTGTCTAGGCCCGCAAGCATCTCCTTGATCAGGACCAGGCCTGTTCCAACAGAGGAACATCACCAACCACCACAAGCCTCACGGGCAAACATTGGCATCAACCCATCCCTGCTCCCCCAGCCACATCTGCCAAACCAACCCCTGACAGCCAACTTCAAAAACCCCGGGCATTTAGGCAGGACAACTCAGTCACAATCTGGGGTACGACTTGTCTCATGGAACGTGGCAGGTCTGAAATCTATTCTTCCCCTTCCATCCTTCTCCTCATTTATTGACGAACATGACATATGTCTCCTACAGGAAACATGGTCACTCGAGCCACTCTTCCGAACAGGCTACTCAAATTTCCACATCCCCGCTGTGGCCAGCACGAGAGGCAGGCCCTCAGGGGGTCTGACCATCTGGATCAAAACATCGCTTAGCTGCCATATATCACAGCTACCTACCGCCTCTCCCGACCTGTTAGGCCTTCGTCTATCCTTTGGGCCTGACTCTGTGGTGAACATCTTTAATATCTACGCTCGAGGGGTCAGGGGGGGTCAAGTCTCCAAAACCCTCTGCGCCCTCGTAGCCCTCTTACAAAATTATCCCCGCCATCATAAAACCATTGTGGCTGGAGACTTCAACGTTACATTCAAACCCCTTGACTGGGACGATCTCAGGTCCACCCGCGAGGAAGATCAAGTCTGGTCTATCCCCGCCCTGTCCATTCCACCCATCAAAAGGTGGACGTCGGTTGCGATTCAGGTAAAATCATTGACCATGGAGTTTGGACTCAGGGCGCTAAATGGCAGAACTAATTCAGACACCAACGGTAGTCACACATACAACAAAACGAACCACACCAGCAGAATCGATTATTGCCTATTCGATATAAGATTATGGCCTCTAGTCATCGATATGACAATCATCGAACGGACCGAAAGTGATCACAACCCTCTCTCTGTCCACACATTAGCCCTAGGTAACCTCCCAGCCACGTCTAACCCCGCAGCAGTAGCACCCGAGGGTATTAACCTGGCCAACAACAAAAGACACCTAAAATGGGACAATATTGTGGCCCGGCCCGCACTCATCAATGCTGCCAACAACACCCTAAAATCCACACTAAGGGACCTAGAGACAGGTTCTGCAACACCCCACCAGGATATTAGCTCAATCCACACCTCCTGCTTTAGGGATATCGCAACCCACTTCTCAGCACCCCCAGCCCACGACGACAAACGACCCAAAGCCAGGCACCGCTGGTTCAACAAAACGTGCCGGTCCCTAAACAAGCGCCTAGTTCAAGCCATTAAATCCAAGGACCCCATCGCCATCCGCGTAGCTAGGAAGTCCTATAAATCTGCAATATGCATAGCCAAGCGTGATCAAGATAGCAAATGGTGGACATCACTCAGCGACGCTGTGCGCGAGAGAAATTATAGTCTGTTCTGGTCCCTGGCAGCGTGAGGCCCAGAAACCAGTGGTTTGGACATCACAACCAATATTGCCCCAAGAGACTGGATAGCCCACTTTAGTAGTCTGTACTCCCCTGATCATGATAGCCCCACCTCTGTTTGTACGGACCCCCTCCTACTTCACTCATTAGCACCAACCACCGCAGCACCCCTGTTGTTCTCCCAAAGTGATATAACTTATTCTCTAAGCACTCTAAAACGCGGCAGGGCCCCTGGTTCAGACTGCGTCCCTGCAGACCTATTCTCAACAGACCTAGCATCCTGGTCAAGATATCTCACCATTCTAGCTAACGCAATAGCATCTGGGGCGCCAATTCCCGACTCTTGGAAAGCGGCCATTGTTATTCCAATCTTTAAAAAGGGCGACAGATCTCTTCCCTGTAACTATAGACCCATTAGTCTAATTGACTGTGTCCAAAAAGTCTTCTGCCATTGCCTCCTAGGGAAGATAGAAGAATGGATAATTGACCACGATATCCTTAGCCCCCTCCAAGCCGGTTTCCGAAAGAAGATTTCCACCACTGATCAAGCCCTCAGATTCCTATTATTATATTGGAAA
This sequence comes from Pleurodeles waltl, assembly GCF_031143425.1. Lineage (NCBI taxonomy): Eukaryota > Metazoa > Chordata > Amphibia > Caudata > Salamandridae > Pleurodeles > Pleurodeles waltl. The sequence goes on along the minus strand of NC_090440.1, from coordinate 1,391,277,824 downwards.
ACAGTGTTCATCGGTAAAGGCAGCCTTTATGTAGCTTTCGTGGACCTCAAATCTGCTTTTGACCTAGTACCTCGCAACAAACTGTGGGTCACTCTCTATCGGATGGGAATCCCGGAACACATCCTTGCCATTTTGATATGACTCCACGAGGACAACTACGCACAAGTCAGGTGGGGCAACAAGGGCCAACTTACCGATAGAATCCACGTCTCTAGGGGTGTGCGGCAATGTTGCGTACTTGCCCCGACCCTCTTTTCCCTGTACATCAACGAAATTGTCCCCTCCCTCCTCAGACTGCAGGCTGACGCACCTTCACTTGGCACACAAAAAATCCCAGTCTTACTCTTTGCCGATGACACTCTTTTGATATCTAAGACCCCTAGTGGTCTAAGGAAACTCCTTGCGTGCTTCGAGCATTTCTGTTCATCCCAGGGACTCGAAATCAACGCAACGAAAACCAAACTAATGACCCTTAATCCCCACAGATCTTTCAAAGGGAAATTTACTTTAGAGGGCTCCTCACTCGAGAAGGTGGGCATTTTCCGCTACCTGGGCATAACACTCACTGACAACATGTCCTGGAAGCCACACATAGGAAAACAAGCCCTTAAATTAAGACAAACAACTGGGGCTCTACTAAAAAATTTCCACCTCTCACACACAAAACCAATTCGCCCAGTATTACAGTTATACGAAGCCCAGGCAGTTTCCTCAGCGCTCTACGGGGCTGAACTTTGGGGTTATAACAAAACCCAAGACCTAACCACCGCTGAAAACAACTTCTTAAGAAACCTTGTGTCCCTTCCGCTAAGCACCCCACTGTTCCCTCTTTTCAAGGACCTCGGAATCAAACGCATTGGTCACAAAGCCCGCCTGCGACCTCTGCTGTACTGTCGACGTCTCTGGACCACTCCGGAACTTGTCATCTTCACCGAAGCTCTACAGGTCATCCTAAAAGCCGACCACCTGCACAGAATCCCCTGGCTACGATCCATCAAGGATTTACTTCACTCTATCGGGCTCGATGATCTCTGGAACTCACCAGCCACGTCAGTCTTTCCCTCGAAAAGCGAACTAAAGAAACTTTACTGGCAAAGGGCCAACAACGAAGACACTCGGGCTGCACTCCACACTACATTATCTTGTGACTTTGCCAACCTAAAAGAGTCATGCAAGTACGAAACTTTTTGGGACCTAATCACGGCCCCCAAGGGAAAGGAAACTGTACTTCCAGCTCCGCATTGGAACACTCCCATTAAGACTTTTCACCAGCAGCTGGTCACACAACGAATCCACCGCATGCCCTGCTTGCAAAGCCCCCGTCGAGAATCTCCATCACCTCCTTTTTGCATGCCCCGCGTATACTGCCCCCCGTAGGAAATGGCTGGCCCCGGCATGCAGACTACTGGGAGCACGCTGCTCTGCGCTAGCTCTGCGAATCCTTAGATCAGACACCAGGCCAACGCTAGTGATCGCTATCGCCAAATTCCTCGGAGCTAGTTGGCTTATTAGAGGGAAAACTCTCCTGGACAAAGACTCCAAATAAGACTGTCCCAACATCCTGCACAGTGCATTTCACATCATTTCATTTTATCTAATTTCATTCCATTTTATTCTATCTCATTTTTATTCCATTTTAATTTTTATTTATATTTTACTCCCTTTGATCACCATATTTACCTGCAATTTTATTTTATCATGTGCATTTATTTGTATTTATTACTGCTCGCGCTTTTTTGGCTCTTGTAGCCGCAATAAAGCTTCTTTGAATTGAATTGAATTACCAGGCGGCAGTGCCTTCCAGTGATGGAGACCTAGACGATGGAGACATAGGAATGCCATGCATGGTGCATTTGTTTGGGAAAGTTAAGTATTAGTTGGCAGAGCGAAAATTCTTGATACAAGTGCAGCCCTGCAGCTTACCTTTAAACCATTATTTAATTTGTTTGCTCTTTTTTGGTAGGAAGCTGGAGGTGTTGGATGGGGCCTTAGCAATAAAGCAGGGTTTGAGAGAGCATTGGGCTGGTTACAGAAACCTGGATCTGTGAGGGGATAGCCGGAGACAGTGCAGCTCTGTGGGTTGGTGACCAACATAGTAAATATCTGACCTGGGTGGTGTTCACTAGAATACCTTCATGGCTACTGTTTGCCTGATATCGCAAAATGCTATTTCTCATAGGAAGGCATCTATATGGGTGTGTGACATCACAGCTGTTCTGGTTCCAGCATGTAGGAGAGCAACCTTCTTTAATGACAGCGAACAGACACTGTTCCACATCCAAAACAGTGTTCTGCATTTGAGTAAATCCTCACAGCCCCTAAGAAATCATACCAACCTTGCTTAAGAAAGTGTTCTCATCCACAAACCATCCAGCCTTGCAAATAACTCTTATCTCTTGTGCACTGGCAAGGAAAGTAGCCAATCTAGCCAACAATCAGCTGTATTTAAAGATCACCACACAAGTGTGTCGTAAACCTAGCAAAATTCTCACACATAAAAATGGATGGCCAGTCCCCGCCTCAGATGGAATCCACACAAATCTTGATTGATTTTGACTACCACTAACCAAATGACTCTCGCAATAAAATGCTGGGTGTCCACTCCATTCTACATGGGAATAACCCTGTCTTAACAGGCAATGCTAAATAACTGGGTCATAACCTAGAAAAAAACTCGAACCTTAACGCCATTTCCAAAATCTAGCTGAGAATGCAAATTCAGTTCAGGCTACTCAAGAACATGAACATTTCCATCTCTGTGTCCGGTCTCCGATTGGTTGCTGAAACTCTGGTAATTATCGGAATTGACTATGAAAACTCTGTACTTACAAGGCCCCCCCAAAATAAGTTCTGCCTCCTTAATGGTGGTTCTCCATGTGATTCGCTATCTCATCTCAGACAGTACAAATGGGCTTATATCACACCTATGTATATGTTTCTTTAAATTGGCTTACGTTATCGTCTAATATGTTCACTCAAACGTCAGGGAGTTCTTAGCACAAAAGATAAAAATGCCAAAGGTCGAGAGAAAGTAGCCTTAAACCGGAAACCCCAAAATTCTACAAACAGAAAATACTCTTTAGGTCAGTTTCGGATCATGGTATGTGCAATAAAACTCCTCGTGTTTCAACAGAAAAATCAAAAGCAAGTTAAATGCTAATGCTGTCTATGCATTTAAAGTAAAAGACCACCAGCAGCCCCTAAGCCACATCTCTGTGTATATATATCTCCAACTGCAAATAATTACGAAATTTATGTTTTCACACTTTTGCCCACCATGTGTATTTCTTCAAACGTACACATGCCTTTTATGATTTCTCATTGCCATACTTGTTGGGTTCTCAGTTTTTTTCTGTAATGTTTCCATCATTGTTCAACGCTATGAAGCCCAGTGAATCTTGGTCTGGGCTTCACAAGTCTAAAAAATCATTACAGATGTAACAAGTGTAAATTAGTTTGGTTTTTAATACTTGATGAGCTGTGTTACACATGTTATCGGAATCATCCCCGTATCCAAAACACTGTTATTACAGGTTCAACAGAAAGATAATGAAAAACAACGAGTTAACTTTTGGCACATGCCAAACCGATCACTCAAGCCCCTTCCATTTTCGGATCCCTGGCCAGATACCTCCTGGTCCTGCCTTATGCTCCAAATAGCCTTTCTGAAGAAGTCATGTGTTGCCTTTTCCCAGCCGGCCCTGCCTAGGTGGATTGGATTAGAGAGTAACCAGTCAATTGACTTAATGCAGGAGTGATTCTGACCAACCTCAAACAACCTTTCAGAGACCTGTGCCTCCTTCAACACCACCCTCGTTCTTGGAGCCTATTCCTTCTTTATGCCTCTCCCATCTTAAATAAATCTAGCAAGTCCTCAAAATACACACATTTAAAGAAACACAGAAAGAATCCAAATTCAATTTTGGAAAGGTCTGGCTGATGGGTTCTGGTGTCTCAATCAACAGGCACGTTTCTTGCCCCTCGAATATGAAGGCACAAATGCGAGAGTCAAGATCTATCAGGGTGCTGTTCACCAAACCCACACAAGGACTTCTTCCACAGCAGTTGCTCTGCTAATAAAACAAATATTCAAACTTTCATTGGCGCAGGTTATAAACAAATGAGGGACTTGCCAACTGGATTCATTGTGTTGACCCACTCTAAACAGCCTACTGTTTTTTAGACTGGAATGCCATTACGAAATGTAAATGATCCAGCCATAAAAAAGGTATCAACCCTAAATCATAGTCCTTGTTCGCTCACTAGGCAGGGGCACCCCAATACGAGTATGAAAATTCGGTAGACAGGCTGACGAGACATTAGCAGGCAGATTTTTCAAAAAGCAATCGCATCAACTCATGATCAGATAAGGTGTACTAACGGAATGACAGAATGGTGAGACAGTCTGCCATCAGAATTGTAGCTATCTGTCTAAAACTCACTGGTAGGTAAAGGTTTCTTTAAGGACAGGCACATACTTTACCATGGGACTCAACTCACTCCAGCACCAACAAATACCATTCCCTGTATAGCAAGAACAACGCTCGCACAGGAGGCTAAGGAAAATATCTGGTGTGGCACCATGTTATAAAGAAGCAGACAGCGTGGATCTCAGATGTTCGAACAGGCAGCAAGATCTGTGTATCTAAATCTCCCTGCACAATTCACGAGGAGCACAATCAGAAGAGCAGCTTTTTGTGTTGGATGCTCTGTGGAAAAGTCCACTTTTCCAGTGTCTCTATTCATAGGGATGGGGTGGACACCATGTACACGCCCCTACATAACTCGAGATCTGCAGGTTGGAACCTACTACAGGTGTCACTGCCTGCCATGTCATTTTATTCCCTCCACGAAAGGAATCTTTAGAAGTGGGAAACACTTTTTTGAGACCTGAGAGAGTAAATAAACATTTTTTTTTTAGACTCGGAGGCAGAAAATGATAAAATTAACATATTTGTGCCAGAACTGTGAAATTAAAGCAGTAAAACCGCTGGAGCAGAGCATGGTCTCATCATCTCTACAAGATTCATGCAATCTGATGAAACCGTCATTAGAAGTGTGCAACCAATGCAGAGAAACCATCACCACAGTATCCGACCTCTGCTATCCGTGCAGTGAAACCATCATCACATTGTCAGAGCTCTGATCCAGTGCAGTGAAACCACCATCCGAGTATTAGGGCTGTGATATCAGTGCACTGAAACCATCATCACAGTCTCAGAGGTGCGACATCAGGGCTGTGAAACAAGAATCACAGTGTTACTGCTGTGGTAGTAGAATAGAAGTAGATATCATCAGTGTCAGGATCTGATTACAAAACGTCACAATCATTATCACTCAGACGTGTGATAATAGAGCAGTAAAATCCCCATCACCGGGTAGTAAAGCCTATTCTTCTGACAAGCTGATGTGAACCTTTACTGTCACCCCTTCTGTCTGGGAATAAAGAGTCTCTGCCTAAACGTAATATTGAAGGTAGTTCACTGGTTGACAAAGGCAACAGCAAGAACAACAACGCACTCATTTTGAAGTCAAAAAACACTTATTCTCTAGATCCAAGGCACACATGTCTCTGGCTGCAGACCCCCCTCGGGAGGAAATAAAGCAGGATACTTGAGGCTTGCCGGGGTCCAAGTAAACAGGATGGAGATAGCCACTGCTTGAGATGAGTATTCATCACTTAACCAGGGAGCACTTTTTAGCGCCTTGGCACTGATGCAGTAAAGGGTTACATTTTCTGGGTGCAGACATGGAGGTAAAGGAAATGGGGACAACAAAGGTTTTGGGAGGAAAAGGTGGGTTCAGGTGTCCGCGGCGATCCTTAGGAAGCCTTTTCATAAGTGCGCGTGCTGACTACTTCGCCCATTGTGACAGTCTGAAAAAAGGGAAAGAGAAGACAACCTCAGAATATAGCACATCTTAATAAAAGCTTATTTCGCCACCCCTTAACACAGACATACACACATAAAATACAAGCAATTCATATTATTGCATTATCAAATACAAAAAAGAAAAAAGATTTGTTGGTAAAGGAAATAAATTGATACAAAACTATGTACACTACTCCAGCGTAGTAATTAAACCCTGAACTAAAGTAAACTGCTGAGATAACATTTAATTAATCTTGCCCTGCTATCTCTTTGTAGAAATCCTTCCTCAAAGTGTACAGGCGATATGAAGATGCAAAGCATGGTCTACAATAAAATAGAGCAGATGGCTGGGAGATCACACACATGCCCTAAACCACATGGCATGAATGGAAGTATTATTCACTGGTAGTCATTGGTTTGTGGTTTGTTATGTAGGAGATTTTCATACTGTGCTCACTTCTGTTACCTGGTGTTTCGAGTTGGAGTGAGCACTTATTTCTCAACTTTGAAGGTCTTTGTTAATTAATCTGCGAGTGTTCTAATGCAGACTAACTAATGAGATCGACTGTCTATATAGCCACTACTCTGCCCTATTGTTTTCATTATGTCAGTATTTGCTCATATACTCATATTGTGGGTGTTCAGGTCATAAACTTACATAAATAGGGTTTTAGCAAGGGGCGGAGGAATGCCAGAATCCTCAGCTGTTTCCAGCGATCAGGTGATTCAACTGAACCCAAGATCCTCCCCGAAGACACTTTGATAGTAAGCAATAGCACATCCCCTGTGATAGCCCCTACAAGTCCTCAGAGCATTGACGACCAACCAAATCCATTCTTCCCTATCAATGAAAAGAGCTATGTGAGAGCTGCACACTGGGCTCTTCCCCTGTGGAGTCAGAGAGTCAATGTGACCAGTTCCTTTTAGTTAGCGGCAGCATTTTCTAAGATAGCTTGGCATAAGCCTGAAACTAAGGACATATCTGTGTTCTTCACCTCATCCTGCTCGCCTTATTGGCCCCATCATACATGAAGCTGCCTAAGGACAGTGGTCTATTTGAGAGAGGGGCCAAGCCATACCTCACTGATGAGGCATAACAATCTCAAAACTGGCCTGGTGTTCCTTGGGATTTCTTTTAGAAGGGACCTCATTGGACAAGTTCGGTATGGACTGCTCCCATGAGGAGCAGAATCAGTATAGATTTACATAAGGCAGGCCTCTGTTTTTCACCCACTGTGCCACTGTAGACAGAGGATTCGTATGCTACCCAAGGGCAATCACCAGTGGTTTAGGCTGTTTACAAGCATTGTACTGCCATCTACTGTCTTTTGGAGGGAGGAGCATTTAGACTATGGCAGTAATTCAACAATCTCCTGAAGACGATGGAATTTGCCTCAAGGAAACATTTCTGCTGGTACTGTTCAGAAATATACAATATAAACAAAGATGCGCTCAAAGGAATCGCTTACACGCTTAGTTGAAACTGTTTTTTGAAAAACATGGCCACTGCCTTTCTTCACGTTCCGGGAATGTTTCTAATGCATTCTGTAATGCTAAGCAGTCTCGCGCTCTTCCTATTATGCATTCCCTGCGAGGATTCTGATTAGGCTACTTTAGTTTCGTTTTTGTAGACTTAATCGAGATGTGTTGTTTGTTTATTAATACGAGGTCGTACGCCCTTTCGAGGTAAGTTTCTTTCCTTTCCCCAAATTGGCCACTGCCATTATTAATTTCTCGTGACATGTTTAGGATGCACGCTTCCCCTTCATTCTTTCTCTCTGAGCGAATTTGTACTTCCCATCCTGTATGGACTAGTCGGACATGAGTGAGGCCGCCCCGGTTTCTGTTTCTTGAGATCGCATCAGTTATATTAGTGACTTTTCTGTAGGACTCACTGCTTTATGGAGGTTTCAGGCATCTTTTCCTATAGACGCCCTGGATTGTGGCATTGGTGCTACTTTGATACTGACAAGTTTGGAATTTCTTGTATCTTCCACCTAGTTTGTACCTTTTAACCGTTTTCGGTGTGAATGGCACTATATCTTTGCCACTGTGTGGTGTTGGGTTTGAACCTTTTATACTCCATTTGTTGGTGTCTGATGTTGGCCTGATTTTCTCCCTTGTTCACTTTCTTTATCGTCTAGCTTGTATCTCTACGAGGGCTACTAGGTTTCTGGGTGGCACACTTGATATTGTCATTTAACATATTATAGCATTTGGCGTACATTTGTAGATATTTGTGTTTTATTTTCTCATTGAGAATTTGAGGTCGGACATTTTGCCCAAGCATACAGTCCAGGTCACAGCCTCGCTTACTCTTTGATTCAGGGGCTGGCATGTCAAGAGCAAGCTGCTCTCCACATAATTAAGTGCCAACTTTTCAACAATTAGAGCAACCCATAGATATTTTCTGGAATCCATACCATGCAAGTGCAGAGAAGCATATATGCTGCTGCACATTATGTATTTCAATATTTTCTGGTAAGCATAAATGTACATATGCTGCAGCTTCAACCCCTTATGTTTGAGGATTGAAATAACATGACAACTAAGTAATTAAACCAACTGTATATAACTCAAGAATGTACGCCGCATCTGATTTGCCCATACTTTTATTGATTGTCAACATTCATTGTTTTATTTAGATTTGATGTTTCTTCACCTTCCTCTCGGATTTTTTTCAACTACATTTACAAGCATTTCTCTTAGAGTTCCTTTATTTATGTACCCAAGTTCTGAAGGGATTTTTGGACGGCCTTTTTCTAAACATATGGGGTCGCGAATCTGGCAGTTGTGAAAGCTTGTCATGATGCAAACAGCAGGGGTTACGAGCTGGACTCCACAAACCTCAAGTGCTTCTAGTGCTAAAGGAAGAATCTGCAAGATATTACTTTTGTTAGGGCAGCACAAACCTGATTATGATAACTTAAAACCAAAATCTCCATCAACTAATTTCTAATCTTCAGTGGTTAAGCCACCTTCTTTATAATGACATTTCTTTGGCCTTCTGCCATGGGTCATAACCTAAATAATGAGCATGATAAAACTACAATTGACACGTTATTAAATGTATTTTTAGGATATACGTGGAAAAATCGGTGATCGCCTGCAAGGTGAGTAGGTTTGGGTTACTGTCAGCTGATTGTCAGGCTGTGCCAGGCATGTGACGGATCTATTTCCTGCCCGTGGACCTGTTCAAAGTTCTCAGATTCCAGTGAGGATGTCCATCTCAGTGTACATGCTTTGCCAAAAGCTTTTCCGCAGTGACTTAAATGCCTGTTTGTTGCATATTACATGACAAGGGCCTGTTGACTGCTGATCTGTTTGAAGAATGGGACTATTTTGTTCTTCAAACAAGGAAAGATCGTCCGTGGCAAGTGATCAAGACACTGGTAGACTTTGCGCTTTATTAACACAATACAACATGCCATAACAAAATGGTTACTTACCAGTAGGAATAGTTTTACAGCTTGAAGAATGATCTGGATTCGCATGTTGAACATTATTCCGCAGTCTAGTGGTTGCATCCAGAAATGTGTTTGTTAATTTTTTTATTTTGGTTTTTAGGGTGTCATCGACCACTATTTGGTGGTATGTCTATCCCTTGTGTGAAATCAGACGGCACACCATAAGTTCCTGTGCATGGTCGCCATCTTCAAATTCCTTTTTCTCTTTTTTCCATTTTTTAAACGGTAATGTTCTTTCTACCTGTTTGCTTCATCTTTCATTTCTGGGGAGGTGGGAGGGTCGCATGTGAATCCAGAAAATTCTTTAATTTGTGAAAGTATTCCTACTCATATGTAACCATTTTGCTTTGCAGCATGAATCCTTTCCTGGATTCACATGCTGTCCATTAGATTTTGTAGTGGAAACCCTGTTCTTGGGTAGGTTGGGTTGAAGTGTAGATGTGTTGGCAAACTGATGTTGAGGTACTTTCTGTCCCACTAGTGCTCACTTGTTCATTTGCATGTCCATGCAGTAGTGTTTTGTGAAGGCGTGTGGAGATGACTAATTTGCTGCCATGCAGATTTTGTCAATGGGTACGTTTGATAGGAATGCAAACGTTGTCCCTTTTTCCTGGTTGAGTGTGCTCTGGGGCCCATGGGTAATGTTTTCCCCACTCTGTTGTGGCAAGATTGAATAGTCTCTACTGTCCATTGTGAGATTGTTCCCTTGGTCACTGGTGATCCCTTGCTTGCTCTGGTAAAGGAGAGGAATAATTGTTTTCCCTTAAGAAAACCCTTTGGTTCCTGTAGGATGTATATTAGTGCCCTCTGCACATCCAGTGTGTGAAGGGTTTTCTCTGCTTGTGTCTTTGGTTCTTGGAAAAAGGCAGGTGCTTATGCTTAGGTTGATATGAAAATGAGATATTACCTTTGGTAGGAACTGTGGATTATTTCAGAGTACTAGCTTGTCCCTGTTGATTTGCAATACAGTTATGGTTGTATTGTCAGTGCTTGTAGCTTGCTGACTCTGCATAGGGATGTGATAGCTATTAGGAAGGTTGTCTTTACGGTTAGGCACTTTAAATCGTTTTTGTGCGCCGATTCAAAAGGCTCTGTCATCAATTGTGTTAATACTGTGTTTAGGTTCCATATTGGAGCTGGTATCGCTCTTGGTGGCACTACCCTTTGTGACCATTCCAGAAATCTTTTCACCACTGGAAATATGAAGAGACTGCTCTTTGTTGAACTTCTGGTATAATATACCATTGTGATAGGTGAAGCTTAAGCGATGCATAGGTCAGGCTGTTGTCTAACAGGCGTGTGATGTATGTCAGTACAGTTTCCTGTTCTGTCCTTGTTTCCTTGCTCTTGCTGTTTGTGCACTGGTGGATGTATCTGTTGCACGACTTGTAGCATTTTCTTGTGCTTGCTTTTATAACCTCCTTAAGGATTTCCATGGTCCTGGGGAGTAGCTGTAGATAACCACATTTTGAGTATTTAAGAACCATTCTGCTAGGCTGAGAGTGGCTGGTTCCGTATGGTACGCTCTTCCTTTTCATGGCTAGCAGATCCTGTGCTGCCCTGATTGAGATCATTTGCCCTTTGGGCATTACCAGTAGGTCTGTCTGACCCGTTGTGGGGCTATGAGGATGAACTATGTCTCTGGCTGTTTGGCTTTGTCCAGTATCCCTGGGGTCAGAAGAATAGGTGAAAAGAAAGTATACAAATCTCCCCTACCAATTTATTGACAGGGCATTCCCCTTGGATTGGTGGCGTGGGAAGCTGGATATGAAGTCTTGGAATTTTGCGTTTTGGGAGTTTGCGAAGAAGTCAATGCTTGGTGTACCCTAGATTTTGAAGACACTGTGCAGTACCTCCTGCTTCATCTCCCATTCGTGGGAGGTGGTGTCTTGCCTCCTCAGTTGGTCTGTGTCTATGTTCTGATCCCAGGTAGGTGGATTGTCTGTAGCATGATTTCCCTTAGGACCACCCACCTCCATATCTCTTGTGCCAGTTTGGACAAAGGGTAGGACTTCGTTTCCTCTCCTTTGTTGAGGTAGAACATAGTCATCTCGTCCATTTAGATCAGTATTGTTTGTCCCACTATATGTGCTGGCAAGAAATCCTGTCTTAATCTCCAGATATTTATTTATTTTACTGCATCCATGGGGTTCCACAGTCCTCCGACCTTCAGGGTGCCTGTGTTTGCTCCCCAACCGTTATGATCACCGTAGGAGCTAGTATTTTGAAGGGTATCCCTACATTCACATTTGTTGAGTTCACCATTATATTTCCCTTTGTACCTTTGCTGTGACAATCACTACATCCTCCCAGCTGCCTGTGGCCTGTGACCATCCATTGCAGATCCATTCCTGTATGAGGCGCATATACAATCTTGCATTCAGTATGAGAAGGATGCATGATGGCAACAAGCTCACCAACTTCATGAGAGTCCTCACTGTCACAGAAAGACCCTTCTGGTAAAGGTGAGCTTGCTCTGCAATAGCCTTCACTCTCTTGCAGACTAGGTATGCCTGGGCTGTTCTTGAATTTATGGTTGCTCCGAGGAACACCTTCATTTGTCCCGGTTATGGTGAAGACTTTTTTTGGTTCATTGTGAAGACGGGACATTGCAGTGTTGCAATTACTGTCTGCATGTCCTTGTAGCATCTTTGCTTTGAGTGTGCTTTTACTAACTAGTCATCTAGGTAAGGGGAGATATGAATGCCTTGTCTTCTTAGGTGTGCTGCTACAGCCACTAGACACTTTGTGAACATGCTTGGTGCAATTTTTTATGCCAAAGTGTAGCACCCTGAACATGTAGTGTACCTTGTGCAGAACGAATCTGAGAAACATCTTTTGTCTTTGGTTCATAGGTATGTGTAGGTTGTCGTCCTGTAGAACTAAGGTGGCCATATAATCCCCTTTCCTTAGGAGTGGTATTACTTCTTGTAGTGCTGTCATCTTGAAGTGTTGACTTTGTATGAACTTGTTTAGAAATCTGAGGTCCAGGATTGGTCTGAGTGTTAAGTCTTGTTTTGGTACCAGAAAGTATGGCGGGCAGTGGCATCACTGCCCACTTCCCTTTGGTGAACACTTTCTATGGCTCTTTTTTAGAAGAGGTCTTTGACTTCTTCTCGAAGTTGAGTGAGTTCCTGTCCCTTGAAGTTCTTTGCCATTGGGGGACTGTGTGGTGGTGTCTTGGTGAGTTCTATGCAGTATCCATGTTTGATTATGTTTCAGATCCAGTTGTCTGATGTGACTGTCCTACACTCCTCGAGGAATCTTCCTATTTTGCCCCCCTTGGGTGTTTAGTGGTGAGGCTGGGTGACGAATGAGTCACTTGCTTGTTGATCCTTCCCCTCTGGGAGGTTGGCCTCTTCCTCTTGGCCTCTCTCAAAAGGGTTGTCTTGCCAGGCATCGTCAGTGATGGTGTGGTGTTTGCTATACTTTTTGGTGAGTGAGGCTTTGGGGCTGCAGCTGCCCAGATGTGAATGCCGGCGTGCCTGTAGGTCTTCTGTTTATGGCTCTCTCTCTCCTAAAGGATCATCTGAACTGGAGTGCCCCCTTGGCCTTTGCAGTGTCATTGTCCTTTTTTTTAATCTGTTGTAGCGCCTCATCTACTGACTGTCGAACAGGGCTTCAGCTGTGAAGGCCATGTTGATAATAGAGGCTTGTACCTCTATTTTGAAGCCTAAGACCCTGAGCCAGGCGTGTCTGAGTGTTGTGGTGGTGCACATCTGCCTGCTGGCTGGCTGGGTCTACTGCATCCAGGCTGGATTTAAGGCAGGTGCTCGTGATATTCTTGCTCACCTCTATCACAGTCTTGGCCCTCTTGTGGTACTCCTCAGGAAGATGTTGCATTAGCTCCTTTATCTCGTCCCATTGTTGATGGCCGTAGCAGTTAAGAAGCGCATTGCAGTTAGCTATTCTCCACAGTGAGACTGCTTCTTTCTGCATATTCCTCCCCACCAGATCGAGTCTATTGCTCTCCTTCTGTGGTGCTGGCCTCGTTGATGGGGGACCATTGTTTCTTTTCCTCGCAGTGGAGACAATGATTGAATCTGTGGGAACGTTGCCTTCAATATTTATGATCTTAAGTGGAATTTTAGTATTTCTTCCCCACTCAAGGAGTTACGGAGCTGTCTGTGGCGGTTTGCGGAAGACCTCCTTCCCCCTGATTGAGGATGCGGGTAAGCATAGGGAGGTAGAGGTTCGCTTTTTGTGAGGGCATCAGTGTTTTCAGTAGGAAGCATGCCTCCTCCTTTTTATCCTCCATCTGCACCCCGTAGGTGTCTGCAGCCCTTTCGATTAAGTTGTTGTATAGCAGGGGTCTTCAAACTGGGCGGCGGGCCCTCAAGTGATCCCAGGGGGTGCGCCAGGCTCTGGTCAGAAGAAGCATTACACAGATAACAGTGGTTTGTTTTAAGCAGAAACATGTTATTGCATTTTTAGAAAGGCAATAGTACTTAACTGCAATGTTTAAATACATCTAGACATATTTAAACATTGCCATCTGTATTAAATAATTGTGAAAAATATTGAGGGGGGGCCCAATGATTATTATTTTTCAACTGGGGGAGCGTGACATAAAAAAGTTTGGAGACCACTGTTGTATAGGGACAAGTTGTTGGGAGGTGAAGGCCTCACAAGGTAACTGTCCACCCCTTCCTCAGAGGATCTGGCGTTGAGGTCCTGCCATGTGTCCTTAAATTGGCTGTGTTCCTCAAAAATTGCTGCATCTTCAGAACTAAAGTTCATAGAACTCTTCTTGTTCCTCCTTGTGTTGCTCTGGGGTTGCTGGGGACTCCATTTCTGAATGTTCATCTTCCACCTCTCTGCGTGCCGAAGATTTTATTGGGATTCGAAGCTCCTTCAAGGAGTCGTCAAAGTCCTTTCTCTGAAGTAAGGCTGCAATTTTGTTCTTGGGCCTTCGTTTCTTCGACCTCAGCATCGACTGTGGGTGTTGTCTTTCTTTTTGGCACTGAAGGCTCTCCTAGCCTTGGATCTCTGCCCATCTCCCTCTCGAGCACTTGCCTGCATCAAAGGTTTTGTCGACGACTTGCCCCCAGTCGGTGTCCTTTGACTGGGACCCGTGTCGCGCTCTCTCTCTCTCTCTCTCTCGCTCACTCTCTGCTTGTGCCGACCTTTGGTCATCAGGTGTTTTTATGCTGAGGCTGCCTTTGAGGACTTTTAATCTGAGAACTTAGCACCCGTGCCTATCAGTGGTTTCATTACCTTTCGCCATTTATTCTCAGCGTCTTCCGATGTTTGTCTCCTTTTGGCATTGTGGTCCTCTATGTCGGACTCATCTCCTTGTGCTGGTTCGGCCTCCTCGACGTTTCCTCCTCGTCATTTGATAAACCAAGGTCTTTCAGAGATTTCTGCATCTTATGAGTGCTAGCCATGGTGTGGTGCTCTAGCCTTTGTTGGCGTTTAACCCTAACTGTCTTCGGTACAAACATTGCACAGGCCTCGCACTCTTCGTCTTTGTGGTCCTTCAGTATGCAAAAGTTGCAGACCTCATCGGGGTCTGTTTGTGTGAATTTGTGGTTACCCTTGGGGCAGAACTAAAAGGGGGTATTTATCATGATCCTCCGCTGCCTCCCCTCTCTTCATTGTCGGACCATGTGGGCATTGCTGGAGGGGTCCCCCTTCAGGGTCGAGAAGGTTCCCCTCCACTGATTCTTAGATCTTTTCATTACCTTCGGTGATTTTTAGTCATCTTACTTGTTTTTGTCTTTTTTTCCCTCTTCTCTGTGACTCTTCAGACCTCCTCAGGCCTGCTTCCAGACCAAACAGAGGAAAAAAGAATATGAAGGTGCAGAGCAAACACAGGAACTTCCAGGCCGCAGACTGTTGCCACACAAGGGATGGACTTACCACCAAATGGTGGTTGATGATGCCCAAAGCAAAAAAAACGAAAGAAAGAACAGACATGTTTCCGGACCCAACCAGTAAATGGCAGAATATTGCGCAGCATGTGAATCTAGAAAAGGATTCATGCTGCAAAACAATAGCATAACATAACCATAACATAACTGAAACATAACAATCCCTGTTTGATGCCTCTTGCATGACGTCATTGAGTGTAAGGATTTCTACCATATTTGTTTACATGTAATCTACATCCCAGAGGGGTGATAAACATGGAAGTTTTGGTGGAAGATTTTGAGTTAGTAAATCGTAGACTCACATGGATTTCTGGTGTGTTAACAACAGCTGTACGTTGGCAAACACGAAAGAAGTGGCATCCCCATTGCGGGTTGTCATGACAGTTTGCAGTAAGAAACCTGTCCCTCAAATAGAAAGTCTACTTAAGTGACAGCAACACCAACTGGAGAAGCAGCACCCTCTGGCTGGTGCATGTTGTGCCATTGATGCAGAATTTTTTTTTAGCTCTCATTGCCAAAAATGTGTGACTTGCCGATTTCTGTCCGTTTGAGGAACTCCACTGAAGATTGCAGAGTTTTCATGTATCTCTGCAAAATTCCATGGAATGATACTCTGAGTTCAGCCCACTCGTACTGAGCACTGTTGGCTGAACACCTCTGCTTTTGACATTAACATGCAATGACGATACTGCAAAAGGCATCGCCGTCACACATTTATACCAACCTACTCCCATTGTTAGGGCCGGAGACACCTTCTATATATCTGTCTTACCAGAATCATTTTTCCATCTTGAATCTCACGGACCAAAGTAGTTTCTTGACTGTCCCATTTCTGGACATGATGCAGTTTTTCACCATCCAGAGTTACAACAGACTGAAAAACAAGAGAGACATGATCCGTGTGTATGGCTACCACATATGTTAGCACTGAAACAAAGCAACACTTGGGCTAACAGGTCGAACATTTGAATAACAATTTCTTTTTTTGCAAAGCTTAGAAATGGCAGATCGTGGCATATCAAGCATTCAATTATAACAAGGTCTGGGTATTATTGCCGTTTTTATTGTTGATAATAATATCAATAATAATGATCATGATAATAATATGAATAGAAGTGTACCCCGGGGAACTCCATCTTTCATAACTCAAGGCCCAGTAAAAGCTGTTGGATGTTGTCACCTTTGGTTCCCCTGTCCCTCCAAGCTCACAAAACCTTCAGCCCCTTCACATTCTCAAACTGTGTGTCAGCGTGTGCAATCACATACACTTAAATGTGACCGCAGAATGTTCCATCTTATTGGCACTCTGTCTGAGAGAATGGACCTGCAGGAGGCCATCTTTGGGTTTTTTATTTGCCCACCATTAACTCTTTCATGGCTTAATGAAATGAGCATGCAGCAATATAGCTTCTTAATCAATATCTGTGTTAATTATCATGTCCATACATTTTACCATTGTTACACAGTATGGTCATTATGACCTTGGCGGTCCTGCCCCGCCAAGCCTGCGGTTGCGGGCCGACTGTGTGGCGGTGCAGGACCTCCAAATTATGATTGCGGCAGTGAACTGGCTGCACCGCAGCCATTTCACCGCCTGTACCACTAGGGCGGTGAGACCGCCTAGCCAAAGGTTGACCACCTTCGACCCGCCAGTCCACCTAATACCGCCCGCGGTATTATGAGTATCCTTACCACAAGGGATTCCGTGGCGGCAGCCCTGCCACAAAATCCCTCGCGGTAAGGATACTGGCAATAGGAATACTAATTGCTGTCACCACAACAGGACTCCCTAACCCCCCCCACTCCATGTAGAAGGCCCCCCAACCCTGACCCCATCAGAAGCCCCCCTACCTCCCTAAGCAGTGACTCCCCTCCCCTAGTCCCCTTACTGACCCCCCAGCCTGATCTCTGAACTTACCCGCCACCCCTGATCTCTGCACACACGCACCACATGTACATACATACACGCACCCATCCATCCATACATGCTCACTCATTCACACACATGGCCATGACACCCCTTCACCCCCTGCATACAGGCATTCACACAAGCACACAGACAGTTGCACACATGTACAAAAACACTCCCCCCACCCCTCCACACACACACCCATTCACAGGCACAACACTCAATACCCCCCACCCCTTTCCGGACGACCACCTTACCTGGTGGTTGCAGTGGTCATCCGGGAGGGAACGGGGTCCATGGCGCTTGCTCTGCCGCCAGTGCCCCGCCAACACAACACCGCCACACCGTTTACAATGTTGTAATACGGCGGGCGGTGTTGTGGTGACATGGCGGTGGCAGCGGAGCAAGCTCCACTAGACCGCCGACTGCCAGTATAGCTGCTGGCGGCTTCCCTGCCAAATAGTAGCGGAGAGCAGCCAGCAGCCATAATATGGCGGTCTTCAGACTGCCAACACTGGTGGTCATATGGCCGAAGTCATAATGAGGGCTTATTTAGTGATTAAATGTTATTATGCCTGGATTGTGCTTTAAATAATAGATTCAGTTATTGGCTAAAATGTTCATTGCTTCACTTCAGTAAAAAAGTATGTACTCATATGTTTAATTTAGATATTCATACATATGTTGTATGCAGATATTTACATTTTTATGTACAGGAAAGACTGTTTATCAGCTTTGTCTGTAAAGTATGCCCATTCCCTTTTGCAAGAGGGATATCATAGGGCCATGACATGATTCCGGGAGTGTCACTTCCTGTGACATCATTGCATTAGCTAATTGGGTACCTTATATTTTTTAGAACGTGTGCTCTGGTTGAGAGCAGTGGGCAATATGGAACTTGTATGCTTCAGCGCTGGCCAATTCTCTTCTGGTTGAAATGCTGTTTGGGCAGCTGCAGCCACTGCAAATATCAAGGATTGGGGCGGGAATGGGGGGAAAACAATAAAAAAATAAAAACATTCCTTTATCTGCTCCGACTCCTGCTACCTCCTGCCATCTCGCCCCTCTTCTGTTGTCCAAGCATTCACTGGGACACCAGCACAGGCTTCCAAGCAATCGTGATGCTGCTTACATGCTAGAACTAGCATGAAAGCAGCATCAGGATTGGTCTGAACGTCTTGGACTGACGCTCAAACACAGCCCTGAGGTCTGTGAAGTTTCTCCAGCCTGGGTGTTAAACTCAGCCGGGCTGGAGAAACCTAAGTGCACATGTGTGTTTGGCCGGAAATGAGACGGCTGGCCAAGCACACATGCACACTTTGTTGCACTCTGTCCTCCTCCCTCCTACCTCCTCTCACCTCCCACCTCCCACCTCCCACCTCCCACCTCCCACCTCCCACCTCCCACCTCCCACCTCCAACCTCCAACCTCCAACCTCCAACCTCCAACCTCCAACCTCCAACCTCCAACCTCCAACCTCCAACCTCCAACCTCCAACCTCCAACCTCCAACCTCCAACCTCCAACCTCCAACCTCCCATGGCCCAGGCCTGCCCCTCCCTGCACTGCTGGCTTAGCCAGCAGATGAAAAATAAACAAAAGTGTAACTGTCGCTTTATTTTTTGTCTCCGGGCTCTTGGACGGGGGGGCGACGCTTCTCCGTCATTGCGGAGGAACCACCTCTGTGTTAGGGCTGAGGTATGGTTAGTCACTTCTGACTTATACTTTCCTTACAAAAATAATGGCCTGACAGGAATACACTCAATTTAGTTTGCACATCTATGCTTTCTAAAACGTACATAACTATATGGTCAGGATAGGTTGCCCGAACTGTGTCACTCATCAGTGCTGGAAAGAGTGAGCTGTGGTATAGAAAGGGAGAGCTGAATTTATTTAGAACTTATAATGCACTGATGCTTGTGTTGTTGTAGTTGGCATCTCAAAACATCAAACGCATCTCCAATCTATTGAAACCGTGCAAATTTTGTGTTTATTAATACATAAGTATCAGCAGCGCATGAAGACATAACCCAAATTGTAAGGTGAATAAATAACATAAGTATATAATAATGTAGTTTCCAGTATATGCAACGGTGCTTTATATAACATACATCTCAGTGACTGTGTGAGCGCACACTTTAAATTGCAGAGGTAAAACACGAGTGGTAGTAATGGAACGCAGCACACCCGTTCAGCTACATGCTAAGCTTACATGCATGCTTTCAATGCATATAGCAGAGCATCTTTTCACCCTTGCTTCATTCCACCTGTACACATATAGTGGGCATATCTGAGTGTACAGTCTGAGCCATGGGAACTTGCAAACATTTCCCAAGGTGCCAAAAATGTTGGTCTGATGTGCCAGAGGGCCGCACTGATGCCAGTGGAATGGCAGCTGGGCGAGGTAGTTGGAAGGACTGGCGGTCAGGTATGGATAGGTGAGGGGAAGGATATACATCTAGTGGGTGAATTGAGCAATATGAAACCAGAAAACCTGGGATTAATCTCAGCTTCCCCATTTTCCCAAATTGTGTGATCCTAGGTAATTGTTTAATTTCACTTTTCCTACTTTCTCATTATCAAATATGAGGACAGTGAAATTTCAGGGTGTGCTTCTGTATTTGATTTTATAAACTATAATGCTGTTAAGGTATAATAGGAACCTAGGCCACTCAAAAAGTGCACATAACATCTGACTTGCCTCTTTAATTCACTATTCGTGTATTTGTCAGGGTAGGGGTAAGAATCGATGTTTCTAAATTCATGTTTGAAAACTATCACTTTTAAATTATTACTTCTCAAAGCACTGTTATAATAAATTATACTTAGAAGAAAGGGTTCAGCATGTTAACTTCATACACTTTTTGAATTTTGAAGCAACTGTTATATTTTCTCACTTTTGCTGCCAGATGTTTAAAAATGAACTTGTTTCTAAAGTGAAGCTCAGGACTACCTAGTTACTTCCTTTCCTTAACACCGGTTAACCTTGAAATAAACGATAGGCTATTTATTTAATATATTTTTATTGTTAGAGCTGAGTCCTATGAACAACAGCAGCCCTGTACTCCTGCTGCCCAGGTAAATGTAAAGGTCAAGGGAGCGTATGAGGCCCCAGGCCGTACTTTGAGTATCCATGGACTCTGAGATGTGAAGGACCAAGGGAGTGAGCTTTCTCTCAAAGGCTGGAACCTGAATGTGTTATTTTTTAGTCTGGAATCAGTGCCCATAGGCACCTTCCTATAGGCCTGCAGGTGCTCGCTGTCAGCTAATTGTACAGACTTATTGGTCTCCCTCATCAACCACCCATAGCTTTACTCTCCTTCACCTCAAACCATAAGACCACCGCAAGAGTATCTTTCTATTGGCTTTAATCCAGTGCTTAATTTGTGCTTGTTTTTTCAGGTGCTGAGCACCGGCACTTATTTTTGAGGGCCGGCGCTTAATCTTCTGCCTCAAACATTTGCTGCGACCAAAAGAGACTTATGGGAAAGACGGAGGAAGAGAAAAAACGAAAAAGCGTCACAAAGGTAGAAAGCAGAAAGCTGCTGGAGTGAGCGTAAGGGACCAAGGAGTGGCTTTAAATGGTTTGAAGAGGCCCGAGATGGCTTCAGGATTAGGCTGCCTTAGCATCCTGTGCTCGCATATTTAAATGCAGCATCCGCGTGTCTAAGAGGTGAGCTTTGGGCACCGGCACGTTTTTATTTACAAATTAAGCACTGCTTTAATAATTACCACAAAAAGTACCAGCCCCCAAGATGGATTGTCTGGACAGTGTCAATTCTTTCCCACGCGGCCTCCCTCACGGCTGATGGAAACCCTGTTGGGAGATGGGTAGGTACCGCTGGCCCAAGTCCAGTCGGCAGCGTACACCAAGAGGACCCCCTCCTCATGCACCAAATGTCAAAGGGAATGGCTCATGTACGACGTTTCAACACAAGGCTTTTGTACAGAGGAGTCTCAATAAAACACAGCATACATCTCTTGTGGGCGAGGTCTTGTGGTTAATGCGTCAGACATGTACATTAATATGATGTGTGTAGATTTGAACATCTGGGAGGCAACAAGAGAATAGCGAAGAACAGGAAATCAACAACAAATGGATGTGACTGGAAACATATTTGCCAAAATGACACCAGGGGCACCGAGAGACAAATCGCTTCCTGGCTATGTCGCGCAGTTTCCCATATTTTACCAAAAGTGTTCCCACCTCTTTTCCTATTTTCTTTCCCTCGAACGTTCTTCTTTAGAAACGGGGTATATTGGTAGTGTAATGTGTTTAAGAATCTCCTAAGCAGAAAGTATTTCTTGGACTGGACATTTTTGAGCACACAGACCTCGCTGAAATGGTCAGGGTGCTCTGAGGTTGATTCCTAGCTGCGCTTATGGCGTCCTGCGGGCCTGAAATCCAAATGTCCCAGCTTCCATAAAGTTAGGAAGGAAGAATTCCAATGTTATCATTTAATTCCATGGATTTCCCTCATTTTCCAACCAGGCTCGAGTCTTTTTTTTTTTTAAGCAAAGTAATTACGTGTTAAAAAGCTGAAACCATAAAGTTGCTTGCCAAATGTCCTGGGAGGGGTTTACTGTATGAAGAGACAGAGAAGGAACTTTGTGGTGGAGAAAACACCAGTGTAGGTGGAGCGCAGACCAGTGTAGGTGCAGGAATTTTATTGACCCTACATGGTGACTCCCGGTACTGCAGGTTCATGCAGATTACACCGAGCCTCAGCATAACCCATTTCAAGCATCCCCCATAAACCCGTTCACTATACAATAGCGGTTCCTATAGGAAGCCCTACCTTTCAGCGACTGCTTTAAATGTAGGCATCGAGGCCCCCAGGGCGTAGCTAACAGTGGTACAGCCCGTGCAGTGCACCGGGGCCCAGAGGGAAAGGGGGCCCAACCTGCCTGCACCAGATACATGTTACTTATCCTGCTACTGTCACTGATTTTGTTCTCTGTAAGTGATTGCCTGTGGCCTAGCAGATCAGTGTTTTCTTTTGGCGGAACAGATAGGAGCGTGGGCAGTAAAGGACAGAACGGCACAACACGGAGCACGACAGGCCCATGGCAGGCACGGAAGCGCAGGGGTGCAGTGAAGCTTTTCGGCTCACATGTAAACTTTCCACCGTTCAATCCATCTCTTTCTCTCTGCATCTATCTATCCCTTTCTCTCTGCACCTATCTATCTCTCTATCTCTCTGCACCCATCTATCTCTCTATCTCTCTGCACCCATCTATCTCTCTATCTCTCTGCACCCATCTATCTCTCTGAACCTATCTGTCGATCTATCTATCTCTCTTTACCCATCTATCTCTCTTTACCCATCTGTCGATCTATCTATCTCTCTTTACCCATCTGTCGATCTATCTATCTCTCTTTACCCATCTGTCGATCTATCTATCTCTCTTTACCCATCTGTCGATCTATCTATCTCTCTTTACCCATCTGTCGATCTATCTATCTCTCTTTACCCATCTGTCGATCTATCTATCTCTCTTTACCCATCTGTCGATCTATCTATCTCTCTTTACCCATCTGTCGATCTATCTATCTCTCTTTACCCATCTATCTCTCTTTACCCATCTATCTCTCTGCACCTATCTATCTCTCTGCACCTATCTATCTCTCTGCACCTATCTATCTCTCTGCACCTATCTATCTCTCTGCACCTATCTATCTCTCTCTCTCTCTCTCTCTCTGCACCTAGCTATCTCTCTTCACCCATCCATCTATCTCTCTGCACCTAGCTATCTCTCTGCACCCATCTATCTATCTCTGCACCCATCTATCTATCTCTGCACCCATCTATCTATCTGCACCCATCTATCTCTCTTTCTATCTATCTGCACCCATCTATCTATCTTTCTATCTATCTGCACCCATCTATCTATCTTTCTATCTATCTGCACCCATCTATCTATCTGCACCCATCTATCTATCTATCTTTCTATCTGCACCCATCTTTCTATCTATCTGCACTCATCTATCTATCTATCTTTCTATCTATCTGCACCCATCTATCTATCTATCTATCTTTCTATCTGCACCCATCTATCTATCTATCTTTCTATCTGCACCCATCTATCTATCTATCTATCTATCTATCTATCTATCTATCTGCACCTATCTATCTAGCTTTCTATCTGCACCCATCTATCTAGCTTTCTATCTGCACCCATCTATCTAGCTTTCTATCTGCACCCATCTATCTATCTTTCTATCTGCACCCATCTATCTATCTTTCTATCTGCACCCATCTATCTATCTTTCTATCTGCACCCATCTATCTATCTTTCTATCTGCACCCATCTATCTATCTTTCTATCTGCACCCATCTATCTATCTTTCTATCTGCACCCATCTATCTATCTTTCTATCTGCACCCATCTATCTATCTTTCTATCTGCACCTATCTATCTTTCTATCTATCTGCACCCATCTATCTATCTATCTATCTTTCTATCTGCACCCATCTATCTATCTATCTATCTTTCTATCTGCACCTATCTTTCTATCTGCACCTATCTTTCTATCTGCACCTATCTTTCTATCTGCACCTATCTTTCTATCTGCACCCATCTATCTATCTTTCTATCTGCACCCATCTATCTGTCTTTCTATCTGCACCCATCTATCTTTCTATCTGCACCCATCTATCTTTCTATCTATCTTTCTATCTGCACCCATCTATCTATCTATCTATCTATCTATCTTTCTATCTGCACCTATCTTTCTATCTGCACCCATCTATCTATCTTTCTATCTGCACCCATCTATCTATCTTTCTATCTGCACCCATCTATCTTTCTATCTGCACCCATCTATCTATCTTTCTATCTGCACCCATCTATCTATCTTTCTATCTGCACCCATCTATCTATCTTTCTATCTGCACCCATCTATCTATCTATCTATCTTTCTATCTGCACCCATCTATCTATCTATCTATCTTTCTATCTGCACCTATCTTTCTATCTGCACCTATCTTTCTATCTGCACCTATCTTTCTATCTGCACCCATCTATCTATCTTTCTATCTGCACCCATCTATCTATCTTTCTATCTGCACCCATCTATCTATCTTTCTATCTGCACCCATCTATCTATCTTTCTATCTGCACCCATCTATCTATCTTTCTATCTGCACCCATCTATCTATCTTTCTATCTGCACCCATCTATCTATCTTTCTATCTGCACCCATCTATCTATCTTTCTATCTGCACCCATCTATCTATCTTTCTATCTATCTGCACTCATCAATCTATCTATCTATCTTTCTATCTATCTGCACTCATCAATCTATCTATCTATCTTTCTATCTATCTGCACTCATCAATCTATCTATCTATCTTTCTATCTATCTGCACTCATCAATCTATCTATCTATCTTTCTATCTGCACCCATCTATCTATCTATCTATCTTTCTATCTGCACCCATCTATCTATCTTTCTATCTGCACCCATCTATCTATCTTTCTATCTGCACCTATCTTTCTATCTATCTTTCTATCTGCACCTATCTTTCTATCTATCTTTCTATCTGCACCCATCTATCTATCTTTCTATCTGCACCCATCTATCTATCTTTCTATCTGCACCCATCTATCTATCTTTCTATCTGCACCCATCTATCTATCTTTCTATCTGCACCCATCTATCTATCTTTCTATCTGCACCCATCTATCTATCTATCTTTCTATCTGCACCCATCTATCTATCTTTCTATCTGCACCCATCTATCTATCTTTCTATCTGCACCCATCTATCTATCTTTCTATCTGCACCCATCTATCTATCTTTCTATCTGCACCCATCTATCTATCTTTCTATCTATCTGCACTCATCAATCTATCTATCTATCTTTCTATCTATCTGCACTCATCAATCTATCTATCTATCTTTCTATCTATCTGCCCTCATCAATCTATCTATCTATCTTTCTATCTATCTGCCCTCATCAATCTATCTATCTATCTTTCTATCTATCTGCACCCATCTATCTATCTATCTTTCTATCTGCACCCATCTATCTATCTTTCTATCTGCACCTATCTTTCTATCTATCTTTCTATCTGCACCTATCTTTCTATCTATCTTTCTATCTGCACCCATCTATCTATCTTTCTATCTGCACCCATCTATCTATCTTTCTATCTGCACCCATCTATCTATCTTTCTATCTGCACCCATCTATCTATCTTTCTATCTGCACCCATCTATCTATCTTTCTATCTGCACCCATCTATCTATCTTTCTATCTGCACCCATCTTTCTATCTATCTGCACTCATCTATCTATCTATCTTTCTATCTATCTGCACCCATCTATCTATCTATCTTTCTATCTGCACCCATCTATCTATCTATCTTTCTATCTGCACCTATCTTTCTATCTATCTTTCTATCTGCACCCATCTATCTATCTTTCTATCTGCACCCATCTATCTATCTTTCTATCTGCACCCATCTATCTGTCTCTCTCTCTGCACCCATCTATCTGTCTCTCTCTCTGCACCTCTCTCTCTGCACCCATCTAACTGTCTCTCTCTCTGCACCCATCTAACTGTCTCTCTCTCTGCACCTATCTTTCTCCCTCTCTCTCTGCACCTATCTTTCTCCCTCTCTCTCTGCACCTATCTTTCTCCCTCTCTCTCTGCACCTATCTTTCTCCCTCTCTCTCTGCACCTATCTTTCTCCCTCTCTCTCTGCACCTATCTTTCTCCCTCTCTCTCTGCACCTATCTCTCTCTCTCTCTCTCTGCACCTATCTTTCTCTCTCTCTCTCTCTCTCTCTCTCTGCACCTATCCCTCTCTCTGCACCTATCTTTCTATCTTTCTGCACCTACCCAGCTTTCCATCTTTCTATCTTTCTGCACCTACCCAGCTTTCCATCTTTCTATCTTTCTGCACCTACCCAGCTTTCCATCTTTCTATCTTTCTGCACCTACCCAGCTTTCCATCTTTCTGCACCTACCCAGCTTTCCATCTTTCTGCGCCTACCCAGCTTTCCATCTATCTGCGCCTACCCAGCTTTCCATCTATCTGCGCCTACCCAGCTTTCTATCTATCTGCGCCTACCCAGCTTTCTATCTATCTGCGCCTACCCAGCTTTCTATCTATCTGCGCCTACCCAGCTTTCTATCTATCTGCGCCTACCCAGCTTTCTATCTATCTGCGCCTACCCAGCTTTCTATCTATCTGCGCCTACCCAGCTTTCTATCTATCTGCGCCTACCCAGCTTTCTATCTATCTGCGCCTACCCAGCTTTCTATCTATCTGCGCCTACCCAGCTTTCTATCTATCTGCGCCTACCCAGCTTTCTATCTATCTGCGCCTACCCAGCTTTCTATCTATCTGCGCCTACCCAGCTTTCTATCTATCTGCGCCTACCCAGCTTTCTATCTATCTGCGCCTACCCAGCTTTCTATCTATCTGCGCCTACCCAGCTTTCTATCTATCTGCGCCTACCCAGCTTTCTATCTATCTGCGCCTACCCAGCTTTCTATCTATCTGCGCCTACCCAGCTTTCTATCTATCTGCGCCTACCCAGCTTTCTATCTATCTGCGCCTACCCAGCTTTCTATCTATCTGCGCCTACCCAGCTTTCTATCTATCTGCGCCTACCCAGCTTTCTATCTATCTGCGCCTACCCAGCTTTCTATCTATCTGCGCCTACCCAGCTTTCTATCTATCTGCGCCTACCCAGCTTTCTATCTATCTGCGCCTACCCAGCTTTCTATCTATCTGCGCCTACCCAGCTTTCTATCTATCTGCGCCTACCCAGCTTTCTATCTATCTGCGCCTACCCAGCTTTCTATCTATCTGCGCCTACCCAGCTTTCTATCTATCTGCGCCTACCCAGCTTTCTATCTATCTGCGCCTACCCAGCTTTCTATCTATCTGCGCCTACCCAGCTTTCTATCTATCTGCGCCTACCCAGCTTTCTATCTATCTGCGCCTACCCAGCTTTCTATCTATCTGCGCCTACCCAGCTTTCTATCTATCTGCGCCTACCCAGCTTTCTATCTATCTGCGCCTACCCAGCTTTCTATCTATCTGCGCCTACCCAGCTTTCTATCTATCTGCGCCTACCCAGCTTTCTATCTATCTGCGCCTACCCAGCTTTCTATCTATCTGCGCCTACCCAGCTTTCTATCTATCTGCGCCTACCCAGCTTTCTATCTATCTGCGCCTACCCAGCTTTCTATCTATCTGCGCCTACCCAGCTTTCTATCTATCTGCGCCTACCCAGCTTTCTAACTGCGCCTACCCAGCTTTCTAACTGCGCCTACCCAGCTTTCTAACTGCGCCTATCTCTCTCTGCGCCTATCTCTCTCTGCGCCTATCTCTCTCTGCGCCTATCTCTCTCTGCGCCTATCTCTCTCTGCGCCTATCTCTCTCTGCGCCTATCTCTCTCTGCGCCTATCTCTCTCTGCGCCTATCTCTCTCTGCGCCTATCTATCCATCTCTGCGCCTATCTATCCATCTCTGCGCCTATCTATCCATCTCTGCGCCTATCTATCCATCTCTGCGCCTATCTATCCATCTCTGCGCCTATCTATCCATCTCTGCGCCTATCTATCCATCTCTCTGCGCCTATCTATCCATCTCTCTGCGCCTATCTATCCATCTCTCTGCGCCTATCTATCCATCTCTCTGCGCCTATCTATCTATCTCTCTCTGCACCTATCTATCTCTCTCTGCACCTATCTATCTCTCTCTGCACCTATCTATCTCTCTCTGCACCTATCTATCTCTCTCTCTGTACCTATCTATCTCTCTCTCTGTACCTATCTGCACCTATCTTTCTCTCCGCACCTATCTCTCTCTCCGCACCTATCTCTCTCTCTGCACCTATCTCTTTCTCTCTGCTTCTCTCTGCACCTAGCTCTTTCTCTCTGTACCTATCTCTTTCTCTCTGCACCTATCTATCTCTCTGCACCTATCTATCTATCTTTCTATCTGCACCCATCTATCTATCTGTCTTTCTATCTGCACCCATCTATCTATCTATCTTTCTATCTGCACCCATCTATCTATCTATCTTTCTATCTGCACCCATCTATCTATCTATCTTTCTATCTGCACCCATCTATCTTTCTATCTGCACCCATCTATCTATCTATCTTTCTATCTGCACCCATCTATCTATCTATCTATCTTTCTATCTGCACCCATCTATCTATCTATCTATCTTTCTATCTGCACCCATCTATCTATCTTTCTATCTGCACCCATCTATCTATCTTTCTATCTGCACCCATCTATCTATCTTTCTATCTGCACCCATCTATCTATCTTTCTATCTGCACCCATCTATCTATCTATCTATCTTTCTATCTGCACCCATCTATCTATCTATCTATCTTTCTATCTGCACCCATCTATCTATCTATCTATCTTTCTATCTGCACCCATCTATCTATCTATCTATCTTTCTATCTGCACCCATCTATCTATCTATCTATCTTTCTATCTGCACCCATCTATCTATCTATCTATCTTTCTATCTGCACCCATCTATCTATCTATCTATCTTTCTATCTGCACCCATCTATCTATCTTTCTATCTGCACCCATCTATCTATCTTTCTATCTGCACCCATCTATCTATCTTTCTATCTGCACCCATCTATCTATCTTTCTATCTGCACCCATCTATCTATCTTTCTATCTGCACCCATCTATCTATCTATCTGCACCCATCTATCTATCTATCTGCACCCATCTATCTATCTATCTATCTGCACCCATCTATCTATCTGTCTCTCTCTCTCTCTGCACCCATCTATCTGTCTCTCTCTCTGCACCTATCTATCTCTCTCTCTCTCTCTGCACCTATCTATCTCTCTCTCTCTCTGCACCTATCTATCTATCTCTCTCTGCACCTACCTATCTATCTCTCTCTGCACCTACCTATCTGCACCCATCTATCTATCTTTCTATCTGCACCCATCTATCTATCTTTCTATCTGCACCCATCTATCTATCTTTCTATCTGCACCCATCTATCTATCTATCTGCACCCATCTATCTATCTATCTGCACCCATCTATCTATCTATCTATCTGCACCCATCTATCTATCTGTCTCTCTCTCTCTCTGCACCCATCTATCTGTCTCTCTCTCTGCACCTATCTATCTCTCTCTCTCTCTCTGCACCTATCTATCTCTCTCTCTCTCTGCACCTATCTATCTATCTCTCTCTGCACCTACCTATCTATCTCTCTCTGCACCTACCTATCTATCTCTCTCTGCACCTACCTATCTGCACCTACCTATCTATCTGCACCTACCTATCTATCTGCACCTATCTGCGCATATCTCTCTGCACCTATCTATCTCTCTCACTCTGCACCTATCTCTCTCTCTGTACATATCTGCACCTATCTATCTCTCTGCACCTATCTATCTCTCTCTGCACCTATCTATCCGCACCCATCTCTTTCTCTCCGCACCTATCTATCTCTCTCTCTCTCCGCACCTATCTATCTCTCTGCACCTATCTCTTTCTCTCTGCACCTATCTCTTTCTCTCTGCTTCTCTCTGCACCTATCTCTTTCTCTCTCTGCACCTATCTCTTTCTATCTGCACCTATCTATCTCTCTCTGCACCTATCTATGTCTTTCTGCACCTATCTATGTCTTTCTGCACCTATCTATCTATCTCTTTCTCTCTGCGCCTATCTATCTCTTTCTCTCTGCGCCTATCTATCTCTTTCTCTCTGCGCCTATCTATCTCTTTCTCTCTGCGCCTATCTATTTCTCTCTATCTCTTTCTCTCTGCACCTATGTGTCTGTCTGTCTGTCTGCCTCACTATAAAATCTTTAACTAGCCCTCTTTCTCTGCACCTGTGATCCTCAATCACTCAATCATTTTTTTTTATAAAGTGCGCTACTCACCCGTGAGGGTCTCAAGGCGCTGAGAGGGGGGGGGTGAGGTAGGAGAAGGATCTGCCTCCTGAGGTGGTGCATTGGATGCGAGAAACTGTGGCGAGGGCGAGGTCGGCGGAGCGGAGGTGGCGGGTGGGAGTGTAGAAGTTCACTCTTTCGTTGAGGTAGGCTGGTCTAGTGTTGTGGAGGGATTTGTGTGCGTGGATGAGGACTTTGAAGATTACCCTTTTGTCGATAGGAAGCCAGTGGAGGGATCTGAGGTGGGTAGAGATGTGTTCATGGCATGGAAGGTTCAGGATGAGGCATGCAGCCGCGTTTTGGATCCTCTGGAGTTTCTGCTGAAGCTTGACTGTGGTGCCGGCGTAGAGGGCGTTTCCGTAGTCTAGCCGGCTGCTGATGAGTGCCTGTCTTTCTAGTTTCTATGGGTATTGATTTGAAGGTTTTTCGCAGTATGCGGAGGGTGTTGAAGGAGGAGGTGATTGAGTTGATTTGTTGGGTCATGGAGAGGGAAGAATCTAAGATGAATCCGAGGTTGCGTGCGTGGGTGGCGGATTTTGGAGGAGGTCCTAGGGTGGTGGGCCACCAGGAGTCGTCCCATATTGATTTGTTGGGGCCGAAGATGATGATGATGATTTCGGTCTTGTTGGAGTTTAGTTTGAGGTGGCTTGCTGTCATCCAGTTGGCGGTGTCTAGGAGTCCGGCGTGGAGGTTGGTCTTGGCGGTGGTGGGGTTCCTGGTGAGGGAGATGACGAGCTGGGTGTCATCTGCGTAGGATATGATGGTGATTCCGTGTGGGCGGACGATGTTGGTGAGCGGGGCCATGTAAATGTTGAAGAGGGTGGGCTGAGGGAGGACCCTTGGGGAACTCCGCAGATGATCTTGGTTGCTGGAGATTGGGAGGGAGGAGGAGGACTCTCTGGGTCCTTTCGGCAAGGAAGGAGGCAAGCCAGTCCAGGGCCTTGTGTCGGATTCCTGCGTTGTAGAGGCGTGTGCGGAGTATTTGGTGGCAGACAGTGTTGAAGGCTGCGGAGAAGTCCAGGAGGATGAGTGTGACGGTCTTGCATTTTTCGACTCTGATGTCATCGGTGCAGGCGATGAGGGCGGTCTCGGTGCTGTGGTTCTTGCGGAACCCAGACTAGGAGGCGTCGTTGCATGGTTTTCCTCTAGGAAGTGAGACAGGCGGGCGTTTACTCACTTCTCAGCAACCTTGGCGGGGAAGGGGAGAAGGGAGATAGGGCGGTAGTTCGTGAGGTCATCAGGGGTTTGCTTTGGGTTTTTTCAGGAGAGCGGTTACTTCTTCATGAGTCAGGGAAGGTGGCGGCGTTGAAGGAGCTGTTGATTATGGCACAAAGTTTGGGAGCAATGGTTGGGCTGGCCTTGTTGAAAATGCGGTGAGGGCAGGGGTCTGAGGGGGAGCCTGAGTGGATGGAGTTCATTTCTGCTTCAGTTTCTTCATCGCTGGTGGGGGCCCAGCTGTGTAGTGTGTTGAGGAGGGGAGGTGTGTTATTGTTGGCTGTGTCAGTGTGGGATGTGGTGGGTGCTGGTGTCGTGAAACTGTTGTGTATGTCGAGGATTTTGGAGTGGAAGTGGTTGGAGAGGGAGTTGCAGAGGTTATGTGTGTGAGTGGGGTCGATGTTGCAGGATTTGGGTTTGGTAAGCTCTTTGATGATGGTAAAGAGTTCTTTGCTGTTATGTGAATTACTGTCTATGCGTTCCTTGTTGGTGGTCCTTATGAGTTAGTGGTGTTTGCGCATGGTGGTTTTGAGGGTGGAGAAGTTGGTCATGGAGGGTTCCTGGCGCCAAGCTTTTTCTGTTTTGCGACATTCGCGGTTGGAGACTTGGAGTTCAGTGGTGAACCAAGGGGCGTACTTGTTGGTGCAGGAGGTGATGTTTCTTCTAAGAGGGGCGAGGGAGTCTGCACAGGTTGTGATCCATTGTGTGAGGTTATGGGCAGCAATGTTGGGGTCGTTGGTGTTGGGGGGAGCGGTTTGTGCGAGCTGGGCGTTCAGGTTCTGTGGGGATCTTGTCCCACATGCGGTAGGGTGTGGTGGTGCTGGTGTGTGGGGGGGTTTTGAGAAGGAGAAGTGGACGCAGTGGTGGTCGGTCCAGTGGAGTTCGGTGGTGTGTGTGAAGGTTATGTGGTTGCTGGAAGTGAATATCGCATCTAGCATGTGTCCTGCTGAGTGGGTGGGTGATGTGACTATTTGCTTGAGTCCTAGGTTTGTGAGGTTTTTTAGAAGGGATGTGGAGTTGTGGTCGTGGTGGTTCTTCAGGTGGAAGTTGATGTCAACAAGGAGGATGTAGTCTATGGAGGTGAGGGCATGTCAGCGATGGTGTCACAGAAGGAGGGGCGAGGTCCCGGTGGTTTGTAAATGAGGGTACCTCTGAGGGTGGTGTTGGTGTTTATGTAAATGAGGAAGTGTAGGTGTTCTGCACTGTCAAGGGTATCGAGTGTGTTGGTGGTGATCTTTATGGTTTGTTTAGACGATCTCGACAATGGATTTTGTAGCCTTCTGGGATGGTTAAGGCTATGTCGGGCTCGGAAGAGGGATTCATCCAAATTTCCGGGAGGAAGGCAATGTCAGGGGAGTGCGACGTGATCAGGTCCCAGAGTTCGATGGCATGTTTGTGTATGGAGCGGGTGTTTAGGAGTATGCAGTTGAGGTGGTTGCGGGGGCTGATGTGGTGGTGCATGATGGTGTTGTGGGTGGGTAGTGGTATTTCTGTTGCTGGTGAGCGCGCTGGCGTTGTTGTGAGGCATGTAGGGGTTGGCGTGGGGTGTGTGAGTGTTTATCCTGCCACTCTTTCTGCCCTTCTGTGCCCCTCTTTCTACTGCAAGACAAGAGAGGACAAACGGGAGAGAAGGCACTGGAGAGCAGAGACATGGATATCAGTGGTTCAGTAAGTGCAGAGGCACCAGGGCTCCCTGAATCCTGGTTACTGATGTATTTTGCTACCCAACAAACAATTATGGGCGGCCCTTTTCACTGCTTGCCCTGGGGGCCAGGGCACCCTTGCTACGCCACTACCAGGCCCCGTTCTAGAGGAGGGTGTCAGGAGGACCAGGTCTCCTTAACCATTCACTGACCCACGCAATGTCCACTCACAACTGGAGATCCACTGTTTGTTCTTTCTTTTTAGTGTTTCATACGGCCCTTCTGCCACACTCTGCTTAGCTGCTTAACTTTCATGATAATGAGCAATGACTTGGGCTCCTTAAGGACGTTAATTGTCAAGAATCATGAGTGACGTCAACAGGGATGGAGGCTGCTGTTAACATGCACAATGTAGCAGGGGTACCTTGCAACACTCCGACAACAACAAAAGAGACTGCATGTTCCCACTATTAGATGCATAAGACAGAAACAATAATATGATGGAAAGGGGTTTTGCCTTTTCAAGAAAAGTAAATACTGCATACAATTTGTCTATCTCAATAGTAATTTGTTTTATTGTCTTCCTTCTGAGAAGACATTCTTAACTCTTGATGATATATGAAAAGCAAATTAAACGAAAGATGAAATAAATGTTACACCTAGGCACTAGGTTAAATGCGGAACATTGTATGGATGATTCTACTTAATTCACAAGATTTGAGTACATTTACATGTGAATATGTGCTTTAGATGGGATAAAAGGATAATGTGCGGGACACTGTTTTGAATCCAAGCTAGGGCACGTCTGGTGTTTCGTCCTTGTAGGACAGATAAAATAAGTGACACTGGATTACATTAATAGGGACACTTGTCATTTTCAGTGCTACAAGTTGGCAAAATATTCTGTAGCAAACGTCGCATAACATGTATTTGTATAAGAAAAACAGATTTCACCAGATGTTTAAATTACAATGGATGCGTGCTACAAGACTTAAACAAAAGTCTAAAAAGTACTGAAACACATCAGTTATGCACCTTTTAAATATGAAAACACGTCATAGTCTTATACAGATTCCTTAATTTCTGAAATTTCCAAGAAGCGAAGTCATCATCATTCAGATTTAGTAAAGTATGTTGTACCTCACTACTATGTGCAGTTTTGTTTTTTGCATTAATTAGTGTATCAGTACCTTTTATACATATTATTCAGTGTGTCAGTCCGGATCCACTGTACCTTTAACTCCTATTGAAAATGTGCAGAACTTACATTGGTAATGGGTCTGTGAAACAGTGCTGACATTTTTCAGAAATTCACTGAATATGAACTCGTTCTTCTTGTGCTATTGCAAACAATGGACTGGTAATGAGCATGTGTAAAGTGTTAATAAAATGCACATTTAATTCTGTAATACAAAAGCGGGGGTTCTTGGGACAGGATGATCACCCAAAAGGCAGAGTGGTTTGCAGATATTCACAGAATGTCACATCATCTGTTATGTATTTCTTGAATTACAATATTTTAAACAAAAAAATGCGTATCGAGAAAAATCACTACATCGCACTGCCGTGTGCTTAAATTTACTACACTGCTTTCAAGGCTTTTTAATTGTTGACAACCATAATTAATAAGGATAATATAATAAGTAACATTTGGGTATGCTACGTTCCTGTGAAATATGGGTTCAGAAACCACTGCTGAAAGAATGTTTTAATAATGATCGACAAACTGAAAGCATCCACTTAAATATTGAATTTCGCTGTTTATGGTTCACAGTGTTATCAATGTACTTCACAGCTCATATGCGTCAAACGTGCCCGTTCACTCTGAAGCCCCTTCCGTTTGGTAAATGGTGGACGTGGATCTGCTCCACAGGCACTGGGGTCAAGGAATGGCCTTAGACCTATCCACAGAGCCCAACACCCTGCTTCCAGTGCCTGTCCTGCGGTGCCTGCAGCTGTGCACAGTGGTCCCTGGACAGACTGTCCACATCCATGCTCTGCGACCAACTCCTAACCCCCCCCCTACTCACAGGTCCCGTTTTGTACCGGACACAAGGTAGGGCCACTGGTCTTCACCACAAGATTCATAATTACTAAAGATTATGCAACTTTCCATTCCTAGACTTGTACAACCTGGAAACCTTTCTGAGTGCACTAAACAGTAGGTTTCCTAGGACAATTGATTGTTTTTTTCACTTTCTCACTGGTGCATCATTATGGGCCATCCGTGGTTCTTCGTGGCCTTTCCAGGTCCACAATCCTAGAGCCGCAACTGTAGGTACTCCCTCGCTGTTCACACAAAAGGAATAAGCTCTCTGTAAGGTCAGAGGAGGGGACCAGTGGCTGGATTTATGTTGAAGAGGAGGAGGAGATCTTAATATTTAAGAAAGATTTCAAAATCCGTTCATTGAGGAACCTTGAAACATTTAGTATTCCATCAAATGCACTGGAACAATATTTTAATAATGCAGGAAGCAGCGAGAACTACGTCGCCCATAATTCATTTAGGAAGGGAGGAGCCTTTAACACTCCCTGCCTGCCTTCGACTGCCCCTGAGGGCTTGAGCAGCTCCACAGTGTTATCCTTCGCCTGTTGGCTGGAGTTACCGCTCACTCCTATTGTGTGTGCCAGCAGCTGAGGGCATCTGAAGGGCGCGGCGTGAGCCTGGGCCACGCATACACATCCATGGCTCACACGACTCGCAGACCAGACAACAGAGGCAGAGTTAAAATACTTTCCACCACGTGCAGCTTCTGGGTGCCAGCTCAGACTGTGTCATAGGTTAAATCCGTTGCTGCTGGAACATGCCAGTCACAGCTCCATTAACCGGCAGTGCCCACCATTCTCAAAGAGAAGCGCAGCTGGGCAGGTGAAAACTCTGGGTTCCCTCAGATGGGGGAGGGAGACAGGCTTTGGAACAGCACGCGCATTCCTTGGATACATCTTGGGAATTATACAGAAAGATTTGTAATGTTTTCATAAAGTAATAAAAAACGCAAACATTTAAAATACTGATGGGATCATGTTTGGATGTGAGTGATAAATAACATGGGGCAAAAGGTCTGTGAATCCGGCTGCGGGCAGTGAGCACAGGTGGGTTTTCATTGCTTTGTTGGAGGGCCATGGGCGTGGCATCGGGTGTCTTCGCCAAATTGAAATACACACATAAAATGTACCTATTGCTCTGGATGTCATTCAGTTCGCTTTGTGTGGTGCACAGCACCAGTCCCTCAACAAACAGAAGTAATTCGGCAGTATGTCGGCCTCCAGTTTTAGAAAGGGAAATCAGGACCTCTTGGTGACACGAGATGATTTGCCAGTTCATGAGATCAAGCTGTTCTTAATAATCTCGGGGCAGATTTTTTTTTAAAAAGTGGCGTAACGCGGCGCTGTGCCAAAATTGGCAGCGCCGCGCTGCGTCACTTTAGAAACGCAGGGATGCGCCGTATTCAAGGGAATACGGCGCACCCCTGCGTTGGCACTAAATTCAGCTGCCAACGCAGGCATCCTTGCACCATTGTGCAAGGATGTCTGGGTTGAGGGGTGTGATTGTTTATGTGCGGGAAGGCACACCTTCCTGCACATAAACAATCACTAATGGCGCTTTGGCACTTCTGTGTATGCTGCACAATGCAGTACACAAAAATGTGCCAAAGCGTCATTTTCAAATGATTGTTTATGTGCAGGAAGGCACACCTTCCCGCACATAAACAATCATTTCTGGCATTTTGCTTTTTCTATGCGTGCTGCAGAATGCAGCACACATAGAAAGAGCAAAAAAAAGAAGAGGAATAAAAGTATTCCTCCTCGTTGTACCCTGCTAATGCCACCCCTGGGGGTGGCGTTAGATTTTGGCACTGCCTCAGGTTTAAGAGATTTAGGGCCGTATTTATAGGCCCCTAGCGTCTTAGGAGCGTCACTTTTAGTGACGCTCCTGTGGCGCTAAGCACAACGCTGTATTTACAAGGTGGCATCAAGCCACTTTTTGTAGCTTAACGCCACTTTGTAAATACGGCCCCCTTCCCACACAGCACAGTACGTGGAAGGGGCGTGCAATGGGTGTTGCTGTGGGCGTGCCACAGCAACACCCATTGCATTATGAAATCTCGTAAACCTGAGGCAGCGCCAAAATCTAAGGCACAACTAGGAGGAATACTTTTATTCCTAGTCATTTTTTGCTTTTTCTATGTGTGCTGCATTTTGCAGCATGCATAGAAATAGCAAAATGCCAGAAATTATTGTTTATGTGCAGGAAGGTGTCCCTTCCTGCACATAAACAATGATTTGAAAATGATGCTTTGGCACTTCTGTGAGTGCTGCATTGTGCAGCACACACACAGAAGTGCCAAAGCGCCATTAGTGATTGTTTATGTGCAGGAAGGGACACCTTCTCGCACATAAACAATCACACCCCTCAACACAGACATCCCTGCATGATGGTGCAAGGATTCCTGCGTTGGCAGCTAACTTTAGTGCCAGCGCAGGGGGAACGCAGGGGTGCGCCGTATTCCCTTAAATACGGTGCATTCCGGCATTTCTAAAGTGACGCAGTGTGGCGCTGCCAATTTTGGCACAGCACCGTGCTCTGCCACTTTTCTTTAAATCTGGCCCTCAGTGGTTAGTACAAATTTTGGCTGAAAGATGTCAAGAGATTTCCAAAATATTATGCCAAAAAAGAAACGTACACTTCGGTGCAGTTCTGTTTTACTGTTTTCCTTTTCTCCTTTTTGTGCTTTTTCTGACAGCCTCGGGGGAAGTGTGCATAAAACTGTTGGTTTCCTTTTCTTTAACTGTACTCAGAGGCTTCACCTTCCCCCTTAAAGACCGACATTGGGCCCTTAGCTGAATGTTTAAGTGTTGTGAGTCTTCTTCAGAGCTGCACACGCTCTCTACATAAAGCCTTCCATTAAGTAAATGATTAAGGTAAGCCTTGACACTTGCTTCTGTATGCTACTTGTACACATAGTATAGATAAATGCTTAGCCCCTCGGTTGTCCATGGTACCTTTGAGATTGTTACAGAAAGATCTTGCATGAAAGTGAATAGGCCTTTCGCAAATTAGCGAAGAAGGATGACTGCTGGATAGGGCAGACGGCTAGATGTGAGGTTCAGTGACTGTCAGAATATGAAACATTCTGATAACGGAATGTTGACACAATGAAAAGTGAAGCTCCTGAACGCCAGCCTGCACACTTCCTTGTAGTGAAGCCCCTCAGCAGTCTTGGCAACCCGTAAGCAAAAAAATAAATGGTGTTAGTTCTAAGGTATGAATGTTTTATGCAAAACATTAATGTGTCAGTTGGTGACGAAATTAAGTCTTGGTATAATCAAGATAGGATTACTGTCTAGTCCCATGACTTTAGTTTCTGCATTACTTAGAAGAGTTGGTTCTTCACTTTTCAAGTGTATTTAACCTATATTTTTGTATTTCTATGCAAGCATATGCTTTAAAGCATACTAGACTATTTGTAGTGGAAATGAGTATGATCAATATATGAACCTGAATGTATAATCTTTGACATTATAATGTATGAACGTTTTAGTATACATATCTCTGTGGTGAATTGATAGTTCGGCTGTCTAACTATGCCACATCTAATTACGAAAGTCCTCAAAGTGAAAGCGCTATAGCAGATTTACCTTTCTCAGAATATCCGATGTTCAGAAGGAGAACCTCTGCTACCTAAGTTGTAAAGTGTGACATCTCTAGAAGAAGATTTTAATGGTGGCACTCATTGGGTCCCAGATAAAACTTTTGGGGCCACCTACAAAGGTTTTATATACGTAAACATGTGTATGTTTGCTTAAAATGCTTAACTCTGGCTTTGCATATATGTCTCTATATCTACATAAGTATATTTAGACATATGCCCACATACATACAAAGCCAGAGTTATAATTTTAAGCAAACAATACGCCATTGCAATGAAATGGAGTTGGACAAATTAATGTTTGGGGTAAGGTGCAGTGTCTGTTTCTGTGTTGCCCTTGGTACATTCAGTAGCTGTGGTAGCAAAGCACAAGGGGGAACAAGGACAGACAGAGTGGGGCACAGGACCAATCTGACCCTACACCCCACCCCACCCCCTGGATACACCGGTGTTCATACACCTAGCCTGGAGCGATAGGCCTGTTTCCTAAAACGGAGGGCAGATTATGTGCATTTTAAATATATTTTTGTACCTGTGGAGGAATGCAAAAACAACTGTTTAACTCACTGATCAGTAAAAGGGAACATCTGCAAATGTGGACTTGAGAAAAACCATGTTTGCACTGTTCATTCAGTAAAAATGTGTTTTATTACTGGTCAGTCAATGCGGATGCATGAGTTGCATTGGAACAGCGCAGTTTTATGCAGTTGTGTCCAGGATCCAGCATGATCATATCTGGTGGAATAGCACTGCCTCCCTCATATCCCTTGTCTACAAAACCAGCCTGCGAGTTTACAATAGCCACAGTCTATCCTTTCCATACCGCCCTCTCCCAGGGGCTCACCTTAACTTTCCTGTCATCGGCTGTGATCTCATCGAACTCCTGCCCCAGTTGGAAGTTGACCTCCGTGCTCTTGAAAGTGCTCTGTGTCTTCACGGTGATCGTATCCCCATCCACGCTGATGATGGTGGTGGGCTTGGTCATGTTGGCCACTTGCCTCATGGCAAAGCCGACACCTACAGCAAGACGAAATATCAGCAATAAGAAGAAGCTTTTGGAATGGCTAGTTGCGGGTTCGCTTGACAAATCTTGACCCATGGAGAAAAAGTACTGCCATGTCTGAAAACCTTGTAACCACCATACAGTGTAGTAAACCTCACTTAGAAATGGAATCCTTAAGTGGACTCCCAAACACAAAAAAAATACTTTTTAATAAGAAATAACAAAGCTTTGGTGAGCGCAATCAGATTTCACAAACAACTGAAAATTGATTTGGGTTAAGACCAAATGGATTTGAACTGAATTCTGAAACAGACAATTTCCAAAGCGGCATTATTTTGATTGCTGCAAAGGGGTGTGCAGAGAAAGTAATTACAAGTGTGCAAACAATCTGCAACATCCAGTAATACATTCAAGTATGTGGCTTTTCCAGAACCAGAAAAAGAGATGCAAAAAAAAAAAAAAAAAAAGAAATCACAATAAAATCTATTTTACAATTCAAAAATTGGCAAGCAGTCTTTACATGGCCAGATCTGCAAAAATATCTGTTTTACAAAATGATTGAAAATCATTGCAGTTGAGACAAAACAATCAACGGCATTGCTGGAAGAACGAATTCCATGTCGGGACAGGAGGCTCCAATTATACTTTCTCTTTCTTTTACTGTTTCAAACAGCAGTGAATCAAATAACAGTAAAACAAAAACATCAGTACCCAGTATGCTCAATACAATTGGTCCAATCATAACACAGGACCTTAACCCATAAAAGCGTGACCCCAAAAGTCACTTCCTCTTTCTTTGCTGCTCCAGCAGCCAGAAAAGTACAGCATTGCGATTCTCTCTTAATCTTGAATTTTATTTGTGTCTTAGCACTAGCGTAGTATTTCTGCTCGCTTTGATAGTTATAATGTGCAACGCTCGGTGGGTGCTGAATTTCAATTTTGGATGCCTGGCCATCTCACTGCCTAGTGGAGCGGGGGCGGACTATGCGGCCTTCGCGTAGTCTTATTTCCATTTTCCTGGCGCGTGTACGAGTTGGCATTTCTTCCCTCAATTTTCTTGGAGAAGCCGGCTCGTTTCACCACGACGCAACTGAGAAGCAGTGGCCCTCGTTTTTTTTGGTTGTTTTGTTTTTGCCCTCTGTGCTCCCTTGAAACCCTACTGCTAGAGTGTAGGGTTGTATAAATAGAATAGGCACTTCCTAGAGTGTATATGACAGGCTGCTCCCTCCACATTCTATAGGCATATCAGAAAATAGCCTGGCAGGGGTTCTTAGACTCCCCCTTTGATCTCTATTGCGCAATCTTCTGTTTGAATACCAAAAATTTCAGTCAGGAGAATGGCTCAATGGAATGGCTGAAGATAATACTGACCATCTGTAAATTAATCTGGTCAGTGACCTTGATTGTAGGGTTCAACAATCTGTCAACGAGGCCCTTGTGAGGGCAGTGGGACCTTTTTCCGTTAAGTTGCTTGATTACGCTCGTACTCAAGGTTGGATGCCAGAGAACTCGGCGCCTGGTGAAAGTTCTAAGCCTAAGGACAAAGGGAAAAACACTGAGTCTACGTCCTCTGACGCACAGGCTGATGCCTTTGAAAGAGTTTGAAGCAAAGGAGCCAGCAAACGTAACTGTTGTAGTAAAAAAAGGTTAGTTTTTCACCATCCTTTTCTAATACTGACTCCTCCTCAGACTCAGATGACCTGGATATTCCCGGTCCCAGTAAAAGACCTAAGAAACATGTCTTGCCTCTGAAAGTTCTCAATTTTGACCCTACTGAGATTATTCACCGAGAGCGTCCAATTGGGTCCCCACTCCGGAAGTGGCTAAGTATGTACAATCTTACATACGCAAGAGTTTTGATAAGGAGGTCTGAGCCCACCGTCGAGCGGAATTCCCCGGCCAGACTTAGAGGGTAAAGTTGCTAACACCCTAGAAGTGGACCCCACTATGGTCATGTTCATGAGGAAGTTCTCCAAGGACCCAAAGAAGGGCTTTGACAGGGTGTGGTGTAACTGCCAGGACAAGCTTTTGGACATGTCAAGTGCCCTAACCAAGATTTTAGAATTGGCTTTTCAATCCAAAGAGTCTGGAGCAGCAGTGGACACTGATATATTGATTAGCTGGGCACAGCCAGCCATCTGCCAACTAGGCAATACTAACTGTGCTATTTCTTCCGAATGCAGAAGGACCTTCCTGATGCGTATCGATCCCAACCTAAACGATTTAGCAACTTCGAAAGCAGGTCCTGCAGCAGAAGGGATGCCCTTTGGAGCACTGTTCGTCAAAGAATTATCTAAATTCTGCTCTACCTACTCCTCCGTCGACAAGGTACAGATGTCCCTTAAAAAAGGTTTTCAAATGTGGCCTTTTTTCTCAGTGCTAGTCGTTATGGAAGGCGTATGCCCAGCCAAGAATCATATGCAAGCCCTCAAGCCTACTACTTCAGAGGCGGTTGGTATGGAGAATCAGCGGACACCACCTTTTACCCCCACCCGTTCCAGAGGAGGACACTCCAGATTCTGCTGAGGTCCCAGACTAGAACAACAAGGAGCGATCCAAACGTTGGATATTCCGGTAAGGGTCATACCTTCTTCTCGGGTGATGTTGGGGGGCAGTGTGGGTTTATTCCTACACAATTGGAAACTGATTTCTGGGGACCCTCGAGTTCTTCAGTACTCCAAAACAATCATGGGCCCCAGGTTCAATGTATTTTTCCCTAGCAGATCAGTCTTTCATAGATCTAGAGGTTCAGTTCCTTTTTGACAAAGGAGCAGTGGGTATTTCCTCCCCTCACACTTTAGGTTTCATCAGCCCTATTTTCTTGGGAGACAAAAAAGGTGGAGGTCATCGTCTAGTATTAAACCTAAAAGAGTTTAATCACTGGATATTACAGACACTTCAAAATGGAAGGAATACACATGCTGAGGGACATTTTGTTAGAGGGTGATTGAGTGGTCTGTCTGGACCTAAGACGCCTACCTCTCAGTTCCCATATTTCCTCCTCCCAGGAGCTACCTACAATTTCTGTGAAGAGGCCAGTGTCTAGAGTTCAAGGCTCTCCCTTTCGGCCTGTCATCTGCTCCTTGGTGCTTCACCAAACTGATGAGACCAGTGGTCAATTCCCTTCAAGCAAAAGGGGTTCGTTTGATAATTTATCTGGATGACATCTTGCTGATGGCACAGGATGCTCAGACTCTCTGGAGTAATTTATAATAGACTGTTCAACTTTTACAGGAACTGGGATTCATGATCAATGCACAGAAGTCATTGTTGAATTCTTCTCAGGTGATAGATTCAGTCCTATCCCAGCTGATTCTCCCTTCTCAAAAGATTTGCAACATCAAGCAGGAGTTGAAGTCTGCTTTAGCCAACCAGACTATCATTGAGAGCAATTGCCAGGATAGTAGGACTTCTGTCCTCTTCCATTCAGGCCATCTTCCTGGCCTCACTTCACTATTGTGCTCTTCAGAGATAAAAAATTCAGTACCTTCGGAAGGGTCTGGCTTATTCAGAACCGATTCCATTATCTGAGGAAGTCAAGAAGGAAATTCACCGGTGGTTGGATCATATGGAAGCCTAGGACGGCAGAGCCATTTTCAGATCTCACCCAAACATAGTAATCAAATCGGATGCCAGTCAGTGGGGCTGAAGGGCACGATGTGGATCGATTGCGATGGGGGGGCCGTTGGTCGAGGTGGGAGCTACTTCGCCACATAAATTGTTTGGCACTTCTAGAGGGATTATTTGCCATAAAGAGTCTCTACCCTCAGAAGTCGGATTGTTGTATTTTATTGAGGATGGACAATATCTTGTCAGTGATATGTCAACAAGCAGAGACCA
The DNA here is from genome assembly GCF_031143425.1 of Pleurodeles waltl. Lineage (NCBI taxonomy): Eukaryota > Metazoa > Chordata > Amphibia > Caudata > Salamandridae > Pleurodeles > Pleurodeles waltl. The sequence continues at coordinate 1,391,234,438 of NC_090440.1, read as the reverse complement.
AATCCATAATTTTAGCGGAAACAGCCACGGCATTATTGTCTCAGCCACCAACAGTGTCACTGCAGTTTATCTGCTGGGGTCTCAGAATGCCATAGCAGACTGGAATTCCAGGTATTTGAGGGATGCCAGAGATTGGATCAGGATCTTTTCCACCAAATTCTTTTGGAGTTGGGTCCTTGCGATGTAGATCTCTTTGCGTAACGTCTCAATTTCCAGATTAAAACTTTCTTCAGCTGGTGCCTGGATCCGTTGGCTCTGGCGACAGGAGCCTTTCTCCAGGACTGGAGTCAGTTTCGGGGGTATGCCTTTCCTAAATTCATGGTGATTCCCAGGGTTCTGTCGCAGGTTCAACAACGAAAGGCAGAGACTGTGCTCCTGACCCCTGTGTTAAGGGCCTAGCCCAAGCTCTGTTGTTAGCCTGCGCTCCTCCACTTCTCATTCCGCCTCGTTAGAATCTTCTGATGAGTCAGCAAGGCCTTCTACATCCTTTGGTCCTGTTGAGAAAACTGTGGTTGATGGTTTGGACGGTTTCTGGTCAAGATGGAATTCCCTAGGCATTTTGCAACAAGCTGCAAGTTTCAAGCAACACGCACTCATAAACGGTATGCTTCAGCTAGGCAGAGATGGTATAGTTGGTGTGAAGGACGAGGTATCGAACCTGTGGGGGTCGAACGTTAACATGATTGTGAATTTCTTAGCAGAACTTGCAGGCTCTGGCATACCTATCATACAGTCAATAATTTCAGGTCTGCCATTTCAGCTGGTCATGAACAGATTGAAGGTAAGCCGCTTGGGGAACATCCCTTACTTTGCAAAGTGTGAAAGGGATTCGCATGAAGTCTCCTCCTCAACTCAGCTCTTCTTTCCTTTGAGATGTAGACATAGTTTTGAGGTTCTTAGACAAATGGCCATCTAATCGTTATCTTTCCAGAAAGCAAATCGCAGTGATGTTAACTATGTTACTTTGTCTCATTTCTTGTAAACATGTGTCAGATGTTAGGGTTCTAGATTTAGCAGGGTGAGTCTTCTCTCCAGAGGGTGTTACATTTAACATCACTAGAAGAACAAAAAACAATTGCAGGTTGATAGCATATCCTATGTTTCCTGAAAATCCACAGTTCAGTTTAGTTCAATGTTTGAAAGATTATGAAACGGCTACGGATGATATCAGACAAGATTCTAGGGGTCAATTGTTAATATTGTTACATAACCCTTTTAAACCAGTGTCGCCTGCTACTTTGTCCAGATGGATGAGATGGTAGATAAATGAAGCAGGAACAGACACTACTAAATTTGAGGCTCATTCAGCTAGGGGAGCAATGGCTACCAAGACCCAAATGCTAGGCTGGCGTCTGGAGGACATGAGAGCAGAGGATTGGTCTTCAGAATCTAATTTTCGGAAATTCTATCACAAACCGATGGTTGATGTAGCTACTGTGGTAACTGGGCAGCTTTAAACAAGCATAATCGGAGCCTCTGGTCCTAACATAGGATAAAACATTTTCTAGCTTACACGTCGAGAATTTTCAATTCTATTGAGGCCACATATGCGAGGATTACCCCTCCCATGATTCTATATGAACTATATTTGGTTTTAGGTCTGAATGTTCTGTGATTCATTCTTGTGAATGTTTTGGGTTTTGCCCACCCTGAATTATGGATTGTATACAGATGTTTCATATTTGAGTATCTGTTATTTTGGTGAAAATATTACCTTCAATTTTTTGTCACCTTTAGGAATGTATCAGAAGACACCTTGATGGTTTGGTTCTATTGAATCCTGTTTCTGAGAAGGCAGGTCTATGGATCTCAGTTTTTCTGCTGAAGCGCTTGTGTTCCAACATGTCCTGCCACCTTTTGAGCTCCAATTATGGTGTTCTGGACTTTGGATTGGTTGATCATGGAGAGTTAATCTGTAAGGAGTTGCGTTTCTACTGAGTTCTGGTTCTTATCTGACTAAGACAAAGAAAGAGGAAGTGACTTTTGGGGATATGGCTTTTATGGGTTAATGTCCTGTGTTATGATTGGACCATGCAATAATATTATTGAGCATCATGGGTATTGATGTTTTTGTTTTACTGTTATTTGATTGGCTGCTGTTTGGAACAGTAAAAGAGAAAGCATAATGCTTGCATCCGTGTCCTTAATAGAACTGAAAATTCTTTACGTGTAAGCTTGAAAATTCCCTCTGGCAAAAAAAAACAGCTGACGAATTCAGGGCAGTGAAAATAAATAAAATGTGAGTGAATGTCTCTATTCAGTGGGAATGCCTATGACTGCCTGCATACAACTACACCAGTGGTTCTCTATTGCTGACTGCAAGTTCAGTGGGTGACTGCACACCACTGCTTCACTGCCTTCTGGTGCTGACTGCTTTGTGATTGCCTTCTCATGAGTGCCTTGTCACTAGTAGCATACAACAGCTCTGTCACTGTATACGGATGGGCGATGACTGGCTGCACACGACCAAGAATAATTGGGAAAAAACACACGCTGAGCTTTACAATCTGTATCTTCAGGCATACAAGGTCTCTGTGACAGGCTGCTCAAAGCAACTTTGCAACAGCCTTCTCATAACTCATTTTCATGAGGGTTTCTCTTTCAGTGTCTGAGCAGAACTTCTCTGTACTCACCTGCGTACTGCTGCCTTGTGAAGAAGGTGGTTGCTGGTGTCTGGCTTTGCCTCAGCACTTTGGGTATTGTTTTGCTGCCAGCAATACTCCAGTCAGCAGCACCATAGAAAAAGGGAGTAAAATCTCCATGATAGAAATTCTGGGACCACCAAAGGACGTCGAGACACTCAGTACTTACTAAAGTGGTGACGTCCTACCCAGTGCTTCTTGCCTACCACAGTTTAGCACAAAGCTTAGTTCACTGGGCTCTGAGGGTGCTAGGGGTGTGTACTTCCTCTGACATTTATAAGGACAAAGTAAAACAAAAGAACATGCAACAGCAATTTTTGAGTAATCTTAGCCTGTTACAAAGACAAATAGGAAGCACCTCCTAAACAAAAACTAGATATACATGAGCAATTATGCCATCATGCCAGTAAATTCATCAACAAAAACACACCATCTCTGTATTACAGCCTACAGATCACAGTACTTCTGCAGTCTAACAGAAGGTCTACTTCAGCCCATCATCAAACCCACAACACAAATGGGATAGTGTAACCATACATGAAATGGTAGAGCCTTGATGGTTAGCCCATCAGGGCAATGGCAAACCATGAAAAATGAAGAAAAATCCAGTGATCGAAGTGGGCTATTTCAAAGCCCACACACATTTTAGATGCACTTTAAAAGTATTGGTAAAAGGAATATTCTTAGATTATGTTGTCTGTAGTGATACCTAAAAAAAAAAACAAAAAAAACAACAACAAAAAAAACATTAAAACAGGCCTTTATTGGGCCTTCTTCTCTTACCATTCCCTCATCTCCAAAGAACATGTGGGTGAGCCTTTTTGTCATTAACAATTCTTGTTTTGAATTAAAAAAAAATTGGAAACAGAAATCATCATTTTCTGATGCATGGCACTTCAGAGGACTACTTTGTTTGTTGAAGTGGTCCTTGTGAAATGGCAGAATGGCATCTCTCACAGTGAAGTTAACCAATATCTGAAGAAGGCTGACCCATTGTGCCATATGATTGCTGCAGTGGGAAGAATGTGGATGACACAATAACTGACCATATATCTGAGACCGGCCAAACACACATGCGCACATAGGTTTATCCAGCCTGGATGTGTTGAACAGCCGGGCTGGAGAAACTGCATAGACCCCAGGGCAGTACGAGCCGCTGAGACCAATCCTAGGTTTAGCATAAAAGCAGCGCCAGGATTGCTGGGGAGCTTGTGCTGGTGAATGCTGGGACACCAGAAGAAGAGCGTGAAGCAGTGGGCTGTGGCGATGAGAAAGGTAAGTGTTTTTGTTTTTTTTAAATGTTTTCTTTCCCTTCTTCCCTCCCCTGAACATTGGCAGCGGCCACCACTAGCTTCAAGTTAATATAAGAAACGCACAAGGTGGCCTCCATAAATGTGCATACATGAACAATTCTTCATGCCACAAATCAGAACTAACCACATTACATACCATGCAACACAACACATAACACTCTGCTACAAACTGAAACACAGAACATGTGGTGTACCACACATTACTCATCACCCAATATAGTATACCACAGAACAAATCATACTGTACAACGCACCACGAAGCATACAACACACCTTTTGCAGCACAGCATGCTAGACAAACAGCATACCTCATACCACAAAATATCACAGAATACAAATGCACGTGGTACACAATTCCATAACACACGTTCAACACATCACATAACACATGATGAAAGATGCACATAAGAAAACTTTCTGGAAAAGTAACATGCCACACAATGTAGAAGAAATCACACTACATATCAGACTGGTAATTGTACAAATAACAAAACATGCCATACAGCATAGCAGACCTATCACACATAACATAAAGCACATTTCACTCAATCATTTTTTTTGTCACAAGATCAATTGCAAAGCAACACACCACACACCGCATACCAATCACTACTGCCGTTACCTAGACAGTCTGGAAACGCCCTGCAAGGATGTAAGTCAGTACGTGGTATAACACAATGGTGGGTGGTAATTAAAGAAGCTCGAGAGCTTGATGTGACCACCAGAAACAGGAAAGAAATTGAAATGCACGAGATTTAGCATTCCCCTTTTTACTGTAACACTGACAGCATTCTCGCCTCTCTTTATGGAAGGTCCTGCAGATAATACTTCACTTTCTGGAGCCACATCTCAAGTAGAACGTTTTGGATCTGCAAAGGAGGCTAGTCTGTGCCTTGGGAACACTTATTTGATATTGTCAGTTACAGCTGGTAGCTAAGCCCAGCCTGTTTTTTGACCCTGTGGCCTTGATCTATATTGGAAATAGTTCAGAAGGCCGTTCTTTTGCATATTTAGAGGAACATGAAATTGCAGCATGAAGATCATGAGTTGGACTTTTTGATACTTTCATGAAGGCCATTGTTACACTAACGATGCAACTTGAAACACTGTTTGCAAGAATTCTGGAATTTGGTCGAGCAGCTGATAAAATGGCCTACTTGACAGTTTAATACTCAACTGTTGAATGTTGGGAGCTTCAGCTGTATCTAGAAGTAATTATCAGAGCAAAAATAACGGTGGTGAAAAATATTGGGGGGCCTATAAACAGACCTTTTAATTTATAACTCATTTTCAGATAATTCAAACCCTTGTCGTGACAAACAATAATTAATTATAGGTTCAACTTTCAGGAACAAATGCACACAAAACCAGCTCAAGCCACAACCGGCTGCCAGCCAAAAAGCAGAAAAAGAAAGGGACAGCTAAATACAGGAACAGGCACAGAGGAGTGAGGTGGTAGAGATAAGGTGCAGTAACATGAACCAAAAAGATTCAATCTAAGTGTAATTTCCATTAACCTCCGAAGAACTCCAAGGTTAAGATTTGGCAGGTCTGCTATGCACATTACTATTCGATGAAGTGTTTCCCCTGGCTGGCAGACGAAAAAAGAATCTGTTTTTATGCATACCAGACCTTCTTAATGTCCTGACCACTTTATCAAATGACCCCTCAGAAGGTGTGGGCACCAGGCAATTACCATATTTAGTGTATTAACATTGTTGGTGCATGGCGAGGCATACCAACGAATGTAGGATTACTCAGGTATGTGGGAAATAATGTGCACCTATAACATTCAGACAGGATTCCTCTTTGATATGTATTCTGCACAAAGTAAATTATGCTGCTGATCTGAGTGACAGAGAATGTAAAGTGTTAAAACATTTACATATACTTTATTTTCGAAAACGTATTCCGTTGTGTGTAACTACTAATAAAAATAACAGCACAATGTACACAGATCACAACTTACCACACACACACACACACACCAACACACACACACCAACACACACACACACACACACACCAACACACACACACCAACCCAGGGGGTCCTTTTAAGAGTGGCAAACAGCTGGGACAGATTTACTAAAAATTTGCCTTGATGCACAGTGACCCAAAGAGGCACAAAATCTTTGCAGCTTATTTACTTTCCAGTGTAAAACCTATTTTGAACCGGAGAGGTACCCTTTTCTCAGTGCAAATTGCAGGTTTTGCTGCTTTGCCCCACTTTGCAATGATCTGCCTATGTCACACCAATTTAACGTCCCCATGACGCAAATACCCACAGTTTCTGATACAATGCCCAAACTACTAAAATGCTAATACCGAGATTTGTGTCAAAAAATAATACCTACTTGGAAAAATGTTTTTATTTCTCCAATTATTTAGCACTTTGGATGTGTGCTAACTATAGAGCACACAACCAATGTGTGGAATGTATCTGAATTTGCTTAGGCACGTTCTTTTTCATTGAAAGGAAGGATGTGCCTCCAGTACCATTCCTATGTTAGACAGCACACACACAGCACTGCACCATGGTGCAAAGGTTGTGTGTAGGACTAGGCACTCTGTTTATGAGCCAGTGGTGGGGATCACAGGACCAGCAGGCCAATTTTAGGTCTTACCTACAAGAAAGCAGAAGTTGTCTGTTTGCGAAAGACATATTGTTTGCTTATAGCATTCCCACTTACACTGCCCTTTGCTTACTATTGAATGGCTGTATTCCCACTCTCATTTTCTTGATCCTTATTCATCGTCTTGAATGGGCTTTCTTCTCTCTTGGTCCCTCCGTGTTCCTTCTACCCCACCCTATATTGCTTCCGCCCACAGAGTTTTTGTGTTTCATTTAAAGAGCCAACTCAAATGGGTAAATTAAGAAAGGGCTTAGTCAATCTATAGACACATGCTTGTGTGGTGCCTGCACATGCTTGGTGCACACACCTACAAATTGACGATGTCTACTGCATCATAAAAACAAGTCTAATCCTCTAACCATGATGCATACCGACATCACTAAAAACCATTGGCAAAGCAAATTGGTCCCAACAGAGACCTATTGGCTTTCCCAATGCTTGTTAATAAATACAGTTCTGCGTTCCTTTCTTCCTGTTGAATAAGGCAGCGCTGCAAGTTTGATTGCTGTGCTACATTGTGCTAAAACTTAATAAATATTCCTCCCGGTAGTTATTAGCTGACTTACTTTCCAGTCCATACTAGGTCATTCAACAACACTGGCTTCACCATTATGCCTACACCTAGGTTCAAGTAGTCCCAGCATGAGATGGTAAGTACCAACAAGCAGCAGCAGCTCCTCCATTAGGGTCGAGGAGTGTTGCCCCCGCCCCCACCAGCAGCAGTAGCTGCAAAACCTTTTCAAGAAGACAATAAACAGTGTTTATTATCATTCTCTTGAAAAGGGGTGGGTGTAGGAAAGTAGCCTCTTTCTAGCATGGTTACCCCCCACTTTTGGCCTGTTTGTGAGTGTGTGTCAGTGTGTTTTTACTGTGTCACTGGGATCCTGCTAGCCAGGACCCCAGTGCTCATAGTTTATGGCCGAATGTGGATGCCCGTGTCACTGAGGCTCTGCTAATCAGAATCTCAGTGCTTATGCTCTCTCAGCTTTTAAATTTGTCACAGTAGGGCAGTGAATATATTTACCAATTTCAATTGGCACACTGGCCCCCCCCCCCCCCCCCCATAAGTCCCTAGTATATGGTACCTACGTACCCAGGGCATTGGGGTTCCAGGAGATAAATATGGGCTGCACCATTTCTTTTGCCACCCATAGGGAGCTCAGACAAACCCTTGCACAGGCCTACCATTGCAGCCTGCGTAAAATAACGCACATATTATTTTACAGCCATTTTCACTGCACTTAAGAGTCACCTATATGTCTAACCTTCACTTGCTGAAGGTTAGGTGAAAAGTTCCGAAGTGTGAGGGCACCGTTGCACTAGCAAAGGTGCCCCACATAGTTCAGGTCCATTTCCCCGGACTTTGTGAGTGCGGGGACACCATTACACGCGTGCACTACATATAGATCAATACCTATATGTAGCTTCACAATAGTAACGCCGAATATGGCTATGTAACGTGTAAGATCATGGAATTGTCCCTTCATTCCAAATCTGGTATTGGGAAGCCAATTCCATGCATCCTGGGGGCTCCACCATGGACCCCCAGTACTGCCAAACCAACTCTGAGGCTTGCACTGCAGCTACAGCTGCCGCCACCTCACAGACAGGGTTCCGCCTTCCTGGGGTCTGGGCAGCCCAGTCCCAGGAAGGCAGAACACAGCATTTAATCTGAGAGCAGGGTGTTACGCCCTCTCCCTTTGGAAATAGTTGTTACAGGTTGGGGAGGGGTAGCCTCCCCCAGCCTCTGGAAATGCTTTGAAGGGCACAGATGGTGCCCTCCTTGCATAAACCATTCTACACTGGTTCAGGGACCCCTTGTCCCCTGCTCTGGTGCAAAACTGGGCAAAAGAAAGGGGAGTGACCACTCCACTGTCCATCATCACCACAGGGGTGTCCCAGACTTCAGCCATCTTGCTTTGCAAGGTGTGGGGGCACTCTGGAGGCCTCTGAGTGGCCAGTGCCAGCAGGTGACGTCAGAGACCCCTCCTGATAGGCCCTTAGCTGATAAGGTAGCCAATCCCCCTATAAGGGCTAGTTAGGGTCTCTCCTGCGGGTTCTCTTCAGAATATGCTTGCAAGTTTCCTTCAGGAATCCTCTGCAACAACTTCAGACTCTTCTGACCTCGGATCAACCGCAGCCTGCTCCAAGAAACGCTGTAACTGCAACAAAGTGTCTACAAGAGACACTCTTCTTCAGCAACCTCAGCTCCAAGTTAGCAACTGCAACAGTTTCCATGGTGTGCATGCTCTGGGGACTCGTCTTCATACTGCACCAGAAGGAACGAAGAAATATCTAGTGGAGTGACGGAGTCACTCCCCTGCTCCAAGCAGGCACCTTCCAAGGCAACGACCAGTACCCTGGGACTCCTCTCACAGTGACGAGCGTGCTCCTAAGGACACAGAGGGTGGACATCAAAGGCATAAACGGTCCTGAGGTCCTGCTGGCGCAATTTGGAGTAGGTAAGACCTTGCCTTCCCCGAGAGCGATGGTACCCCTATGTAGTGCGTCTTCTTTGCCTCCTGAGGCCTCTGTGCACTCATTGCAAAATTCCTTCATGCACAGCCTGGCCCAGGTCCCCAACACTCCATCCTGCGACGCACAACTCGCTGAGTTGTTCTCCGGCGACGTGGGACCTTCTTTTGTTGTGCTGCATCAACCGCGTTTTGCACCGCCTTTGAAATCAGATCCTGCGGCTTCTGGGGGTGCTGGCTGCCATCCTGAGGGCTCTCTAAAGTGCAGAGAGCCCCCTCTTCTTCCTCATACAGAGATGAGGCCCCCAGGTCCGTCCTGGGTCCATCCAGCGCCATTTTGACACAAAAACACACTTTTGTTGTAGCCAAGGCTTGTTGGCGCCTTCCAACACAAAATCTTGTCTGCAACGATCTTCACGCCATGGGACATCTTTTGCATCATGCAGGAACCTGCTGGCAGCTTCCTAGGGTGTATTTCTGCAGTCTTCGACTAACTGGGGACTCTTCTTTTGCACCCTCTTCTGGGTTGGCAGCGGCTCGTGTCCTTCTGAAACTTCTTTTGACTTCTGCACTTGGTCCCCTTCCTTTGCAGGTCTTCAGGTCCAATAATCCAGCAGTTGTTCTTTGCAGACCTGGTTGGCTGCTGCAAAATCCCAAAAATGAGGTGTAGTGTGTCCTAAGGAAACTTTCAGTACTTTACTCCTGCTTTTCTGGGCTCTGAGTTGGGGTAATTTACTTACCTTTACTGTATTCTTACTCTCCCAGCAATTCAGAAAACACTACACTTGTCTAGGAGGGAATTAGTGATTCGCATTCCACTTTCTTAGTATACAGGGAGTGCAGAATTATTAGGCAAATGAGTATTTTGACCACATCATCCTCTTTATGCATGTTGTCTTACTCCAAGCTGTATAGGCTCAAAAGCCTACTACCAATAAGCATATTAGGTGATGTGCATCTCTGTAATGAGAAGGGGTATGGTCTAATGACATCAACACCCTATATCAGGTGTGCATAATTATTAGGCAACTTCCTTTCCTTTGGCAAAATGGGTCAAAAGAAGGACTTGACAGGCTCAGAAAAGTCAAAAATAGTGAGATATCTTGCCGAGGGATGCAGCACTCTTAAAATTGCAAAGCTTCTGAAGCGTAATCATCGAACAATCAAGCGTTTCATTCAAAATAGTCAACAGGGTCGCAAGAAGCGTGTGGAAAAACCAAGGCGCAAAATAACTGCCCATGAACTGAGAAAAGTCAAGCGTGCAGCTGCCACGATGCCACTTGCCACCAGTTTGGCCATATTTCAGAGCTGCAACATCACTGGAGTGCCCAAAAGCACAAGGTGTGCAATACTCAGAGACATGGCCAAGGTAAGAAAGGCTGAAAGTCGACCACCACTGAACAAGACACACAAGCTGAAACGTCAAGACTGGGCCAAGAAATATCTCAAGACTGATTTTTCTAAGGTTTTATGGACTGATGAAATGAGAGTGAGTCTTGATGGGCCAGATGGATGGGCCCGTGGCTGGATTGGTAAAGGGCAGAGAGCTCCAGTCCGACTCAGACGCCAGCAAGGTGGAGGTGGAGTACTGGTTTGGGCTGGTATCATCAAAGATGAGCTTGTGGGGCCTTTTCGGGTTGAGGATGGAGTCAAGCTCAACTCCCAGTCCTACTGCCAGTTCCTGGAAGACACCTTCTTCAAGCAGTGGTACAGGAAGAAGTCTGCATCCTTCAAGAAAAACATGATTTTCATGCAGGACAATGCTCCATCACACGCGTCCAAGTACTCCACAGCGTGGCTGGCAAGAAAGGGTATAAAAGAAGGAAATCTAATGACATGGCCTCCTTGTTCACCTGATCTGAACCCCATTGAGAACCTGTGGTCCATCATCAAATGTGAGATTTACAAGGAAGGAAAACAGTACACCTCTCTGAACAGTGTCTGGGAGGCGGTGGTTGCTGCTGCACGCAATGTTGATGGTGAACAGATCAAAACACTGACAGAATCCATGGATGGCAGGCTTTTGAGTGTCCTTGCAAAGAAAGGTGGCTATATTGGTCACTGATTTGTTTTTGTTTTGTTTTTGAATGTCAGAAATGTATATTTGTGAATGTTGAGATGTTATATTGGTTTCACTGGTAATAATAAATAATTGAAATGGGTATATATATTTTTTTTGTTAAGTTGCCTAATAATTATGCACAGTAATAGTCACCTGCACACACAGATATCCCCCTAACATAGCTAAAACTAAAAACAAACTAAAAACTACTTCCAAAAATATTCAGCTTTGATATTAATGAGTTTTTTGGGTTCATTGAGAACATGGTTGTTGTTCAATAATAAAATTAATCCTCAAAAATACAACTTGCCTAATAATTCTGCACTCCCTGTATGGTTTGTGTTGCCCCTAGACCTATTTTCTCCCATTGCATTCTATAGGATTTCCTGGTCTAATTTTGGTGTCTAGTGTATATATTGTGTATAATACTTACCTCCAGAAGGAGTATTGCCTATAAGATATTTTTGGAACTGTGTCACCCCAAATAAATACCTTTATTTTTGGTAACACTGACTATTGTCTTTGCTTGTCTACAAGTACTGAGTACCTATACGTGGTAATCCAGGAGCTTTGCATGTCTTCTAGTTCAGCCTAAGCTGCTCTGCTGTAGCTACCTCTATCAGACTAAGCTGCTTGAACACTACTACTTTACTAAGGAGGGATAACTGGACCTGGTATAAGGTGTAAGTACCCAAGGTACCCACTACAAACCAGGCCAGCCTCCTACAGAGGGGCATTGGAGTTGACGAGCACTTGAGGGGGGTGCACCCAGCACTCCCCTCAGAGCGCATGTGTGCTTGGCCGGCTGCCTCGAGCACAGGCTTCCAGTCTGCCCGGAAGCACCCTGGCTGGGCGCTCCAGGCCAATCCTAATGCTACTTTCAGCATGGAGCGAGGAGGGACAGAGGAGCGACGCTTCGGCAACCGAGGTGGTAAGTTTATATATATATTTTTTATTTTTAAATGCCCCCCCCCCCTCCAGTGAGCCACCCTGTCCCTTTAGAGGTCAACGAGCCGCAACTGCCAACAAGTACCTTCCTCCAACTCAGTGCCTACTTTGTAAAATTAGTAGGTTCCATACTTCTGCATTGAGAAGTGTTGCATTTTCCATCACTACTCCCTGGGTCTCCCACTTCCACCACTGCCACCAACCACTGTCAGCATGGGTAATACCTTCGGTGGGAGTACCACTGCATAAAATGCAGCTCATCACTAACTCACCATTGCCATCCTATCCCCAGATTACCATGTAGACGTCCCCAATACTTTGGTTCTGCCATACATAACCGAAGGGCTTTAGGTTGGAGGTGGGGAGCTTTACCCTCTTCCTCTGGACAACATTCTCACACTAAAAAAACCCAGGCAAAGTAGTGAAGGGAAACATCACCGACTTCTTGTGTAGACATTAGCCCTTGGATGTATTTGCCTCTCCGTGCTGACGATGAAAAGACTGAAAATAGCACAGTCGTTCCATACTTAAAAAGGACACTGATTGCTACAAACTACATATCTGAGCTAAGTGCTCGTAAGCCCGAGACAGGTTGGTACCTGAGGGATTGCAAGTTGTTAAGGTGTCTTAATGTCACCTACATAGACAAGTGGAATGCAATGTGCACACCCAGGACCAATAGAATAAGGGTCTAGCAAAGTATTATCCTCGGTTTGTTCTCAGTTGGCCCTAAATGATGTGGACTTTGAGGTGCCTGAAAGGTGCCAGATGTGAAGCCACACAACAGACCCGAGCTGGGGATGGGCAGGCAACAGCATAAGAAGGGGGTGCTGTAGCAGGCCACACAGTGCATGAGTCAGGTTGTCTTTGGCATGTCCTTACTGTGACAGATGGCAGATGGTCTGGATGTCACTTAGTAGCAATGGTGGAAACAGGACTGGGAGGCTGGAACCAGCCAAGGAAGGGCACATCACCACTTGTTAGACCCAGCCTGGTCAAATTGGTGGTGCAGCAGTGATGCTGCGTGACCCGGTCATGGGTATGTCACTGCTGATACAGTTACAAAAAATAACTGTTCGAACCTGAACCCACCAGGATTAACTATGGCACATGACCCTAGTGACTCCTTACCAACCTGACTGAGAAGTGGGCCTGATGTGTTCAATATTACTGTACAGTAACATGTGCTACCTGCTCCCATTTAAGAAACACCTGGGTTTGGATGGGGGCTGGGGCAGTGTCCTTCCAGAAAGTGAGTGGAGCCATTTGGCAGTGGTCCATTCTATTGATAGAAGTGATTAGTGCCAATAAAGAAAGTGGGTGGCAGCCTCCTGTGAAATATTTTGGAAGCAGCATTTATTCTTTTAAATTAAGCACTGGACTGGGTAATCGTAAGGCACACTCAAGTCACAAGCATAAACTGCAATGTAAATTAACCAAAAGTTCAAGAATACCAACTTCTGACTTTCATTATTGGAAAGATTCCTACCGGTCATGCAAATGAACAAGCGCATTGGGTTAACCAGCGCTCTGGTGATGATTTAGTTGGACTTTTGGTATACAATCAACACAGGCCTTTCCAAAAAATCCTAAATAGACTGTAATGAATCCAAATCTAGGTTGCCAGACAGAGTCTAAAACTCAGAATATGGGAACACATCAAGCATGCCCTATAAAACCTCTACAGGTTACATCTAATCACATTAAACATTCCAGACAATATAGATCAGGGTTCCCGGTCATCTAAAAAAAAAAAATGGCACCCTATCATGTTCTAACCAAATCTCACAAATAAACTCCCACACAATCAAACTAAAAGTAATTAAATAGTTTAAGCGAAGAGGAAGAACACTAAGGGGCCGATTTGTGTACTGGCAGGTTAGCTGTTGGTCATTTCTAGAGCACTGTCAGGTATCGCGGTTACGGCAGTTCTCAATGCTTTTCACAGTTTGGTGTAGACCTCTGTCAACATGATGGTGCCTCCCACCAAATTGTTTTCTTTTTCCTTTTCATAAAGAAAATCCCCGAAGCAGGATTTTCATTTTGAAAATAAAAAAAAAGATAATGCCCAACACTCCATGGGAATTATCTCCCATGGCTTTTGTATTTTTTATTGTCCCTTACCACCAGGATATGCCTGCCAGTGAAGGACAGTAAAAAAAGCTATATGTATCTATACTCCCATCCTAATTGGGTGGCGGACATATAGCCAGTTCTCCGACAGCCCTTACTCTGTTGGTCCATCTGAAAAGTTTGTCTAAGGTGTTGACAGAGTAGTCACCGTCCATCCAAACTCACTGTGAGGGAACTCCATTGTGAACACGGTCATTGGTGCAACCGAGTTCCCTCTAGGCAAACATCTAGATCAGCCCCTAAGAGTCCAAAGACCAAAACTGAAATGCACCAATCCTCAGTGTGAAACTGGCCTTTCTTTCAAGGTTGGAAAGATAAAAGGGTTGCCCTATCAGGTCATGGAAGAGCACGCGGGAGGCAGTCGTGTGTTCCTATATAGCTGAAGGAAATGTTGTAGACTCCACTCCAGATCTGCACCTTGGTCAATCACATCACAGTTGGTGGTTGCCAACTATTTATCGCAGGGATATTACGTAAATTTCCAGTCCTGAAGAAGACCCTTTCTGGCACTAGATAGAGGATAAATAATTTCAACACACTGATGTTATGGGTCATTTTAACCACAAAACATCTCACTGCTTTTATTCTCGTCAAAGGACCTTGCTAGTGAATAGGATTCAGGATCCTGAAGGCAATTTTAACTTGCACTTGTTATCCCTCCGACAAAGAGCTCTGCTTACAAACTGCGTTGAGCCCACTCACACTAGATGAAGTGGGTGTGGATCCGATGAGGAAGCATGCCACTGGTGGTACCTGTGGGTGAGGATCATACGGATATATCCTTGAGATGCCAGGGATGCACATATTTACCTGGGTGCATCTAAGATATATTGAGACCAGTTAACTGACCTTTAAGACTTTTGTCTTTTCTAGACAGGCTAACCCTTGCTTGTGTAATTAACTGTTTTACTGTATCCTCAACTGCCTGTTCAGGCCCAGGACACCACACCTTCTTTCAGAGGCATGATTTTATCTTGGCAACTCCCTGGTGTTCTCGGTGGGCCAGCGTCAGTTGTGGATCCTCCATAACAGTGGAGGAGCGTTGCCCCCCCCGCTCAGTTAGGCAGTGACAAAAAAAAGATAATAAAACAATGTTATCATTTCATTTGTCACTGTCTCTCTGACAGCAATGGAATCTAGGGTGAGGCGGGGCTGGGCAATAGTGAGGAGGAGTGGTGGGGACTGTAAAGTGTGCATGTTGGTTTGGCCAACCATCTTAGGAGAGGCGAAATGGCATAGGGTCCCTGTGCTTGAACTAGCGTCAGACCAGGCCACTGAGGCCAATCATGGCATTGCTCTCATGCTTGGTATAGCATGAGAGCAGCATCTGGATTTGGAGCCTGTGCAATTTGCCCCAATAACTGCCAGGAGGACAAGGAGCACTGAGGCGGCCGGTGTCAGGACCGGAGCAGCAGGTACGTTTTTTTCTTTAATTTTTACTCCCTCTGCCTCACCACTTTTGATTGGGGGCAGCCACCACTGGCCAGGATGGGTGGGTGCCGCTTGTTCAACCACTTGACAATGACTTCTGTTTTTCTCCTCTCTGCTGAGACAATTCCCTAAGTACACAATACTTTGACCCTCAGGGCGGGCCCATCTTGTCTGATTTTAGGAAGTGCCCCACCTTGTTCTTCTCATTCATATTTGTCCGGTTCTTAGCAACAATACTTTGAATCAGTTGCTGTGGATCTCCCATTTGATCTCAATTTCATCCTAATCTTTAATTCTATTTGTCTGGTATTCGGATTTAAATGTAGAGTTCCGTAAGCACACTCTAGCACACTCTAGCACTCTAGCGCTGTGAGCCTGCAGACAAGTTGTGGGTACCTCACATCCTAACAGGTTGGAGACTGTCGCCCACACCATCTGCCCTCCTTCATGAATTTTTTTAGGTTTAACATTGACTAGAGCTTGAGGTGAGTCAGATGTTTTTGTTCTACTTGTCTAACGTAGCAGATTTCACTTACCTTCATGTCTCCCAAACTGTTTGCCATAGGTTTTAAAATATTCAGAAACATAATCAAAATGTTGCTGTTGCTTTCTATCTAGAAAAGTTTGGGTAAATCTTGATAGGGGTGATGCCCTTGGCACGTGCTCAAAGGCATTAATTTACTATTGAACAAGGACATAGGGCCTCATTACGACCCTGGCGGTCATAGACCGCCACGGTGGAGGCCGGAGGTAGCACCGCCAACAGGCTGGCGGTGCCATATCAGATAGCCGCGGTCGACCAGCCGGGTCTGGCGGTTTCCCGCCGGATTTCCCCCGGCTGGGGGAATCCTCCATGGCGGCGCTGCATGCAGCGCCGCCATGGGGATTCCGAACCCCTTCCCGCCAGCCTGTTCCTGGCGGTTTACACCGCCAGGAAGAGGCTGGCGGGAACGGGTGTCGTGGGGCCCCTGCACTGCCCATGCCGCTGGCATGGGCAGTGCAGGGGCCCCCTAACAGGGCCCCATTAAGATTTTCAGTGTCTGCTTGGCAGACACTGAAAATCGCGACGGGTGCAACTGCACCCGTCGCACCCCAGCAAATCCGCCGGCTCCATTCGGAGCCGGCTTCATCTTTGCTGGGGCTTTCCCGCTGGGCCGGCGGGCGATCTTTTGAAGATCGCCCGCCGGCCCAGCGGAAAAGTTAGAATGGTCCCCGCGGTCATTTGACCGCGGGGTGGTGTTTGGGCGGTTTCCGCCCGCCGGGGTCGGAATGACCCCCATAATGTGCCACCTGAATGTAGCAGCATACCTAGAGGCAATCACATAAAGACCATGTGAATCAATAGTTCCATGTATAAATAGTAAATAAATGCACTGATAATGGAGTAAGTATGGCCTCTCGTTGGAAGTACCAGTAAACTTAACCTTCTGTCCTTAATTTTAGATACTCTGGGCCTGATTACAACTTTGGAGGAAGGTGTTAATCCGTCCCAAATGTGACGGATATACCACCAGCCGTATTACGAGTCCATTATATCCTATGGAACTCCTAATACGGCTGGTGGTATATCCGTCACATTTGGGACGGATTAACACCTCCTCCAAAGTTGTAATCAGGCCCTCTGTCTTGAACTTTGACCCTTTGTCCTGATTTTTTTACAGTCCTGTCCAGAATTTGCTTCCATGTCAGGTGGTCACCTGACCTGCGGTGATTCCGGGCCGGCATCTCATGCTTCTTGGAGGCCACTGTGTGGGCGGTGGCTTCCCAGGGAGAATATGTTGTGCCCAGTCTCTTTTCCCTTCACTCCACCTGCCGCCGAAGCCCACGCACTGATTGCTTCCTGGATGTCACCGGTATCACCAGAAATTTGGAGGCGGGGCTGCAGGGAGATGCAACCGGTGGGCTGCGTCGGGAGAGACTGACAAGCAATGTCAAATGCAGACAGTGGCGGGTTAGAGTTACGTCCGCGACCTAGGCGGACACGCTGGACGCTGCGCAATACCTAAGTCGTACTAGTTGGTCATAGTTTGACTGACCCCTGAACGGCCACTTTCCATATTTTTAACCCTTCGTCTAACCCAGCGGCCGCACCTGGCCTGAGGAGTGCTTGCTGCAGTCATCCGCCTAGTGGCCCACAACAACTTTGAATAATTTATTTCATAGGTAATTTAGCTGAGGCAATGTGTGTGCGTGTATGCAATATGAGGGAAGTTAATGCTTCTGGCAGTGTCTCATTGTTGAACGACTTTGAGAGTCTTCCAATAACGAGCTCCTTTTAAAGAGAAGCTTTGATTAAGTCATATCCTTTGTAAGTGCGTGTCCAACTGTTTAGGTTAGGAGTGTATTCGTCTGTGAAAATGTGTGCAGTCTTATGATGCCTATAACTTGAAACCTGCTGCTCAAAGCTAACAGACGGGTGGAAAATGTGCTTCTTGTCTTTAAATTCTACCCTAAAATGAGTTTTGCTCTTCTGATTGCAAATTGCACCACTGGGCTTTCAGACGCATCCTATAAATTTACAGATCATTCTAATAGACCTCCGTTGCACGACACGTTTTTGCAAAGATCAATAAAAAAACTCTAGCACCAGCCAGCTAAGTGCCGCCCATGCAGCCTTCGCCCACTGTCTGCTCATCGGAAGATGGCTTGGGAGAGACCAAGTGCCAGTAAGGGAGGATGCCCATCCCCCGCTCCAGCTGCCAGCATTCGGTATGTATTAAACTCACATGGGAAAATATTCCCTACAAACACATGCGACGTTACTTGCCATGTTCAAGAATCAAAGGGGTAATTTTAACTCAAAGGATCCTGATAAACCAGCAGACGAAGCTTCCTTATCTATTCAGTGCAGTGGTACAGCCCACTCTGGGGTGATGTCTGAGGCTTTTTAGTGGCTGATGTTTTGTCTAGAAAGAGGGCGGGGGGCCTGGGCTACAGCTGTGTGTGGTAGAGAAAAAAATAGAGAAAATGGAATCGCCCAATACCTAATTACGGAAAATGTAAAGTTCAAATAATTTGAAATATGCTGAAAACAAACCTATTTTTTATAACCGACTTTGCTGACATTAGGAAGATTTAATTACATTTAGATGCGTGGTGAGAGTATCGTTTTCACAGGGGTTTCATTTTGTTTTGCTAGACAAACAGCGTTCTTTTGTGCCCGATGTAAGCATTTAGTGTGCATTTGTTATTTCTTTATTTTCAGCATTTTGCGTTCAGTTTTACTATAGGCCTGCTAGTGATGCAAGAGTAGAACTCTATGGGAGTGTAATTTACGCTCTACCCTTAATGGTGCGCAAGTGGTAGCAATCACTGTGGGATAGATTTATCAAGATATGACGCAGCGCAAAGCATCAAGACAACTTGCTGCACTCCGTCAAATAGAGAGAGCAGGAATGCACCATATTTACCAACATATGACACCGTCTCTCTCTATATATATATATATATATATATATATATATATATATATATCTCTCTCTTTCACTCGCACCCCATCTGGCGCACTTGTGGCAACCAAGTGACATCTCAGACAACCTTGCACCATGGTGCTAAGGTACCTGTGTCACACCCAGGATTGTTTTTGGGACGAGACCTTCCTGCACAAAACAATCCTAGGGGCATTTTCCTCTTTCTATAAAGCACACAGAGGGAATAACTAGGAGAAATAAATATATCTCTCTTCATTGCACCTCTATTGGGGAGGTATACGGTTTTGGGAATGCAACAAAATCCATGGATGATGCGTGGGAACACCCACTCTCCACCCATGTAACACCTTCCCAGTGCAGAGCAACACAAAGCAGAGACTTGCACTGCCTTAAGTTACTCCAGATATACCAAGTCAAACAAGGTGGCTTTGTATGGTTTGGTAAATATGGCTTAAGGGTGGTGTTGCCCTTGCATCACCCTGCATGGCGCAAGTGCTGCACAATTCATGCAGCCATGTTTGCACCACTTAAGTGGCCCTGGAGGTGTCAGGGCACAGGTTAGTGTTGTTTACACTTGTATAATTAAGTCTAGGGTGAGATAGCACTAAATTTATGAAAGCATACGTGCTGTGGCACAATTTTTTCTCAGAAGCCCAGAGCTGGTGCTGCCTAATATTGAGGCTGATAAATAACAACAGCTTTATGGTCTTGATTTCACCTTCTTCCTCTTTCATCCACCAAGTGTTCCTGCCCTTTTATCTCACTTTTGCATATTCGTTTTCATCCCTGCCTTTTCATTTTTTTCACTGTTTTTTCATATTTAAGTTCCTCATTCTTACTCCCTCTTTGTTGTTCTAAGTCATTCTGATTATTAAAAATGTGTCCTGGTCTCTAAAAAACAATGTCTCTGGACCCCAACACAAAAAAGGGCTCAAATCAAGCACTGGGGTGAGAGCTAGGGTTACAAGTGTGTTTAGCGTTAGAGTCGGGGCTAGGATTAGTGGAGCTGTGGTTTAATGTTATGATGGTTTATGGAAGAATTCCATTCAAACCGAACTATGGATTTTAAGCTCCAGGATCTTCTCCAGGGCAAAACAAAAATTTTCAGCACTAGCCTGTGTGAAAAATTGCAATTTCTGAAAATGAGCATGGCCTTATTGTGTTTTCATTGAGTTTCCATGTCTTGTGTTGATTACATGGCTCCGTTACCATGCTAATAGCAACATGCAATGGTGGCATGCAGCAGCCCAGCCATACTGACTGAACGAGACGTGGCTAAATCTAGTTTAAAAAAATGCCTGTCTATTGATAGCATTATTCACAAAAGATGTATGCACTGCAGCAGAGACACATCCCACCAGAATATGTAGCTTGGTCATATAAAATTCCATCAACCTTCTACTGGTTGGTTCATAATTGATATACCACCACAGAGTTATTTTATCACTATGACATGGCCAAATATACATTGGCAATAGCATGTCAGTGTCATCAATATTACTGACATTTATATAAGGTACTGATGTAAGCACTGTTGTTCTGAGGCACTTTCGGCTCTCCTTTGGAGACATACTGATGGAAGCAAGTAAGCATCAAAAGGGTGTTAGTTGGAATGACCTGTATGTGGAGTGGAAGATGTTGAGTGAGTAATAAGGGGGAGTTTCTAAGGTCATGCTACAGTTGGCTTGATGTATCATTTTGTTGCCTGATGTACATGTGTTTGTAGGAGTGCAGAGGTGCAGCTAAATGTATGTGTTGGTGTTATGTGCGACGGCTGGTCATGTTGTCTGATCAAGATGCAGTGAGTGGTAACATAAGAGGAGGTGAGGCACATCCTGGTATGTACCGGGTGGGTCTGTTGAAACCAAGTGAGGTTCCACATGAAAACCCTCTAGTTTGGGTCATTACTTGTGAACTCAGATGCTTGAGAACTTTACGAAAGGGCATATCTAGGATTTTGAGACATATCTTGCTCGCTGCTAAATTTGAAGAGAGGTCTTCATGATTAAGACCATAAATAAGGAGAGACTCTCAAAGTCGGGATCAAGTTATGATTATGAGACAAGCTCAGAGCTATTGGTGCGTTCATGTCGAGATTTGAGCATTCAAGCTATTTTGAATAAACATTGTATTACTGTTTTCAAAACATCAGATATGGGGGACTTGTGGGCGTGCCCATGAGAAATTGTGGAAGCTGCCTCCTCCTCACCCTCATGTTGTGCATAACGACCCCCGGCTTGGATCTTTCTGGTATGTTCTTTCATTGGTATGCACCCTTATGTTCATTCTGTCATGCTCACGTAAAGGGTAGGGGTGGATGTAACTTGCGTAATTCCGAGTAGCGTAATCCTGCGGAATTACGTAAGAAGTCTGCAAGATTATGCATGAAGAGTAATCCTGCATTTAGTGCTATTTCTTAGTGCAAAAATGCCCCTCCCATCCAAAGTTGACAAGACTATACATTTTACAATAACAAAGAGCTAAATGCAACAAAGCGCGAATAGCGAGCACAAGCAGGCGCTTGCACTTGCTGAATGTGCTCCTGGGGTAAGATTTTCCCCCAACCTACTCACGGCATTTAGCTCTATTTTCTTAGCACAAACGGCACCCTTGTGTCCAAAATGAATGAGAGGATGCCTTTTGAACTAAGAAACCGTGCTACATGCAGCAGAACATGAATAGTGAGCACAAGCAGCTGCTCGCACTCACTAAATGTGCTCTGGCTGTAGTTTTCCCCCAAATTAGTCTTAATTACGCAGGCAGGGTTACTCATGGTATTATCAGAAATTCCCCGTCACAGAGTAATGCGAATCTCCAAAATTACTCTGTTGTAATTGAAATTCTGCCCAGACCTACTAAAGTGATTGGTGGTCAGCTACTGTCCGTGATGAAGGCGGATACAATATGAACATAATTAATGGACAATCTCTGGATGATCTTGGGACATGCATGTGAAAGTGCACTGTCATGGTATGTCATGGCATAACCGTCTGGGGATGGATTATGTGCACTAACATCTCAGTTAACATAGCTTACACTGTTGTTGCAGTGGTTGGTGCATCTTTGCATCACTCAAAGGGAATGGCAACATTTGCACTTACTGGGTAATTAAAAATATATATTGTGCAACAATGAATCAGTGCGGCAGTCAACACAAACATTGCACAGGTGCAGGAGAAATCTATTTAATCTGTAATGTCAGCTTCCTAAGTAATTTGGCTCCATTAGATATCAATGTGCAGTCAGTGTGTTTTATAAATGAACCAACCTGATTGAGTAGAGCTCCTTTGTACACATAAAAAAAAGACATGTGGAATCTGCTTAATGCCACCAAGCACAGCATAGAAAATGCACTTTAGTTTGAGTCTATACTTGTTTCCGCAAGTGTCTTGTGTTTGAGTTCAGAGTGTGCTTGCACGGTTGCAAAACACCATATTCCTCCATTCCAGACAATGTGAGCATTTAAGAACAAATGGTGTAGTTTAGAACGGATGTCTGAGTAGGTGAGTGGTTGGGTGAATGACCGGATGGGTGGATGAATGCTTTGGTGAGTGAGTGGATATAGACCTCAGTGAGTACTTGGATTGATGCCTGGATGAGTACTCGGGTGGATAGATGGGAGGGTGTTTTGATTGCTGGGAAGGTGTTGCATGGATGGGTTAGTTGGTAAGATGCTGGGATGGATGGATGGAGTGTCCTCGGATGAATGACTCGAGTATGGCTGGGGAAACAGAAACACAGATAGATAGTCAAAAATATTCATAAGTCATAAAACAAAATGTTAGCACTTTATTGAATGTTTGCTCAGTGAGTTAAGGTCCACAGCTCTGTGAACAGTTTGAATCTTGGTGAGGTGAACTCTGCCTTTTATCTTTCCAGTATACTGAAATGCATATAAATAGAAATGTATTAGCGTAAGTGCACTGAGTCCAGTCCTCATAGCAGTACTCTGTGGTGCTGGAGAAGGACAGAGCAGCATGTGTCACTGATGGAATAAATTCTTCTGGGAAGCAGCCTAAACAACATTGGCTGAACAACGACGGGCGTTATCCACGAAAGCGGAACAACGACCCTGTTTTTCTCTGCCTTAACCCCGCATGTCTGAACAACAAACATGCGTGGTTAAGGCAGAGGAAGACAGACTCAGGATCGGTGAGGACGCGGTCAGATAAGTGGGGCTGGGGTAATTTTAGGTTTTAATGGCGGGGTGGGGCAGGTCGGGGTAGTTTAGGTTTTAGGGGTGGTGTAGTTTTAGGGGAAGGGTGGGGGTTACGGTAGTTTTAGGTTTTAGGAGTGGGGGTCGCATGCTGGAACCATGGATGCCATTCCATGCATGCCTTTACAATGAAAAATCATTGTTAAGGATTTCGTGGTAAAGGCATTAGTGGTAACAACGTGGTCGTTGTTCAGGCATGCGTGGTTCCAACATTCCTTGTTCTGACGTATATTTCATTTTTCAATCTACACTATTCTGGAATGCAGTGCATTTTGATACAGCTGCTATGGCAACTAACATATTGGGGGGGTGGAGGGGAGGGAGTCCACAGTTTCCCCATCAAGGTAAACAAAGGAAACCCTGGCAATGGTGGAGGACTGAAAGGGTAGGTGCCCCAACTGAGAATGGCTACTGTGTGTTTCTAGATTGGGTTCCTTGCAGTGAGACCCGCTAAGGGTCCGAAAACAATCCTTACATCCCCATGAAAAGGAAAGCCTGTGGTTTTGAGATTACTATTGAGCATCCCCATACCAATGTGGTGAAATATAACCAGTTATTGTGAGGTCACTGATTTGTTAGTTTTGTATGAAATGTATATAATAAATAGATTATTTTGTTGAAACTAACCTGTAATGCATTTTTGCATTAACTTTGTTAACAGTTCTTAAAAAGTGTTTATATTTGTGCATTCATACCTAAAGCTTACATATATGTTTGTACATTGAGAAGCAGCAGGGTACTAATTTCTGGTATGTGAGTGTAAGGTCAGATTTTAGGGAACGGTCACACAGTCTGTAGTTGGTGCTCTGGTAGACTGGGGTGACTACCACCAGAACATAGTTTGAAGAGGACACACTTAAAGATTCCCTTGACCTGCTCGTGTATTTTGGGTAAAAATTTCATTGGCTCAAGAAACAGTTAGGAAGAGTTCCACTTGAAACCTTTTCAGGAAAAAGTCGCCATTTGAGGCAGAACATGGGCAGGAAGGAGCCTTTGAGGTTAAAGGTGGAGGCATCATAGAAGACTGGGACTTGGTCAGCATGGAAGGATTAGAGTTGATCCCTGCAGTTGCCCAAAGAGCTGTGGCATTTGGCATGCAGTCCAGGATTGTTAGAAACATGGCTGGCACGGAAAGGATAAGATTAAGGTACTTTAAGCAACGAGGAGTGATACTGAAAGCATTGTCTTAGAATGAACAATGTTCTAAGGGTGATTGAAATGTGAGAAAGAAGCGATGATTGGCTTGAGAAAAGTCGATGTAGAATACATAAAGAAGAGTTGGATGTAATGAGAAAGGGGGAAGAAATTAAGTGATTTTCTTCAGTTATTGATGGGGTGCAGACTATTGGAAGTTGGCGTATGAAAGACATCCAAAGGTAGGGAAAGTCAAAGTGGAT
This sequence comes from Pleurodeles waltl, assembly GCF_031143425.1. Taxonomy (NCBI): domain Eukaryota; kingdom Metazoa; phylum Chordata; class Amphibia; order Caudata; family Salamandridae; genus Pleurodeles; species Pleurodeles waltl. The sequence continues at coordinate 1,391,209,755 of NC_090440.1, read as the reverse complement.
AGGTTTTAAAAATAAGACTGTGGCTTTAAATGCTCAGTGGGCAGAGCAAAGGAGTAATGGCAGGTGCACAGAGTTAAACACTAGCATTCATTATTGCTCTGTCCAGAAATGATCCATACTATTATTGAAAAAAGCCTAATAAAATATTCTGATGAATTTGCTCATAAAGTTATCCCCCGTGTCCTTGTATACATGACTAAAATCCAAACGGTGTGTAATATAATCTACTCCAGGATTGGCACTTCAACCCAAATTCAAAACTTACCTTAAAGTACTGCAATACTTCAAAGTCTGTGTTTATACAATACAACTTTAAATCTCAATATATTATTTTCTTTAAACATATATACTCTTTCTATGTTGGCATGCATCTATATATGTATTACTTTGATCCTACTACAGGAGGAGAAGAAAAAAATATTCACTATCTCCAATGCACTACTCTGTCTCACCCTACACGCCTCTCAATCTATCCTCTATCTCCACTTTCAGACTCACCCCAAATCTCATTTCACTACTATGATCTCCAAAATAACCATTTTTAGACTCTTCCCTCCTCTTTCCCTCCTGGGTCACCAAAATCTAATTTCACTACTATGATCTCCCAAACAACCCTTCTAAGTTCTTCTCTCATGTAACTCTCCTTTGACTCACCCCAACCCTCATCTTACTACTATGATGTCCCAATTAACACTTTTTAGATTCTTCACCATTCTATTCAATCCAACCAACAGACTCACATGTCCACCGCTCAAAATTAACTCATATGTCCCTACACTAATCCGCCACTAATCCTTTTGGGTTCTGGAGTAGTGCTACTCATTGAAAAACGAGTTAACACCTTGTTAGGGGTAATAAGCACTATATAAATACAATTGCAAATGTGTGTAGCACTTAAAGTAAGCAGACAATGAGACCGAAATAAAAAAATAACAAAGAGATGGAAGATAGTGAAGCATGACGGTGAGTGGAATGAGCATGGCTGGGTAGAAAGAGGCAGTCTGAGACAGTGGCAATGGAATTAGGCCAGTAACACAATGCTTACATGTGGGATGGTTGAGGAGAGGAGCCATGCACTTGCACATGAAAACCAAGATCCTGAAAATGCATTTCTTTATCCTGTATAGAATAGAAGGCTTAAGAGCCAACAGGGTCTTCTATTGCATCTGAAGAGAACATGTGTGGTGCTCCTGGTCTGTCCGCCAGCAATAGTTTTTCACAGAGCTTCAGATTTTGGAGGCAGAATAAGATTGATGGTTGGGCAATGAATGGCAGTAGTTTCACTGTGTAGGGGTGAAGGACACAGAAAATGATGATGAGCAGAGACAGATAGCTCCTTTTAATGAGATCTGAGATTGAAGCTATCCTGACTAAATGTGTAGAGCTGGAAATTAGTGCTGGGGACATGTAGTACACACCACTTCTGTACACACCAACCTAACAAATGTACATACTTTACACCTGTACTTACGGCCACACTTGGGTAAAGGGAAGGAGTAAACATAACTCACATAATTCCATGTAGTGTAATCACATGGAATTCCACAAGATTATGCTAGAATTACACAAGAAGAGTAATTCTGCACTTAAAGCGATTTCTTAGCACAAAAATCCACTCTCAAGTCCAAAACTGGGGCACCTAAATCATATAGAAAACAAAGCATCACACACATTCATGGATCGTATGTATTTGTCGGTTTTTATTTATATATTTGCACCTTATGTCTGTGTATGCATGTCAGGCTGCATGTGTTTGTCTTTCTATTCATTGGTCTGACTCCCTGTGCGTACATACCTCTCTATGAGTGAATGTAACCAACTATGTATGCACATATGTCCGTTTCACTTTGTGTATGTATGAGGCTATTTACATGTGCATCTCACAGTAGGTGTATATGTATCTGTAAAATACTTTGTTATATATGTTTTGTCTTTGTATGTCTGTATACTCATAACTGACCAGTACTGAGGCAATTTCACAACACGGAAAAAGTGAACAATATAGGATTTTACCATGCTGTGAAATATATTGAACAAGGAGACAGCCCTACTTATGGAAGTACCTTTGCAAACTTGAGTAGGGCTTGTGGTGCGAGACCTTTTCTTGAGGTCCTGGGGCCATCAGTGGTTAACGCTATGTCCAGTTCAGTGATGTACATTTTAAAATTAATTTGTCATTTAAATAAAGATGGGCAAGTAGGAGAGTCACAATAAGTGCAAACACAATAAACAGAAAGCCCTAGCAAAGGGGTGTTCAGGAAGAGAGTCCAGGAAGCCTTATATGCCAGAATTTCACAAAACCAAGATAAGGCTGATTTACATACAGTGAATCAAAATGGGATTCACTTGCAGTGCCTTTTACAAACGTCTAGGGTGGATCCGCTCTCAGGGAAAACAGATGAATAGTGCTGTGCTTTATGGGAAGTGATCTACAACCGTGTAAGATATGAAAGTACAAAGAAACAAGTATCCTCCAGACAATGCCATCCTGTAGTGAAAGTTGTGTGCGTTTGACTACTTTGGCAGCGCTTGAGGTACAAATATTTTACTAAAGAATTGTTTGCATGATGTATTAAATAGGGCAATACTGCCCAGAAAACAATTTACAGTTTATCAAGTCTGCTTGGACATAGGTTTTCAGCGCACCTGGAGGGAAAGAGAGATAGGTTTTCAGCGCCCCTGGATGCAAAAAGAGATAGCTGAAATTGATTGATCCCAGGTGGAAGATATTCTGCCAAAATTAATTCCAAAATCAAGGATCCCTACGGTCCCCATAATCCAACCACCAAAAAGATGGCAACCAAAATTGTGAATAATAGATTTAGTGTTGTGATGGTCTGGTTTTCATGAACTAAAATGTCTAGGTAGTGGACCACCAGGCTCTGGTGATCAGTGTCCATGCTAGTGAACACAGATTATAGGAACCCTGTTATGGTCTTCTTTCGAGGCACTTCTGAGAAGCTAAAACCAGCCAAGGCCAAGCGCCCTTTGAATTAGACTACTAGCGGCAAAGGGATTCATTCACCCAGTGCACCTGGACTAATGTGGGTTTTCTGGGCTGAAGGTCGAGGCGCAGAGTGTAGGTTGTATTTACACAACCGACATATACAACCAGAGGGAATTATACTACTGCGAAAGTTCCCTCTTGTTACAGAACTGTGTGTATTCTCTGAAAGGGGTACGTGCATGCCACATACACATGACGCAGTCCACAATCACTGGGGCCAAATTGTGAAGCCCAGTTTAGGGAACTGAACACTTTAATCCATTGAGGGCCTGGATGTAAAAAGTCAGGTGCCCCATAACGTAATAAAAAAAAGACAATCTGCATCAGACTCCCCGATGCGCAGTTGGAAGGGGTCGCCGCCGCACCCAAACAAGGGCGGGGATGACATTTGGCTGCAGCCGACCAGCCGAGAGAGGTGCTCCGTGGAATGTCAGCAAAACATGGCGCACGTCCAACCGACTCACATATTGTTGATTCCAGAGTCACGGGGAGAGGGAGGGAAGGCATAACGCGGCAGGCCAGAAAAAGTCAAGCAGGGGCAGACTAACACGGCCTTCCTTATCACACGACGACTTTTGTCTCTACACATATGTATAGTCTGATCACCTTACTTCAAAGAGGGCAACATTTTTTTTTGTCAGACCGTAATTATCAAGTAACGACCAGAAGGGGTTAAATCAACTGATGACCAACACGCAAGTATGGGTTTTGGTGCTTGGCTTATGCTGCAGGTTGCTTGCCCAGAAGAGAACAGCTAACAGCACCTCCCCTCCCCCTCCCACCCCCCGCCCCCCGCCCCACACACATATCCTAGGCTCTGCAGCATAGGCCCCCTTTCCTGACTGTACAGAATTAAGAACACATCACTCACGGATTGTCTGTGTGCTGGGAGGGAGGCGGGGAGGGTGTCTGGGAAAATCAATTCACAGTTGGCACAAAATGCCTCTGGGTCCCACGTCCTAATGTAGCGAGCAGACGTCCGCTCACAAGCAGGCTGAAATACAAAATCCAATTGTTCTTGTGCGTCTCAAACCTTTCCTCCCAGTAATACAGGACGTTTATTTTGCCTACCCTGCTTTTATCCGGGGACAGATGCTCCCTTCCTTTAAAACATGCTATCTATCCATTTCTCCCAATAGATTTTATTTAGGAGAATAAAAAACGTGAACCTTTTATTCTGGTCACAATGTGTAGGATGTTGCAATTTTTCTTCATTTTGGAAAAGATAAGGGTTATTTTTTACCGAGAGAGAGAAAGAGAGAGAGACAGAGAGTGCGTGTGTGTGTGTCGAGGCGGCGGGAGAACAGATATAAAATATGTACTTTTTATTCTGGGCAGGGTTCAACATGTAATGTTCTTCAGCCTGGTCTGCTTCCCCGGCCTAAATTATCTTCTATTCTCCTTAAAACTGTACATTTGCGAAATATTTATTGTAACCTCATCCCATAGTTGGTAATGTGCCTCCGAGGGGTCCAAAGCCCCCTATTTAAGGTGAACTTGGATAGAGGGCTCTTGCAATAGTTGGGAGGGAGCAGTAGAAGGCTATTAGTGATTCTAGAGCCATTTTACACAGGCTGTTAGGGCTGGGTCAGCGTCAATCACAAGTCGGGAGGCCTGGGTTCTAAACCTGCTTTTCGCACTCCAGAAACACCTTGTGCTGATGAGTCCATTCGTGCCATCAGCAAAGCGCCCCAGCTCAGTTAACTATAAAGGGGGTGATTGCTCGGAATGAGAGGTTTCCGCTTTTCTTTATAACACACCAGCGCTCAACCCGCGGCCACTGGGCGCTTTAGAAATGCTTTAAAAAATCCATTATCACTCAAGTGTTCGCATATCAGGTACCACAGAACGTCTCGCCTTGGACGGGTCGGCATGTTTCCCCAACTGCTTAATTTTAGAAGCCCTAGTGTGTAGATCGGGCGTTTTCATTGACAACCCAGGTTTTTCCAAGAGGATTTTCCCGATACTATGTAGGCCTGTGTTTCTGTAGCCTTAACAAAGGTGGCAGTCAGACATTCATAAATAGGTGCATTTAAAAGACAATCATATAAATACTGGCGAGTTAATCATTTCCTACACATGCGGTATGTATATTAAACTCATGATTATATGTATGTTTATTAGCAGGCTACCAAGACCCGCAGCTGGTATTACTGAACCAGAATGTATATTTTTACTGGTTATAGCCCCCCCAGTCCTATGAAACTCGAATGCAAAATGAAAATAAGATTTGGATTCCAGCGTCTCTGCTCCAGCCTCCGCCGGCGGCGCCTGGTAGCCTTCTCAGCTAAAAATCAACAGACCTAGCAGTTATTGATATGTCTGCACACCAGATTACACACAGGAAGACATACCCCTCGTATGCAACCGCCTGTGGGGTATAGCGCCTGCGAGAGCGGGATAATGCATACATGTGAGCACAGCGCTTACCGATGGCTTTCATGTATTCATCGAAGTTCTTGCTGTCCACCAGCTTCCAGGTTCCCACGAACGCCTCAGCCATGGTGAGAGAATGAATGGAGCGTGTGTGCGGGCGAGAGAAAGCAGCAGTGTATCTGCGCAGCCCCTGCCGGGCCTTAAATAGCTGCAGGCCACGTGAAGCGATTTAAAGGAACACTGCAGCGGGTTCCTTGATGAGGCAGAGCGGCAGCCAGGGAGCAGGGGAGGTGCTAAGTAACCGCTACTCTGTTTCCTGACCTTAACCGTATCTGCCATTTCTAGTGGTAACTTTAAACCGACCCTCTAATCATAACCATAGCCCTGTCTTCTAATCCTATCCCTATCTGCTAATCCTAACACTAATTTTACGACGTCTTCTAACCAGATGTGTAATCTTATCCCTGGTATTAGCCCAAACACTCAACTACACCCTATCACTGACTGTAATTCTCACCTTTACCCTGTTTTTTAACCCTGCCATTCCTAAACCTAATTTTGACCCCATTTTCTAATCCTGCTACTAACCTCAGCCCCATTCTCCAACCTTCACACTGTATGCAAATCCTAAACCTACCTTTAACTCTTTCCTCTAACCTTAAAACTGTCTGTTTACCTAACCTTAATCCTGGCTGCTAACACTAACTTTAACCCTATCTGCGAACACTGGCACTAACCATAACTTTAACCCAATTGGCAAAACCTAATTCTAACCCTAACCTTAGCCCAATATAGTAATTCTAATACTAACCATAACACTGCCCTCTTATCCTAACCTCAACCCTTTCTGCTAAACCCAACAATCACCCTAACCATTTCCTTTAACCAGCGGCAGCTCCTTCGCTAAAGCACAGGAGCGTCGCCCCAATGCTTTATTCAGTGGACGAAAAATAAAATGTAACTTAACGTTATTATCATTTTATTTTTCATAGAGCAGGGTTAGGGCGGGGCTAGACTGGGCTGGGCTTGAGGAGGGCTATGTGCACATAAGTGCGCATGACGCTTTGGCCAGCTGCGTTGGGCGGGCCAAACAGTCATGCTCACTTTGCATTTCTGCACCTGGCTGTCCTGGACAGCTGGGAGGAGAAAGTGCACATGGCTCTACTCCCTGTCTGACCCCCAAAGCAGGGCGCTTAGACCAAGCATGACGCTGCTGTCATGCTGTTCACAGCAGCGTCGTGATTGGAGGGGAGTCTGGAAGGCTTGTGCTTCCGAGACCCCAGGTGGATGGAGAGACGGAAGCGTCTCTCCCACCATAAAGGTAAGATTTTTTTATTTTTTTAATACCCCCCTCCCCACCACTCCTCTTGACAAGTGGCCGCCACTCTCTTTAACCTTGACCCAGGCTGCTAAACTTATACCTACAGGTAGCTCCGTCTAACACTATATTTAACTGTGACAGTGTATGCTAATTCCAAATCTAACCTTACCCTGCCCTCTAGTCCTAACATCAGTCCTATTGTTAAACCTGTGACCTCTAATCTTTGCCATGCCTGCAAACCGAGGCACAAACCAAAATGTTTACTCTATTTGCTAACTGTGTCTCTAACTACAGCCACACTGGCTATCTCTACCCGTATCTTCTTTATCACTCAAACTAAACCTGTCACTTTGTCCCTTGATGTCCTCCTGCCCCTAGCCATACCCCCAACCCTTCAAATTGAGATGCATCGGACGTTACTCTCATGGGATTGGTACTTTGGGCCACGCTGAGCTGATCCTTCTCTCTAGTATTCACAGATTTCGCACTGTCCCATGTCATTTCTGGGCATTTCATTCTCACTGGTGTTTGCCTCCAGGTTCTGCAAAAAAAAATGCTTTATGTCTTTTTCATCCCTCCTCATTCTATCTCATCCCAAACCTAACTGATTAGTCTGAACTCCAAAACATCCTTCTCAAGCTTTCAACCCTTCTTTCTATCCATGCTACCTAAGTAACAAGCACACAAACACTACTAACAAAAACAACTTGTACTTCCCCTTTTCAGTTTCATTCCTATCATTCTGTCCCTACCCAAAACTATACTGAACATGCATGAAATCAAGAGCACCAACTTATCACAACAAATGCAAAAGAAAACAAAGAAAAAAATCATGGTATCATCCTGCTATCTCCTAATAGTAGGTTCTAGAGTAGCATGCTACTCACTAAAAAGTGTTTCAATGCCTCTTCAGAGAGTGTAAGCATTGTATAAATACATCTATAATACAATACAATATTTCTTTTTTTACTATTGCATCATTAATGTGAAAAGCAAAACTATGTGGAAGGCAGATACAGAAAGAGTACTGTATTCCTGACTCATCACTAAAACTGGTACCAGTATTGACTTTTGGTATGAGCTAGCTGGGCCCAGGGTAGGTCCAGGGCACCAATCTTTGGAGGTACTTTCAAAGGGGCTCTGCCTTAAGGTTCTGTGCACAGCAACGTCCCTCTGCCTTGGCTCCAAAGATTGAGTTTAAAGTTGTTCTAATCAATATTAATGTGTTACAATTTCTGAAATTAAAATCCTATCAGCCCCCATCTGTGCCCTCCCATATACTTTCATCTCCAGCCGCTATACATCAACGCCATCACTTCGCTCAAGTGCCGGCTCTGACTGCCACCACTGAACGTTGTAGTTTAATCTGTCATCACTAAATCACTTTTGCGGACGCACTCTTTTAACATTCCCTCGCGCAAACAGATATACAGCCCTCTCCTCTCTAACATACACTCATACCCATTAGTTTCCACTGTCATTCCCTGACAGCCACTCAAACAATTCTCTCGCACTCATAAATTTTGTTTCTCTACCACACACACTCATTCTCTCATACTTGTGTGTGTGCATCCTCTTGCTAACACACACACTTACTTGTAAACTGCTCACATTCAGCTACGCCACTGTAATATATACCTCTCCAACGCATATGCACAAGCACAAACAGTCCTAAACTCTGGGCCAGATTTATCACAGTGTTGTGTCACCTTTGCGCCAAGCAAGGGGGCACAAGGGTGACACAACACTAAAGTCAGATTTATCAAGCCACGCAAGGCCACCTTGCATGGCCCTGCATGGCTTGATAAATCTGAAGTAACACAAGGCAGCAAAATTCGCTGTCTTGGCATACTCTACCTCAGAGAGGCGTTCAATGGGTGGCAGGTGGGTGTTCCTTGACAACCACCCAAGGATTTTGGTGCATTCCCAGATTTACCACTCGTCGTAGACCTAGGAATGTGTCAAAATGTTACATCTCCCCAGGAGAGGAGAAATATCTTAATTTTTCCGTGTGTTTTCCTTTTTTCTATGTGTGCATTTTGCAGCACACACAGAAAGAGGAAAATGCCTCCGACGATGGTTCATGTGCAGAGAGGTGATCCTTCCTGCTCAAAAATAATCCTGCCTGCAATGCAAGCACCCTTGCACCATGCTGCAATAGTGGCTGCATTGGTGCTAGGCAGCCAAAAGTGCACCAAAGCAAGTAAAGGACAGAAATGTGCTGTATTAATTTAAACACAGTGTATTTGTGCCCTTTCACATAGCACAACACGGTGGCTTTCTGCATTGCACAGCGTGAAAGTTTGATAAACCTGGGCCTACCTCTCTAGTTACTCATGAATGCCCTCTCTATACCCATCTCACCAGTGTTTAATTTGTGCTTGTTGTTTCCGGTGCTGAGTGCCGGCTCTTATTTTTGAGGGCCGGCGCTTATTCTTCTGCCTCAAGCATTTCCTGCGAGCAAAAGACAGATATGGGAAAGACGGATGAAGGGAAAAACGAAAAAGCGTCACAAAGAGAGAAAGTAGAAAGCTACAAGAGTGAGCTGAAGGGGCAGGGAGTGGCTTTATATTGATTGAAGAGGCCCGAGATGGCTTCAGGATTACGCTGCTTGACTATTCCGTGTTCACACATTTAATTGCAGCAGCTGCCTGTTTGAGGAGGGCTTTGGGCACCGGCCCCTCTTTATTTACAAATTAAGCACTGCATCTCACTCACATTCGCTTGTAAACTAATTTTCCGATTCTCTCACGCGCACACACAATCAGTCCCGTCTCACTTATTCACCAACACATACTCAGGATTCTGGTGATTATTGCCACGTGCCGGTCCTGACTCACACACAGGGCATTCACTGTACAATGGGGTCCCAGGGGGGACCAGCCGAAGAATGAGGTCTCCCCCCCGGGGCTTTTGGGGAGGGTGGTACAGCCCGGGCGACGTGGGCTGCATTTGGGCTATGTTGGGCTACCTGGGCTTGGGAATATATAGTCCTCCATTTTATGACCGGCCACCATTTTGTCTTAGGTGACACGGTGGCCGGTCCCGTTTTTGTCAGGGCAAAAAGCAATTTTTGAATTGTCGAAATTCGGCGATTTTATACCCCTTTTTCGTCCCGGGCACAGCGGTTTCACACCGGGTACAGATCGAGGCATGGTGGTTTTATAAAAAAAAAAAAAAAAAAAAAAGGGAATTCCTAGCTCCATTTTACCTGAGGCTGTCAGGCGACGATCGTGGGGCTCCGGGCGCATAGCATTCCTGGTTGGGGCTTTTCGCTTGCCGGCGGTTGTGAGTCCAGGGAGTCGGAGATGGAGCGCGACTACGTGCACCCGGCACTGGCGCTCTTAGAGAAGGCCGGGCGCATGGATTTGGTGCGGCAGGAGGCCCTGCCCGCACCGCGCCCGGCGAGGAAGGCCGCACAAGGTGTTGCGGCGGCGGTTATGGCCTGCTCACCGCCGCGGGCGGGAGCGAGGCCGCTACAGGTGAGGAGAGGGGGGTGGGGAGGGGGGCGGTCCTCCCCGGGGAAACGAGGACGCGTTGTCGCGAGGCCGGCGGGCCTCGGCAAACTAATTGGCATGCCGACAAAAAAAGGAAAGGGGGGGGCGGCTCCGTCTAAGGAGGGTGGTTTGGGGGCACAAGGCAAGGTGCAGGTGCCGCGTTTACGGCGGGATGCGGCAAAACGCGTCGGGGAGCGGGAACACTACCAGGTAGCTGGTGAGGTGGTGGTGCAAAAGGGCCAGGATCTTGATCTGGACCCCAGGCAGGTGGGGGAGACACCAAAAATTGAAGGAGAGGCGGGGGCTGCGGGTGGATTAGTGGAAGATGACCCATTGATCCCGGTGTCAGCGAAGTGGCCCACCATGTTGGAGTGGAGCGACTCGGGCAGCGACGGGGAGGAAGGGGGGGCTGAAGGGGATGAGCTCGGAGGAGTTTCCCCTTACTTACTTACGCGACCTGGCCCCCCGCAAAGAGTCTACGGGGCCGTTGTGCAGAAGGAGTCAAAAGGGGCAGGTGGGGCGGAGCCAGAGGGGTTTGGGACACAGGCTGGACAGCGGGTGGTTTCGGGGGGACGAGGCATGTCTGGTTTTCCTTCGTCGGGAGATTCTGAGGCGGTCGGCACACCGGACCTTTTTTGTCAGGGGGAGCGTGGGGGGCAGCTGGAGCCAGGCGAGCGTGGAGCGGCTCGTGCACCCTGGTACGAAGGACAGGCGGAGCCTCGTGCGGCTGGCCGAAGCGCATCAACAGGAGGCCTGACAGTGAGACGGGTGGCTGCGGACAATCTTGGGGAGCGGTGCGGAGGCAGGGGTTTTGCATCCGCCGGCGCCCCCGCTTCCCGGGAGAGGAGTTCGGGCCCATTGGAGGTTACAGTAGGGGCGCCTATGAGACACGCGGTCCGAATGACTGCAGGTTCGTCTTTAAGGTGGGCTCAGGAGGAGCAAGATTCCGGTAGCGCTTTCGAGAGTGAGGACGATATGTTGGATTATGAAGAGGCCAGCATTGAGGAGGGGGAGCTGGTCGATGATGGTGAAGAGGAAGAATGGTGGGGGCAGGGCGGGATGGGGCCCGCTAATGCTTTGTCTAAGTCATTACAGGAGCGGCAGGACCACCCGCGGGCGCGGGTTCAGCAGCGGGAAGACGGTCAGAGGAGGCGGCGGAAGGCACAGGAGCGGCCACCGTCACTGTCGGCAGGTGAGGACGCCAGCGTCACTATGGTATCGGTAGCCGTGGAGGCGATAGAGGCGAAAGGGGCGGGAGCAGCGCGCTTGTCAAAGGGGGTATATGTTGCGGACGCGGGGGTTGGCACGGAGGGCACTGCGGCGCAGGGCGCAACGAAGGGGAACTCAGCACAGGAGTCAGTCAAAGGGGAGAAGGAGGCTGATAACAAGCAAGGGGAGCAAGGAGTAGGGGACAAGGCGGAACACACGGCAACGAAGCGGACCCGTTTGCCATATATGGGCACCGCAAAACCTTTGGGGGCGCACCTTATGCAGTCCACCAAAGAGAAAATTTGGAAGGGAGAGTATGTGGAGGTTTTTAAACTGTTACATAGAGAAGTGCGGGCGAAGGAGGGTTCCAAAGAGGAGGAGCTGGAGCTCTCTAAGCGCCCTAGGGTGCCGGTGACAATCGAGAACTGGACGGCGGCTTTTCTAATATTTGCAAGCGTTTATTGCGAACGCTTCCCGGAGCGGGCAGTAGCGTTGTTTAAATATATTGATATTATACGCAAGGCTCACCTCAATTTTGGGGGATATGCGTGGCGTATTTACGCCGAGGAATTTCGGGCGCGGTTAGCGGCGGATTCCGAGGTTCAATGGGGGGAAATTGATGCCGATCTTTGGCAGCACACTATGGGTCCTGCCAAATTTGGCAAGACAGTGTTTACGGCGAGCGGCCTTCCTATTACATATCGGCCCTTTCGAGAGCGCCCCACCCACGGGGTGGGGAATACCAGGGGCACCCAGTACGGTACTTCAACCACCGCGGGTGGAGCGTCGGGGGCGTGCTGGGACTACAATAAAGGACTTTGTTCACGGGAATATTGTAAGTTTCGGCATGAGTGCTCGAAATGTGCAGGAAGACACCCAGTCACTAGCTGTTCAGGACAGGCAGCAGCGGGGTCTGCGTCGGGTACCACCCCAGGCGCGTGGGGGCGGGAGCAGTCAGGTCCCGGGGGGAGAGAGCAGCGTTTCCGGACTGGATCTGCGGGAAAGGGCTCGTACGCCGGTTAATGTTCAAAGGTTGGTGGCCTGGCTTACTCGTTATCCCTGCAGGCAGGATGCGGACTTACTACGGCAGGGTTTTGTGCACGGTTTTCGTTTGGGGTACGAGGGGCCGCGCTTGCGTCGGTGGGCGGAAAATCTACGCTCGGTGAAAGGAAAAGAAAGCTTGGTAAGGGAGAAGCTGATGAAGGAGGTGGCCGAAGGACGCATGGCTGGCCCTTTTCAACAGTGGCCATTGCCCAATCTCATTGTTTCCCCGATAGGGGTTGTGCCTAAGAAGGAAAAAGGGCAGTTCCGCCTGATTCAGCATTTGTCCTGGCCGGAAGGCTCGTCGGTCAATGATTTCATTCCGGAGGAGCGATCGCGGGTGTCATATGCGTCCGTGGATGTGGCGATTGACATGGTCGAAAGGTTGGGGCCAGGGGCAATGATGGCAAAAACTGACATAAAGTCGGCGTTTCGCTTGCTGCCGGTGCACCCAGAAGATTTTGAGCTGTTGGGTATACAATTTGACGGGTGCTGGTTTGTGGATAAGGCCCTGCCCATGGGCTGTGCGAGTTCCTGCGCTTTGTTTGAGTGCTTTAGTTCCTTTTTGCAATGGATTTTTACGGAGGTGTCTGGTCATGCGATGGTGACGCATTATCTGGACGACTTCTTTTTTGCGGCGGAACATAACTCTCCGCGGTGCGCGGAGGTGTTACACACTTTTCAGCAACTTATGGGGGACCTTGGTGTGCCCTTGGCCCCTGAGAAGACAGTGGGGCCAGGTACGGCGCTGTCGTTTCTTGGTATTGAGCTGGACACGGTGGCGGGCTTGGCGCGGCTTCCACAGGACAAGAAGGTGGATATGTTGCACAGGACGGCACACATGTTGGGGAAGGAAAAGGTCACGGTTCAGGAGATACAGGTTCTGTTGGGACATCTCAATTTCGCATGCAGGGTGGTTCGGGCGGGGAGGACTTTCTGTCGGCGTTTGGCTCTGGCGCTGGTGGGTACACAATTGCCACATCACCATGTACGGCTTAAGGTTGGCGTGCGGGAGGACCTTAGGATGTGGTTAATATTTCTGGAGGACTTTAACGGCATTCCGTTAAAGGTATGGCAGGAATGGGAATGGGACGTTCAGTTGTTTTCGGATGCGGCCGGTGCGTCGGGTTTTGGAATTTTCTGGCAGGGACGGTGGTGTGCGGAGGAGTGGCCGGAGGCATGGAAAAGGGGAGGAAAGAGCATTGCCTTTTTGGAGTTTTTTCCGCTAGTCGTTGCAGTGTGTCTGTGGGGAGGTTTGCTGGCTCACAAGAAGGTTCTGTTCCGAGTCGATAATCTAGCAGTGGTGCATCTGGTTAACAGGCAATCGGCACGGGATGCCCAGGTGCTTTGCTTGCTTCGGGTTTTTGTCTTGCAATGTCTAAAGAATGATATTTCGTTTCGGGCAAGGCACGTTCCTGGTGTGGACAATGACATCGCTGATGCTTTGTCTCGTTCACAGTGGGACAGATTCCATGGGTTGGCCACGGGCATGGAGTTGTCCAGGACGGTGATGCCCGGCTCTCTCTGGACCGTAGGCACGCGAGGATGCTTCAGCTGGTAATACAGTCCCTCGCCCCCTCCACGCGACGGGCATATATCAAGGCATGGGAAGAGTTTACGCAGTCGGGGGCACGCCGGAGGTCCAGCATGGTCGAGGTTGTTGAGGACGTGGTGCAATTCATACTGTTATTGATTGAAAAAGGTCAGTCGCGCGTTACTATAGCGGGCAAGCTGGCAGCGCTGGGGTTCATGGGTAAGTGTTTGTGGGGTTACCATCCAACAGCGGGGGAATTAGGGCAGCGAATCTTGGAAGGTTGGGCGAGAGAACAGGGGGCGGTAAGTAGACCCAGGTGTCCTTTATCGCTGCCTCTGCTAAAGGCGGTGGTGCGAATTTTACCGGATATATGTTACTCCGTCGGGGAGGCCTTGCTCTTTCGGACACTTATGTCGTGGATGTTCTTCGGGGCATTCCGAGTGTCGGAGCTCTTGGGATCCCCGCACAGGCCGGCCTTGTCTTGGAGTAACGTACAGTTGTCTAGGAACGGAGTGGCGGTGAGAATAAGCAGTTCGAAGACGGATCAGAGGGCGGAAGGGGTGGTAGTGTGGTTGCGCAGGTACCCCATGTCTGACATTTGCCCTTTGGTATCGGCGCGGCTTTGGCATGGGCGGGAGGCATGGGGCTCCGGCGTGGTCTTCCAGCACGCAGAAGGCAGGAGGGTTACAGCGGGGCAGCTACTAGCAGTTCTCCGAAAGGGGCTAGTTATGGTGGGCGAGGACCCATACCGTTTTGGCACACACTCCTTCCGCATAGGGATAGCGACGGAGGCGGGATGCAGGGTTGGTCGAAGGAGGCACTTATGTCTTTGGGTCGCTGGAGATCGGATTGTTTTAGGAGGTATGTTAGGACGCAGGCGAGCGAGCGCTAATTGTTAATTTTCTTTTCTAGGTGTGGTGGCGGGCCCAGAGGATGAATTCGTCCGGATATGGATAGTTGGGCATTCCTTCGTGAAATGGGCTCATCGCCAAGCGCAGCGGAATTCTTTGGGGGAGAATCTGGGTTTAGACTTACGACATTATCACATTAGATGGTTTGGGAAAGGTGGCATGCTTTGGGACGAATTACTCGCACGTTTGACAGGGATACGGGGGGCAGGTCCATGCCCAGATGTTTTGTGTTTGCATGTTGGGGAAAATGACAGGGTGCGTAGGACAGGCCTGGATTTATTAAAGACAATGAAGAGGGATTTGTTGACTATTAGTACCCAGTGGAGTGGCTGTCACATTGTGGTTACGGGTTTTGTTCCGCGTCGGTTTTGGAGGGGGGCGAGGAAACCAGGGGCAGTGGAGAGGGCCAGACGGAAGGTGAATAAGGAGCTGCGGCTGTTCTGTGTGGACAAGGGTATTTCGTTTATGGAGCACAGAGACATTCGGTTCGAAGATGTAGAGTTTTTTAGGGACGACGGGGTCCACTTGTCTTTCGTTGGCATGGAACTGTATTTATTTAATTTGAAGGATTTTTTACGGGCGTTGCTTCGGGTGACATAATAATTTAAGTTGGGTGGCTCCCCGGTCAGGAAGGGGGGGGTGGCAGACAAACCCTAGCGGGTTTGTCTGGTGGCTGTGATTAGAGTTTGCAGCCAACTAAACACGTGCGGAGGGGCAGGATGGATCGGCAATTTGGGATAGTACGGGGGGGGGACAGCAGCAGGTCGCGACGGGCGGGTAGGGAGATTTACAGGATCAGGATGACAACGAACGGACAGGATTGAGAAGTAGATACACATGACTCGAGAGGGGTGCCAAGGGGCTTGAAAGAGAGGCGGGAGGTGGAGGGTAGGGGAGGGGGGAGGATGGTGTTAGGTGAACTTGATGTCTAGTGAGGTTTTAGTTTTGTAAGGCGAAGGCCGAGGGGAATTAATGTGTAAGTGCACCTGTTCCAATAAAGCGGCCTTTTACACACACAGCCACGGAGTACGTGTTTCTGTGCCTTTCTCCCCAATGGGGTCCCGGGGGGGACCAGCCGAAGAATGAGGTCTCCCCCCCGGGGCTTTTGGGGAGGGTGGTACAGCCCGGGCGACGTGGGCTGCATTTGGGCTATGTTGGGCTACCTGGGCGGGGGAATATATAGTCCTCCATTTTATGACCGGCCACCATTTTGTCTTAGGTGACACGGTGGCCGGTCCCGTTTTTGTCAGGGCAAAAAGCAATTTTCCCCACCCTCCCTCCCCATTGCATACGGGTTTTTTGTTTTTCCTACTGTCATTGGCTGAGGGGGGGGGGGGGTCTTTTCTTGTCGGTTGTATATATATATTTTTGTTCTGTGAGGGACGTGGTTATTGGAGCAGGTGTGCATGCGGGGTTATGTATGGTGGTGTCGCTGGGAACAGGTGCGATTGGCGGTGATTAGAGTTTGCAGCCAACTAAACACGTGCGGAGGGGCAGGATGGATCGGCAATTTGGGATAGTACGGGGGGGGGGACAGCAGCAGGTCGCGACGGGCGGGTAGGGAGATTTACAGGATCAGGATGACAACGAACGGACAGGATTGAGAAGTAGATACACATGACTCGAGAGGGGTGCCAAGGGGCTTGAAAGAGAGGGGGGAGGTGGAGGGTAGGGGAGGGGGGAGGATGGTGTTAGGTGAACTTGATGTCTAGTGAGGTTTTAGTTTTGTAAGGCGAAGGCCGAGGGGAATTAATGTGTAAGTGCACCTGTTCCAATAAAGCGGCCTTTTACACACACAGCCACGGAGTACGTGTTTCTGTGCCTTTCTCCCCGAGGTCCACTGCTTGTGCCGAGTTTTGCCTTTCAATCATTGCTGGAAATCGCCAGATGTTTTCAGCAGAAGCTGCGGCAATGCAGCAATAAGGCATTATTGATTTAAAAAATGCCTGACTGGAACCAAGATGAGGAGAGACATGCATGTGCGAGGAACACGTGCATATTTAATTCTTGATGGAATGTTGGGGTGTTATAAGAGTTCTGCCATGACGGAATGGCATTTCCTTAGCCCAGGTTGGCCTCAGGGGCTAGGCACTTGATGTGAGATCAGTGAAGCTCTTGCACTCCTAACATGCCCTTCAACGTTAAACTTGACCTTCATGTAAAGCTGGTCACTTTCCATGGGAGAGCAAGCAGCGCAGTGCATCGGGGGAACATCAAACGAAACAACTGAGCTTTAAATCAACAAAGCCTAACGGAAAGAAGAGGCTCAGTGCCTGTCGGCAATACAGGAAGAGAAAGGAGCAAATAAAACATTAGACAAGCAACGCTGAAAACTGGAGATTCACGCAAAGGAAGAGTGAGGGGATCAACAAGCCCAACGAAACGTAGAAAGGGGCGGAAGTTGTATTCCGGGCACCATTTAAAAACGAAAGAAAAACGTTTGAGGACTGTAATGAGAAGATAAGAGTTAAGTCATTATAAGTAGAGACAATGGAAACGCAGCAGATGAGATTTGGGGTTGGAGCACATAAAGTGAGCGCTTAAAGTGCCATTTCGTGCTATGTGTGTTTTAGACTGCCTGGAGTCACTTAAAGTGGTGGCGCTGCAGTGGTAGTATGCCACCACCCTTGTAGATGGGTGGTTTTCGATGGAAACTAAATGGAATGTTCTTCCTTGACCCACTGGCACCATCAACACCCCGCCAATAGGAGCCGAGATCGTGGAGGGTCTCCCGACTCCGCATGTAAGAGCAGCGATCGTTACTGGACGGCACTTTGTGCATCATTCTCAGGGGCGTTGCTTAGTCAGTGAGATTGGGGGGTGGTGGGTGGGGGGCTGCATCGTAAATTCCCAAATGAAAAACAGTATGCCGGAGGGTGGAGGGTTGACTGAGGTTTCGGATACACTATATCGAAGAGGAACAGGTTCAATACTGATTTAAGTGGGCCCCTATTTAGGCTCCTGATTAAAATAAAATATCAAGTTAATACCTTTTACACAAATGAGGATGACCAGAAAAACAACAAAGGCATATGAGATCCGACTCAGGGCAGGTGACATGGAGTTGACTAGTGATCCCATTTAGATGTTTTTGCCCCTAGTTCATTGATTAAGCAGTTAAATACCTTTTTAACTTGGTCATTTGAGCCAGTAAGTTCTACAGGGTTGCAAGGAGAATTTGTATCTGGGTTAGCACTTACTCCTAGGAAGGAGCTGAGTGTGAATTCAACTTTGCTTTTTAGGTAATGTGCTCAAGCGTTCTGGCCTGTTGTAATCTATCTGTGGCAGTGCTTGAAATGAAAAAATAGAAGTGCTTGTTTCTGAGAAGTGTGGTACTCTCCAATTAAAAGTATTACGTTTTTCCTGAGAAGTGCTGGTATTCTCCCTCTCAAAATAAAAAAGTGACGGTACGCAGTACCGGACAGTTCCGGCCCATTTAAAGCACTGATCTGTCGGCTTTTAACCATGCCCACTGCACGCCCATCACTTTCACTCGTTCATGGGCTTGCCTTTCAAAAATCCTTTGTTATCATTGGTAAATGCTTTATGTTTGTCCCTCCTTGGGGCAGTTTTTTTACCGCCTTGGCCATCGACCCTGTTACATGGATAATTGCACTTTTGCCGATATGTTTGACTGCAAGCGAACTTCTTTTTCCATTTGTGTCTCTCCTTCGCGCTCAGACTCACGGCAGCCGTGGCTGTTTGAATCTACTCTTATGCCAACTGTTTTACTTTTTATTTTCAATTTGTGTGGCAAGAAAAGTCCAGTTCGGAATTTACAATGCTAATAGCTCTGACTCAAGCAAACGCGCAACCCGTTGCATTGCAAATGCTTGTTTACCTTGTAGCTGGTTATTGTCTTTGTAGAAAAGAGTCTACAATAAAAACAGACAAAATGGGTGCCAAAATTGCTATGGAGTAATTTCCCATCTTTATCACTTGGATCATAATCCAGTTCAAAAACACATGTGGTACGCCAACCCAAACATTATTTGCGCCGGTGCTACTATAAAGTAAAATATAACCTAGCACTCTTACCGTGTAGTTATTACTATAATCACATGATGAGGGTCATTATTGATCCAAAGTAATCTGTGATGCAAGATTAAAGGAGAGTCCTTGAAGTAATGAGTAATCCAGAGTTTATTTATTCATGCATCACACAGGAAATCCATTCAGTTGTAGCCAGTTTGGAAAAGCCAATATGGTTCGCCCTTTTGGAACTTCTTCAAGGCGAATGCAATCTTGATAAGCAGTAAAATATATGGGGGCATATTTACAAGAAAGTGGTGCATCGTTCCCAAAGTGCAATTTTTTTTGCGTCGCCCACTGCCCCAACTAACAACACCATGGTTTCGCAGTCTTTAAACTATGGCGCACCATGGCAGTCGTTAAGACAATAGAGTCAAAATTTCTGACGCTACTGTGGCGCTTTGCTGCACTAGCATAACAATTTTTGACACTAGTGCAGCAATCTACAGGAAGGCCCATTGAGCAGGCATTAAAAATGACAGAAAAAATGGTGCAGTGAAATGTTGTAAATTTCACTGTGCCATTTTTTGTGCCTCTCTGTGTCAGAATGCCCCACCTTGCATAAATTACACCTGGTGCAGCCATAAAGTGACACAAGGGTTTACAAAGTGGCGCAATGCAAGCATTGCGCCACTTTGTAAATATGAAGAAAGGCCTCCTTAACACCGCCTTAGCGTAAAAAAAAAATGATGTTAAGGGGCTTGTAAATATGCCCCATAGTTCCTGTAAGTTTCTGCTTCTGACGATGTTCTCAGACCTGAAGGATATTTCAGTCCCAAAACATAGTATGGAACAAGCTATTTTATCTTAACATACTCAAAATGGCATCAAATTACGAACAGTTCACCCCCCGTTGCCAAGCACCACTCTTCTTTATGAAATAACCCAACTAGTGTACTCTCAGCACAGACTTTATGACGAGAGTACTCTAGCTGGATTACATGGGTTGGGTTCAAGGAGAGGACGGGTGCTTGGCAACAGGGGACTGAACTGTTGGTCATTTTATGGCATTTTGAATATTTAGAGATAAAATCACCCATTCCATTAAGTCGAGAGTATGCTAGTTGGGTTACTTGCACTCGCTCTTGTAGTGAATCATTTTGGGGATAGTGGTAGGAGTGTTTTTTTTTGATTGGCTGCAGCCATCAGATATTAAATCATTATTTGCACCTGAGTGTTTTTCCACAGTTATTACCTCATGTGCCTTATGATGCTGTAAATTAGGTAAGAGTAATGCTTATTTGTAGCTGTGCTCCCAACTGGGGATGCCAAAATGCAAGGGGATAAAAGTACAAGTCTGAAGAAGAGGCTTAGTGGGATTGCCCGATTATGGTATTATTATGCATATACATAACGTGTGGTTTTGTTGTGTTACATTTCTCGTTCCTCTACAGCTCCATAATTAACCTGGTGGGCTCTGTTGTGGAAAAATAAGTGGTAAGGATCCTTCTTTATTAGATGGTTATGGGAGGAACCCTCTCATCACCAAACCTTGGTCTCTGGGATCGACTGCACCTCGATCTTGCCGTGAACCCCAAAATGTTCTTTCTGGTGATCGAACTGGAGGAGACACTGTGCTGGTCACTAGCTGGTGGGGGCCAGTGTATGCATTGTTTTATTGGGCCAATTTATTATGTGCATGGAGATTCTCTTTTTAGGGTTGAGTGCAAAGCGCTCTGTCCCTGGTGTAATCTCTCTGTGGGCTTTTAACCACTCCCATGTCAAGCCCATCCGTTTGGTTGGTGCGTGGGCTTGCATTTTAAAATTAGCTTCATTTAATTAGTGAAAAGCATGCATACATCATGCCTTTTCCTGTGTTTAGCCCTCCTTGAGCGCACTGGCCAACTACTGAAAACACACGAGGCTCCATGTTTTCTGTATGGTTTCTGCACTATATTGTCTCTTTATTGTGTAGGCAGTGCAATCTCGCAGGTCAGTAGTAGAGTGCTTTGCATGACATCGATCGTGTTACATGGATATTTGCACTTTTGCCTGTTACATAAACAATTGCACTTTTGCGGTTACTTGGATAAATTCACTTTTGCTGATACGTTTCACTGTGAGCGAACTTCTGTTTCCTTTTGTGTGTCCGCTTTGCGCTCATGGCGGCCGTAGGCTTGCTTATGTGAAACTGTTTTACTTTTCAGTTTATGTGGCAAGAAAAGTCTTGTGGGTGAGCCCTTCCTGCTGTTTGCCCTTGTTTGGGGTTTTGCAGCCCAGGATCCACACAAAGCAAATTATTCATCTTTTCTGCAGAGCGTCCATCTCACCCTGTCACTGCTCTTATATTTTTGGCCTTTAATCTCAAGCACTGCTCCCCCACAACCCTGGGAAAGGATCATATTGCCACAGCCCCCAGAGCACCCTACAACCAAGCACCCCACGTTCCTGGTTCTTTTTTGAATGGTAGACTGGGGGATTCCTTCTGAAAAGTTGGGCACAGAAATGATCAGATGTGAATTAAAATGTGATGTGCATGAGGAAAGTAATCATTAGCTACAAACCTAGTTTGCTTTCTACTGCAACATGACTTTCCCTCTTTCGCGTGGGCTCATGTCCCAGCATATTCTACCCCACTACATATTATAACCTAGAATAGTCCTCGCTTCTGTACCCTAACAAGATGTACATTTGAAATGGTTCTTAATATTTCTGGGGTTGCAGCTGTGTTCTATTTGTATGCCATTATTGGGTATGGCATCTGCCACAACACAATGTTCTGACTTGCCTGCCCCCAGGAGGCGGATCGTTCTTTTTTTACAATGGAAGTGCGGGGGTACAATAATCATAAAATAAAAAATAAAAAACAGCACTTACCTTAGGGTAGACGTCCTCCTCTTGACGTCTCTCCTTCTCTCCTGGGTCCCACGCGTGACGGGACCCTGGAAGCTGCACTAGCCAAACCAGCATGAAAGAAGTATCAGGATTGGTGGGTGTGGTCTCTCTCAGAGCTCACAAAAGCGCTGTAGGTCTGTGTTTTCTTTAACCCAGCTGTCTTAAGCTGGGTTAGAGAAGTTTAAAGTGCGCATGTCAGGCTGTCCGTCACAAAATGGCCAGCCAAAGGGACATAGGCACTTCAAACAAGTGCATAGTTCCCTGCTGCCACTCGGCAACAATTTCCCTACCCCATTCTGACACTTGGTAATAAAGTAAGTTTATTACCATTTTAATTTTCTGTTCTGGAGGCATTTTTTTTAGCGGGCGATGCTCCTCCGCTCTCGTGGAGGGGCCACCACTGCCTGCCCCTTTCTGTGTTTCTGCATTTAATGCACCATATGTTCCAATGTCACTCCTCAATAGTAATAATCCAATATAAACTTGTGTGCACAGGTCTATGTCTGTGTGTTACAAATGACCTTCAAGGTACAGGAAGATTGCAGAGCTAAATCCGATGATATTGGAAACCACACCTTACTTCTCTGCCTTTTTAAAAAGCTGATTTTGTGCAATTGTTAAATTAAGCAAATAGCATCTTAGAGAGTGCCCCCGTTATCTCCTTCAGCAGGACAGATTTAGTGTTGTTCTCTTTTTAAGTGTCCTTCTTAAGCACAAACAGACTCAGCCTAGGTGCAGGCTGATTCCAAGCAGAGGAGCATACAACTGAGTCACAAGGAGGTGTGAAATATCTGTATCTCAGCCTTCTAGACACTGCAGTTAGGGACAGACACAAGAACAGGCCTGGCCAAGAAACCTCCACACCTTGAACAACAGAAACTGCAGTCCCACTCTCACCCCTGGGGCTACCAAAGAACAGTGCCCAGGAAAAACTAATCTGCAGCCTCTTGCTAATAAAGTGCGCATGAATTTCTAGAGTTAATCCTGACTCCACCCCTCTCCTTTCGGCGTCAGGATCGCTACCTCCCACCTACAGGAATGCAGGCAGTACACTTCCACTGTCTGGGAAGTCCCCTCTACTCTCATCGAATGCCATGCTAAACCAGGGACCTCCGACTGACCCCTTTCGTACTGTCAGCCAAACTTTAAGGGTGAACTTTAGCAGAAATCTGTTTGAGCATGTGCAGGATATCCTTTCAATGTCTGAATTCCCCCCCCCCCCCCTTTATTTTTTCACATGGTTACAATCACAAGGTTCCTTCTTTTTCAAGCACTGCCTAAATTTCTTGATATTTCACAATATATACATCCACCCATTCATTATTTTCTGCTTCCAGCCCTTGCACTTGCTGAAGCGGTGGTGCAGTGGCATTTGTGCAGTGGAAATACTATTCATTTGAATCAAGTGTCAGTCAGAAGTCTCTAATGAAACTGTACATCATATGCAAATAATGGCGCTTCTTTCTACAGTGCTGCACCCTCAGATTGTATGTTATCTGAAGAAGCCTTTTGTACCCCTAAAACCCTGCATGAAAACCGACCATCTCTCAAAATGTCTGATTGTCACCCTCTTCCTTTCCTTCAATAGCACATTCAAACTTTCCACCCCTGGCCAGCTCCTCTCAAAGGACACAGCCTACTCTGTCACGTGTTTTTTCCTTAGTCTCTATTATTGCATTTCTACAAATTGTCTACAGCTTCATTATAAAGATCATAACAAACTACTTTGTAAGTAATAACCAATAACACTAGACTAACCACTAACTTTGGGTTCTGGAGCAGTGTGCTGTTTAATGTAAAGCGCATGAAAGCCTCATGGGGGGGCCGCGGGGCGGTAGCAAGCACTACATAAATACAAGTACAAGTACAATATGACACTAAAACTTACAAAAGGCAACAAAGTACAACCTGCGGGTCAGAATGCCCCGCATTTCTGCCATTCCAGGGCATGCACTTGGGCCTGCACCACGTGATACAAGGTTGGTAAAGTTATTGTGCTATCCCTAAGAACTTTAAAGAACCGGTGTCGAAAGGCAAACAGTCCGTGGTGCTTGTCCAACTGCTGGCCCCGCCTTCTGCGGGCTGTACTTTCTCTTCCATGTGAGACGAAAAGCCTTTACTTCCCCCGAGGCATTAAAGCGCCAATACACTGTATCCTTCCCAGGGATGGTCTTGCTTTTTGTGCCCTTCGCCTGCACTTGGTGTAACACTAGTGAGGTGCCAAAGTACAAAGGAATGGGGGGAGGAAGGGAGATTTCCCATGGGGGCTGTAACTGGAAATAATTGGAGCAGACAAAGGGCTCCCCAGCCCTGGGAACCAGGCCCAAGTCATGGGCAAGAAAGACGGGTGCATAGGCATCCCTCCGACGGCCCCCTCCCTAAACACCGCCCCCCATCGCTCTACGCCCGTTGCTGAAGATTGCTGTCTTCCTAATGATCTACAACACAAAAGCAGGGGTTATTTCTGGGGTTCTGCGGCGAAGCCCCGCATTCCCATCTCGGGCCCAGTGGCGAGGCTTAATCTTGAGGTTTGACCCCGGCTCTCAGATGTCCGCTGTGTGCTGGAGACGGAACAATACTGCACCTGTCACGGCTCCGCTGGCTGAACTGATGGGGGCAGGGGTCGGCTGGGGAACACGTCGGAGCTAAGGAGGGGCTTTGGGGGTCCTAAGTGAGAGAGTGGTCTTGAACAACAGCGGGCCTCTGTGTTAAATAGGGAGGGGCCCTATGCCGGAAGGATATGCCTGCGAGAACGAGCCTGCTGTCCTGAGCTTGCGAGAGGGCGACCATTTGCAGATAACGGATGAGACGGTAGTGTCGATTGGTGAACGATGATGATGTTTCCTCATAGGCACGGGTGGACAGATGTCTGCAAGTCCGAGGCCCACTACTGACTTACTGACCTACCTAATAAATCATCAAAAGGCACAATAGTGTTCTTAAAATCCCCTAAGCAGAGGATTTATGAGGTCCTCTGCCATGCGACTGTACACCTTAATGTTATACCAACGCTGTCCTGTGCCAAGAAATGCAGATGAGATTTTGTACCATGACCTGGAAATGTGAGACCGTGCAATAAATTTAGTTCCAGACGATGTGCCAGAAAATTCCTTTATTATCTCTGGGTACTAAATGCCCACCAAATTGTGTGCCGTGAAATGTCAACAATGCCTTGACCCATGAAAGAACGCACCGATCATGAGCCATGAAATGGGAATGGCTTCATGTCTCATAAAGTGCATATCAGTCCTCTGCCATAAAGTGCTCCTGAGGTACTGGGCCATGAAATGACAATGAGGCAACCTGCCACAGCATGCCTTTAAGTCCTTCCAATAGTCAGGGCCACTGGAATTATGTGGCAGAGGAGTACCAAATTATGCAGAAGGGTTGAGTAAATTATGCGGCAACAAACCTAAACTCAACTAGAATTTTTAGATCGCAGCTAATCACCTGTGAGGTTATCCAGGCGCTAGGTTCTTGCCGGAATCAGTCAAAAAGCGAGGTCTTGAGTCCCTTTCTGAATTCTGGGAGAGAGGATGTTCAGAGGTGAAGGGGAAGGTCGTTCCATGACTTGCCAGCAAGGTAGGATAAGATCATTCTCCACAGTAGCTTTGACAGTTGCAGGGAGTGCGTGTGAGGGAGGCAGAGCACAGGTGTCTGGAGGATTAGTGGAAGTTCAGGTGGTGGTTGATATTTGCTGGTCCTTGGTCATGGAGGGCCTTGAAGGCGTGTGTCAGCATCTTAAATTGGAATCTTTTCTGGATGAAGAGGCAGTGGAGTTTCCTGAGGTAGAGGGTTCATTTGGGGAGGTCTTGGATGAGTCAGGTAGCTGGGTTCTGTATCATCTACATTCTCTTCAGGAGTTGGGTGGTGGCTCATGCGTAGAGTGCATTGCTGAAGTCTAGCAGGTTGGTGACTAGGGCTTGAGTGACGGTTTTCCTGGTGTTAATGGGGAGTTATCTGAAGATCTTTTGGAGCATGCAGAGGGTGTGGAAGCAGGCTGAGGAGACTGCGTTGATCTGGCATTTCATGGTGAGTGTGCTGTCCAGGATGATGTCTAGGTTGCTAGCGGGGTCAGTCGGTGTGGCTGTGGGACCCGAGTTCAAAGAGCCACCAGGTGTCGTTCCACGGGGAGAAGTTGTCACTGAAAATCAGCACTTCCTTCTTGTTTGTGTCGAGTTTAAGGCAGTTGGTCTTCATCCATTTGTAGACACTTATCATGCAGTTTTAAAAGTTAGTCCTACAGGCGGAGAAGTCTTCTGAGAGCGAGAGTATGAGTTGGGTGTCGACCAAGTAGCATATGATGTTGATGCCATGGGATCTGACAATTTCAGCCAGAGGCGCCGCCATGTAAGTGTTCAATAGGGTGGGGCTGAGGGATGAATCTTGAGGGACGCTGCAGATGATGCTCTTGGGTTCCGAGGTAAAGGGTGGGGGATGAATTCTCTGGGTTCATCCTGCGAGGAAGGATGCGATCCATTTGAGAGTTTCACCCTGGATCCAGATGTGGTGGAGTCTCTTGATGAGTGTGTGGTGGGATATGGTATTGAATGCTGCTGAGAGGTCAAGAAGGGTCAGGTCCGCTGTTTCACTCCGGTCGAGGAGGGTCCTGATGTCGTTGGTGGCAGCGATCAGGGTGGTCTCAGTGGTGCGATTGGTGCAAAAACCTAATTAAGAGGGCTCCAGCAGGTTGTTTCTCTCCAGGGGTTTGGTGAGTTGGTGGTTGATGGCTTTCTTGAGGACTTTAGTGGGGAAGGGAAGTAGAGAGATGGGGCTGTAGTTCCTGAGTTGGCGGGTGCCCTCCACGACGCTCATACAATACTTAACCTTTTCCATAGTCCTTGGGGCCCTGTCCTTGTTTCTTTTTCTTCCTTCTTCTTTTTCTTCTCCTGGGCATTGGGGCCACATTCCTTCTTCCCATAATACAATTCACCTTCCAGCATGCATTGGTATCTTTTCTTTGTCCTTTTCTAAAAATGGTATGTTCCCAATCCAAGATAGCGTTTTTCCTTTTTCCTGTTTGTCACTTCCTGTTCATCAGTATATAAGGAGCCCGGGCTCTTTTCTTACTGCGTTGTAACACTTCCTGTTGGTGGTGGTTCTCGCTCTTGCTTGCTATTCCTGTGGAATATTCCTGTTGCTTCTCCTGCGACTTTCCAGTTGTTCCAGTCCTCTAAGTCCTGTTTTCCTGACGCTCTCTCTATACTGCTTCTTGGAGTTTCTGCGCAAGAGGTTTTTTCTCTTTTGGGTTTTTCCTCTGGGACTCTCTCTGGAAGGAATGGACTGCCTTGGCATCCACTTTGTCAGCAGCACCGGTGCAACCAGAAAGCGTTGCCCCTATCTCGGCCAGACCAGACCGTGTAGGATTCAAAGTTGCACTCCAGTTCCATCCGACAAGGGCAGTAAGAGAAGGGAAGAACGTGACAGATTGCAATGCACAAAACCCTATTTTGGTCCGAAAACAATGGAAGATCCATTGGAGGACGCAGTGGAGACAGCACAGTCGCTAGTGCACATTGTGCAACAACAGGCTTAAGAGATGCAACAGATACATGCTGAAAATGCATTATTACGACAAGCCTTGGCTTCTAGAACCAAAGACAATCCAACCTTCTCTGCTACTACACCATGTTTTTCCAGGGATCCTAATAAGTTGAAAGAATTCCTTGATTTCGTCTGCCTCAATTTACTGAGAATAAGTCCAAGGTGGGATAACTGATCAGCGCCTTGTCTGATCCAGCTCTGGCTTGGGCGACTCCTTTCTTAGCCACGGATGATCCCAGGTTGTCCAATTATACCGCCTTTGCTGATGCCTTCAAACAAGTGTTCAAGCAACCTGGACTGGTGTCCTCTGTGGAACAGGTGTTGTGCAACATCCAGCAAGGTAACCAGAACGTCATACAATTTATAACACAGTTCAGATGACTGATGGCAGAAACCACTTCGGTGGATTGCACCCTCGTCACCCTTTTTCGTAGAGGGTTGCGTGAAGAAATAAAAGACAAATTGGTACATTCTCTTCGAGTAGATGAAATGAAAGGTCTTATGGACTTAGCATTGTCCATAGAATATCGTCTCTCAGATGGTCGATTGGAGAAGCGGAAAAGCTGTGTTCAATCACATATGGGAACTTCATGTATAGCTGTTCATCGTCAAGAGGAAACCCGATCTGATGCTCCTTCTACCTCTGGAGATGAACCTACGCAAATAGATATGGCCTGAGGACCATTATCTGAGACTGAACCTGAACACAGACGAAAGCAGGGACTGTGTCTCTATTGTGGCAATTCAGACCATCTGCAACATGCCTACCCTTCTTGTCCCACTAAGCTGGCAGGGAACACCAACTCCCATCCTCTATAAGAAGGGATGGAACAATCAGAAATTCCTTCTATATGTTCTTCTAAAGAAAACACATTGGGGGTCATTACAACCCTGGCGGACGGTGTTAAAGCGGCGGTAAGACCGCCAACAGGCCGGCGGTAAAAATTTGGAATTACGACCGTGGCGGAAACCGCCGACAAAGACAGCCACTTTAACACTCCGACCGCCACGGCGGTACAAACAAACAGCGCTGTGGTCGCCGCCAACAGACAGGCGGAGGACAATGTACCGCCCACACTATTATGACAGGCCAATCCACTACCTTTTCCGGGCGGATTCACCGCGGATAAAAACATGGCGGAAACAGGAATTTCGAAGGAAAAACATTCACCTCTACACACTCCACGAGGAACGAGGACTCCATGGAGCCGGAACTCCATATTCTTCCTGAGATAGTCTTCCTGCTCCTCTACCAGGAGCACCAACGCCGGTGGCGAAGATCACGGTGAGTACTGCACCTACGACACAGGGGAGTGGGGAGGCAAAAAACAGGGACACACACACGCAACACCCCCACCCTCACCCCCACCCTAACCCACTACAACACACACACCAATGCATATCTAAACATTACAGTTACACCCCCAATCCCCCCCGGAAGAATGCAAAGGCAAAAGGAAATGAGTGTAACCATTCTAATATATCAAAATTCAGTAAGCAAATCTATACATATATGCACTATTTACAAAATATAAACCAAGATTAGTAGTCCAGGTATTGCACCAGTCATAGTCCGTGGACCACTGGGCCCAAAATGCATGGTCGAGGCCCACACACGATACCAGATCAAAACAGAGAGAACACTGCAGGGGCATCAGATAGAAATACAACAGGCACCTCAGGGGGAAGGGAAGGTGGGGCACCTCAGCCGGATGAGTGCACGATGCCAGATCCACGAGAAGGCTCCATGCCCATTGATGTATCCTGGGGAGTGCAAAGCCACAGTCTCTCAAGTCTCTCCAGTGGGTTGGTTGCCCACTGTTCCATCCTGGGGAGTGCAAAGCACAGTCTCTCAAGTCTCTACAGTGGGTGGTTTGCCTACTGTTCCATCCTGGGGAGGGCAAAGCCACAGTCTCTCAAGTCTCTCCAGTGGGTCGTTTGCCCACTGCTGCATCCTGGGGAGTGCAAAGCCACAGTCTCTCAAGTCTCTCCAGTGGGTGGTTTGCCCACTGCATTATCCTGGGGAGTGCAAAGCCACAGTCTCTCAAGTCTCTACAGTGAGTGGTTTGCCCACTGCTGCATCCTGGGGAGTGCAAAGCCACAGTCTCTCAAGTCTCTCCAGTGGGTGGTTTGCCCACTGCATTATCCTGGGGAGTGCAAAGCCACAGTCTCTCAAGTCTCTACAGTGGGTGGTTTGCCCATTGCTGCATCCTGAGGAGTGCAAAGCCACAGTCTCTCAAGTCTCTCCAGTGGGTGGTTTTCCCACTGCATTTTCCTGGGGAGTGCAAAGCCACAGTCTCTCAAGTCTCTCCAGTGGGTGGTTTGCCCACTTCATTATCCTGGGGAGTGCAAAGCCACAGTCTCTCAAGTCTCTACAGTGGGTTGTTTGCCCACTGCTGCATCCTGGGGAGTGCAAAGCCACAGTCTCTCAAGTCTCTCCAGTTGGTGGTTTGCCCACTGCATTATCCTGGGGAGTGCAAAGCCACAGTCTCTCAAGTCTCTACAGTGAGTGGTTTGCCCACTGCTGCATCCTGGCGAGTGCAAAGCCACAGTCTCCCAAGTCTATACAGTGGGTGGTTTGCCCACTGCTTTATCCTGGGGAGTGCAAAGCCACAGTCTCTCAAGTGGATGCCTTTCTCCACTGGTTCTGGAGGGGGCTTTGTGCCCAGAGTGCTTTATCCTGCCAAGGATAGATGGAGTGGATGTGATACTCCACTGGTTCTGGAGGGGGCTTTGTGCCCAGAGTGCTTCATCCTGCCAAGGACTGAGGTAGTGGATGCCTTTCTCCACTGGTTCTAGAGGGGGCTTTGTGCTCAGAGTGCTTCATCCTGCCAAGGACAGACGGAGTGGATGTGATACTCCACTGGTTCTGGAGGGGGCATTGTGCTTAGAGTGCTTCATCCTGCCAAGGACAGACGGAGTGGATGTGATACTCCACTGGTTCTGGAGGGGGCTTTGTGCCCAGAGTGCTTCATCCTTCCAAGGACTGAGGTAGTGGATGCCTTTCTCCACTGGTTCTGGAGGGGGCTTTGTGCGCAGAGTGCTTCATCCTGCCAAGGACAGACGGAGTGGATGTGATACTCCACTGGTTCTGGAGGGGGCTTTGTGCCCAGAGTGCTTCATCCTGCCAAGGACAGACAGAGTGGATGTGATTCTCCACTGGTTCTGGAGGGGGACTAGTGCCCAGAGTGCATCACTCACCCCTTGACGGTCCCTGTTGCGTCAGTGCCCCTACCGCTCATGGGCTAGCGGTGCTTGAGTAGGCGGTGCTTGCCCTGTTCAGCGGTGCTTGCCCTGTTCGGCGGTCCTTGCCCTGTTCAGCGGTGCTTGCCCTGTTCGGCGGTGCTTGACTTGGCGGTCCTTGCCCTGTTCAGCGGTGTTTGACTTGGCGGTGCTTGCCCTGTTCGGCGGTGCTTGACTTGGCGGTCCTTGCCCTGTTCAGCGGTGTTTGACTTGGCGGTCCTTGCCCTGTTCAGCGGTGCTTTCCCTGTTCAGCGGTGCTTGACTTGGCGGTCCTTGCCCTGTTCAGCACTGCTTGACTTGGCGGTCCTTGCCCTGTTCAGCGGTGCTTGCCCTGTTCAGCGGAGCTTGCCCTGTTCAGCGGTGCTTGACTTGGCGGTCCTTGTCCTGTTCAGCGGTCCTTGCCCTGTTCTGCGGTGCTTGACCGGGCGGTCCTTGCCCTGTACTTCGGTGCTTGCCCTGTTCAGCAGTGCTTGACTTGGTGGTCCTTGCCCTGTTCAGTGGCGCTTGCCCTGTTCAGCGGTGCTTGACTTGGCGGTCCTTTCCCTGTTCAGCGGTCCTTGCCCTGTTCAGCGGTGCTTGACTTGGCGGTCCTTGCCCTGTTCAGCGGTGCTTGCCCTGATCAGCAGTGCTTGACTTGGCGGTCCTTGCCCTGTTTAGCGGTCCTTGCCCTGTTCAGCGGTGCTTGACTTGGCGGTCCTTCATTGCCCAGCTGGGTTGGGGCTGGCGGTCCTTCATTGGACAGCTGGGCTGTGGCTGGCGGGGCCCTCCTGGGCTTCTGGGCTGTGGCTGGCGGGGCCCCCCTGGGCAGCTGGGCTGTGGCTGGCGGGGCCCTCCTGGGCAGCTGGGCTGTGGCTGGCGGGGCCCTCCTGGGCAGCTGGGCTGTGGCTGGAGGGGCCCTCCTCGGCAGCTGGGCTGTGGCTGGTGGGGCCCATCTGGGCAGCTAGGCTGTGGCTGGCGGTGGCCTCCAGGGCAGCGGGGATCATGTCTGTCTTCTCCGCCGTGCTGCTCCTCCCAGACTTGCCGTCTTTCTTCGGGCCCTTCCCCACCTTGGGAGGAGTCACAGCTGAGTCCACACTCCCCAAGGAACCCTGGGTGTGGTTTGGGTGGCTGGAGTCTTCCCCCTCTCCCACCGGGCACTGGCCAACTTCTGGTGTTTCACAGGGGGGGGGACTGGCTGTGATGTGGCTCCGTGCCACACTGGCTGTCCTGGTGGCCGGTGCACTCCACATACCTGTGACAACAGGCACCACTGGTCCCGTAGAGTTTGTGGCTGAGGTGCCCCTGCCGCTCATGGGCTAGCGTTGCTTGAGTAGGCGGTGCCTGCCCTGTTCAGCGGTGCTTGCCCTGTTCAGCGGTGCTTGCCCTGTTCGGTGGTCCTTGCCCTGTTCAGCGGTACTTGCCCTGTTCGGCGGTGCTTGACTTGGCGGTCCTTGCCCTGTTCAGCGGTGTTTGACTTGGCGGTGCTTGCCCTGTTCGGCGGTGCTTGACTTGGCGGTCCTTGCCCTGTTCAGCGGTGCTTGACTTGGCGGTATTTGCCCTGTTCAGCGGTGTTTGCCCTGTTCAGCGGTGCTTTCCCTGTTCAGAGGTGCTTGACTTGGTGGTCCTTGCCCTGTTCAGCGCTGCTTGACTTGTCGGTCCTTGTCCTGTTCAGCGGTGCTTGCCCTGTTCAGCGGAGCTTGCACTGTTCAGCGGTGCTTGACTTGGCGGTCCTTGCCCTGTTCAGCAGTCCTTGCCCTGTTCAGCGGTGCTTGACTTGGCGGTCCTTGCCCAGTTCAGCGGTGCTTGACTTGGCGGTCCTTGCCCTGTTCATCGGTGCTTGCCCTGTTCAGCAGTGCTTGACTTGGTGGTCCTTGCCCTGTTCAGCAGTGCTTGACTTGGCTGTCCTTCATTGTCCAGCTGGGCTGGGGCTGGCGGTCCTTCATTGGACAGCTGGGCTGTGGCTGGTGGGGACCTCCTGGGCAGCTGGGCTGTGGCTGGCGGGGCCCTGCTGGGCAGCTGGGCTGTGGCCGGCGGGGCCCTCCTGGGCAGCTGGGCTGTGGCTGGAGCGGCCCTCCTGGGCAGCTGGGCTGTGGCTGGTGGGGCCCTCCTGGGCAGCTGGGCTGTGGCTGGCGGTGGCCTCCTGGGCAGCGGGGATGATGTCTGTCTTCTCCGCCGTGCTGCTCCTCCCAGACTTGCCGGCTTTCTTCGGGCCCTTCCCCACCTTGGGAGGAGTCACAGCTGAGTCCACACTCCCCCCGGGACCCCTGGGTGCGGCTTGGGTGGCTGGAGTCTTCCCCCTCTCCCACCAGGCACTGGCCAACTTCTGGTGTTTCACAGGGGGGGGGACTGGCTGTGCTGTGGCTGCGTGCCACACTGGCTTTTCTGGTGGCCGGTGCACTCCACATACCTGTGACAACAGGCACCACTGGGCCCGTAGATTTTGTGGCTGAGGTGCTAGTTCAGGACCTATGAGCTGGACAGGGGGGGGTGGGAAATAGGTTAAGGGTGGACAGGAAAAGTTGTTTGGAGACACTGGGATGGGTAGCTGGAGGGGGTTTGGGAGTGGAGGAGGAGGTGGTGGTTGTAGGAGGTGTAAGTTTTGTGGTTTTGGGTGCAGGTGCATGCGCTAGAGGCTGTTGTGAGGTGGATGTATGTTGGGTTGGTGTGTGCCTGCGTTTGTGTATCTTCGGAGGCGGCGTCACAGACACACTGGGAGAGGACACAGGAGGCGTGTGAATGGTAGTGGGGGTGGTGACTGCACGTGAGCGGCGTGTGCTGGTGGGTGTGCTGGTGCGGGACGTAGTGGCTGTAGAGGTAGTGCATGCAGGTGTGAGTGTAGACGAGACTGGGAGGGAGGAGGGAGACGATGAGGAGGGGGACACAGTGGAGGCAGTGGATGTTGGTGTGTCTGTATGTGTGTGATGCTTGCGTGAGTGCCTGTGGGATGTGTGGTGCTTATGTTTGCCTGAGCTTCCCTTGTGTGTTGAGGTGTGTGCAGGCTGGTCCGATGGTGTGCTTGGGATAGGCAGAGGTACAGGGGATTGGGTCTGGGTGGAGGAAGTTGGAGGGGGGAGGCTAGACACAGGGACAATGGCTGCCATCAGTGCTGAGGCCAGAGTTTGAAAGGTACGGTGAAGGGCAGCCTGACCAGAATGAATGCCCTCCAGGAATGCATTGGTTTGTTGCAGCTCCATTTCTACACTCTGGATGGCATTCAAAATGGTAGACTGCCCAACAGTGAGGGACCTGAGGAGGTCAATGGCCTCCTCACTGAGGGCAGCAGAGGTGACAGGGGCAGGGGCTGAGGTGCCTGGGGCGAAGGTGATGCCCACCCTCCTGGGTGAGCGAGCACGGGGCGAAGGCTGAGGGGCTGCTGGGAGGGCAGCGCTGGTAGCGGGGGTGGCGGCTGTACCTGTAGAAGTGGGGGGCACAGATGTTGCCGCCACCACAAGGGATCTCCCATCGGAGGACGAGTCCGTGTTGCTGGTTTCAGCTCCTGTCACCGCAGTGGTACTCCCCTCTCCCTCCGTCCCACCGGTGTATTCAGAGTCGTAGTGTGGCCCTCCATGGCCATGTGGGAGTCAGCTCCCTCGTGCTCCGGTGCCACTGCTCCTCCGCCTGATGATGCTAATGCACACAAGAACAGGGAGACCGCAAAAAAGGGGGGGGGAACAGAAGAAAGACATGTTGAGTGCATGGCTTACCGCTACCATTGGCGGACAAGACAGACACAGAAGCCCCCTGCACTACGTCGCGCTGTTGGGCTCTACAGTGCAATTCCTGGGAAATGGTCTACAAGGCTATGGATGACATTTGCACACATAGATGACACAGGTGCATTAATAGCTGTACTTTGCACTCTACAGAGGTGGGGTTGGAGACCACAGGGCCATGCCTTACTTAGGGGCCTAGCCTACGGAACTCGCCCGGGGCTAGGGAAACCCACAGCCCTCCTCCCCCACCCAGACAACTCCACTGCGTGCAAAGTCAGCTGAATGAGAGTGTACTCACCCCCTTGTGTCTGCTGTGATGCCCTCAAGCGCCAATCCAACTCCGGGTAGGCCACCGCCAGGATCCGGAACATCAGGGGGGTCATGGTTCGACTGGTCCCCTCCCACGTTGGGAGGCCATCCCCAGCTGAGCCTCCGCTGTCTTCTTGCTCCAGTGGCAAATGTCCTCCCATCTTTTACGGCAGTGGGTGCTCCGTCTGTGGTGGACCCCCAGGGTCCGGACGTCCTTGGCGATGGCACGCCAAATATCCTTCTTCTGGTGGGCGCTGACCTACATGAAATGTACAGGGGAAGAAGAGAAGTCATTACCAACTGCGCCGTCAAAGTGAGTGGCCCACATCCCTACCCTTGCGGCACATGCACCCACCGTCTTTCATTCACTCAGAACTCTGCCCCCTTCCTTCTTACAACCAGCCCTCTCCACACAGGCATAGCCCATACAACATGCTCCCTGTGTACTTACCTGTTGGTCTGGAGGACCGTAGAGTAGTGTGTACTGGGGTAGGACCCCATCAACAAGCTTCTCCAACTCTTCCGATGTGAAGGCAGGGGCCCTTTCCCCAGACGCACAAGACATTTTCTCTTCCAGACCGAGGTCACAGCAGCAGTTGCAGTATAGGTCCTCTCCTGTCGAAGATCAGGTATCGAGTGATTCAACAGATAGAAAATGGCGGTCACGTCCGCGGCAGTCACGTCTGCTGCGGTGCGTACCATCACCTCCGGCATACATCGTCATTGGCTCCTGGGACCAATAGGGTCCAATGTTAACCAATGCAGCCTTGCGCCGCGGTCTTCGACCGCCTACTGCGACGGTGTGCAACGCCAGCGCAGTTACCTCACATCCCATTGTCCCAATTTACAGGTCAGGCAGCCCCATTTCAGGGGCCCACATGGCCTAATTACCAACTGCGTCACACATACCTAGGCCTACTCTCAACACACATACAGGCCACATTTTGTGATTGAATGGTGTTCTGTGTAGACTGTGGGTACATACCTCTGAGTTGCTTGACTCTGTGCTCGCTGTTGTCCTTCATAGGCACTGTCCGCTGGGACATGTGAGGAGATTGTGGAATCCTCCGGTGTACCAACCACTGGTGGACCTGTCGACAATGGAGGAAAGAAATTTGATAATCACCTACAGGTTTGACCGTGCCACAATCCAGGAACTGTGTACCCAGTTGGAGCCTGACCTGATGTCAGCAATCCGCCATCCCACAGGAATTCCCCCTCAAGTGCAGGTGCTATCAGTGCTCCATTTCCTTGCTAGTGGGTCTTTTCAAACAACTGTGGCCATGGCATCAGGGATGTCCCAGCCTATGTTTTCCAACGTGTTGTCCAGAGTGTTGTCTGCCCGGCTGAAACACATGCGGAGCTACATCGTTTTCCCTCAGGTGGAGGACTTGCCTACAGTGAAAGGTGACTTCTATGCCCTTGGACATACCCCCAACATCATAGGTGCCATTGATGGGACCCATGTGGCTTTGGTCCCCCCCCACAGGAGTGAACAGGTGTACAGGAACCGGAAGAGTTATCATTCCATGAATGTACAGATGGCATGTTTGGCAGACCACTACATCTCCCATGTGAATGCCATGTTCCCTGGCTCAGTGCATGACGCCTACATCATGCAGAATAACAGCATCCCTTATGTGATGGGTCAACTCCAGAGGCACCGTGTGTGGCTATTAGGTGACTCTGGTTACCCCAACCTGCCATGGCTACTGACCCCAGTGAGGAATCCCAGGACAAGGGCAGAGGAACGCTACAATAAGGCCCATGGGCGAACTAGGAGGGTGATCGAGCGGATCTTCGGTCTCCTGAAGGCGAGGTTCAGGTACCTCCATATGACAGGTGGATCCCTATTCTACTCACCAAAGAAGGTGTGCCAGATCATCGTGGCCTGCTGTATGCTTCATAACTTGGCTTTGCGACGACAGGTGCCTTTTCTGCAGGAGGATGGTTCAGATGGCGGTGTTGTTGCAGCTGTGGAGCCTGTGGACAGTGATGAGGAGGAAGCAGAGGAAGAAAACATGCAGAACAGGGACTCAGTCATCCAGCAATATTTCCAGTGAAACACAGGTGAGAATACATTCCTGCCTACTACATGTACTTTTACACTTCTACCTCTGCCCTGTCTGTCGATTTCACCCAGTGTATGGTCACTGAGTTGTCACTTTCCCTTATGGTTTCACAGGTGTGGGTCCCAACGTGTGTCATCTGCTTAGATTCCTCAGGGACTAGAGCTGTGTGACATAGATATGGTAACATTACTATTTCCTGAACATTTTGTCACTGTAATTGCAAATATACTATTTCTAAATCACAGACAGACTCCTGATCTTTTGGTGCTTAAGGTTTGTTTATTTAAATACAAAATATTGGAGGGGGGAGTTAAATGGTGAGGGGTGATGGCGGAGGAGTGTCCATGGCAGAGTCCAGTCTATTAGTCTCACAGGTGCATTGCCCATATGGGCATGGGAAGTGGAACTGGGGCAGTTTCAATATGGACAGGGTGACAAAGTGGGACAGTGGGATGACAATCAGGGTGGTTTCATTTCTTGGCGGGGGTCTTGGCATCGTGCTCTGTCTTGTTCCTGGATCTCAGGGACCGTTTGCGGGGTGGTTCTCCCTCTGCAGGGGGTGGGGTGCTGGTGTGGTGGTCCTGTGGCGTGGCGTCAGGCCACTAGTGCCGGCAGAGGTGGTGGGCAGATCATCGTCCATGCTAGTGTCAGGGGCCCCTTGTAGTGCCACAGTGTCCCTCTTGGTGTTGATTAGTTTCTTCAGCACCCCTACGATGGTGCCCAGGGCAGAGCTGATGGTTCTAGTTCCTCCCTGAAGCCCAAATACTGTTCCTCCTGCATGCACTGGGTCTCCTGAAACTTTGCCAGTACTGTTGCCATCGTCTCCTGGGAGTGGTGGTATGCTCCCATGATGGAGGAGAGGGCCTCGTGGAGAGTGGGTTCCCTTGGCCTGTCCGCCCCCTGTTGCACAGCAGCCCTCCCAGTTCCCCTGTGTTCCTGTGCCTCCGTCCCCTGGACCGTGTGCCCACTGCCACTGCCCCCAGGTCCCTGTTGTTTTTGGGGTGGTGGGTTATCCTGGGTTCCCTGTAGTGGTGGACACACAGCTGATTGACGTGTCCTGGGGACGGAGGTATGGGCCAGCTGGGTGGGTGCTGTGCTGGCGAAGGTCTGTGGTGGCCTGTGCCTGTGTGAGGGGAAGTCCCGAGGCCCACGATGGTCCGGGCTGGTCATCTAGATCCAGGTGGACAGAGGTACTGTCATCACTGTGGGCCTCTTCTGCGGGTGGAGTGGAGATGTCTGGACCCTCCTGTCTGGTGAGGTTGAGTAGTGGTCCTGCAGGGGTGTAAAGGCATGATTATTGCATCTGTGTGTGGCATGGTGTGCAATGGGTGAGTGAGCATGTACCCCAGTGCTGGCATTTGTTGTGTGGGGGTTTGTGTGAGGATGGTTTAGGGGGGTGTATGGGTATGTGCAGTGGGCATGCTTTAGTGATGGATGTCCATGCGTTGTTGTTGCATGCAGGGCTTGGTGTTGGGATGGGTGGTTTGTGATATTGGTACATTTGTGAGGAGTTGGAGTGATAGGGGTGGGGGCGAAGGTGGGGGTATGTGATAGCATGCAGGTAGGGTGGGGGATATGGTAGTTATAGGTTAGACTTACCAGAGTCCATTCCTCCAGCTACTCCTGCGAGGCCCTCAGGATGCAGTATAGCCAAGACCTGCTCCTCCCATGTTGTTAGTTGTGGGGGAGGAGGTGGGGGTCTGCCACCAGTCCGCTGAACCGCCTGGTGGTGTCTTGAGACCACGGAACGCACCTTCCCCCGTACGTCGTTCCACCTCTTCCTGATGTCCTCCCGATTTCTTGGGTGTTGTCCCACTGCGTTGACCCTGTCGACTATTCTTCGCCATAGCTCCATCTTCCTTGCAATTGTGGTGTGCTGAACCTGTGCTCCAAATAGCTGTGGCTCTACCCGGACGATTTCCTCCACCATGACCCTGAGCTCCTCCTCCGAGAACCTGGGCTGTCTTTGCCGTGCCATGGGGTGTTGTAGGTAATGTGTGGGGTGGTGTGTGTGGTGATAAGTGTGGTGATATGTAGTGGTGTGTGGTGTTTTATGCGTGAAAGTTGTGTGGGTGATGGTTTTCGGTGCCTGTGGATGCTAGTTTGTTGATGGTGGTGTCTCTCTCTGACCTTCTCTCTGTAATAGTGGTCATAGGGATTTGTGGGTGATGTGGGTGTGTGTTTTATATTGTATTGGGTGTGTGGGAGTGGTGTGTGTATGTGTATCAGGTGTGTGTATTTTGGATTGTCCAATGTGGTAGTGTTTTGTAAGAGTGTGTGTATTTTGAGCGCAGCGGTGTGTACCGCCAATGGAATACCGCGGTTGAAAGACCGCCGCGTGGATTTGTGTGTCGTGATAGTGTGGGCGTATTTCTGTTGGCATGACGGTGGAGTTTTTTTTTTTGCCAGTTTATCACTGACCTTTGGTGTGGCGGACTTGTGTGGGTGTCTGACTTTTGGCGGATTCTGAGATGTGGGTCATAATAGCTGTGGCGGAATTCCGCGGCCGTGGCGGTATGTTGGCGGTCTTCTGCACGGCGGTAAGCGGCTTTTACCGCCAATGTTGTAATGAGGGCCATTGACTCTTTTCCTTTTGCCTATGTTGTTACAAATAATGGATGTAAGAGAAAAAAGGGTATTCGCCTTGTTAGATTGTGGTACTAGTGGAATATATTTTGAAGAGGAATGGACAAAGGAAAAGAAAATACCTTGATTACCTGAGCAAGCCCGTACAGTAGATGGCATTCCCCTTGCTTCAGGACCTGTTACAGACACAACACCATCCTTGTGTTTGAGATTTGGGAAACTTCAAGAATATATCACCTTTGACCTGATTGCTTCACCTAATCCCCTGATAATATTGGGTATACCCTGGCTGACATGGCATAATCTCTACATTAATTGGGAAACCAGAACCATCTTTTTTTCCTCACAGTTTTGTCAACATACTTGCTACTCTTCGGCAACGTATTGGTCACCTAGAAGTATACCCTTCGTGGATAGGGAAGTGGGTTGTTCCTTCAATGTCCTTCAAGGGGTACCAAGTCATTACCTAGAGTATGCGGATATTTAAAAAAAAACTGGAAAAGCAGTCTTGCCACCACATAGAGAATACGAATG
Source organism: Pleurodeles waltl (assembly GCF_031143425.1). Lineage (NCBI taxonomy): Eukaryota > Metazoa > Chordata > Amphibia > Caudata > Salamandridae > Pleurodeles > Pleurodeles waltl. The sequence goes on along the minus strand of NC_090440.1, from coordinate 1,391,170,012 downwards.
TGCCATTCTTTTGGAGCCTGGAGCTGTGGGTCCCTTTGGGGGAATATATTCTCTTACTGAACCAGAAAAAGAAATGCTTAGAGAGTATCTAGAAGGAAACTTGCGAAGCGGTACAATTACACACTCCTCCTCACCTGCTAGGGCTCCTCTTTTCTTTGTACCAAAGAAGACGAAGGATTTACGTCCTTGTATAGACTTTCGCGGGGTGAATACGATTACTTTAAAAGAGAGAGATCCTTTACCCCTCATCAAAGTTATTCTGGAATCAGTTGGAGGAGCACAGATGTTCACTAAGCCAGGTCTCAGGGGAGCCTATCACCTCCTGTGAATCAAGGAGGGAGATGAATGGAAGAACGTCTTGCGGACTCCGTGAGGTCATTTTTAAAAATGGGTAATGCCCTTTGGCCTAATAAACGCTCCATCTATTTTCCAAAGATTCATGGACTGTGTTTTTTCAGATCTCCTAAATCAAATTTTTGTTATGTATTTAGATGATATCCTGGCGTACTCCACTCCTCCAGATTAACACACAATGCATGTTTCTCAAGTTCTAGAAACACTCCAACAACATTAGTTTTGTAAGTCAGAACAATTTGAGTTTGACAAGACCGAGGTGAAATATCTTGGCTACAGTAGTAACAAGATCGGTATTGCTGTGGATCCAGAGAAAGTCTGAGCTATTCTGGATTGTCCGTGTCCTTCAACTATAAAGGAGACTCAATGTTTCTTAGGCTTGGCCTATTTTAATCAGCAGTTCATAGAGAACTTCTCTCACCAGACAAGGTATATCACTCAGACCCTAAAGAAAGAAGGCATTAGGGGCCGATTCTGTTGGACAAAGACCACTGAGACAGACTTCCAAAACCTTAAACAAGCTTTTACACAAGCACCTATCTTGCGGCATCCAGACACCACAAAAAAGTTCATAGTAGAAACTGATGCTTCAGATAGAGCAAAAGGAGTCGTTCATCTTCAAAGACAAGACAATGATGGATTAGAACACCCAATCTTCTATTTATCGCACATCTTGACTGATTCCAAATGTAATCATTCCGTACTGGACTGCTCGCCTTAAAAGTAGGGCGGGGTGAATGGAGACAGTTTCTAATGGGCACCAAAAAAGCACTTAAGGTTAGGACTGATCACTAAAATCTGAAATGTCTCCGGACTTTTCAGTCTTGGAACAGTCGACAAGCCTGGTGAGCCATTATTTTTTAGTCCATTCAACTTTGTCACTACCTATATTCCAGGATCGCAGAATATCCTGGCAGATGCCCTGTCCCGTCAGTATCCAGAAAGTGTTGTTCTTCCATCACAGCATTTCATAGCACCACATCGGTTCATTGCTATAGTACAATCCATCCTTGACAAAGTATTGTTGGAATATGCCTCCCTTGCTAAGGAAGAATGGAATACATTAAACCCTCAATTACAAAAGACCAATGGATTCTACCATCATGGAAATGTGTTATTCCTTCCTACCAAGAAAGTCCAATTAGAAGCATTACAGATGTGTCATGCCTCACCTATTGCTAGTTATCGTCAAACCTACAACAGGCTGCTCGCCCACTGAGGCGTTTCCATTTTGGCCTGCGCTGAGGTTGGTTTACCCGGAATCGGACAGTGGATCTTGCCTCCATTAACATACAGCATTGTGTTGTGTCACAGGTGCCCCCACAATGCTCAAATAATACTTTCCTTCTTCCACAGTCCTTGGGGCCCTGTTCTTGTTTTCTTTTTCTTTTTTTTCTTCTTCTTCTGGGACTCTTTCTGAAGGGCACGGACTGCCTTGACATCTACTTTGTCAGCTGCACGGTTGCCCTTATCTCAGCCAGACCAGAATGTGCAAGGTTCGAAGTCGCACTCCAGTTACATCCGACAAAGTCCGTAAGAGAAGGGCGGACCATGACTGGCACAGGGTTTCATGAGGAAGGGGGTCTGACCGCTGCATATTTCCATCTGTTGGGGATGGTGGCTGTGGTGGCTGTGTTGACAATGGAGGTGAGTTTGCAGCTGATTTCCTGGCTCCAGAGCTTGAAGAAGTGGTGGGGGCAGTGGTCTATGGGTGCTCCAGAGTGGATGAAGTTCATGATGGCTGTGGTGCTCTGTGTGGTGAGCTGTTCCCATGCGGTGAGCTAGTGGTTGTAAGTCATGTCCATTTGTGTGAGGAGATTGTAGAGGCTAGTGGGTTGGGGTTTCGAAGTTACTGTAGATAGTGGATATCTTATTGGGGAAATAGTCTGCCAGGGTGTCCCAGAGTTCCTGGGAAGGGGAAATTTTGTTCTTGGTGGCTGATGGGCAGGATAACTCTGATGATGCTGAAGAGTTCCTTGCTGTGGTTGGAGCTTGCTTTAATGGAGTCTGACAGGGCACTTCTTTTGTGTCTTTAAGGCCTTAGTGGTATTTGTTGAGGGTCTACTTGAAGGTGGCTTAGTTTGAGGGATCCCTGCTGGTGCACCATGTTCTCTCTAGTGGTTTGCAGTTGTGTTCCATTCTCTTGAGACCTAGTGTATACCAACTGGCTTGTTTGGTGGATCTGCTGGTTTATGCTGGCCTGATGGGTGCAACTTTGTCGTCACAGTTGGTGACCCAGGCGGAGAAATTCTAGATGGGCTGTTCAAGGTTGGCTGTGGCATTGGACTGGGTGGTGTTGATGGCATCCATCCATTGGGTCCCTGTCACTTTGTTCCAGCTGTGTTGCAAGGAGCTAGGAGGGTCTGGTGGTGGTGCCTGGGGATCCTGCAATGGTAAAGTGGACAATGGCTTGGTCGGTCTAAGTGAGTTTGGTGATTTGACTGTACTTGACTCTGTCTCTGAAGACTGATTCCAGAATGTGTCCGGCACTGTGTGTGGGGTTTGTGACCAGTTGGGTGAGGCTGATGTTGCTCATGCTCTCCAGGAGGCTGGTGGAGCTAGCATCTTTGGAGTTGCCGAGGTGAGAGTTGAGATTGTTGAGGAAGATGTAGTGCTTGGGGTTGATAGCTAGCGGGGCGATGAGTTCAGGGATGGCATTACAGAAGCCGGAGTGTGGTCCTGGGAGTCTGTAGATGACCTCTGATAGTAGTCCTTTCATTGGTTTGGCGTTAGATGCTGAGGTGTTACATGAATGGTGTGGGGTCATCTTCTTGGTGGTGCAAAAGATGGCTTCTTTGTGGAGAATGCTGATGCTTCTTCCATCTTTGTTGGTGTGGCCCCGGTGTATCATCTTGTAGCTGTTAGGCATTGTGGTGGCAATGTCGGAGAAGGAGGAAGAGTTGAGTCAGGTCTCTGTGATGAAGATAATGTTGGAGGCAAGGGTGATGATGGTGTCCCTGATTTTGGTGGCATGTTTGCAGAGTGATCGGATGTTGAACAGGAGGCACTGGAGTAGTTGTTAGAAATGGCTTCTCTAGATGGCAGTGGTTTGCACCCTGTCCAAATAGGAACCCCAACTCTTGTGAGAGTAAGGGAGTCACACAGTTAAGATGTTAAGATAACCCCTGCTCACCCACTTGGTAGCTTGGCTTAAGCAGTTAGGCTTATCTTCAAAGACAATGTGCAAAGTATTTGTACACACACACACACACACACACACACACACACACACAGTAACACAGGAAAACACCACAAAAGTATTCCACACCAGCTAAAAAAAATAACCAATATTTATCTGAGTAAACAAGACAGACCAAAGCAACAAAAATGCAACCTACACAAGTAAAGATACAAGTTTTCAAAGATTAAATGTAGTATAGTGGTTAGAAACACAATAGCTCCAACTAGGACTATCCCAGCGGCTTGACAGAGTCTCTTCCAATAGTGCGGCGCCACCCACGAGGGAGCAGTGACCAGCTACTGAGTCGTGTAGACCCCGGTTACAGTACCTTGTAGAATGACGAGGAAACAAAGCCGTTGAATGGAGTCGGGGAGGGAAAGTGAGGCCTCGCTGGAGTCGGTGCAGCATCAGTTCCTTACTGCCACTGGGGAGGTGGATGCTGTAGGCGGGACTACCACTCTGCCTGTTGCTTTGTTGTGCTGGTCTGCTGTTTGCTCCTTACTGCTAGGCAAGAGAGGTGGGGTGTTGGTTCCTTACGGTTGCAGAGGAGGTGATGCAGCATTGGTGGCGAGGCAGCAGTTCCTTACGACAAGGCAGGGTCGATGAATCCAGCAGGTCAAGATGCAAGGAGTCGACTTCACTGTGTCACGATCTCACCACGGGACCACAGATGCTGCGGGGGAGTCGGGTGCCACGGACGTTAGTGTCACTGCACCCTGACTCACAATGTGGCAGATCATCTAAGGCACTGTAGCGGCGCCAGGCCTGCCCTGTTGGTCGCTGTTGTTGTGCTCAACGGGGACCACGGCTCCAGTGCAAGCTGAGACATGGGGTCAGAGAGCGGAACTAGTTCCGAAGACGTTCTGGAAGTTGTGGCACTAGTTTCTTCCTTGTTGCACCAGAAGTCACTCCCAAGGTCCCAGGAAATAGATTTGGGACAGCTTGACAAATCAGGACTCTCAGCAAGAGAGCCCAGGCGCTGGCAAGTGATGTCTTTGATGTCCCTGAGACTTCTTCAGAGGAGGCAAGCTCAGTCCAAGCTCTTGGAGAACCCTGGAAAGCAGGATGTTGAAAGCAAAATCCAGTACTTCCACTCCCAGGACAGAAGCAGCAAACACAGACCAGCACAACGAAGCAACAGGCAGAGTGGTAGACCCTCCCACAGCATCCAGCTCTTCTTCCTGGCAGAATGTTCTCAGTCCAGAAGTATTGTATCGAGGTGGTGTCAGAGGTCCAGTACTTATACCCATTTCTGTCTTTGAAGTAGGCAAACTTCAATGAGAAGTATTTGTAGTGCACAAGACCCTGCCTTTCCCTGCCCTAGCCTCAGACACACTCCAGGGGGTTGGAGACCGCTTTGTGTGAGGATAGGAACAGCCCTATTCAGGTGCAAGTGTCAGCTCCTTCTACCACTCTAGCTCAGAAAGACCCATCAGGATGCCGATGAGCCATCAGGATATGCAGGGCACACCTCAGCTCTCTTTGTGTGACTGTCTAGAGTGAATGCACAAACAGCCCAGTTGTCATCCTGACCCGTACGTATTCAGCAGACAGGCAGAGGCACAGATAGGTTAAGCAAGAAAATGGCCACTTTCTGAAAGTGGCATTTTCAAACTCGCAATTGAAAAACCAACTTCACCAAAAGATGTATTTTTAAATTGGGAGTTCAGAGACCCCAAACTCCATATCTCAATCTGCTCCACATGTGAAACTAGGGCAATCTCAATATTACCCTATGGTAGAGATAGTCCTTGCAATAGTGAAAAACAAATTTAGCAGTATTTCACTATCAGGGCATTTAAAACACACCAGTACATATACTACCATTTAGATACACAGCCCCCTGCCCATGGGGCTGCCTTGGGCCTACTTTAGAGTGACGTACATGTAGTAAAAGGGAAGGGTTGGTGTCTGGCATGTGGGTGCACTGGCCAGGTCAAAATGTCAGTTTAGAACTGCACACACAGACAGTGCAATGGCAGGCCTGAGACACATTTACAGGGCTACTCAGGTGAGTGGCATAATTAGTGTTGCAGGCCCACTAGTAACATTTGATTTACTGGCCCTGGGCACACATTGTGCACTATACTATGGACTTACTAGTAAATCAAATATGCCAATCATGGAGAAACCAATTACAATTTAGACAAGGAGCATGTGTACTTTAGCACTGGTTAGCAGTGGTAAAGTGCCCAGAGTATTAAAGTCAACAATAACAGAACAGACAAAATTAGAAGGAAGAAGGCAAAAGTTTTGGGGCTAACCCTGCAAAAAGATCCAGGTCCAACAGCAGTTCTGGAGTGGTTATGGTTGGTGAGATGGGTGTGCCATGGGTGTCCATTAGGGCAGGCAGTCCTGAGTGGCAGGCGAAGAGGCAGCGGTGGCAAGTAAACGGCTCTACTGTGGATTGAGGAGATAGGATGCAGCAGTTGTTGCGCAGTGTCTGGGGTCCAGAGCTCAGAGCTTTTTGGCAGAATATCTGTGGGTGGCTGGAGGGCCAGGGTTCCTGTCGCTGGGTGCTGTCCAGGTACAGATGGTGCAGACGGGCTTGCATTTGGCTCGACTTAGGCATGCTGGTGGTGCATCTGCTGTACACATCTGCTGTGCAGTCATTCTGCAACCTCCATTAAGTAGGTCTTGGGAGAGTTGCTGGGAAGGGGTGGGCAGGGCCAGCAGGATGTGGAAAGCAGGAGGGAAAGGCAGGCAGCGAACAGACGATAAAAAAAGCAAAGTATGGCAAAGCCTTCAGGAAAAAGGGCAAAATAAGCAAAGTATTGCACCAGAGTGGACTAAAGACAAGCGTCAGAGCAGACAGAAAATGAATCAGACAAAGCAGTGAGGAAGAAGAGCAGGGAAAGCAAAATAAGGCACAACAGTGGGTAGAAGACAACTGGCAGCACAACAGAGACAGTAAGAGGAGCAGACATGAATTATGCGACAATACTGCGTATATTGTGATAGTATTACTTAATTATTTTGTAATTTTTAAACTTGTTAACACTGTCTGGGCTTTGCTTGCACCTCATTAGTACCAGTATAACACCCAAGTATAGCAATGAGCAACAGAAAGTTGCCCAGTCACCCCCTGTAAAGGGCCTTCCCCCTGCATGGCAACACATGTCACTGCCTTTTTAGTAACCCTTTTAACCATTTGAGCTAGGAACAATTTTGTTTGTTAAAATCTGCAGATTATGTGGCAGATGATGGAAATGAAGCAAATCTCTAATTATGCAATGATTGCCACAGTCGTACAATTGCATACATAGCACTGACTATAGTGCACGCATGATGTTATGTGCTTATAAATACACAGGAGTGTGTTTCATGAAATGCATGTGAACACAGTGTCACAAGATACCCTCAAGTTCTTTGTTATGAAATACCTACGATGTTCAGTGCCATACTATGCCCTTAAGTTCTATGTTATGAAATACTCAGGATGTTAGGTGCCGCAAAATGCTTTTTAGCTCCTAGGCCTCTGAATGTTCAGTAGATAAGGAATGCACATGAGCCCAAGTGCGATAAAATACCCACAACATTTCACAAAGTGAAATGCTTGTGAAATCGGTGGCATTAGAAGCCTGTGGGTTTCTCTGCCATGCATAGCTTGTGTTGTCCCATAGCATGAAGGGCCCACAAGGTTACGTGACCCATAATCGATCTGAAGTTGCTTATTATGAACTGACCGCAAGGTCCTGGCCATTAACCCCTTTTGCTGCCAGGCCTTTTACCCCTCAGGTGCAGGGACTTTTTTTGCCTTTGGGGCAGTTTGCACTTAGGCCCTCATAACTTTTTGTCCCATATGCTACCCATGTCAATTTTACTTCCTTTTTTTCCAACAACCTAGGGATTCTAGAGGTACCCACAGTTTGTGGGTTACCGTGGAGGACACCAAGAAATTAGCTAAAATACAGTGCAAATGTAGTTTTTTAAAAAATAAATGGGAACAAATGGCTGCAGAAGAAGGGTTGTGGTTTGTTCCCTAAAAATGGCATCAACAAAGGGTTTGTGGTGCTAAAATCACTATCTTCCCAGCTTTCAGGAACAGGCAGACTTAAATCAGAAAAACACATTTTCAACACAATTTTGGCATTTTACTGGGACATACCCCATTTTTACTATATTTTGTACTTTTAGCCTCCTTCCAGTTAGTGACAGAAATGGGTATGAAACCAATGCTGGATCCCAGAAAGCTAAACATTTCTGAAAAGTAGACAAAATTCTGAATTCAGCAAGGGGTCTTTTGTGAAGATCCTACAAGGTTTTCCCACCGAAAATTACAGTTGACTTACAAAAATATTGAAATTTCAGGTGAAAATAAACAGCCATTTTTGTCCACGTTTTACTCTGTAACTTTTACCTGCGATGTCAGACTTTGGAAAGCAATATACCGTTACGTCTGCTGGACTCTTCTGGTTGCGGGGATAAATAGGGCTTGTAGGTTCATCAAGAACCCTTGGTACCCAGAGCCATTAAATGTGCTGCACCTTGCAATGGGTTTTCATTGTATACCGGGTATACAGCAATTCATTTGCTAAAATATAAAGACTGAAAAATAGCTATCAAGAAAACCTTTGTATTTCCAAAATGGGCACAAGATAAGGTGTTGAGAAGCAGTGGTTATTTGCACATCTCTGGATTCCATGGTCCCCATATTAGCATCTGAATGACAGTGCATTTCTCAAATAGATGTCTTTTTTACACACTGTCTTACATTTGGAAGGAAAAAATGTGGAGAAAGACAAGGGGCAATAACACTTGTTCTTCTATTCTGTATTCCCCCAGGTCTCCTGATACAAATGGTACCTCACTTGTGTGGGTAGGCCTAGTGCCTGGGACAGGAAACGCAACATGGATACATCACATTTTTACATTGAAAACGGACGTGTTTTTTGCAAAGTGCCTAGCTGTGGATTTTGGCCTCTTGCTCAGCTGGCATCTAGGGAAACCTACCAAACCTGTGCATTTTTTAAAACAAGACACATTGGGGAATCCAGGATGGAGTGACTTGTGAGGCTGTTACCCAGAATCCTTTGCAAACCTCAAAATTGGGCCAAAAAAACACTTTTTCCTCACATTTTGGTGATAGAAAGTTCTGTAATCTGAGAGGAGCCACACATTTCCTTCCACCCAGTGTTCCCCCAAGTCTCCCGATAAGAATGGTACCTCACTTGTGTGGGTAGACCTAGTGCCCGCCACAGGAAATGCCCCAAAACACAACGTGGACACATCACATTTTCCAAAAGAAAACAGAGCTGTTTTTTGCAAAGTGCCTAGCTGGGGATTTTGGCCTCTAGCTCACCTGGCACCTAGGGAAACCTACCACACCTATGCATTTTGTGAAGCTAGACACCTAGGGGAATCCAGGATGGGGTGACTTGTGGGATTCTCACTGAGTTATATTACCCAGAATCCTTTGCAAACCTCAAAATCTGGCCAAAAAAAACACTTTTTCCTCACATTTCGATGACAGAAAGTTCTGGAATCTGAGAGGAGCCACATATTTCCTTCCATCTAGCGATCCCCCAAGTCTCCCCATAAAAATGGTACCTCACTTGTGTGGGTAGGCCTAGTACCTGCAAAAGGAAATGCCCCAAAACACTATGTGGACACATCAAAATGATCAAATACAAAACTACCTGTTTTTGCAGGGGTGAGGGTCCCCCTGCGTTTTTGGTCCTGGGCTCAGCAGCCATACTGGGAAACTTACCAAATCCAAACATTTCTGAAAACTAGACACCCGTGGGAGTCCGGGGGGTGTGACTTGCGTGGATCCCCCAGGATACCCAGAATCCTCAGTAAACCTCAAATTTAGCTCAACAAAATCAAATTTTTCTCCCATTTCTGTGTGGGATCACCGCACCAGGACAAATTTGTGTGGGTGGGCCAAGTACCTGTGACAGGGAAGAGCCAAAAACATGTTGAAATTGAGGGGGAACCAAAGCGGGTCCAAAAGTTCAGTTTGAAAAAAAATATTTTTAGGCTGACAAGTGGGGCAGAATTTTCATCGGTATAGATGCGACAATGCTGGGTGGTAGGAATTTTGTGGATTCCTGCAGACTCTGGTAGGTTCCATCACAATGTGGGAAAAATGAGTGATTTTCACAAAGTTGGAGGTTTGCAGGGCATTGTGGGTAAGAAAATGGTGCAGGGTGCATGTGAAGCACACCACCCTGGACTCACCCAGATGTTTAGTTTTCAGATGTGTCTAGGTCTTGTGGATTTTTCTACATGGCAGCGTCCAAAAAAGTGCATCCCTCACCATTCCAAGTGGGACAATTTTGAGTGTTAGACAAGCTCTCATGGCCCAAATGTAAAACCAAAACCCCAAATAATCAAATGTCCTCTTGCTTGCCGTGGGATAACATGTTTTAGTGTGCAGGGGAGAGCTGAAAGAATGTTACCCCCTTCAGTTGGGGCGGGGCATAACAATGCCCATACTGGTTGGTAGCCACCACCCCACTATTTTTTTTCTTTTAATTCCCTGGCATCTAGTAGGCTTTCTGCCCCTCCGGGTAGGTGATCGGGGGTAATTGCCCAATCTTCCCACTGGTGGGCAGAACCTTGGCCCCATTTATTTAGGGTGGGGCATATGGCCATACCCCCACCCTCTTTTTAAAAAAAAGAAATCGTCCCTGGTCTCTGGTGGGCTTTCTGCCCCAATTGGGGGGGATGGGCCTTCCATATGGCCAACAGTAATGTGCCCCCATGGGGAGCGACCCTTGCCCAAGGGGCTGCCCATACTCACAGCACCAGTCCCTGGTGCCTAAGTGGTTTCTGCCCCCCTGGGGGCAGATCGGCCTGATAAACATAGGCCAATCTGCCCCCAAGGAAGGCAGAAATGGCCTAAAATAAATTTGCCCCCCAGGGGAACGCCCCTTGCGTGGAATTGATGCAAAAAAATAAAAAGCCCTGTTGTCTAGTGGTTTCTGGCCCCCTTGGGGGCAGATTGGTCCAATAAAAATAGGCCGATCTGCCCCCAAGGAGGATAGAAATGGCCTAAAATAAAATTGTCCACCAGGGGAGCAACCCTTGCCTAAGGGGTCGCTCCCCACGTCTAAAAATCCCTGGTGCCTAGAGGTTTCTACCCCCCAGGGCAGATCGGCCTAATTACAATAGGCCGATCTACCCCCAAAGGGGGCAGAAATGACCTAAAACAACCCCCCCCCCCCAGGGGAGCAACCCTTGCCTAAGGGGTTGCTTCCCTTGTGTGAAATTGACAAAAAAAATCCATGGTGCCCAATGGTTCCTGCACCCCCTGGGGGCTGATAGGCCTAAGAAATGGCCTAAAAAGATTTCTTCCCCCCTGGGAGCGACCCTTGTCTAAGGGGTCACTCCTCATATCTAAAAAAAATCAACCAAACAAAAAAAATGATCTCTGGTGCCTAGAGGTTTCTGCCCCCACCAGGGGCAGATTGTCCTATTTACAGTAGGCTGATATGCTCCCAAGGGGGTGCAGAAATGGCCTAAAACAAATTTGCCCCCTGGGGAATGACCCTTGCCTAAGGGGTCGCTCCACTCATGTGAACTGACCTAAAAAAAACAAATCCTTGGTGTCTAGTGGTTTCTGCCCCCCTTGGGGGCAGATTAGCCTAAATTAAAATAGGCCGATCTGCCCCCAAGCGGGGGCAGAAATGGCCGTAAAATAATTTGCTCCCCTGGGGAGCTGCCCTTGCTCAAGGGGTCGCTCCCCTTATGTGTAAATAGAAAAAAAACATTGAGTGCACTCCCCCTCAGTGCTCTTCACAGTCTGTGGCCCCGCCCCTTTGACCAAAAATTGATAATAAACATAGTTTATTATTGTTTTTGGTAAAAGGTTTGCAGCTGCTGCTGCTGGCTGGGGAAATGTTATGGTGTCAATCTCTATTTCTGGGATGAAATTCATAGCATTCATTGAGAGATATTTCCATCTCTTTCTGTACATCCAACTGGATGACCTCACAGCCCAGTGAAAATGTTGCTGTTTGGCAAAGACTTTCCCTTCTGACGAAGGCTGCATTCAAAGAGGACTTCATTGGTGAAACCAGCTGCTTCTGCTCCCGTGTTATCTTTGTTAGACCTGGCATCCTTGGCATGGTTTGCCCCTGACTTTCACCTTCAGAACCTCCTGTTTTTGCTGACTTCACTTTTGTTGGCCTCTGAGCACTTTGCCACTGCTAACCAGTGCTAAAGTGCTTGGGCTCTTTCCCTAAAGCATGGCAACATTGGCATGTAATCATTTGGGACATTTAATTTACTTATAAATCTCTATTAAAGTGAATTTCATGTGCCCAGGGCATGTAAATGAAATGCTACTATTCGGCCTGCATCACTGGTTGTGCCTCCCAGTTAAGTAGCCCTTTAAGCATGTCTCAGGCCTGCCATTGCAGCTTGTGTGTGAAGTTTTTGAACTGCCATTTCGATATGGCAAAATAAACCTTTTACCAGGCCTAAACCTTCCCTTTTTATACACATAATTCACCCGTAGGGTAGGCCTTGGATAGCCCAGAGTGTAGGGTGCAGTGTATTCCAAAGTCGGACATGTACTTTTAAGTTTTACATGTTCTGGTAGTGAAAAACTGTAAATTCATTTTTCACTACCACAAGACTTGTCTCTCCAAAAGGCTAACATTGACGTTGCCTTATTACATCTTATAAGAGTAACTTCCAAATAGGAAGAGATTACCCCTTCATGTTTAATGTCTCTGGAATCACAAATTAAAATCCTAACTTATGGTGGAATGGGTTTTTAAAATGCAAATCTAAAAATGCCACTTTTAGAAATGTTCTTGCCCTAGCCATTTGGGTCCTGTAGTCTGTCTCTGGTCACTGGGTGTAGTTGACAGTTGAGCTTTGTTTATTCCTGCTAGATAGCCACACACAATGGTAGCTTAGGTGTGACTTAATGGGTCATCCTGAGCAGGATGGAAGGGAGATGTACACAGCCCCACTTACACCTGAATAAGCTGTGTTCTGCCCACTGGCCAGAGTGACAACTCTGTGCTGTCACTCCAGCCACCTTGGAGCCAAAGCAGAGGGGACAGGGAACCCATTGCAATTCAAATCCACTGTCTAGAAGTTTATCCCACCTTCCAGAGTCAGGGCACCAATGTATGAATACTAGCCCTCAGACACCACCACTACAGTACACTTCAGGACCTGTGTATACTATGTGAGGAAGGACTGTTGTGCTGCTGAAGTACTGCCGCTCTGCTGGATTGCACTTTGCTAAACTTCTACTTTGCTGTGCTGACCTGTTGCCTGCTTGGAGTGAGAAGGAGTGGACCTACACCCCGCCGACCCAGAACCCAGAGTGACTTGAAGGGCTAGTTGGCAGGCCTCCTGATTGGAAGACTAAAGGACATAATAGGCTCCCACAAACCTGCTGCTCCACCTGGACTTTGCCATCTATAAGTCTACCCTGCCAAGTGGTGCCACCAAGTCCTGGTCTCCTGGAAGTGAGTCTAAGGTGCTTTCCAGCTAAACCAATGCATCTCTATCTGCTGAGCAGCGCATCCCCGAGCAGAACTAATGCCTCTCCTTGGCTGAGTGGGGCATCCTTGAGCAGAACTGACCCATCACCACTGCTGCCAGGATTGGACCCATTGCAGAGAACTCACATTGCCGCTGCATCCTTCATCTTGGGTTTGATGTATCACCTTTGGAACCACAACTGCTCAACACTTCCCTGGAACAAATCCTCACATCCCTCATCTGTGGCAGCTTTGAAGATGATTCCAAAGGTCCACAGCGCAGCTTTTCCAATCATCGGAACCAACACATAGCCTCGGCTGCGTACAGATTACTGTCACTAGCCTTTGAATCACATGCCCGTCGATGGTAACTCATTATCAGCGCAACAGGTCCTTGCACCACAGCTTTGCTGCATCTCAGAACCAACACATTGCATCGGCTGTGCGACGCATCTTCGGCTGAGATCAATGCCAAGCTCCACAACCAGGATTAAGGTACTTTGTTCAGTGGATCTAACTGAATCCCTATAGCCAGCACGCGCTTCTTCACAGTTGGCCTGAACCTTTGACTTTGTCCCAGTCGAAAGACTTTTCAGGATAGATTCAGGGAGGTTTTGGGAAAAATATGATAGAGTCTATGTATAGGCAAGTGTATAGTATGGGTGAACTGCTTCAACTTCCAAAAGATAAGCACCCTACCTATGATGTTGATATTCAAGAAAAAACCCTTATTGATTTGAAAAAGTGCAAGGGGATTATCTAATTGTATTGATATAAGAGAGAGAGAACAGGAGATGTTTTCAGAGTTAGGAAAACTCAAGTGGCTTGAGTGATTGCGGTTCCAAGGAACACATGGCCAGCCAAACCCATGGATGGGATTCTGTGAGAATATGGGAGGATTGACACTGCAGGATAGACCAGTGCAGCAAATGAGTGTTCAATCAGTTTTGCGTAGTACAGATCTCACTCCTAGTGAGATAGTTGCTAAAGGAGAGAATTGCTGGTACAGTGCTGTGCCATATGTAGAAAATTTTGCAGATTCGACTGAACAGTTAGCTTCACAGATGAGTCCGTGGCCACAAGAAGGGTTCTATGATCCACGTGATATGGTGAATGCAGATGATAGCATTCTTTAAAGAGGTACAGACTGGGATTATCGCTGCATGCAGAAGTGATTGCATGTATGGCAGAAATATGCTAGATAGCCTACTCCCCAGCATTCTAAAACTCCTTCACATCAGATGCCCCTGATATGCAAGGGACCTGGGACACCTCATTATGTTCCATGGCCACGAATGGACAAGAAAAATAATCATGGAAAATTGTTGTTGCTGCTTACAGAGGGAGCAGGGAAATGGATTAGAGCTTTTGAAAAACAAATTGCAGGTATTACGGTAGCAGTAGGAGGGATACAGAGCTTGCTTAGTTGTCTTATACTAATAGATCTTGTTTTTCAAATGGCTGGAGTGAGAAGTCTTTCCCTCACTGAAACAAGGAATGATGGTTCTCCATTTAATTAGGAAGGACAGTGGTTTTGGGATCAGCTGTGGAAAATGTATCCTAGTAGGCCAGATACTGGATCTCTCTTCACTCAATCAATGCAGCCAAATTAGGATCTCACTCAGATCCTTAATAGGATGAAAGTGAAATGGACCCAAGAAGTAGGTCAGGGTTGGGAGGTAACAGGAAGGAATGCTTATAATGTGGAGATATACAGGGTAGCCTAGATAATACAGTAGCATTAAAAGCCAAGCCGTGGACAGAGATACATGCACACATAATCCATGTTTGCACTAAATTGCAGGAGAAAGAAAGGAACAAACATGAGGTGATAGAAAAAGCAGCAGCCAAGTTAGTATAGCAGAAGCTGGAGAAGAAAGGAGCAGTAGAAGGAACTGTAGTGGCAGCCGCCACTCGAAATGATTGCAGTATTTGCAGGATCAGTCCCAAGGACCACTCAACAACAATGCCCACAACAGCAGGGCAATGTAAGGGCACAGAAAATTAGTGGAGGAGGTCGAGGAGGAATAAGAAGAAGTAGGATAGGCCCTCAAAGATTGGATTAGGTATATCATTATTGTCAGTGGTATGGACATTTTATTAGAGATTGCAGAACCAAGAGACGGGATGAGCAAAATGGAAGGGTCGGAGTTTATAATCAACCAGGGAATACAGCTGTACAATGAAAACCAAATCCACAAATCAGATATGTACCTCAGGTGCCATCACAAAATAGGCAGCCACCAGTTATGCCTCAAGCACAAGAAATGCCGCCTCTGCAAAATTATCAATCACCCCTAACAATGACTCTACCTCAAAGTGGGCAGGGAGGCGCAGTTGTGAGAGGAGGGAATCCTTTCCAGATGAACTCTGCAGGCAGATATGCATAATGAAGGTGCCTACAGAGTATTTCTATGTGCCCAATATGGTCAGTAACACACAGGCCAAAAGAGGAACCAACTGTGCTATCAAAGACAAAAGGTATCCATTCCTCATAGATACAGGAGCAACTAGATTGTGTATTCGAGAGGGAGACATTCGAATTTCTAACAGATGAGTGGACATACAATCCTGGGGAAGTATTGAATATTCATTCATTAAACTAGTGGAGATGGAAGTAGGAGGGAGGTACATTGATGGCTGTTTATTGTTTTCTCCAGCTGCCCCAGCCTACCTATTAGGAAGATATCATATGGCCAAATTAAATATGACTGCCCATTTTGAATCTGATGGTACCATGATTTGTTCTACCCCCGGTGTTTCACCTTCCAGGGTGATGGCAGTATCAGTAGACTCTCCACTGGAGATCAAATCAGAGCATGGCCTGCTGACATTTACTGACATAACAGCTGTTAATACAATTATAGCAGAGACCCCAGAGTTATTGGGAAAGGAGGTTCAGTTACGTAAAGAATTCCTTTTTCGGCGATGCCTAATGCTGACCTAACATTGCAAATAGAGGCTTTAAAGTTGACACCAACCTATGGCACTCTGATAGCGAGTGACCATAATCAAGTCTTGTGGGTATGTATTATTTTCGTTGAACCATGAAAAATGGTTAGGGAAATATTCGATGACCAACTGTTTTGTGATGACAATTGTAAGAAAACAATTGTAGTTTTTCAGAATGACATACCATTGAGGACAGTGTTAGAAGCAAGGACACCCACACCAAGAACAGCTTTTGATTCTGTTAGAGAAGCAGATCTGTCCAAAGTACCAGACATTTTATGGACTGAGGGTCCTCATAAAGTAGGCTTTATTTATACTGCTACATCATTCTGAATTACATCAAAGGAATGTGCTATCTTGCCTAGAGTGAGACAGCATCCTCTTTCTAAGGAAGCAGATGAGGGCATTGCCCCTACTATACACGCTTTGTTAGAGCAAGGAGTAATTACCCGGGAGTGTCTCCTTGTAACACTCCAAATTACCTGGTTAAGAAGTCTAAGTGTAACACTTGGCACATGGTTCTAGACCTGCGCCCCCTAAACAATGTAGTGGTACCGTAATGTCCAATTGTTTCTGACCTGTCTATCATTCTGACAAATATTCCTCAGGATGCTAAGTATTGTTCTGTTATCAATCTGAAGAATGCCTTCTTTAGCATCCCTCTGCATCCAGACTGCAACTATCTGACAACGTTCTCTTAAAGCTGCACTCAGTATTTATACTTGTGTTTGCCGCAAGTGTATTGTGAGTTTCCTAGTATTTTTAACAGTAGGTAATGATTTGTCAAATTTTCAGTGTTACAGCACATTGTTACAATATGTTGACGACATACTGATTTGCAGTCCCACCAAGCACCAGTGTAGAAGAGACACTATGAGTCAGATGTAGGACCATCGGAATTAGCAACTCACAAATTGCATTTTGTTGCGACTCACAATTTGTGAGTTGCTAATTCCGATGTACACACAAAACTGGCCCCAAAAATGTGACTCGCTTATGAGGCATATTGCAATTACTGGTATTGTTATTTGTGAGTTGGGATGTGGTCGCAAATTTCGAGTGCAGTCACAATTTGCAACCATGAGATCTGAAAACAGCATTTTTCACTTTCTTATTCAGGGGAAGGACTTTAAAGACAGGAAGTGGTGGCCCAGGTGAACCCTGTAGAGCAGCCAGAGTGGAGAGTGCAGTGGACAGTCCTGCAGCACTCACAGACTGAGCACCCAACCTCCAAACCACCCTTTGCAATGGCCAGCCTCAAGTCTAAGAAGGCAGCAGTGGAGGGACGTACAAAATTGAAGTTCTCCGCGCAGGAGCTTAAGATCCTCATGAATGAATGCTGCAATAATCATGACCATCTATTCAGCTGTGCCTCCGTGACTGGGCCTGAGTTGGGAAAAAAGGAAGATATGAAGGGACATAGAGCAGTGCTTTAATACACTGGGAGTGGCTAACCGTTCCATTGATGACATCAAGAAGCTATGGCCTGACCTGTAATCTCAGGCCAAAGAGAGGGTGACAGCATGCCTGCGGGACTCCCAGGGAACTAGAGGTGGTCCTTCAAAGGCCCACCCCCCCTTCATCAGCGGAGGCTATGGTTGAGACAACCCTTGAGCCTGAAGTAGTCACTGGATTTGGCTCCATGGACACGTCTGCCCCTTCTTCAACAACAGGTAAGTGCAAGACTACTACTGTGCCAACATTCATGCCCTGCAACACACCCTTACCCAGAAATATCAGCTTGGTCCATGTAGATAATCAGAAATCCACAAATGTTGCATTATGGAAAATGTACTCCAATACATAAACTGTGCAGTGACTGTCAGACATTAGCTGAACAACATTGTGTGACCAGTGAGATAGTGTTTCTCACATTAATGTTATTAATCTCTCTATTTGCAGATTAGATACACCAGTGGACATATAGGAATTGGCTGCAGATGAGGGAGAAAACTAGGGTCAGATGGAGGAAGGGCAGAGTGAGGTGCCTGTGAGTCTCCCAAGCACATAGCATGGGCAGGCGAGTCAGCATCCAGCTCCCCACAGCCAGCTGCAGACGAGGTGCAGAATTTCCAACAGCCAGCCACTCCTAGGCGTAATCCAGTCACCAGGGTCTGGCAGCAGCACCCCACTCAACAAGCACATAGGCACCAGCAGGCCAAACAGGCATCTCGGTCCCAGGCGGCATCCAGCGACCAGGCAGTGTATAGTGGGCTGGATGAGGCAATGCTGAAGGTCAGCACTTGCAACATATACAGCTAAGGTTGCTCAACAGGGAGATTACCCATGGATTTAACACCATGACCAACCAGTCCCGCGTGGACTCTTAAATGAATACTCTTACAGGTGCAATTGGCCAACTGTGCACTGAGCTGGGTGAGGACAGGAGCCTACAAAAGTGGAGGGAGAGAAGACGAGACATCAGTTTGGAGGCCATGACAAGAGCCATCAGGAGGCTGGCACAGGGAACAACAACGCTTTCCAATCGTACTGTGGCCCTCCAGGTCGTGATGGGTCACTACAGTGGTGATGTGTCACAAGCCCTGGCACAGATCACAGCAGTCGTGGAGGCAATGCAGACAGCCCAGGTTGCCAGTGGGGTTAATGGTGAGGCACCGGACAATGAGGTATCAAGCCTCAGTAGTGTGCCAGCCTCAGATGCCCATGTGCTGCAAAGGAGTAGTGTAACCTGCACCTACACATGACAACACCTCCTATGCAGGATGCACCTCTATGAAACAAGTGCACAATGACAGGCTGGCGTACTGTTTACTCCTCTCTGATTTAAGTTTGCGGTGATATAACTACACACCATGTGCAACCAAAAGAATGTATGATTTGTCTGATGGACAGGTTGTGTTTGTAAACCCTGCAGCATAGAAGCATATTTTCAGCATTCAAATACTTGTGGTGTCATTTTGTATGTACATTGTGTTAACGGAAATGTCTTACTGTAAAAAGTAGTGTCTCGCTATGTGGTCCCTGCACCTTCTCCCCTCCACTGCTCTGTTCTTCTCTGGTGGATGACGAACCAGTGGACCAGGATCCTCCTCCACTGATTCCCAATCAGATACTGTTATGTGTAGGCTTCTCCTGCAGGCAATGCTGTTTAGGATGGTGCATGTTGCAATGATCTTATAGACAGTTTCTGGTCAGTATTGCAAGGCTCCCCCACTCTTATGAAAGCTGTGGAAATGGGATTTCAGGAGTCCAAATGTGAGCTCTATCACGGTCCTGGTGCGTCGATGTACGGTGTTGTATTGCCTTTCATTTGGGGTTGCTGGTGAGAGGTAAGATGTGAGGATCTATGGGCAAAGAGCATACACATTGTCACCTGTGATACAGATATGGATATGAGTGAATGTGAGAAAGTAGCCTCTTTCTAGCCTTGTTACCCCCACTTTTGGCCTGTTTGTGAGTGTATGTCAGGGTGTTTTCACTGTCTCACTGGGATCCTGCTAGCCAGGGCCCAGTGCTCATAGTGAAAACCCTATGTTTTCAGTATGTTTGTTATGTGTCACTGGGACCCTGCTAGTCAGGACCCCAGTGCTCATAAGTTTGTGGCCTATATGTATGTGTTCCCTGTGTGATGCCTAACTGTCTCACTGAGGCTCTGCTAATCAGAACCTCAGTGGTTATGCTCTCTCATTTCTTTCAAATTGTCACTAACAGGCTAGTGACCAATTTTACCAATTTACATTGGCTTACTGGAACACCCTTATAATTCCCTAGTATATGGTACTGAGGTACCCAGGGTATTGGGGTTCCAGGAGATCCCTATGGGCTGCAGCATTTCTTTTGCCACCCATAGGGAGCTCTGACAATTCTTACACAGGCCTGCCACTGCAGCCTGAGTGAAATAACGTCCACGTTATTTCACAGCCATTTTACACTGCACTTAAGTAACTTATAAGTCACCTATATGTCTAACCTTTACCTGGTAAAGGTTAGGTGCAAAGTTACTTAGTGTGAGGGCACCCTGGCACTAGCCAAGGTGCCCCCACATTGTTCAGGGCCAATTCCCCGGACTTTGTGAGTGCGGGGACACCATTACATGCGTGCACTACATATAGGTCACTACCTATGTGTAGCTTCACAATGGTAACTCTGAATATGGCCATGTAACATGTCTATGATCATGGAATTGCCCCCTCTATGCCATCCTGGCATAGTTGGCACAATCCCATGATCCCAGTGGTCTGTAGCACAGACCCTAGTACTGCCAAACTGCCTTTCCTGGGGTTTCACTGCAGCTGCTGCTGCTGCCAACCCCTCAGACAGGTTTCTGCCCCCCTGGGGTCCAGCCAGGCTTGTCCCAGGATGGCAGAACAAAGGACTTCCTCTGAGAGAGGGTGTTACACCCTCTCCCTTTGGAAAATGGTGTGAAGGCAGGGGAGGAGTAGCCTCCCCCAGCCTCTGGAAATGCTTTCTTGGGCACAGATGTGCCCAATTCTGCATAAGCCAGTCTACACCGGTTCAGGGGACCCCTTAGCCCTGCTCTGGCGCGAAACTGGACAAAGGAAAGGGGAGTGACCACTCCCCTGACCTGCACCTCCCCTGGGAGGTGTCCAGAGCTCCTCCAGTGTGCTCCAGACCTCTGCCATCTTGGAAACAGAGGTGCTGCTGGCACACTGGACTGCTCTGAGTGGCCAGTGCCACCAGGTGACGTCAGAGACTCCTTCTGATAGGCTCCTTCAGGTGTTGGTAGCCTATCCTCTCTCCTAGGTAGCCAAACCCTCTTTTCTGGCTATTTAGGGTCTCTGTCTCTGGGGAAACTTTAGATAACGAATGCAAGAGCTCATCCGAGTTCCTCTGCATCTCTCTCTTCACCTTCTGCCAAGGAATCGACTGCTGACCGCGCTGGAAGCCTGCAAACCTGCAACATAGTAGCAAAGACGACTACTGCAACTCTGTAACGCTGATCCTGCCGCCTTCTCGACTGTTTTCCTGGTGGTGCATGCTGTGGGGGTAGTCTGCCTCCTCTCTGCACTAGAAGCTCCGAAGAAATCTCCCGTGGGTCGACGGAATCTTCCCCCTGCAACCGCAGGCACCAAAAAGCTGCATTACCGGTCCCTTGGGTCTCCTCTCAGCATGACGAGCGAGGTCCCTCGAATCCAGCAACTCTGTCCAAGTGACCCCCACAGTCCAGTGACTCTTCAGTCCAAGTTTGGTGGAGGTAAGTCCTTGCCTCACCTCGCTAGACTGCATTGCTGGGAACTGCGACTTTTGCAGCTACTCCGGCCTCCGTGCACTTCTGGCAGAAATCCTTTGTGCACAGTCCAGCCTGGGTCCACGGCACTCTAACCTGCATTGCACGACCTCTTAAGTTGTTCTCCGGCGACGTGGGACTTCTTTGTGCGACTTCGGGTGAGCACCGTTTCACGCATCCTTGTAGTGCCTGTTTCTGGCACTTCTCTGGGTGCTACCTGCTGCTAAGAGGGCTCCTTGTCTTACTCAATGTCCCCTCTACCTCCTGGTCCAATGTGCTACCTCCTGGTCCCTCCTGGGCCACAGCAGCGTCCAAAAACGCTAACCGCACGATTTGCAGCTAGCAAGGCTTGTTGGCGTTCTTTCGGCGGGAAAACACTTCTGCACGACTCTCCAAGGCGAGAGGGATCCGTCCACCAAAGGGGAAGTCTCTAGCCCTTTTTGTTCCTGCAGAAACCTCAGCTTCTTCTGTCTAGTAGAAGCTTCTTTGCACCCGCAGCTGGCATTTCCTGGGCATCTGCCCATCTCCGACTTGCTTGTGACTTTTGGACTTGGTCCCCTTGTTCCACAGGTACCCTCGACTGGAAATCCATCGTTGTTGCATTGTTGGTTTGTGGCTTTCCTGCCTTATTCCCCTATCACAACTTCTTTGTCCTTTGGGGAACTTTAGTGCACTTTGCACTCACTTTTCAGGGTCTTGGGGTGGGCTATTTTTCTAACCCTCACTATTTTCTAATAGTCCCAGCGACCCTCTACAAGGTCACATAGGTTTGGGGTCCATTCGTGGTTCGCATTCCACTTTTGGAGTATATGGTTTGTGTTGCCCCTATCCCTATGTGTCCCCATTGCATCCTATTGTAACTATACATTGTTTGCACTGTTTTCTAAGACTATACTGCATATTTTTGGTATTGTGTATATATATCTTGTGTATATTTCCTATCCTCTCACTGAGGGTACACTCTAAGATACTTTGGCATATTGTCATAAAAATAAAGTACCTTTATTTTTAGTATAACTGTGTATTGTGTTTTCTTATGATATTGTGCATATGACACTAAGTGGTACTGTAGTAGCTTCACACGTCTCCTAGTTCAGCCTAAGCTGCTCTGCTAAGCTACCATTATCTATCAGCCTAAGCTGCTAGACACCCTATGCACTAATAAGGGATAACTGGGCCTGGTGCAAGGTGCAAGTACCCCTTGGTACTCACTACAAGCCAGTCCAGCCTCCTACATTGGTTGTGCAGTGGTGGGATAAGTGCTTTGAGACTACTTACCACTCTTGTCATTGTATTTTTCATAAGAGAAAAATATACAAAACAAGTTCAGTGTATATACACATAGCCAAAAAGTTTTGCATTTCCTCTTTTCACTCTTTTCTAAGTGCTGAAAAGTACTTCTAACTTTCTAAAAAGTTCTAAAAAGTTAAAAAAGTTTTTTTTCTCTGTCTTTCTAAAAGCTCTGACAAACTTTTTTCTCTTTTTCTATCACTTTAACTCTCTCTAAAAATGTCTGGCACAGGCCAAAATGTTGATCTGTCCAAACTTGCATATGATCACCTTAGCTGGAAAGGAGCAAGGAGTCTCTGCATAGAGAGAGGTTTGAGTGTAGGGAAGAATCCTTCCTTGGGATTGTTACTTAACATGCTTAGAGAACAAGATAAGGCTAAAAGTGCCCCATCTGTTGAAAAAGTAGCTAATGGTTCCCAATCTGATCCAGGGACTCCCCCAGGAAAAGGTTCAGGAAAGAAACTTCTTAGCCTTCCCATTAGAAGACAGTCTAGCATAGTTGGTACTGAGGTGGAGTCACATCATACAGATGATGTGCTCTCACATTACACTGTCAGCCAAGCTGTTAGGGTGCCCTCTGTAAGGGACAGGTCTCCTTCTGTTCATTCCCATCATACCTCTGTATCTAGGAATGTCCCTCCCACCAACCCTGATGACAGATTGTTAGAGAGGGAACTCAATAAGTTGAGGGTGGAACAAATCAGACTGAAGCTTAAAAAGCAACAGCTGGATTTGGATAGACAGTCTTTAGAACTAGAGAAGTAAAGACAGAAGTTGGGTTTTGAAACCCATGGTGGCAGCAGCAGTATTCCCCATAGTCATCCTGCAAAAGAGCATGATTCCAGGAATCTGCATAAGATAGTTCCCCCTTATAAGGAGGGGGATGACATTAACAAGTGGTTTGCTGCACTTGAGAGGGCCTGTGTTGTACAGGATGTCCCTCAAAGGCAGTGGGCTGCTATCCTATGGCTATCATTTAGTGGAAAGGGTAGGGATAGGCTCCTTACTGTGAAAGAAAGTGATGCCAATAATTTTACAGTTCTTAAGAATGCACTCCTGGATGGTTATGGCTTAACCACTGAACAGTACAGGATAAAGTTCAGAGAGACCAAAAAGGAGTCTTCACAAGACTGGGTTGATTTCATTGACCATTCAGTGAAGGCCTTGGAGGGGTGGTTACATGGCAGTAAAGTTACTGATTATGACAGCCTGTATAACTTGATCCTGAGAGAGCATATTCTTAATAATTGTGTGTCTGATTTGTTGCACCAGTACTTGGTGGACTCTGATCTGACCTCTCCTCAAGAATTGGGAAAGAAGGCAGACAAATGGGTCAGAACAAGGGTGAACAAAAAAGTTCATACAGGGGGTGACAAAGAGAACAATAAGAAGAAAGATGGTGAAATTTCAAGATAAGCATGGGGATAAGGGTAAAACCAAAGATCCCACTTCAAATCTTAAACACTCTTCAGGGGGTGGGGATAAAAAAATCCTTCCTCTTCTTCTCAACCTACACACATTAAAA
This sequence comes from Pleurodeles waltl, assembly GCF_031143425.1. Lineage (NCBI taxonomy): Eukaryota > Metazoa > Chordata > Amphibia > Caudata > Salamandridae > Pleurodeles > Pleurodeles waltl. The sequence continues at coordinate 1,391,146,049 of NC_090440.1, read as the reverse complement.
AGCCTTGGTGCTTTGTGTGTAAAAACAGAGGCCATAGGCCAGGGGATAAGTCCTGTCCAGGTAAACCCCCTGAGCCTACCACCACTAATACATCAAGCTCTAGTGCCCCTAGCAGTAGTGGTACTAGTGGTGGGACTGTTGGCAACAGTCAAGCAAAGGGTGTAGTTGGGTTAACTTATGGGTCCATAATAGAAACTGGGGTAGTCAGTCCCAAGACAGTTTCTGTCACACCTAGTGGTATTGGCCTTGCCACACTGGCTGCTTGTCCCCTTACAATGGATAAGTACAGGCAGACAGTTTCAATAAATGGTGTTGAGGCCTTGGCCTACAGGGACACAGGTGCCAGTATCACTTTGGTGACTGAAAACCTAGTGCACCCTGATCAACACATCATTGGACAACAGTATAAGATTATTGATGTCCATAACTCCACTAAGTTTCTTCCCTTAGCTATAATTCAGTTTAGTTGGGGTGGAGTTACTGGCCCTAAGCAGGTGGTGGTATCACCTAGCTTACCTGTAGATTGTCTCTTAGGTAATGACCTAGAGGCCTCAGGTTGGGCTGATGTAGAGTTTTATGCCCATGCAGCCATGCTTGGCATCCCAGAGGAATTGTTCCCTCTCATTTCTACTGAAATGAAAAAGCAAAGGAGAGAAGGCCTGAAAAGTCAGGATCCCTCTCCAACAACAAACGGTAAAAGGGGTATCACAGTATCCCCTAACCACCCTACCATTCAGGATACCATTCCTGTGGTGGGAGAAACCTCTCCTGGGGTGGCACCTGTTCCAAGGGAATCATCAGTTGGCAAAACTGTACTCCCTGAGGTAGAAGTACCTCTCTGTGGGTTAACTAACATTGGTGAGAAAAAGAGCACCATTTTAGTTAACATGGAGCATCCCTCCAACCCTCCCAGAGAAACTTTAGTGCAGAAACCCTGCACTGCCTCACAACACTTAGGACAGCATCCCTGCCCTAGTGTGGAGCTCAGAGGACAGCATCCCTGCCCTGCTCCAACTCAAGAGAAACAGCATCCATGTTCTCTCTTCCAGCCATATGGACAAAGTTTTTGCCCAGCTATGGCTTTATTGAGACAGCATCCCTGTCTGGCATTTCCATCATTACAAATAGGTTCAGTGGACAATTCCCACTGCTCTAAACTAAAACTTACTGATAGAAACTCTGAAAATACATCTTCACATTGTTGCTTAGCTAAAAAACTTCAAACAGGGTGGTTTACATCCCCAAAGGGAAGTAACCATATAGTGGACGATAAAGGGAGTAACCAGTCTATTGCAGAGCTACTCTCTACTTATCACCACTTAGACAATACAGTCTCAACTGGCCAAGGTTAGCCTTATTGTCCTTCGTTTGGGGGGGGGTTGTGTGAGAAAGTAGCCTCTTTCTAGCCTTGTTACCCCCACTTTTGGCCTGTTTGTGAGTGTATGTCAGGGTGTTTTCACTGTCTCACTGGGATCCTGCTAGCCAGGGCCCAGTGCTCATAGTGAAAACCCTATGTTTTCAGTATGTTTGTTATGTGTCACTGGGACCCTGCTAGTCAGGACCCCAGTGCTCATAAGTTTGTGGCCTATATGTATGTGTTCCCTGTGTGATGCCTAACTGTCTCACTGAGGCTCTGCTAATCAGAACCTCAGTGGTTATGCTCTCTCATTTCTTTCAAATTGTCACTAACAGGCTAGTGACCAATTTTACCAATTTACATTGGCTTACTGGAACACCCTTATAATTCCCTAGTATATGGTACTGAGGTACCCGGGGTATTGGGGTTCCAGGAGATCCCTATGGGCTGCAGCATTTCTTTTGCCACCCATAGGGAGCTCTGACAATTCTTACACAGGCCTGCCACTGCAGCCTGAGTGAAATAACGTCCACGTTATTTCACAGCCATTTTACACTGCACTTAAGTAACTTATAAGTCACCTATATGTCTAACCTTTACCTGGTAAAGGTTAGGTGCAAAGTTACTTAGTGTGAGGGCTCCCTGGCACTAGCCAAGGTGCCCCCACATTGTTCAGGGCCAATTCCCCGAACTTTGTGAGTGCGGGGACACCATTACACGCGTGCACTACATATAGGTCACTACCTATATGTAGCTTCACAATGGTATCTCCGAATATGGCCATGTAACATGTCTATGATCATGGAATTGCCCCCTCTATGCCATCCTGGCATAGTTGGCACAATCCCATGATCCCAGTGGTCTGTAGCACAGACCCTGGTACTGCCAAACTGCCTTTCCTGGGGTTTCACTGCAGCTGCTGCTGCTGCCAACCCCTCAGACAGGTTTCTGCCCCCCTGGGGTCCAGCCAGGCTTGTCCCAGGATGGCAGAACAAAGGACTTCCTCTGAGAGAGGGTGTTACACCCCCTCCCTTTGGAAAATGGTGTGAAGGCAGGGGAGGAGTAGCCTCCCCCAGCCTCTGGAAATGCTTTCTTGGGCACAGATGTGCCCAATTCTGCATAAGCCAGTCTACACCGGTTCAGGGGACCTCTTAGCCCTGCTCTGGCGCGAAACTGGACAAAGGAAAGGGGAGTGACCACTCCCCTGACCTGCACCTCCCCTGGGAGGTGTCCAGAGCTCCTCCAGTGTGCTCCAGACCTCTGCCATCTTGGAAACAGAGGTGCTGCTGGCACACTGGACTGCTCTGAGTGGCCAGTGCCACCAGGTGACGTCAGAGACTCCTTCTGATAGGCTCCTTCAGGTGTTGCTAGCCTATCCTCTCTCCTAGGTAGCCAAACCCTCTTTTCTCGCTATTTAGGGTCTCTGTCTCTGGGGAAACTTTAGATAACGAATGCAAGAGCTCATCCAAGTTCCTCTGCATCTCTCTCTTCACCTTCTGCCAAGGAATCGACTGCTGACCGCGCTGGAAGCCTGCAAACCTGCAACATAGTAGCAAAGACGACTACTGCAACTCTGTAACGCTGATCCTGCCGCCTTCTCGACTGTTTTCCTGGTGGTGCATGCTGTGGGGGTAGTCTGCCTCCTCTCTGCACTAGAAGCTCCGAAGAAATCTCCCGTGGGTCGACGGAATCTTCCCCCTGCAACCGCAGGCACCAAAAAGCTGCATTACCGGTCCCTTGGGTCTCCTCTCAGCACGACGAGCAAAGTCCCTCGAATCCAGCAACTCTGTCCAAGTGACCCCCACAGTCCAGTGACTCTTCAGTCCAAGTTTGGTGGAGGTAAGTCCTTGCCTCACCTCGCTAGACTGCATTGCTGGGAACCGCATGTTTTGCAGCTACTCCGGCTCCTGTGCACTCACTGAGGATTTCCTTCTTGCACAGCCAAGCCTGGGTCCCCGGCACTCTAACCTGCATTGCACGACCTCCTGAGTTGTCCTCCGGCGGCGTGGGACTCTCTTGTGCAATGTCAGGTGATCACTGATTCACTCCACTTCGTAGTGCCTGTTCCGGCACTTCTGCGGGTGCTGCTTGCTTCTGAGTGGGCTCCTTCTCTTGTTGGGCGCCCCCTCTGTCTCCTCACGCAGTTGGCGACATCCTGGTCCCTCCTGGAGGAGCTCTGGGCACCTCCCAGGGGAGGTGCAGGTCAGGGGAGAGGTCACTCCCCTTTCCTTTGTCCAGTTTCGCGCCAGAGCAGGGCTGGGGGATCCCTGAACCGGTGTAGACTGGCTTATGCAGAGATGGGCACCATCTGTGCCCATCAAAGCATTTCCAGAGGCTGGGGGAGGCTACTCCTCCCCAGCCCTGACACCTTATTCCAAAGGGAGAGGGTGTAACACCCTCTCTCTGAGGAAGTCCTTTGTTCTGCCTTCCTGGGCCAAGCCTGGCTGGACCCCAGGAGGGCAGAAACCTGTCTGAGTGGTTGGCAGCAGAAGCAGCTGCAGTGAAACCCCGGGAAAGGCAGTTTGGCAGTACCCTGGTCTGTGCTAGAGACCCGGGGAATCATGGGATTGTCTCCCCAATACAAGGATGGCATTGGTGGGGCAATTCCATGATCTTAGACATGTTACATGGCCATATTCAGAGTTACCATTGTGAAGCTACACATAGGTAGTGACCTATATGTAGTGCACGCATGTAATGGTGTCCCCGCACTCACAAAGTCCGGGGAATTGGCCCTGAACAATGTGGGGGCACCTTGGCTAGTGCCAGGGTGCCCACACACTAAGTAACTTAGCACCCAGCCTTTACCAGGTAAAGGTTAGACATATAGGTGACTTATAAGTTACTTAAGTGCAGTGTAAAATGGCTGTGAAATAACGTGGATGTTATTTCACTCAGGCTGCAGTGGCAGGCCTGTGTAAGAATTGTCAGAGCTCCCTATGGGTGGCAAAAGAAATGCTGCAGCCCATAGGGATCTCCTGGAACCCCAATACCCTGGGTACCTCAGTACCATATACTAGGGAATTATAAGGGTACTCCAGTATGCCAATGTAAATTGGTAAAATTGGTCACTAGCCTGTTAGTGACAATATGGAAAGAAATGAGAGAGCATAACCACTGAGGTTCTGATTAGCAGAGCCTCAGTGAGACAGTTAGTCATAACACAGGTAACACATACAGGGCACACTTATGAGCACTGGGGCCCTGGCTGGCAGGGTCCCCCAGTGACACATACAACTAAAACAACATATATACAGTGAAATGTGGGGGTAACATGCCAGGCAAGATGGTACTTTCCTACACAACCCCCCCCCAAACGAAGGACAATAAGACTAGCCATGACCTGATGAGTCTTCATTGTCTAAGTGGGAATATCTGGAGAGTCCATCTGCTTTGGAGTGGGTACTCCTAGGTCTATGTTCCACTGTATAATCCATTCCCTGAAGGGATATGGACCACCTCAATAATTTAGGGTTTTCACCTTTCATTTGTTTTCGCCAAAGTAGAGGTTTGTGGTCTGTCTGAACAATGAAGTGAGTGCCAAACAGGTATGGCCTCAACTTCTTCAGTGCCCAGACCACAGCAAAGTCCTCCCTCTCTATGGCAGACCAACGCTTTTCTCTAGGGGTCAACCTCCTGCTGATAAAAGCAACAGGTTGATCCTGGCCCTCAGAATTAAGTTGTGATAAGACTGCCCCCACCCCTAATTCAGATGCATCAGTTTGGACAATGAATTTTTTGGAGTAACAGGGGCTTTTCAGGACAGGTGCAGAGCACATGGCCTATTTGAGCTCCTTTAAAGCTTTCTGACAGTTAGCTGTCCACAATACCTTTTTAGGCATTTTCTTGGAGGTGAGGTCATTAAGAGGGGCTGCAATGGAGCCATAGTTCTTTATGAACCTCGTGTAATACCCAGTGAGGCCTAAGAAGGCTCTCACCTGGGTCTGCGTTGTAGGGGGAACCCAATCTATAATAGTTTGGATTTTCCCCTGAAGTGGTGCAATCTGTTCTCCACCTACCAGGTGTCCCAGATAAACCACCTTCCCCTGCCCTATGTGGCACTTTGAAGCCTTGATAGTGAGGCCTGCCTTTTGCAGGGCCTCCAAAACTTTCCATAGGTGGACCAGGTGATCATCCCAGCTGGAGCTAAAGACAGCTATATCATCTAGATATGCTGCACTAAAAGCTTCCAGCCCTTGCAGGACTGTATTCACCAACCTCTGAAAAGTGGCAGGTGCATTTTTCAATCCACAAGGCATTACTGTGAATTGGTAATGGCCTCCAATGGTTGAAAATGCAGTTTTTGCTTTTGCATCTTCTGATAACTTGATCTGCCAATACCCTGCAGTCAAATCAAAAGTGCTTAGATACTTGGCAGATACCAGTGTATCTATTAGCTCATCTGCCCTGGGTATATGGTGAGCATCAGTTTTGGTTACCTGGTTGAGACCTCTATAGTCTACACAAAACCGCATTTCCTTCTTTCCATCCTTGGAATGAGGTTTTGGTACAAGTACCACAGGAGAGGCCCATGGACTTTCAGAGTGCTCAACCACTCCCAGTTCAAGCATTTTCTGTACTTCTTGCTTTATGCAGTCTCTGACATGGTCAGGCTGCCTGTAGATCTTACTTTTGACAGGCAAGCTGTCTCCAGTATCTATAGTGTGCTCACACCAAGAATTGGTGCCTGGCACAGTAGAGAAGAGTTCAGAAAACTGACCCAGGAGATTTATGTAGTGGTCTTTCTGCTCAGCAGTAAGACAATCTGTCAAAACTACACCTAGAGCATCTTGTTCTGTGGAAGAGAAGAGATCAGGGAGAGGGTCACTCTCTTCTTCCTGTCCCTCATCTGTTGCCATGAGCAGGGTGAGATCAGCCCTGTCATAGTAGGGTTTCAGGTGATTGACATGGAGCACCCTAAGGGGAATCCTGGCAGTGCCTAAGTCAACTAAGTAGGTGACTTCACCTTTCTTTTCAACAATTATGTGGGGTCCACTCCATTTATCTTGGAGTGCTCTTGGGGCCACAGGCTCCAAGACCCACACTTTCTGCCCTGGTTGGTACTGAACCAAAACAGCCTTCTGGTAATGCCATTGCTTTTGGAGCTCTTGGCTGGCCTGAAGGTTTTCACTGGCCTTTTTCATGTACTCAGCCATCCTAGATCTTAGGCAAAGTACATAGTCCACTATGTCTTGCTTTGGAGCTTTTAAAGGTTGTTCCCAACCCTCCTTAACAAGTGTTAGAGGACCTCTCACAGGGTGTC